>NW_026775581.1:67346180-68561680 GCF_030987335.1 Cornus florida | reverse complement strand
GGAGGAGGTGCTGGCGATGCATATCAAGGAGGAGGCAGAGTCACTCATTTGCACAAATAATATGGAAATTTTTTTTTTTGGTTACTGTTCGCAACAAATAGTTGTTGCTCGGAAATTGTTGACTATTTGGAGGATGAAAAGATATGCGGTTACAGTTAGACGGGATGTCTAATAGACACTTGCTTATGTTAGAAAAGTAAGATGTCAAAGACTTGAAGATGAGACCGAACATCTAATATCCGTCTCAAAGTTTGATATCTGGTAAATAATCTAGATGGACCGTCAGAGATCATTCGATCCTTGCGGCCACTTCTCATGCTAGAGCGGGACTAACAGAGTAGTTTTCACGGATCTAGATGAGAGATTACTGATCTTACACAGGGGTCAGGATCTTGGTTGGGATATCGTTGACTGATAAAATTAAGTCAGCTTCACTATGTCTATTTTGGAACTGGTAAGATATCAGTTCCTACAAATAGCACAGATCACGAGACAACTTAGATGGATAGATGTGGTGATTCACATTTGCATTAAGCTTCGTCTGGTGAAAGTAACAGGGAGGATGATGATCTTCTTAACCGATATGGAAATTGAACCTTCGGTGGTTATTACGCAATCCGTTGTGGTTTAGCATGTGAAAATAATACCACTTGCTATTACCAGGGAAATAGAAGTGGTCAACTTAGAATGTTTGAGCTGACCCCACAGGAGGTAGTACCTTACTCAGATGAGTTTAAGGTACTGAAGGACGATTGGTAGTTATCTTTCTGCTTCTAGGAAGGTTGGAGTGACTGAGCTGTAAAATTCATAAATTTTTCGGTGCAGTCAATTGGTTATGGGTTGCATCCCGACATACAATGTTAGTTTTGGTGCGGTACGGGTAGGGACATGTACATAACTGTCTCCAAGAGTATCATCTATTAGTAAGGTGGAAAATTGATACTTGGATATCACTGGAGGTTTTAGTCCTTTCTTATATCGAAATAGGAGTAGGACTAATCAGGAGGGGATGGTTAGTAGAAATGACTGACATTTGTTGGAATTTTAATTCCATATGGTTTAAGAGTAGTGGATAGAGCAAGTTCGCTTGTGGACTACACTTTAGTGGAGTTTACTTTGGCATTTCTTATCAGTTGTACATTGCGCTGATAACAGAGTTATAGCATGTGGTTATTCAATATGAAAGATAACCGGTGCTATGTCAAAGGAGCTTTCTGAAGGTGTTGGAGCAACAACTATGCTTTGCATCTCTAGACGGGAAATGGGATCGTGATATTCTATTTAATCATGGCATATATGCTTAGGATACATATCCTAGGTTGGCATGGGTAATTGAAAGCGTTACTTACCGTTTCAGATATTATCTGTGCTATTGTTGGCACAAGGAGGTTCGTGCGACAATGTTTGGGATTTTAGATAGTCGGGTTGTGTCGATCTCTTACTGGTTGGTCCGACATGGAAGCAAGGTTATCTAATAAAACCTTGACTTTATGTAAGGATACATTGGAGAACCATGCTCTCTTTTGGTAATGAGTGCTCACGGTTTGGAGGCAACAGTCGGATTTTGTAGCTCGTTGAACTCGTACATGGGAGTTTTCTATCTGGGAAGGGTTGTTTGAACGGTTTGCCGTATCGGAAGCAATGTGTTTTGGAGGGAAGTCAGTTTTATGTATCGTACTGACTCTTCACGGGTTTTGGTTATTAGTTTCGGCAGTAGCCTATTGTTTAGCGTTACCAACTTGTTAAGCGCTGGATGCATAGGACTTTTATGTGTTAGTTCTATGGAAGGATGAGGAATGGTTACCCTTCATTAAACATTGGGTAGGATTGGATCGTTGCTAGATACAATCTAGGAGTTGAACATTTATGCTATTTCTTAAACATAGGAATTTTGTATATGGTTGGATGTGTTGGAATTTGGGTGGCGCTCATTTAAAGGGGCTGTGCCACACGAAAACGGAAATGAATTTTGCAAAGACATTAATTCAGATTTTTGCGAATTCCGAGGACGGAATTCCTTTTGTTACGGGGGAAGAATGTAATACCCCTAATTTTTAAAAGGATATAACTGGAATTTCTTTATTTATTTTATGTGCATTTTATTGATTTATTGATTAGTTGATTTATGTGCATTTAAATATGATTTATCTGGTTATATGTTTAAGGGTTTTATTTGCTTAATTGATAATTGTGGTTGTTTAAATTCATTGTAATTATTTTTCATTTAATTATTGGTTAATTTTTGGTAGCTTATATAATTATTAGTGACTTAATTGATGCAGTTTTTGGTAGCTTATATAATTTAGGTGTGTTGTATTTATGTAATTGACGTGTCGTTTTTGGTAGCTTAGGTAATTTAGGTATGTTGTATTTATGGTTTAGATTTAGGGTTTTATTTTTGTGTAGTCGCCGACTTAAATTAGGTTTTACGTAAATCTTATAAATATACGGTTATATAATTTGACTTAAGGTTGGGACGTGTATATATATAAATCTTATACGTCTGCTAGGGTGAGGAAATTAAAACTCAATTCACGTAAGGGTTTATGAGAGGAAAAACAGAGAGGTTCCTTGAGAAGGAAAAACAGAAGGAGATTGAGAGAATCAATTAGGATTGCAGCCATGAATTGCAGGTGGGATCAAGGAAGAAAGAGTCGATGGCTTGTGGAATAAAACTGGAACAGTGGGAGAGTTGCAGGTAGTCTACAGTTCGTTGCAGAATTTAGTAACGGCGATAGAAGGTTTCAAACCGGAATCTTAAGGCAAGTTTCATTCTGTCTCCTTCCTATAAACTTGTGTTCTGTGCATTCTATATAGTCTCCAGGGATTAATTCAACCTTTAAAACTAATAGTTGATGCAGGTTATATTAGACTGTAACCTGTTTTACGTTCAAAAAAAAAACTGAGATTGGGTTTTTCTCAAACTGTGTGTTTTTTTATATAAACTTCTGTCAATCAAGTTCATAATAGAATTTAAAAAGTTTCTATGATTGTTGGGACTTGTATTGAACCTTAAGAACTTTAAGGAAACTTGGAGCAGAGGAGTGGTCTTCGCCGGAAGCGAAGAAGATAAACAGAGGAAAAGAAAATTGTTTCAGTTGAAGCTTTGTTAATAAATGCATATTGGAATATGTAGGGTTTCTCGGACTTTAGGAACTTGAATAGAACCCTAGGAATGTTAAAAAGATTTGGGATAGGACATTGGGCTTCGCCGGAAGAGCAGACGACAACCGGACGAAGCAGAAACGAAGCAGTGAAGCAGAGAGGGGCTCTCAGGGGTGAGAGCCGGCTCCCGAATGGTGGGAGCCGGCTCCCATGAAGAGAGAGCCGGCTCTCCATGAGGGAGAGCCGGCTCTAGAAGCCTAGGAGCCGGCTCCAATAAAGGGGAGCCGGCTCCCATGGAAAAAAAACCCCTACGGGGTGTTTTCTGCAAATTTTTCGGAGTTCTGGGGTTAAACGCAAATACTAAAAATTAAAGGGGGTTTCAAATATGTTAAAATTAACCTATTAAGACCCTTAAATAGTTGGTTATGCTAGGGTGCTAATCTTAAGGGGCATCAGGAAACAGAAACGTGGAATAGGCATGCTGTCAAGGAAGGATGAATGTTTAAGTTAATAAATTTGTTTTAATAACTTAAACTGACTGGTATCGAATTACTTTTGGGATATTATATAAATTATTTATATACTTTAATGGAGGCCAGGAAGTTCGGTGTGGGATATGGGCATAGACAGTATTAACTTAAATATTAAATGGTATGCTGTCAGGAGTGGTAGGAATTTTAGTTGCTAGTTTTGGTTTAGCGAACTAAATGGACTAGTGTGGGAATACTGTTGGGGTTTCATATAATGAGCAGTTTGGAATTCAGAGTGTCATATTATATCAGGCACAGGTTTTGGAGTGGAGGATCAAAGGGACGTCATGTGGTGTAAATGCTAACTTTTATGCTGTTAAGGATTTATGGAGGATTTCATTACTTGTCTTTGTTTTGGCAATTTAAATAATATGGTATGAGAGGATGGTTTGGGATATCTAGTATAATGTATTTAGTTCATATTTCTGACTGATCATTATAACAGGTTATGGATGTTAATTGATGAACTGTTTAACTTCTGTTTTATCAATTGTATAGATGTGGATAATATAAATTGTTTATCAATACTTTAACAATTTATTTGGAGGATTAATGATTATAATCATATACTGGATGCATAGTAGGATCTTAATAATATCTGTTTTCTATTGTGCTGGTTTCTGGATTTATTTGATGTTCTAATGAATGTGCATCGTTTATGGATCATTTGCATTATATGTACCGGTATGGGACGGTGACATATCAGGGATGGATTAGATCAAAAAGCTAAGTCCTACCCCTTCTTACATACGGAATGGATTAACTAAAATAGTTAACTCCTACATGGATACATGTCTTGTCAACTAAAACAGTTGAACGACATAATGGATGCTTGTTTTATCTTTCGGCATTAGGAAGGAATTTATATATATATTTATGGTACTGTGATACGAGCTTGAGTCTCCTGATCACGGTTAGGGTGCGTATATTGCAAAGGTTGAGTAGCTAGATATAGCTAATGTTCCCTGGTGGGTCTAGGTACTTGGCCGCTGAAAAGCGTGTTTTATATGTCACCTTCTACCCAGGCTGAACTATGTTATAGGCTAGTGAGCATCCTATAGTGTGTATATATATATCTATGGACTATTGTAGTTATTGTCGAGCTATCTAGGATGTATCTGCGTATCGGGTTTATGTACGGATTGTAGTAGGATGGAACTTGCATGTGGGCCTGACCCACCTTTATTTTTCAGGTGTTCGTGAGTACCAGGCTTAGGGTTTGATCGTGGTGATGCAGATACAGTCACTCACTCTTCCGGCTACATAGGATTTTCTTTCTTATTTTGGTTTTGGATTTTAATTCTGTAAATGTTTTACCAGTTGGAAATATTAGGGGTCCACTAGATGGATTCCCGAGTTGTACGGATTGGAAAGTTTATTTATATTAAAACTTTTATTTTGGAGGTTTTACAATTAGAATTCTTTTCAGCGTATCATTATTTTATTATTAATTCAGTTTTATTCTTGCTTGTTTATATATTAATTGTCTGATATCCCTCGGATCTGTGCTCGGACTTGATCACCCGTGGCTCTAGAATCGAGGGGTATCACAAAAAGTAACCCTTATGGAATCTTTTAAGGCAGAATGGCAATGGGCAATCTTCGAACCGTCTTTTTGTAAAATAGACAACCGTGCAACTTCAATTCCCTTTTTAATAGGAGCCGCAATCCAATTAAAGAGGGAAAAATCTCCCTCCAATGAGAACTGTACACATCATCGCAATATAAATACCCATCACAAATGTCAGAGGCCCATCCTGCTCAAGGCCCAGTCCAAGCTCGTTGACAGCCCAAAGTCATAAGACACTAACCGAAGGTCGCAGATAATTGATCTCTGTAACATTGCTCAAGCCTGAAACAAGAGATCCAGCCCGTTAGCAATGTCACATGGATCAGGTTACTTATAGCCCAAATCCATTATAAGGAAATTAGTCATATTAGAAGAAGGATACAGCAAAGAAAGAAACTACTACACAATGAAAATTATACAAAGGAATGAGCTCTATTTGTAAAGAATTTCTATAAGGAAAGAATTGGAGGACAAGCGATGCGAGTCCTACCATAATTCAACTAATCTTTTGTGTATAAATAGAGGCCCAGACCTCCAATAAAAGAATCAAGTAATTCTACGCTTCTCTATACATTGTTCTTATTTATTCTTATTGTTTTTTAGTGAGTTGTTTTATTTTTCTCAATCATTATTAGTTGAGCGAAATTTTGCACCTACACCTGCTTTATCTAGTAGATATATATATATATATATATATATATATATATATATATAGCATGTTGTATAAATACAGAGCCATGGTGCATTCAGTTTGGTATATACAGAGGATAAGCAAGCATATCTATATTTATATCTATAGATATTCCGATGGCTATTTGGGTTAACATGGTTCTATGAGGGTAATTAAGTCATTTTATGTATGAGACAAGTTTTTTTGTAAGTCAACATAAAGTCAAAGGGGATAACAATGACTTTTTACATGTAAAAAGTAGTCTAATACATCTAACAAATAACTTTTGGGGTGGAAATAAAAACGGATCAAATATTTATAATATGAGTGATAATTATTTTCAAAAGATATTTTTATGTAATATTGTGTCAATGTAATTAACCCATGATATTAAGGTGTGTTTGGCGTGCCAGTGGGGTTTATGTACCCCTTTATAGGCTCATTTGGGCAAGGATTTTCTGAAATTAAAATCCTCACAATTCCTACAGTTGGTGTGTTTTCTTCAATAAGGAGCTCAAATAAGAAAACAAAATAAGGGTACTATAGTAATTTAAGTCATGAATTTTTTGTCATACAATGTTAAATGGACGTTTTGACTTGTAGTACTGGTGGCGGCTTCATAAAAAACACTGTTCATGAATTGAATGAGAAAGAAAATAATTCTTCAAACTTGTTTGACAAGTCTTTCGTTTGATAGTATGGATGAGACCTACATTTGAATTTATTTATTAAATGAATAAAAAGAAAACTCAATTAGAAAAATAGATTAAAGTAATTGGCCTATATAGCATTATTCGAACCTGTAACATCCTCTCACATGCAATGTAAATTACATTCATAAAACTCTTCAAATTCAGTTGTGACCGAAGTTTTGTGTACTAAATTGTCATTTTAACACATGCATCAACAGACTTGTATCAATACTTGACTGCCCTTTAAAACCTGTTTAGAAATGCTTATAGACAACCTTGATAGGATGATAACAATTACAATACTATATACACACACACACACACACACACGCATATATTTTTCATTTTTTTTCATTGTATAAAATATCTTACTCTGGACAGCTTCAACAAAACATATAGGCATATATATTTATATGCATATACATCTGTGCATGTTGCCCAGTGATGAAGGGGTAAAAAAGTAACTCTGTGTTTTTGTTTAGCACTGTATCAAGTCAAATCCACATAGAAACAACGAATGTTGCTGCTAAGGACATCCAAGAAAAAGAGAGAGTGATCACGATGTATTCGGAAGTTTGGAATTATGAAAAGCTAGCATAATAATATTAATAGTGTTTGATGTCATAGAGTAGTTTAGGGCTATGGTTTAATTAATTAATCACATACTTTGTATAAATTATATATTTTTCGAATTTGAAAGAAGTTAAATAGAAAATGCATAAATGGTAACATATAGATTTTCATCAAAGTTTAGAGGATGACAAATGTATTTGATCAATTTCACTCTAACATATTATATATAGTTCAGTGGGCGCAATTGCCACCTGAATATATATATATTTTTACTTACCCTAATTAATTTAATTTTTTCAATTAAGCACCCATAAAATATTACTATTCCCCTCCCCTTCCCAACCCCCGAAATTATTAAAAATATTCATTATTGCCCCATCACCTTATTTTCTGACTCCGTCCTTGAACATACAATATATACCATGTATATATAACGGGTTTCAGAGCACAAACTGTATTTGGGAGCGGGAGTGGCAAATTGACGCCTTGAAGCCGATTCAGTGCTCTTAAACGTAACATCAAACCCCCCCCCCCCGGCGAAGGCGAAATTATTTAAAAAATTCATTATTACCTCCCTCCGCCCAGCGGGGCAAAATTATTTTAAAAATTCAGTATTGCCCCCCTCACCTTATTTTCTGGTTCCATCCCCGAACATACAAAATATATACCATGTACATATGACGAGATTTAGAGGACAAACTGTATTTGAGAACGGGAGTGACAAATTGACACCTTGAAGCCGATTCAGTGCTCTTAAACGCAACATCAGGATGATCCATCAGGTGAATTTCGGCACAGAGGACACGTGGAATTCATCCCTAGCCACTCATCTATGCAAGTAGCATGAAAATAGTGATTGCATTCCGGTATGGACCTCAAGGTGTCTTTGGGCTGGTACTCCGACAGACATATTGGGCAAGTCCCATCTTGTGGGTTGGGTAGCCTCCGGCTCTCACCAAGCACAGTCTTCGGATAAGATTCTATGGTTGGCCCATCGAGGCCCGATGCAACACGAGCTGACCCAGGAGTGGCGGTGACGGTAAAGAGTTCGGTTCCGGACCTTAGTGGGCCTCGTTGACTATGAGCTCTGGTCCGGCCACCAATGTAACATGCAAGTCCAATGAAGGTTAAAAGCCCAGGTATTCCAACACCCAAGATTAAACCATATTTGGCACTCCTTGGAAGACCTAATTATATGAAATTGAAAATTCAATAATTACTAAGGATAGTCGAGATTTCATATTAAAAAAAATACATCTTAAATACATCTTTCGAATTCGAATGATATATACAGAAAGTTATATATACAAAAGATTATATGAGTTATACAAAAGATTATATGAGTGGAGACGTGAATCCACTGCAACCTATGCCACCTAACATAAGTTTCATTCCACATCTTTCGAATTATGAAGAGCTATAATCACATAAATGGAAGGGAGATTATTGAGCTTGATTTGGACTCTCCAACCACCTAGAAGTAACCTCACTAATGTCAAGGTAGGTTGAGCATTAATCTAATCATAATATTGGTCTTGCTAGTGCTATTAAAAAATATATCAATATTACATCTATGATAAAAAAAAATAATTAAAAAAAAAAAAATTGACAAAAATAATGAATTTGTGTAAAATATTATAAAGATTATGATACTTCTAGATATCCCTCCCAATACTCTTACGTGTATTTTCTTGGACAAGTATTTTCCAAGGAGTCAACGGAGTAGATAGAAATTCATCTTTTTGAAGGGAAAAAAGACCATTTCTATACTATAATTTTACCATTATATAGTTTAAGTTCTCACCGAATCATCAGAAATATCTCTCATCGGAATTTATTTATTTATTAAATGGAATGCCAAGCAACAAAATTGATTGAACATAAATGTGACTTAAGTTGGATGATGATGTATAACCAGCTAAACTTACATGTCAAGATTTAATTAGATTCTGTTTGGCAATCGATTTTGTTTTGTGTGTGTTTTTTTTTTTTGACTAAATATGTTTTCATGTTTTCAACATGCATCTAGTCATTATTGAACACAATTCAAAACAAAAACATTGTGCCTGTTTCGAATGAAAATAGAAACCTAAAATGTTTTCGGTTGCCAAACAGGCCCTTAGTTGTAGAGTTGTTCAAACAATATACGAAACTTTTAACTCACCGTTGCTTTGTGTAGGAAGACCAGAGCAACCAATCGTCATCTCTGTATTACTTTCAAACCCACAAGTCCCACCTTCAAGCACACAAGATTTACATGAGGGCACATCCCAATGAAGCTGAATATCTGCTGTACCAATACCATCCATGGTGCCCCAGTAGTACCCATAAAACCCGACCCTCCAACTCCGGCAGGTTGGTGGCACGTACCCGCCTGGAGCAGAAGCATCCACAGCTACAACCCTGTAGTTATTGCTGCTAAGACAAGGCACGAGCACGCCCTGATACATTATGTACTTATACCAGTCTGCTAAAGTACAGTTGATGAACATGAGGTTGGTGTGAGAAGCAGAGAAAGGAGAATCCGAAAGACTGAAGGATTCTTCCATCCTTTTGGGTAGGCAACCATCGGGATCACTGATATATATGGATTGTGAGGCGTAGTCAATACTTTTCACGATGAATTCACCGGAGGAAGGTAGGTTTAGAACTGTTTGGTTATGGTTGTTGCATGAAAGGGCGAAACCGGGGTAGCCACAATGGAAGGATTGCCGGCCGAATAGCCGGAAAGGGAAGTGGACTAACGGCTCGGAGTCGCCACAGAGGGATGGTGAGCAAATTTGGGCACATAAAGCTGTGTGTGTAAAGAAGGAGAAGAAGAAAAAGGAGAGTAACGTATTCATTTGATTCCAAGGACTAAAAACATGCCCTTTTTTCCGAGGTATTTGGTCGTGCCAATGGAATTATACTTTTTATAGGCTCATTTGGGCACGGATTTTCTAAAATTAAAAACCCCACAATTCCTACAGTTGGTATGTTTTCTTCAATAAAGAGCTGAATAAGAAAACAAAATAGAGGTACTTAGTTTATGATTTTTAAGCATTGGCTAGTCCAACTGAGAAGTCAATGCTTTTATGCTTCATAAACACTGTTCATGAATCGAAACAGAAACATCCTCTCAAATGCAAGGTAAGTTACATTCATCCGACGCAACAAAACTCTTCAAATTCAGCGGTGACGGGAGTTTCGTGTACTAAACTGCCCTTTTAACATCGTTTAATGCATCAACACAGACTTGTATAAATGCATAAATGAGAATGCCCTTTAATGTCTTTAGAATTTCTTATAGACAACCTTGATAGGGTGTTCACAATTTCTATTACATCTTTCCCATTTCGCTCATGGTATAAAATATCTTGGTCTACACTTCAACAAAACATATAGACATATTTTTTTGTATGCATAGACGTGTGTATGTTGCTCAGCTGTGAATGGGTAAAAAAGTAACTCTGTAATTTTGTTTAGCACTGTAGCGAGTCAAACCCCGTGTTAAAAAAATTACAATAAAGCTGTTAAATCATTACATATTATATTGCGTGTGACGGTGAAGAAAAGGACATTCAAGAAAAAGAGATATCGTGATGTATTTGGAAAGTAGGAATTATGCAAAGGTGGCATAATTTTCAAAGTGTTTGATGTTATAGTGTAGGTTAGGGCTATGGGTTAATTAATTAATCATATATGTTGTATAAAATAGACTAAATTAATTGTTAATTGAAGCCTGCATGAGATCATGTGATTTGAATTAAATAATTACCATAACATCACTAGTTAAACGTCAAGAGAGAGACAATACCTTCTCTGGCACTTATATAACACCGGCTTATTGGGACTAATATGATGCTATATCTGTACTCGAGGGGCTTAAAAAATTTATATTTCTAGTACCTATTGCCAAATTATCAATATAAATAGGAAATATGATAGTTCCTGTTAACGTGATTTCTTTATGTAGTACATTAACTATGATAAGAAAAATGGATTCATTGTTTGACGACAATGAGATTTGAAGAGGAATTTAGAGTTGATACATGCAGACAACATTGGCAAATAATTATTATTTTAAATTTATACATAGATACGTAAATATTTTAAATTTCAAACATCTAACTATGCACACTCACACACGCGCGCGCGTGTGTGTGTCTATATATATATATATATTGTTGTCTGTATCTTTCTGCAATAAAAGTAGTGTGGGAGATGCTAATCAAGCACTGAACTTTCAAATACCAAGGACATACCAGGAAAGCATGATCAATCTCATTCTTCATGTCAGCAATGCCATTTCAGAACCTCCATTTCCTCTACGTGGCCAAGTTTGTTGAGAAAGTTTAACTCGACACCCTCTTGTTGCTGCAATTTTTCGTCCCTTCTCTGCTTTGCCATTTTCTCATACTCCACAACTGAGTCAGTCCTCTCTGTCGAGCAAAAAAACCAATTTTCTTCTGCTTGTAGAAATCTGCACATTGCTCACATCCGCAAAGAATGTCTCACCAATTTTTTGAAAGAAACATTTGATTTACTCTTTTCTAAAACAGGGGTAGCTACAACCAGATTAACACCAAGTCCAAGGACACATATCGCACTTGGACTGCCACCTTGGAGGCTTGGATACCATATCTTTCTCAGCATGTTCTACAAGTGCACCCTTTTCCTTGCACACAGCTTCAGAATTAGCACCAGTTTCAGCGCAGTCCAATTTGGGAGAAGAGTCGAGAGAACAAATGCCATTCTCAGGCTTCCCCAAGGATTCACAAGCCGAAGGATTATCTTCCAACCCACCTTTTTCTTTGGTTGTATTTGTAGCATGATGCTGCCTAACCACTGCCTAAATGGTTTGATGATAAATGGTCAAGAAAGAACAAACTACTCTGGACGCCTGGCAGAAGAAATCCTCATACGAAGCTCTCCTTCGTCATTTCGTGGAATCTATGGCACAGACAAATGGACCGGATATAGATCTCAATTATAAAAAGGGTCAGATTAAAAGAAATGAAATAATTACATAAACTACTAAAAATATATATATAATAAAAAAAAGAAGACAAGAAAAGGTAAAAGAAGTATCATTTCAAAGAAATAATTTCATGTAAAATGTACAGATTTTTGAATCTGAATTAAATAGATATAATTATACATCAGAAATTGCCTACAATACAGAATCCTGTACCAGATCCTTTTAAGGATGTAAATCCAACACGAAACAGAGCCTCTCAACAGATCTTGGACCATTAGAATCTATGTAGTAGGAAAATTCTATTGAAGGTGACATAATCATGCTTCCTAGTCCTAGACACATCTCCAACTCCTCGTGGATATGTCCATAGTAAAAGAAAATTCAGTTATTTTGGACACTTGTTGATTACATCTCAATGACTCCACAACTTGCGTATCACACGCTCATCTTAATAAGAGCCATGTTTAACCCTATTGGAAACAAGACGAACACACCATGAACTCTCCAAGCTTTATTTTGAAAGATAAAAGAAATTGAAATCGTAAACATGCCATTACAAATGATGAAATGGACATTTTAATATATAAACATATAATATTAATATAATTATAAGGATAAAAATGTGGTAATTAAGATAGTAATACATGTAATATAATAATCTTTCTGATATTTTTCAACTTTCATAGGCCATATCACTCAATTTTTATTCTAGGAATAAAGAAGAATAATTAAATTATATATTTATTTTATATAATAGATGTATACATACTGAAGCTTGAATATTTATTGCTATAAGATCACCATGTATGTGTTGCACTCTTAGGATTTTGCCTATGTTTAGTTGAAGGGAAGGAAGGGAAGGGACGAAGAGAGGAGGAATGGAGCAAGCTTCCATTGTTTGGTAGAAGGGATAGTAATAGGTGGAGGATTAGAGGAGGGATGAAGAATCCCCCGGGCCCACCATTTTGCTTTCATCCAGAAGTGGGAGAAAGAGAGGAGAGAGTTAGAATCAATATTTTTTGGATAAAGTCAAAAGGATTTTATCAACCAGTGTATTAATTTAAAATATTAAGTGCATAATGTCTAAATAATAATATCTTTTTCGCGCCCTTCGGCTTGACCAAAGAAAAGGAAAGATGGGGACCCTCCCTCCCTTCCCTAGAGATGTATCTTCTATCCTTCCTACTTCCCCTTTCACAATATTTTTTGTCATTTATCCATATTTGTGCTACTTAGACTAAAATAAATATACGTGTGAATCAGAAAGTTACATAATACACATAAATTTGACATAAATAAGCTGATTTTTATTTTCAACCTTATACTTGCCAATTTTCAGCAGATGTTTGGATCAGGGGCGGAGCCACGATTTCAATTCAGAGGGGGCACAATTTAAAAAAAAAAAAAAAAAATTCCAAATTCGACTAACATTGATATAAGATGCAAAAAGTAGAATTTTAAGAAGAAAAAAGAAAGAAAATTAAGATATATTTGAAAGGAAAAAAATTAGAGTATGATTCAAAAAGGAAAACTTGACTTTTTTTTAAAGAAATTTAAGGAATTTAAAGAACAAAAGAAAGAAAAAGTTAAGATAATTTTAAAAATTAAAAATTTAGGGGGGCACAATATATAATTTTTCATATAAACTGAAAAAAATTTACAAATTAACTATATATATGTTCTATTGGGCGGAACTAAGCCAGGGGGGCACGTGCCCCCCCTATGCCTTAATTGGCTCCACCCCTGGGACAAAACTCCATTATAAGACAAAACTGGAGGTGTGAAGCACCAGGGCAGGACCTTCTCGGGGTTCAAATGAGGCACATGCCATAAGGGTTGCTTACTGATTGCCCAGGCAAAAACCACAAAAGACTTTCAGAGTATTTCATGTAACTAAATTTTTTGCAATAACTAACCTACAACATAAATGTAATATTACCAAAGATGCATAAATAATGTGCCTCTTATTCCAGATACTAACATAGGTGATACATACACGTTCACTTTATCATTTCAAACCATCAAACAGATTAAATGAAAGCAATTAACCCAACTGATTTTCTTCTCTCCATGTTAACTCATCAAACCCAAAACCTGGAAGAGTTTATCCCATACTGGGTAAATCAATTTACATTTTACCAGCATTAATCAGCAGCCCTTGTACAGTCTCGCACTTTTTACTACATGACATATGACCCTAGGAATAACTAATGAACAAAAGTATACTAAATGACTAGACAGTAAAAATTAATTACTCTAGGCGACAGACCAAAACGTAAACTACCAACCTCATCAGAAGACTCAAGACCAATATGCACCTCATGAAACCAGTCCTCAGATAGACATCATTGAATCATCTCTATTTGTTCCTCAACATCTGGATCAGGATACGGGCGACCGCACATGCAGTATGAACCTTTGAAGTTATGGTTTTATAAATTCTCCACATTTTCTATATCTTTATTTGGGGAAAGCTTACAGCAGAAATCCCCAAATTTTGAATTTCCACAATCTTGTCCATGAGGCAAAAGATAACAAAATCATTAGATATAAGTGAAAATTTATAAAATGGGATACTATTACTATACAGAAAAGTTATGCAGAACTATAATTTAAATAAATATATTTCTAAATAAAAAATAATAAAAAAATCTGATTTTTCAACATGAAAACTGCAATAAAGTAAGACCAAGAGTAGTCATCAAGCCAAGATAGGAGTGCACTTTAAGATATATGATTCTTCTCCAATAATCAAAAGACACGTGCAATGTCAATATTGTAAAGCAATAAATTCCAAGAAATAAACTATGACATCGTTTGTTTGTTCTAATCGAACTATATATCAACTTTTAAACCATACCGAAGCATAAATACGGGAGCATTTCTGATAGGTTTGGAATAACTAAAGGTAAAGCAATTCATTTTGTCAGCATAAAAAGAACTAAAAAGATTCTAAGGAATCTTCAAGATGAGTGAGGGAGAGGGAGGATCTGTATCTGGAACATCAGGGAGTGAACCCACAAATCAAGAAGCATATTAATTTTCTTGGATTTATTTTATCTGAAGGCCATATAACAATACAACTGGAAACTAAAAAAAATGATCACTAAAGCATAACACATAAGATTTTATCAAACTATATACACTAAATAGTTTTACAGGATTATGGCCTTATAACACACAAGCTCTTATTCTTGCAGACAATATAAATCCAGTAAATGTGTTATTATTAGCATATGTAACAAACAAACATGAGAGCTGACTCTTAACGGTGAATTATGATTGACATCTCAATTAACAATTCATGTCCATTAGTTAATCAGTTAGGCATCAAATTAACTCATCTTACTGGATGATACCTCATGGCTATCATCGCAAACACGCTGTGCGCACCCCAGCATTCCCATCTAGGGTGCAAGTCAGGCATGAGAAGATCGCCTGCCTCTTCATATAACCTCTTCTATTTGAGCATTCCTTTGGATACAAATAATTAAATAAAAATAAATAAATGAGGCACTTAGCATTAAAATAAATTTAGCAACTTTGATAAAAAGCCTTCTGATTTATAACAGACTTAGGAATCATGCCATCTTTCATATCATGTTACTGAATGCGTACAATATGTAGTTCATACTGACGCATGGAGTCATAAAGAAAAAATTGGCATACATGTTACTCTCTTTTTCCAAAGACCTAACTTGCTTATGATAGTGTATTATGTGGTCCAAAAGATGAAAGAAACAAAAGCAATACTTTCAACATTTCTTTTAATTTCTCGTTCCGGCATTCAATCGTGAACCGGAATGATACCATAACTTAAGATCCCAATATCAAATAAATAACTATTTCTGTCACAGATGATATGTGTTTGACGACAAGAGAATATCTAGTAAAACACACAAAATGAAGGGTATGGGCAATGGCTCCCTTTTTCTCTCTCCTTTTAATCTCAATGTAATGTGGTATAGTATAACGTTTTGTGACTTTGTATTCTCAACGTTGCAGAAAGGAATAAAGGATTGGCTCAACTCTGCAAGAAGACAGAAGAAAACTGCCCACTATTGCACTTAAGAAGTTTTGAGCCATAATCTATAACATAAACTCTTAAAACTCTCATAATTTCACTTTTGAATCGTCTAGGTATAGTTAATGAGCTTCACAAGTCACCTCTGGAATATCAGGACTAAAACAAGGAGAACCTTAAGGGTGATTTTAGTTCTCACTTTAGTATGGAAACGACAGCAAATTATTAAAATGTCGGGGATTTAATCCTCAAATCTTTATTCACTTTGTCCAGTTTTTCCAGATATGCAATTTTTGGCAGCACCAAAAAAGTGCCTTTGCAATTCTCATACGATACGCTGGGTGGATTATCAATTTATGATTATAAATAACCAATGCATTATGCATATGACCACCAACTCAAATGATCAAAATTACTTTCTCCTTGAAATTTGAATGCAGTGGTATCAAGAAACACAGAAAATAATTGACTGAACAAACATAAGGGACAATACAACACTTGCAACTCATGAAAATTCAGAACACCCTAATATTACAAACCCTAAATTCAAGAAGAAAATTTCACTTTCAGAAAGTGAAATGCTCTGAGTGATTGGCAGGAACATGATGCAAAACAAAGCATTTTTTTTTTTTATTATTATTGCAAGGGTTTTAAATTAGGGAAACTAACAATTTGGCAAAATTGTCAAAATTTGCTAGAGTGAAGTGCAAGCTTATAAGTGACCTAATAAAATTAAATTAAATGAAGAACACTGTTCAAAAGTTCAATTATTTTCTTCTCCTACGTTTCTCAGCCACCAAACAGACAATTAGCATGATTAATGGCAGAGAAAGAAAACATAGCTAAATGAAACAAAAAGCTTTACCAACTCCTGTTCCTCAACATCCTTTAGCTACTCTTGGATTGAAACTTTGGGTTTGGCTACATCTTCAAACACATCAGCCATTTTCATCTCGTACCAAAATATATACACACCAGATCTTACAGGTCGATTTTTTTGCTCTATTTAATAAGGGGCGTCAGTGTAATAAGAGAGTTCTGTGTGTAATAAGTGTAATTTACCTTCCCTTTTTTTTTTGGCCTTTTTTTTTTTTTTTTTTATTTATAAATCCGTTGTTGTGTTTGACAAATCTGAAGTATGGACCCATTCGGATAATTCCGTCCTAATTTGAATCTGTCACACTAGTCTTTCAATTTGAATCATACTTTGCACTATCAGTCACGTATCAATTGCGATCGCAATGTAATAAATTCAGACAAAGTCGAAAAGTGAGTGTAAATTGAGTTATACAAATTGTATATTAGATTTAAAAAAAAATGGTGTATGAGACAATATGATACAATGAACATGATTTTAATAAAGAGCTTAAATATCCTAAAAATAGCATTTTATAATTATTTGTCTTTTCAAATTCATATTTTGTTTGTATAATGGTAAGGAATTTGGATTTTGGTGCAAGGAAGAGTAGGGTCACTGAGGAGGCCCTGGATGACATGGGCCAGGTCCGACTCGCAAAACACAACCTTCAGTCCGAACAGCTGGGTCAGCCCATAAAAAGACACTGCCATATGGGCCGAGCGGGAGTAAGCCCATCAAGAGTGACCAGGGCTTACTGAGGAATAGGCCCAGGTCCAGCAATTAGTAAATATCTTGTAAATATCTTGTAAATATCTGGGAAGTATCTATAAATAGGAGTTGGAATGAAGAGGAGGGGGATCTTGATTCGGGTTGAGGTGTAAGAATTCTAGAGAGAGAAAGAGTAGAAGGAGTTTCTTGCATCTTCAATTGGCGCCGTCTGTGGGAAACGCATAAAAGTTTGGTTGATCAATGAGGAGTATCGAATGGATTCAAACCAATTCGGTTGATCGAGACTCGATCTTGCGGATTTGAATCCAGATCTGAGCGATTGTGACCTACTCTGGAGGAATTACGATTCTTGAAGCTTTGGCAGGAGTGACTTCAGATCTACGCAACCGCGAGTTGCTCGATTGTGACAGGATCTGACGGATTTAGAGTCCAGGCAATTCAGATCTTGTAAACAGTGAGCATAATTCGGAGAATTAGAAGCCAGATCTAAAAATTCCTACTCACGAAGCTTAGATCTACTCGCGAACTTGAGATTAATGCCTTTACTCCGTTCGGGAATAATGATAGGTGAAAGCTCCAATCCGATGGAGGCTGTCCAGCAAACAAAGCTTGAAGAGTTGATGAATTTGATTGAAGCTCTCAGAAAAGAAAATGCAGAATTGAAAGCTGGATTGCAGCATCGGCAAATACCCGCAGTCTCGCATCCGCTTCCGGTCGGAGAAGGAGGTGTTCCATCTAGTATCGCGCATCAAGGCGATCAGAACGAGAACAATCAGTCAGCTCACCACCGTGATGAAAGGATGATGGACAATTCGCCGCCAAATGTTCGTCGAGTTGAAGATCACGAAGGCTCGACTCACGTTGATCCGCAGCGGGAAAGGTTTGACCGAGAGGAAGTGATGGAGGTAGATCGCCGTCGAGTAGCGTCGCCTTGGCAGAGAGAGTTCATAGAGGAACGGTCGTTCGATCCGTCTTACCGGCCCTCCATGGTTACTGTCACTCATCACGGTTCGGAGGGCAGAACCGTAACTCACAGAGCTACCGCCGGACTCCAGAGAGAGAATGAAGCTCTCCGATCCGCAGCTCGGACGGTGGATTCACCGTTCACCGACGAGATCTTGAATGCGCCGCATCCAAGGAAGTTTGCTATGCCAGTCTTTATTCTGTTTGACGGAACAACCGATCCGATCGATCATGTGTATCATATCCAGTTGAAAATGGCCCTGAATACGGAAAACGACTCTTTAATGTGCAAATGCTTCCCTACAAGTTTGGCCGGACCGGCGCTCAGCTGGTTCAAAAACTTGCCTAGGAGCTCCATTGGCAGTTTCAGGGACCTGTGCGATCGGTTCATAAGCCAGTACTATGGGAACAAACGCCCGCCGAAGGACATCTCGAGCCTGTTCACGATGCGGCAACACAAGGATGAACGGCTCCAGGCCTTTCTTACCAGGTTTAATCTCACTAAGAGTATGGTAATCGAATGCCATCCTTCCACGGCAGTTCAAGCCTTCAAGTTAGCCATGACACGCGGAACTCCGTTTCACACCAGTCTGGTAGTGAATACGCCAGCTACCATGGATGAACTCAATGAGAGAGCCGATGGCTTTGTGCGCCTCGAAGAAGAGGAGGCAGCTAATGCTCGGACAACGTCGCTTGTGTCGACCGAGGAAAAGTCCAAGGCAAAGATCAGGCAGAAGCAGGCTCAGCCGCAACGTCAGACCACTTGGAAGGCCGAAAAAAGGTCCAGGGAGGAAGAGTTGATTACTCCGCTGAAGGTCACTCTGGCGAGGTTATATCAGGAGAACAAGGACAAGTTTCATCCACCACTGCCAATTAGACAACCCCTCGAACAGAGGGATCAAACTAAACATTGTGCTTTTCATTCTGATTTCGGACATCAGACTAACGAATGCAGGAACCTGAGGAGGCAAGTGGAGATGTTGATAGCTAGAGGGGAGTTTGCGAGTTATGTTCAAGGCTCGGCGATGGAGCAGAATCGACCAGTGGAACAAATAAAAAGGAGTCATAAACAAAGCTCCCACAATTCGCAACCAGTTCGTATAATCAATGCTATCCATGGTCGACCCGAGCCTAGTGAAGAGCCAGATGAGCTGCTACGGGTGCGCCTGCGGCAGGCGCAGATGAAGAAAAGGGTCGGCAATGTGACCACTCTACACCAACAGAGCCCGTCAATGCAGATAAAGTTCGACTGGACAGACCTGCAGCGTGTCCAACTGCCTCATGACGACCCGTTGGTAGTCAGTTTGACAGTGGCAGAGTGCTTGGTGCGCAGAGTTCTGATCGATCCTGGGAGCAGTGCGAATGTTATGCCGAGGGACACATTTGACAGGCTCGACATTAAACCAGAGAGGCTCAAGCCCACCGGAAATCCCTTATTAGGGTTCGATGGGAAGAGGGTGGAACCCGTCGGGATGGTGGAAGTAGAAGTTCAAGCTGCAGAGCGAGCTCTTATGGAAACTTTTGTGGTTGTGGAAATTCACCCCTCGTATAATCTCCTGATGGGAAGAGGATGGATTCACAGAGTCCGAGGTGTACCCTCAACTCTGCATCAGGTCATGAGGTGCCTCGGGCCCGATGGAGATAAAGTGATAGACATTCGGGGGGATCAGGTCGCAGCCAAAGAGTGTTATTCCGTCACACTAAAGCATGCAGGGAAGGGAAAGGCGCCCGTCCGGTCGACAAGCCCCGGATAGCAATTACAGGAACCTCCACTCGAGCAGAGTAGGGTGGAGGAGTCAGCCGACTTGACCGAGGAGCCCCTTCTGGATGTGCAGATCGATCAGTCCAGGCCAGAACGAACTACCAGAGTGGGTATAAGACTGACCAGAGAAGAGCAGCAAGAGCTAGTGGATTTCTTATCCCACAATGTCGACGTATTTGCATGGAGTCATCTCGACATGCCTGGAATTAGTCCTTCCGTCTCCTGTCATTCCCTGAATGTCAATCCTAATTTCAAACCAGTGAAACAGAAGCAGCGAAGATTTGCTCCAGAACGTAATCAGATCATAACGGAAGAAGTTGATAGGCTGCTTGATGCGGGATTTATCAGAGAGGTGCACTACCCTGAGTGGTTGTCCAACGTCGTTGTGGTGCAGAAGAAAAATGGGAAATGGCGCGTATGCATTGATTTCACCAATTTAAACAAAGCCTGCCCGAAGGACAGTTTCCCGTTGCCTAAGATTGATCAAATGGTGGATGCCACCACGGGGTATGAGCGTTTAACCTTTCTGGACGCATATTCAGGATATAATCAGATTCCTATGGACCCCGCAGATGAAGAAAAAACTTCTTTTGTCACCGAGCGAGGAACGTACTGCTACAAGGTTATGCCTTTTGGATTAAAGAATGCGGGAGCAACTTATCAACGACTTGTCAGCAAAGTTTTTAAGAATCAAATGGGTAAGATTGTCGAAGCCTATATTGATGACATGGTGGTGAAAAGTAGGAAAAAGGATGATCATCTGAAGCATCTGCAAGAGGTATTTGATGTACTAAAGCGATATGGGATGAGGCTCAATCCGACCAAGTGCTCGTTCGGTGTGAGTTCCGGGCAGTTTCTGGGACACGTGGTCAACCGCAGGGGCATCGAAGTTAGCCCCGCTCAAGCAGAGGCTTTGATTAAGAATGCCGAGCCAAAGACGATCAGAGAGGTGCAAGCCCTAACAGGACGAATAGCTGCATTAAGTCGATTTATTTCAAAGTTGTCAGACCACTGCAAACCATTCTTTGACACGATTCGGAGCCATGGAAGGCAGGTCTGGGGGGATGAGCAACGACAGGCATTGACTCATTTGAAGCAATATATGCAGAATCCGCCAGTCCTGTCAGCCCCAGAACCGGAAGAAAAGTTATTTCTATATCTTGGAGTATCTGGTGTCGCGACGAGTGCCGTTCTGATTCGTTGCAAGGAAGGGGTGCAATACCCAGTATTTTATGTAAGCAAAACACTGATGGAGGCAGAAAAAAGATACTCAAAGGCCGAACGGGTGGTACTTGCACTTGTAAATGCAAAAAGAAAGTTAAGGCATTATTTTGAATCCCACCCCATAGCTGTTCTAACAACTTTCCCAATCAGAACGCTCATGCACAAGCCAGAGCTCTCGGGCAGAATGACAAAGTGGGCCATAGAGTTGAGTTCATTTGACATAACGTACGAGCCGAGAACAGCTATTAAAGGGCAAGCGGTGGCCGATTTCCTACTAGAATGTGATGCCGAAGATACGGAAGAGGACCTTAGAAGCGGCTCTTGGAAACTTTTTGTGGATGGCTCCTCTAACCAGACGGGGGCTGGGATTGGGATCAAACTGCAAACCCCAGAGGGTACTTCCTTGAGCCAAGCACTCAGACTTGAGTTCCGAGCCACCAATAATGAAGCGGAATACGAGGCGTTGCTAAATGGATTAAAGTTGGCCAAAGAGCTACAGATCAAAAGTTTGACAGTGTATAGTGACTCGCAGCTGATTGTTCGGCAGGTAAATGGTGAGTACGCAACCAAGGATGACATGATGGGGGCATACCGTTCTGCCGTTCTGCGTAGAGCCAAGGACTTTGCAAAGATTGAATTCATACAGTTGCCGAGGGAACAGAATGCAGATGCAGACCGTTTAGCATGCAGTGCTTCAAGTTGCGGTGAAACATTGGCGAGGGTGATTCCAGTGGGAATAGTGACCCAGCCGTCCATTTTCGAAGAACCGATGGTCTCGGACCCTTGGCAAGTCAACGTCATACCGTATGAACCGAGTTGGATTGACCCAATCATTACCTATATTCGAGATGGCGTTTTGCCTATGCAAAGGGATGAAGCTAGGAAACTCAAAAAGAATGCTGCCAAGTACGCCATCGTGCGGAACCAGCTGTACAGAAGGTCCTATTCTGGCCCGTACTTGAAATGTGTCACCCCCGCGGAATCGCAGCAGGTATTGCGAGCTATTCATGAGGGTGTGTGTGGCAATCATTCTGGGGGAAGATCGTTAGCGCATAAAGCAATGACACAAGGGTATTTTTGGCCAAACATGTCAAGAGATGCGGAGGAGTTCTCTCGAAGGTGCGATAAGTGCCAACGATATGGACCAATGATCCACCAACCACCTGAAGAATTGCACGTAATGGCCTCGCCGTGGCCTTTCGCGCAATGGGGGATGGATGTGGTCGGTCCTCTGCCAACTGCAAGAGCTCAGAACAAGTATGTGTTACTGGCCACGGATTATTTCACTAAATGGGTGGAGGCAGAACCGTATCCTAGCGTGACTCAGACTCAGGTGAGACGATTTATCTGGAACAACATTATCTGCCGCTTCGGTGTTCTCAGAACAATAGTCATGGACAATGGCACAAACCTCGACAGCAGGCAAGTAAGAAAGCTGCTGGAGGAGTATGGAATCAACCAGAAGTTGGCTGCAGTAAGTCATCCTCAGGCTAACGGACAAGCAGAAATCACAAACAGAACCATTTTCGCCTGCATTAAGAAGAAGCTGGAAGATCATAAGGGGAAGTGGTTGGATGAACTCCCGAACGTTCTATGGGCTTACAGAACCACCCCAAGGCGGCCGACTGGGGAGAGCCCGTTCGCGATGGCGTATGGTACCGAAGCAGTTATACCGGTTGAGCATTTAGTCCCCACTATCAGAAGCTTAGCATGGAGTCGAGATCAGAACGACAAGATGTTAAGATTGAACCTCGACATGATAGACGAAAGGAGGGACGCAGCGGCTATAAGGCTAGCATCGTATCAGCAAGTGCTGGCGAATAGTCACAATAAGAGAGTAAAACACAGGGATTTTGCCCCGGGCGATCTGGTTCTGAAAAGAAAGGTGGGGATGGTCAAAAAAATGATGCCACCCTGGGAAGGCCCATACAGAATTGCAGAAGTCATTGGCAAAGGGGCATATACGTTGGAAACCATGGCGGGAAAGTTGGTCAGCAAGCCCTGGAACGCCACGTCTCTGAAGAGGTACTATCAATAGAAGCTAAGTTCTGGTTTTAATTGGATGTTATTTGTTGTTAATCAAATACATATGAATGAGCAAGTTACCGGAATTTACAAAAAAAAGAAGAGAAGAATTTTCTTTTCCAATGGTCTACTATAAGAATTTAAAGCCAAGTGGCAAGTGGCATTCTAGCCGAGCGCCAGGCACTTAAGCAAGATAAGTGGCAGCTGGCACTATAAGCCGAACGCCAGACACTTGCTAAAAATTTAAAGCCAAGTGGCAAGTGGCATTCTAGCCGAGCGCCATGCACTTAAGCAAGATAAGTGGCAGCTGGCACTATAAGCCGAACGCCAGACACTTGCTAAAAATTTAAAGCCAAGTGGCAAGTGGCATTCTAGCCGAGCGCCAAGCACTTAAGCAAGATAAGTGGCAGCTGGCACTATAAGCCGAACGCCAGACACTTGCTAAAAATTTAAAGCCAAGTGGCAAGTGGCATTCTAGCCGAGCGCCAGGCACTTAAGCAAGATAAGTGGCAGCTGGCACTATAAGCCGAACGCCAGACACTTGCTAAAAATTTAAAGCCAAGTGGCAAGTGGCATTCTAGCCGAGCGCCAGGCACTTAAGCAAGATAAGTGGCAGCTGGCACTATAAGCCGAACGCCAGACACTTGCTAAAAATTGAAAGCCAAGTGGCAAGTGGCATTCTAGCCGAGCGCCAGGCACTTAAGCAAGATAAGTGGCAGCTGGCACTATAAGCCGAACGCCAGACACTTGCTAAAAATTGAAAGCCAAGTGGCAAGTGGCATTCTAGCCGAGCGCCAGGCACTTAAGCAAGATAAGTGGCAGCTGGCACTATAAGCCGAACGCCAGACACTTGCTAAAAATTGAAAGCCAAGTGGCAAGTGGCATTCTAGCCGAGCGCCAGGCACTTAAGCAAGATAAGTGGCAGCTGGCACTATAAGCCGAACGCCAGACACTTGCTAAAAATTTAAAGCCAAGTGGCAAGTGGCATTCTAGCCGAGCGCCAGGCACTTGCCGTACAAACACACAGCAAAACTAATATAAAAAGAAAAAGAGAGAAAAGATATATATGTACTGAAGATAAGTTGAACAGAGCACAACACATAGAGAAAAAGAGTTCGGCCATTTCATTAATATTGAACATTTAGTTTACAAAAGAGAGGTGTCCATCATTACAAGAAGATATGAACTGGAAGAATTCGAAGGAGCCCTAGCTAGACGCCTCAGTGCCAACAGCATCCTGGTCCTGCCGACTCGCCTCCTCGGCCCCATCAGCCGCCTCACCTTCATGAGGTGGGGAATCCAGGTGAATAACTGAGTCGTTCGGCTGGGGTTCAGCGTCAGCAGTGGCTACAGAGGGAGCCACGGTTGACGATTGGGGAGCGGTCAGTGGCAGAGCGGTAGGAGGAGCTGTGATGATCCTTGAGGATGCGATGTCCTGGCACTCATCAAATATATGCTCCGCTTCGGTGGGTTCTGGGTCGACATAGACCCCCAGAGGCTCGATCCCCAGATCCTTGTCTACCTCATCCGGAGTGGAGCTGGTCTGTCCCTCATCCGGAACCCGGTCGGCGAAGCCTTCCCGGAATCCTTGAGCATACCGAAGAGCACCGACCCTGGAGAACCGAGCATGAAGGGCCAGCATCCCACCACCCACTCTGCTGATAGCGTCGATCAGAGCGGTACGCTCGTCCAGAGCTCTTTTTTCAAAAGCCATCCGAGCAGACTGTTCATCAGCTAGAAGACGTTGGAGTTCTGCCTTCTCTTCTCTGAGTGATTCCTGCTCAGTCTGCCAGACGCTCTTCTCGAGCTGGAGGGCGTCCTTCTCATCCTGAAGGGAATCATTCTCCTTTTTCAGGACATCTCTCTCTTGCTCGGCTTTGTCAAGCCGAACCAGCACCTCGGTATTCTTCATGGCAAGGAGGTCGTTCTCTTTATTAGCCACCTCCAGGCTGTCAGAATACTTTCGGGCCCTGGCGTTCCCCATTTCCACCTGCTTCTGCATGGCCATCATCCCAAACAATGTCTGCATAGGTGCACAATAAGAACGGTTAAACCAATAGTCAGAACGGGAGAAGGCAAGACCAAGTAATATAAGAGAATTCATGAGTTAGAAAATAAAAGTCACCTCCATAGCAGATTGGGGAAAGCGACTGAACACGTCCTTCTGGGAAAGGCCCTTTGCCGCCTCAATGTCCTTCGGAGTCCACATGCTCCTGTAGTAGGCCATAGCGGTCTGGCCATCCTTCAGCATGGTCTCGTTCGGTTTCACGAACGTCCCATCCGTTCGAGTGTACCGAGGGGCCCATGGCGGCAAGCTGGGGATAGAAGGGGGGCCTGAAGCAGAAGCAGAGCCACCAGCTGCAGGAGGCCCAGAGTGAGAAGGAGCTCTGATCGCTCGGTGCAAGAGAGTACCCGGCCCAGAGACTCGGGTCCTTCTAATAAGAGGCTCCTCCTCAGGGTCGATTTCACTGTCAGGATGAGGCCTTTTGCCTCGCTCTTTGTCCCGACCGCCCCCCGCAGCAGCAGGAGCTATGGTAGCTGGGGAGGGCGCGTTCTGGTTGGCCGCAGGGGCGCTGGCAGCAGGGTTAGTAGCCACTGCGCTCGGAACAGTGTCAGATATGGTGGCTGAAGAAGAAGCCGACGCTGGAGAGGAGGTCGCCCCAGCAGCAGGAATGACTGGGGGAGTATTTTTCCTCCTGCCAAAAGAGGGAATCTGCAGTCTGCTCATATTGTAGCCGAGTGATGAGAGCGCAAAGAGGTTGTCTGAAGTGAGGAGATCTGAGCAGGAAGGAATATCGTTCAGAACGTATCTCTTCAAGTAGTTAATCCTATCCCTGCAAACACTGTAGCTCAAGTCATCACAAGGTATTCCCAAGGAGCGGCATAAGTAAGTGCAAAAACGAGGAACGCATGTTTCACAGGGGCAGTCGTGTTTATGGGATTTGAATTTTTTATAGGAGGAGACAGAGCAGACACCAAAGGCGCTCGGGATTGGGTAATCCTCTGCAGCCGGCGAAGACCAAGCCCCACTAATACCCACTATGCTATCCCTCCAACCCTTTTCAGATTTTATTGTGTCAGTGCATATGGACATCTTCTCGAACGGGTAGAGGTGATAGAAGGGCTCGTTAGTACGGATCTTACTGACCTTATAACACAGAAGGAGGTCTATGAGGTCAAGGTCCAGATTTCTGTCACGCATCAATAAGAGCATAACAGATATGATCCTAAAGAAGTTGGGGTTGACCTGCAGAGGGGATATCCCCAATCTGTTGAAGACGTAACTAAAGAAAGGGTGCAGAGGGAACCTAACAACATTCAGTTGAAGGTTTGTGAATAAGACTTCGCCGGGCAGGAGGCCGGCGCCGGTCGTAATATTAACGTCTTGGGGGCAAACCCTAACTACGATGTTGTCAGGAAGTCTAAGTCTCATACGAAGAACACCCAGATCTACAACCATGGTGGAAGTGCAAGAAGAATCTAGAAGAGGGAAAATGGAAGCCTGCCGAAAGTAAAAAGAACGAAACTAACCTCGGAGGACTGCAAGATCGCTGGGAGAATGACTCTCGAAGGATTTCACCGGAAAAGGCTTAGCACAGTTCTAGAAAGAGGGAGATTTGGCTGATGATGGAGACGGTAAAGGGAAGTGAAGTGGAATTCGAGAGCATTATATAGGCAAGGGGGCCCGAGGGCCGAAGCGTCGGGAAGGCAAGAAATCCCTCGAACCCCGGAACATTGATTCTGGATCTGACCGTTCGCTCCCCCACGTGGTTATCTCGAGCCGTCAGCGTCATGATGAGACGCCATCAATAATTACCCCTTATTAAATAAGGGGCAATTATGGGGGCAGTTGAGGAGGCCCTGGATGACATGGGCCAGGTCCGACTCGCAAAACACAACCTTCAGTCCGAACAGCTGGGTCAGCCCATAAAAAGACACTGCCATATGGGCCGAGCGGGAGTAAGCCCATCAAGAGTGACCAGGGCTTACTGAGGAATAGGCCCAGGTCCAGCAATTAGTAAATATCTTGTAAATATCTTGTAAATATCTGGGAAGTATCTATAAATAGGAGTTGGAATGAAGAGGAGGGGGATCTTGATTCGGGTTGAGGTGTAAGAATTCTAGAGAGAGAAAGAGTAGAAGGAGTTTCTTGCATCTTCAGTCACAAACAATGAAATTCAATCACGAGTATTCAAACATGATTATAGAATTTTGAATACTTCGTAAGGGAAAAATTAAAATCTATAGTTTGTCAATTATTTATTTCCAATCGAAGGGGCTTGATTATTAGATCACAAAAAAGAACCGAATTTTACCTTGGTTGGGGGATTTTGTGCACGATGAACACCAATATATCACGATGAACAGAATATTACACATTAATATCACGATGAATACAAATATATCACAAAATATAAGCACCAATGCCATAATTTTCAACAAATTATATAATATATTTATATTGAAAAAACAACACGCATACAACATTATATTAAATTAAAATTTTAACACATTTATATAACTATTATTATGTTGTTAATTTAAAATGGTTGCATGACCGAATTCAACATCCAAACCGAGGAAGCTTAATGGGAGCTCAAATCACTGGTACATTTGAGCTTAGTCTCTTATTCTCCATAGACTCCGTAGCTAGGTTCCGGTTGGACCAACAAATAATTCAATCTATTTTGTCAAGTTCGTTTACACTTCTTCTCACAAGTTGATAAAAATTAAAAATAAAAATTTGAATTATACAACTAAATGATATAGGTCGGTGCTATTTCTTTTAATTTTTAAATTTTAAATCTCCGTAAGAATAAAATGACCATATTAAGATCGAAATAAATACATAAAATTATATAATCTTCAAATACAATAATAATTCAATTAACATATAATAAAACAAGTAAACAATTATATTAAGTAACCAAGGGTTGTACTCCGATGCCCCTTTTTATACCTGTTGCCAATTCAAGTCCCAAAAAGAATAATTTGAGTGTTTGAAAAAAAGAAGTTTTTAAAAAATAGAATAATGATAACCAGTACAAAACCATAATATGATGATATAATATGTAGTAATTAACATATGCCAAGACTTGTGCACTAAACATATTGTCTCTATTCTATTTTATTTTTCAAAGGAGAAGGTAAGACTGGTCATGGCCCCAACTCTGGCGGCCTCAACGGCCCAACCCAAGCATAAAATACGTAAGTCAATAAATAAAAAAACAGTCAGGTGTTTGATAACACATTAGAGCATCTTTGATCATTGTGTGTGTGTGTGTTTTTTTTTTTTTATTTTTTTATTTTTTTAATTTGATGTGTCATAATAAATTTATACAAAAATTTGAATTATTTATTTTTAGTTTCAATAGTTGTTTTATATCTTTCGTGTAAAAATATATTCTCCAATAACAACCAACCTTTGTCATGCCTGGACCCCACATAATTTTTACAAACTTACTAAATATAGAGTTAATTCGTTAACGAAATGCAAAAGAGGGAAGAAAAAGAAAATATACTGATGTGACTGTGTAAAAAAGTTATATAAAATACACAATAATTTTACACATTGGTAACATGGTAGTGTACCTTAACAGACCGCTAGAGATAAAAAAATAAAATAAAAAATTATATATCATATGTGACAATATATATTTTACAAAAAAAAAATTAAAAAGTATTTTAACAAACGACTGAAGATGCTCTTATAATGAGCATTTTTATAATTAAATTATTATAATTTTTTCTTTATTTGATAGTCATTCCCGTATGCCTCCATGGGGAGACTTGAACTATTTAAACGTCTGAATGTAATTATCTTTATAAAAAATAAAAAAAGACATAGTTGACTTAATGTAGAATAATTACTTAAAATATTCAACCTATACTCAAAACCCAATTTTAAAAGCTTCAAATTCTCTCTTCAATTTGGTAATCATTAAAATTGCTTTTACCAAACACATTTAGAGGTGCTGCATCGCTCATTGATTGAAAATAAATACAATTTTTCAAAATAAAAGCTCTTTTACAATGCTTCTAAGGTTTAATGGTTTACCAAACACATTTAATGCAATTTTTCAAAATAAAAGGGCTTTTAAGAGCAATCCCAAACAGGTTAATCTTGTCCAAGCCCATTCGGGTCTGCGATGGGTCATATGGGTCGGGTGGAAACCGAACATATTCCACTCCCAACTTCATCATACCCTTAAATAGCACCTTAATCAGATTCTGTAGGAGGATTGGTTTTGTAGAGAGAGGGAGAGAGAGATGAGTGCAGCGCAGGTGATGAAGCGAATTCCCCGCATCAAGTTTCCTCAGCGGCATCCTAAAACCTCTGGTTTGTTCTTCTGTATACCCAAAACAGATAAACTTTTTATGTGTGTATATGTATATGTATGCGTGTTTGTCCGATCACTCACCAAAAGAACCTATTGTTGGACCAATTGATTGAACTATTGAGCAGGGTTATTTTATTTTATTTTTATTTTATCTATGATTGAATTTTGTAACATCATTACATACTATTGTGAAATTTCAAAGCATTATATTAATATGTTTTATGAAATTGTCCGAAGATATATTAGATTGAATATGTTTCTGTATCCGGGTTGAATTTAATGAAAATGATGTGCGTGTTTGCTAGAAAATTACAACTGAGAAGTCTCTGCATGCCGAGGTAAAGCTGTGTACATTTTAACCCTCAAACCTCCTGCACTCTGCTAGTAGGGAAATGTTTCCAGCTCTAGAAAAATTAAGCTACCCTTCAGATTTTATGTCCTGACATTGCTTATAGCTTTGTGATTGACTTCTATTTACAGAGCTGTTGATATGTCCCAAATTGCTTTGATACTTATGGTTGATCATGTAATATATAATTTTGGGTGTCTTTAAGTCTGTAATCAAATCTGAAATGGTCCCAAAAGAACTTTTTGTAATTAGATGGTTAAGAATATGACCGTCAATGTTTTCTTGCTATTGTGGACTGTATTGGATCACCGGATGTAATTTCTATGAGCTTTTCCACTATAACAATGTCTGAGGTTGTTGCTCACTTTAACATTGCCCATAGTGTGGTTGTGCTAATATATCAGCTGTTCATGTAACACAGAAAACCTTAACCTTTTTAGCTGCTTATATTATCATCTGTTACAGTAGAGCTTTTGTGCCACCGTCCGGGAAAAAAAGTACTTGACCAGCAATTGGCACTAAAAGAATGCCCAATGCTTTGCAACTTAATAAAGCCTTACTTATGTTAACTTAAACGGCTAACTTTATTTTTATTAGTCATTCAACAATGTCAAGGCACACATTCCCTTTCTAGATCGTGGATCCATTGTATATATTCTAGCAGCTTAAATCGACTAACTTTTTGGTTTTCCTCTTGTTCTTAAATCATCTTTGACTTCAATCTATTTATGGTTGCAGTTGGGGGGGACTTTATTGCAAATGAAAATACCATCACTCGATTTTATTTCACACTGTTTTCAGTTTGTGCTACTGCCACCTCTATTCCATCTTTCCACATTTGGGCACTTTTCAATCCTAAAACAAATGAAGGTATATGTATGTATAGCTTTATTCATTGAGTTTAGATAGACTGATCATTATAACAATTGAGTTGATTTGGTACAATTCATCTAAGAGATAGATAGATAGAGAGAAAGAGAGAGAGATAGAGCAGTAGAAAAAAGTAGTTTTTAAGAAATTCTGACGATAAGCTTGTAAGCTGCAAACCATGGGGAGATAGATCGATATATATATATATATATATATATATATATATATATATATATAGAGAGAGAGAGAGAGAGAGACGCTTAAATGGGGCTCAACTATTGATCCGGATGATGAGTATCAAGCCTTAGAAAAAGTAGTTTTTAAGAAATTCTGACAATAAGCTTGTAAGCTCCAAGCCATGGGGCAAGTAACAGTTGGGGATAGGGATGGCAACGGGGTGGGTTTGGTCTGGGTTCTCCCAAACTCTACCCCTTCCCGATTAGATATTGTTTGTTCCATACCGGTCGCGGTCTATACACCTAATCCCATCCCTATAGAGAGAGATCTATATGTATATACATACATTGATATATATGAGAACGTCACTAATACAATCGGACGTTTGCCGTCAAAAGACTTAGCTAGATTGAAATGCGAGGCTGTGCGCCTAAGTTGAATATTGCCGATCGGAAAGTCTTCAGTCATGAATCTGAGGCTTTGTGAACTAAACACTTCTCAAGCAACTACTCTTATCATCACAGAGATAAAAAAATAAAAATAAAAATCTGTATTCTACAAAACTTTGTAGAGAGAGGTAGAGTAAAGTAGAAGAAGATGAAGACATTGGTGTGGATCTTTTCGGCATTGTGCTTAAAGGAGTGAGGGAGGGGGAGAGACAGAGAGGCACCAGTGAGATCATGATGGAAGGGGGTAGAGTGAATACTGAATGGGTGGGGTGTGGCATATTTTGGAAGCTTTAGGGTTAAAATGTGTTAGGGTTGGTATATTATGTATATAAAATATAAGTTCCATAAATGTTATATATATATATATATATATATATTTGGGGCAGGATGGGATAGAGTAAAACCCATCCCTGCCCAAACCCGAATTAGCTTTGTTATTTATTTCCATACCCGTCCCAAACCTTATTAAAAGAGTCCCACACCTGCCCCAATAGGGGCGGAGGTGGGGTGGGTAAAATTGCAATGAAGGATTAATTACTTTAAGTAGGTTGGGTATACCTAGTCAAAAGTCAAAGCATTGATGTTTTTCTCATTCTAGTTTATAGGTGCACAGTGCGCTTTTCACTTTGTAGTTGACAATTAATATTGCTTAACCTTCTCTTCGTTCTCTTTTATGTTATGTAAGAGGCAGTGCTTTCTCCTCGATTGATGATTTATTTGATCTATTGGACTATGTTGGTCCTTAGGTCTTTCGTTTTTGTGTATTAGCGACGCGTTCCCCTTTTGAACGCTTTTCTAATATATTTTTTACTTATCAAAAAAATATATTGCTTACCCTTCGGAACCAACTTGTGGACTTATCTTCCAAACTTATATTGTGCTTCTTCAATGTTCATTTCTATATATATATATATATATATATATATAAAATAAAAATAAAATAAAATAAAATAAAAAATTTATATTCTTACACTGTGAGAATTTTGTGATTTTTCTATGTGGACAAACATTAGTCATTTTAGAGGATATGTTTACCATTCCCAGTTTAATGCTTTATTCAGTTGGTGTCTGCATGCACTTATTTTATAATTCATTATCTGCTTAAACCATTTGACTTTTCTCAATTCTATTGGAGTGTTAAAGTAGTTTCCTCTGCAGATTCCACATCCAAACCTCAAGCAGCATCTATGACTGGTGATGCTCATCAAACTTCATCCAAACCTCAAGCAGCATCTATGACTGGTGATGCTCATCAAACTTCATTTTCAAGGTCTGCCCAAACGAACATGACTTTGGGAGGAAAAGCTTCTCTTCAGCCCAATCGAAGACCTGTCTCTGAAGAAGAGATTGAGGCTATTTTGGTATGTCAGACCTCTTTGCTAGATTATTGAGAAATTCACATATTTAATAATATAATAATCACTGGCGTTCCTTAAATTATTTTTATCTGAAGTGTGCATGTCTATGATTGAGTCACTCTTCATATATCAAGTATCACACTGGAGAAAATTTTGAAGGTTGGACCATATTATTGGAAAGTGGTCCATTTTCAACTAGCACCATTTGGTAATGAAATTAGATACTCTAAGTAGCACATATGCGGACACTATAAGGTGCTGACACATCAAAGCCAAAAAATATAGGATATGGACATGGCGTGAACGCATCTATATATAAATAAAAAAATTGATTTATATACATTCTATCTATTAAGACAATCGTAAAACTTTGCCTTTTAATTTCTATACTATGAGTTACATAATTTCGAAGATGAAGTTATGTAAATATTAATTATTATATTATATATTATACTACTCTCCTAGTTTGTCAATGTAATTATATTTTTATCCTATATTAAAAGATGTCATTGCATGCATGACCACAATATGTGCATAATGTTTATTTCCTTAAAAAAATTGACTTTGCCTAGAGGTGTGTTCATATTGTTTCCAAGATTGTTGAACATAGCTACTCTTGGATGTGTGTGTATGACATAAGACTTGTGTTGGGGAGTGTCTAGAATGCATTGGCCAAGTGTTTGGGATGCATTGGATAAATGGCCAAAATAATGAATTTATTTTCAAATTATAGACAAGTCGATGAAGTGTTAGACGTGTTTAGAGTGTCTATGAAGTGTTGTCGTTGACACATGTCCAATATGGACACCACGCCTTTGTAGAAGAGTTCATGCTTCTTAATAGATACCTATTTGTAGTCATATCCTCCTTACAATGCAATTAATGTCTTGTCAAGTCCATAACTAATTCATGTGTTGTATGTCAATTAATGCAATTATTGTTGTTGTTGTATTTTGAAAACTTTTTCCTTTTTTTAGTTCTTCATTTCATTTATATTTTTGTTCTTTGTCTCCTGTTAAGCAACACCCCCCTCCTTTTTATTGGTCTGTGTTTTGTCTGTCCCTTATTTTCAACAATATAGATTTTAAGAGCTGCATTCAGAGGGGCAATTTCTTAGCTTTCTAAAGCATTGAACATCCAAGGAGTCTAATTTTATAGGACGGTTACCAAAGGATTTTACTAAAAATAGCCATTTTTAATATTTAGGGTCCAGCATACAATAATGATGGAGAGATAGATGACAATGTAATAAGTAGGATTGGAGTAGGGTTGTGACAAATGAATACCAAATAAGTTTTATATGATGGTTATTAGGCCAACTATGTATCATATGGAGTGGAATGTTGGGTGTTAAAAAAGAAATAAGAACAATGCATTCATGTTATTGAAATGAGAATATTAAGATGGATGATAGGAATGACAAGAAAAAATAGGATTAATGATCAACATGTGAAGGAGAAACTAGGAGTTGCGCCTATTAGTGGTAAAATAAGAGAAAGTAGACTTATGTGATATGTTCATATACAACAAAGACCCATGGATGCACCGGTAAGAAAAGGTGGATTACTACATTTATTTGGATAAAAGGTAAGATGCAAAGAGATCGACCAAAACTCGCATGGGATGAACTATTAGAAGTGATTTTAAAAAGTTAAATATAATAAGAGATATGACTTGTAAGAGTACAGAAATGAAAATAAAATTCGTGCAACCAATCTCAATCATATAGGATAAAGGCAAAGATGATGATCATGATATGAGGAAATAATTTGTATGTACTTTAACCAGAACTTTTATTCCTTGTTTACACAATTAGCTTGTAGAATTGATTATTATTCCTTGTTTTTGACTCTTTTTATTTATTTATTTTTGGCAGATGGGTGGGTGTTTCTGATCTTTTGATGGAGTTGTGAGAAGGGAGGACATCATTCAACAGTTCTTTGGCTTTCATATATAATTTTTCATTCCTTTCTCTCGGGAAATAAAAAATAAAAACATTACTCTTCAAACTTGGAGATTTTAAGAGAATGATCAACTAATTGATATCTTTGATAAACACACCAAAAGTGAAGAAATGGGAGGCATGCATTAGCTTTTCCTTCGCTGACCTATTTGTTTCGTCGGGAAAATTTCTCGACCTTTTTTGCTTTGGTTCCGAATTTCCTGAGCTATTCTGTTCAAGTTTGTTTTGAGAGGCCGTTGAAGTTTCTCTTTATTTCAATTGTGATTCTATGCAACTTGGCTCAGGAAAATATTGATGGTAATTTTGCATAGAGGAGACATGATTTTGCTAATGTGTTGATGGTTATTGCATGTTGGAACTAAGTTCTGTTGATTAGAGAATGTCAGACATTATTTCATGGCTTTTCAGTCCTGTGACTGGTTGTTACATGTTGCTTTCTAATATCTCTTTAACCAGGATGTGTACTAAATTGTTGGTGTTCCACTGGGGCGCATTGTAGAGCAAAGTCAAGAACATGCGATGAATGAAAGTCATGCATATTGTATTTATGCAGAAAATAAGTACAAAAAGAAAAAAAAAAATAATGGTAGAAGATGAGGCTTGACAATTGTTGTGAACAAAACAAACAATCAATCAAAGCGTGAACAAAACAATCGTGTGGACCATTCAAATGCATTAAAAAGTGTAAAGATACATCTCTACCAATTTTACTACATTTTTTCTTCTAAATATGTTAACTCTGGACACGCTCTTTATGTGACTTAGAAAAGAAGTAGGGCACGTATAAGGAAGTGACTTAAAAAAAATCACATCTAAGAATTGCAATCCCATTAGGAAATTCAAAATCTTAATTCGGAAAAAAAAAAAAAAAAAGTGCATCATAATCCAACAACTCTATAACTAATAATTTCTGCAAGGAGTCTGCATGAACCCTATGATATTTGCCCTCTGACACAAGACCCTGTGACATTCATGATTGAAGATGCAAAGAATTGACTCTCTCTATCCTCACAGAGTCTCGTTACATTTTCAACAAAAATCCCCTTACATTCTCTCCTTCCTGCCTATTTATAGGCATTTACAAGTGCTACTAGAATGCTATAAGTGATTCTCTAAGTTGGGTCCCTCGACAGGCTTCATTCCTTACGGGCCTAGCTATGCATTCGGCCTATTCCGCAACGTCACCGTGTGGGCTGAATCCAGTTTCTCGGCCTGATCCTCTTTTCGTGGGTCATATCTAGCCCATGTCTCTTCCGATATCCTCAACTGCCCCCATAATTACTCCCTAATTAATTAGGGGGTAATTATTAGAGGCTGCTAATCATGGCTTGACGGCTCAAGAAGATCTCATGGAAGAATGGACGGTTGGATTTGGGAGTCGGTGCTTCGAGATTCAAAAAACTCCTCGCTTTCCTGACTCCTCGGCCTTCGAGCCCACCTTGTCTTTATAAGTCTCAGAGATGTTCCATCAATCCTCTTTACCATTTCTATCTTGCTTCACCGTCATTCAAATCTTCATCTATCTCTTTTGAGTTAAATCCCCTCCGACGAACTTTTGCAAAAGCTTCCTTTTCCGGTGATCTTGCAGTGCTCTTCGCGATGTTCAATCTTTCGAGGTTAGTTTTGTTTTTTTCTCCTCCTTTAGGGATTTGCTGTTCTTCCTCAGAATCTTTGTTCGTTTTCACCATGACTATAGATTTAAGTGTTCTTTGTATGAGACTCAACCTTCCTGATGACATTCAAATTAGGGCTTGCCCCAAAGATGTAAATATCAGGACTGGTGCTAGCCTTCTTCCCGGCGAGGTCTTGTTTTCCAATCTTCAATTAAATCTCATTAGGTTCCCTCTGTATCCCTTCTTTAGTTACGTTTTTAATAAACTGAAACTTTCCCCTTTGCAAGAAAACCCAAATTTCCTTAGGGTTCTATCTGTTATGTTGCTTCTGAACCGTGACAGAGGTCTAGATCTTGACTTCATAGATCTTCTCCTCTGTTACAAGGTTAGCAAAATCTGAATTGATGAACCGTTCTGCCATTTCTACCCAATTGAGAAGAGGTCCATATGCAAAGATAAAATCAAATCTGAGAAGGGTTCGAGGAAAAATATAATTGGGATTAGGGGAGCCTGGTTTTCTCCAGTCGCAAAGGACTTCTGTAATACCCGGGTATCACAACTTCCCTATCCCGAGCGCTTTTGGCGAGTGCTCTGTCTCTTCGTATAAAAAATACAAAACCCATAAGAGTGACTGTCCTTGCGAGATTTGCGTTCTTCGCTTTTATACTTTCTTATGCCGTTCCTTAGGCATTCCTTGTGATGATTTGAGCTACGGTGTTTGCAGGGATAGGGATAACTATTTGAAGAAGTGCGTTCTGAACGACATTCCCTCTTGCTCGGACCTCCTTACCTCATACAACCTTCTTGCTCTCTCAGCCCTTGGCAAGACAATTAGTCAACTCTAGATCCCTTCCTTCGGCAGGAAGAAGGCTGCCCCCAGGACCGTTGTTGCCCCTGTGGCAACTTCTTCCCCAGTTTCAATATCTTCTTCTGCCATTATTTCTGATACCACTCCTTCCATTGATCCGACCGTGACGACTACCGACCCGGTCTCTAACGTTACGCCTGTCAATCCGAACGTGACCCCTTCTGTCAACAACCTTCCCAGCTCTGCCACTGTTGCCGCTTGGGAAAAGGCGAGAGGAAAAAGGCCTCAGCCTGATAGTGCTCTCAGCATTGATGACGTTCCTTTGTCTCAAAGGGTTAGGCCCTCTGGGCCAAGTGTGTTCGTGCATCCTCTGACTAGGCCCCCTTTGACTAGGCCTTCTGCCCTCTCTGGGCCTATCTCTGTTAATGCCTCTGCCTCTGTATCGGCACCATGGAACCTCCGCTTTATTCGAACAGACGGGTCGTTTGTAAAGCCAGACGAGACCATGTTCAAGGATGGTCAAACCGCTATGGCATACTACAGGATCATGTGGACTTCTAAAGATATCGAGGTAGCCAAGGGTTTGTCTCAGAAAGAAGTGTTCAGCCGGTTCCCCTTGTCTGCCATAGAGGTAACTTTTGCCCCTCAGTCAATGAATCTTTACATAGTCTTTACATTTGATTACTTCTGATCACCTACTCAGCTTAATTAGTTATCATGTATATCTCTGCAGACCCTATTTGGGATGATGGCCATGCAGAAGCAAGTTGAGCTGGGAAACGCCAAGGCTCGTAAGCTCTCTGACAACCTTGGTGCAGCTAACAAGGAAAACAATGCCTTAGTTTCTCAGAATGCCGAGCTGATGGTTCAGCTCAACAAAGTTGAGAAAGAGAGGGACGCTCTGATAAAAGAGACAGACTCTCTTCAGGACGAAAAGGATGTTCTGCAACTTGAGAAGAATGTCTGGCATACCGAGCGAGAATCTCTTAAGGCTGAGAAGGAAGAACTTCAGCGCCTTCTGAGTGATGAGCAATCCACTCCGATGGCCTTTGAGAAAAGAGCTCTAGATGAGCGTGATGCTTTACTCAACACCATCAGTAAGGTAAATGGTGGTATGCTAGTTTTGCACGCTCGGTTTTCCAGGGTTGGGGCCCTCAGATATGCTCAGGGGTTCCGAGAGGGTTATATCGATCGTATTCCAGCTGAAGGTCAGACCGGTTCTACCCCTGATGAGGTTGACAAGGAGCTGAAGATTGATCCTCCGGGTGTTTATGCCGACCCAAACTCTACCCCTGCTGAGGGTATATTTGATGAATGCCAAGAGATCGCCTTTTCTAGGATCACTCCTACTCCTTCTACTGCTCAACCTCTGGGCGTTCTTCCTCTGTCCACTGTGACTCCATCCGCCACCGCTGCTGAGGATGAACCTCGGCAGAATGATTCTTCCAATGCTACTGAGGATAGAACTCAGCAGAATGATTCTGTCATTCAGCTTGATTCTCCTCCTCGTGAGGACGGAACCGCCAATAGTGATGAAGGGACCGTTCAGCACCATCAAGAAGCTGACGGGGCAAATACTTCTAGTTAGAACCTTTCTGATGTCCCCACCTCCTTCCTTTTGCACTTTTGTCATCTGTATACCTCATTTTTTGTAACTCAGAAACTTCACTATTAATGAGATGGCTGACTTTTGGTTGAACTTTTGCCATAAATCCCTTTACTTAATGATTTAATGTTATCTGATCTGGTTTCTCTCTGTATGTCAGTGGTTAGCGTTCGGCTAGTGTGCCACTTTGCCACATTTTATTTTTATTTTTTATTTTTTTCCGCAAGTTTTTGGCGTTCGGCTCATAGTGCCAGCTGCCACTTACTTTACTAAGTGGTTGGCGCTCGACTAGAATGCCACTTGACACTTTCACTCTTTTATTTTTGGCAAGTTCTTGGCGTTCGGCTCATAGTGCCAGCTGCCACTTACTTTGCCAAGTGGTTGGCGCTCGGCTAGAATGCCACTTGCCACTTTCACTCTTTTATTTTTTGGTAAATTTTTGGTGTTCGGCTCATAGTGCCAACCTACTTACTTTGCTGAGTGGTTGGCGCTCGGCTAGAATGCCACTTGCCACTTTCACTCTTTTATTTTTGGCAAATTCTTGGCGTTCGGCTCATAGTGCCAGCTGCCACTTACTTTGCTGAGTGGGTGGCGCTCGGCTAGAATGCCACTTACCACTTTCACTCTTCTATTTTTGGCAAGTTCTTGACGTTCGGCTCATAGTGTCAGCTGCCACTTACTTTGCTGAGTGTTGGCGCTCGGCTAGAATGCCACTTGCCACTTTCACTCTTTTAATTTTTGGCAAGTTTTTGGCGTTCGGCTCATAGTGCCAACTGCCACTTACTTTGCTGAGTGGTTGGCGCTCGGCTAGAATCCCACTCGCCACTTTCACGCTTTTATTTTTTTGGCAAGTTTTTGGCGTTCGACTCATAGTGCCAGCTGCCACTTACTTTGCTGTTTTCATACACTCAACTTTTTAGAAGAAGATAGTTTTTTATAAATTTCAGAATTCTGTACACTGAAAATGAGTAATGCCATAATTAGAACTTTAAACTTTCTACATATAATACCTTTTTAAAGATGTAGCATTCCATGGCTTGTTAACCAACCTTCCGGCCATGGTCTCTAGTATATATGCCCCCTTCCCTATGATCTTTGCAATTCTGTATGGTCCTTCACAAGGCGACATCATCTTTTTAACCATTCCTACCTTCTTCTTCAGAACCAGATCACCAAGTGTGAAATCTCTGTGCTTCACCCTTTTGTTGTGGCTGCTAGCCAGTGTCTGCTGATAGGATCCAAGCCTTATTACCGCAGCATCTCTCTTTTCCTCTAACATATTAAGGTTAAATCTCAGCATTTTTTCATTTTGTTCCTGATTCCATGCTAAGCTTTGGACAGTTGGAACCAAATATTCAACCTGTATGACTGCTTCGGTTCCGTATGCCATGGCGAATGGGCTTTCCCCGGTCGGCCGTCTAGGGGTCGTTCTGTAAGCCCATAGGACGTTCGGGAGTTCATCCAGCCACTTCCCTTTACGGTTTTCCAATTTCTTCTTGATACAAGCGAAAATTGTTCTATTCATAATTTCTGCTTGTTCATTGGCCTGGGTATGACTTACTGCTGCCAATTTTTGGTTAATTCCATATTCTTCCAGCAATTCTCTAACTTGCTTGCTGTCGAGATTAGTCCCATTATCCATAACAATTGACCTCGGGACACCAAAATGGTAAATAATATTACTCCAGATGAAGCGTCTTATATGGGTTTGCGTTACGCTCGAATATGGCTCTGCTTCCACCCATTTGGTAAAGTAATCTGTTGCCAGCAATATATACTTGTTCTGAGCTCTTGCAGTTGGCAGAGGACCAACCACATCCATCCCCCATTCTGCGAAAGGCCATGGTGTGGCCATCACGTGCAAGTCCTCAGGTGGTTGGTGGATTAATGGTCCAAACCTTTGGCACTTATCGAATCTTCTGGAGAATTCTTCCGCATCTCGTGACATGTTCGGCCAGAAGTACCCTTGCGTCATTGCTTTGTGCGCTAAAGATCTTCCCCCTGAATGATTTCCACACATGCCTTCATGAATAGCCCGCAATAACTGCCGAGCTTCTGTGAGGGTAACGCATTTTAAGTACGGCCCAGAAAAAGACCTCTTGTATAACTGGTTATGCACTATGGCGTATTTTGCAGCGTTCGATTTGATTTTCCTAGCCTCATCTCTTTGCTCAGGCAGAGTACCGTTCCGAATATAAGTTACAATCGAATCAATCCAACTTGGCTCATTTGGAATAACATTCACTTGCCAAGGATCTGGGCCCGAAGATTCTTCAAAAATGGATGGCTGGTTCAGTATTCCTACGGGAATCACCCTTGCCAATGTCTCTCTAGAAACCAAAGCGCTATATGCTAGCCGATCAGCATCTTCATTATGCTCTCTTGGTACTTGGATGAATTCAATTTTTTCAAAGTTTCTGACTTCTCGTATAACAGTATAATGATATGCTTCCATCGTTTCATCCTTGGTTTCATATTCGCCATTGACCTGTCAGACAATTAACTGCGAGTCACTAAAGACGGTCAAATTCCTGACCTTTAGCTCTTTGGCGAGCTTAAGTCCAGCCAGTAGTGCCTCATATTCCGCTTCATTATTAGTGGCTCTGAATTCAAGCCGGAGCGCTTGACTTAGGAACGTGCCTTCTGGTGTCTGTAGTTTGACTCCAATGCCTGCCTCCATCTGATTTGAGGATCCATCGACAAAGAGTTTCCACAAGCAACCTCGAAGGTCTTCCTCCATGTCTTCTGAATCACATTCCAGCAAGAAATCTGCCACTGTTTGCCCTTTAACTGCCGTTCTGGGTTCATATGTTATGTTAAATGAGCTTAACTCTATGGCCCACTTCGTCATCCTCCCTAAGAGGTCTGGCTTGTGCAGGATTATTCTGATAGGGAAAATGGTTATAACGATGATAGGATGGGATTCAAAATAATGCCTGAGCTTTCTTTTCGCATGTACTAGCGAAAGTATCACCCGCTCGGCCTTTGAATAGCGTCGTTCAGCCTCAGTCATCGTTTTGCTAACATAGAACACTGGATATTGCTTCTCCTCTTTACAACGGATTAGAACGCCACTTGTCGCGATGCTGGATACCCCGAGGTATAAAAATAGCTTTTCTCCTGGTTCGAGAGCTGACAGGACCGGAAGGTTCTACATATATTCTTTCAAACCAGTTAATGCTCGGCGCTAGTCATCCCCCTAAACTTGTCTCTTATGGCTTCGTATTGTGTCAAAAAATGGTTTGCAGCAACCTGAAAATTTGGAAATGAACCGGCTCAATGCAGCTATCCGTCCCATAAGTGCTTGCACTTCTTTGATTGTCTTCGGCTCGGCATTCTTACTCAGAGCTTTTGTTTGGGCAAGGCTAGCTTCTATGCCTCTATAATTAACCACGTGTCCTAGGAACTGACCAGAACTCACGCCGAATGAGCACTTGGTTGGATTGAGCTTCATTCCATATTGTCTCAACACATCAAATACGTCTTGTAGATGTTTCAAATGGTCAACTTTCTTCTTACTTTTTACTACCATGTCATCAATGTAGGCTTCCACTGTCTTCCTTATTTGATCCTTGAAAATTTTGCTAATAAGCCTTTGATAAGTTGCCCCAGCGTTCTTCAGTTCGAACGGCATAACTTTGTAGCAATAGGTCCCTCGCTCGGTAACGAAAGAAGTTTTCTCTTCATCAGCAGGGTCCATGGAGATCTGATTATAACCTGAATAAGCATCTAAGAAGGTTAAACGCTCATACCCAGTAGTAGCATCCACCATTTGATTAATTTTGGGCAGCGGAAAGCTATCCTTCGGACAGGCTTTGTTCAAATTGGTGAAGTCAATGCACACTCACCATTTCCCATTCTTCTTCTGCACAACAACAACATTTGACAACCAGTCGGGATAGTACACTTCTCTTATAAATCCTGTATAAAGCAGCCTATCAACCTCCTCGGCTATGATCCGGGTACGCTCTAGAGCAAACTTTCGCTGCTTCTGCTTTACAGGTCTTGCATTGGGATTAATGTTCAAGGAGTGACAGGATACGGAAGGATTGATTCCAAGCATGTCTAGGTGGCTCCATGCGAATACATCAGCGTTCTGAGACAAGAAATCAACTAACTCCTATTTCTCCCCCTCAGCAAGTCTTACCCCCACTCTGGTTGTTCGTTCTGGTCGGAATTGATCGATCTGTACATCAACTAAGGGTTCTTCGGTCAAGTCCACTGGCTCCCCCTCCCCATTCTGCTTGGGTGGAGGTTCCTGTAATTGCTATCTCGGGCTTGCCGAACGGATGGGTGCTTTCCCTTTTCCAGCATATTTCAGTGTTACTGAATAACATTCCTTAGCTGCAACCTGGTCCCCATGAATGTCAATCACCTTGGTTCCGTCTGGCCCCAGGCATCTCATTACTTGATGCAGAGTGGAAGGAACACCGTGAACTATATGGATCAACCCTCTGCCTATCAGAAGGTTAGAAGAGGGATGAATCTCGACAACCACAAAACTCTCCATCAGAACCCTTTCTGCGGTATGCACTGCTACTTCCACCACTCCAACGGGTTCCACCCGCTTTCCATCGAACCCGAGCAAGGGATTGCCAGTGGGCTTGAGCCTATCGGGCTTTATATCGAGCCAATCGAACATGTCCCTCGGCATAACATTCGAACTACTTCCAGGATCAATCAGAACTCTTCGTACTAAGTATTCGGCCATTGTCAAACTAACAACTAACGGGTCATCATGAGGGATCTGAAAACGCAACAGATCTGTTTTGTCAAACTTTATCTGTGTTGATGTGCTTTGTTGGTGCAGAGTGTTTACACTGCCTATCCTCCTCTTCATCTGCGCCTGGCGGAGTCGTGTTCGAAGTAGTTCATCTAACTCTTCACGTTCAGGCCGGCCATGAATTGCATTGATTATTTGAATTAGTTGTGAGTTATAGGAGTTCGGCTTCTGATTCCTCCTCTTCACTTGCTCCGCCGGTTGATTCTGCTCTACCGCCGGGCCTTGAATATAACTTGCGAACTCCCCTCTGGCTATCAACATCTCCACCTGCCTCCTTAAGTTCCTGCATTCGTTAGTCTGATGGCCAAAGTCAGAATGGAAAGCGCAATGCTTAGACTTATCTCTCTGCTCCGGTGGTTGTTTGATAGGTAAAGGAAGTCGGAACTTATCTTTGTTTTCTTGGTACAACCTTGCTAGAGTGACTTTCAATAGAGTGACCAATTCCTCTTCCCTGGGCCTCTTTTCTGCTTTCCAAGGAATCTGCCGCTGTGATGGAGCTGGTTTTTGCCTGATCTTAGCTTTGGACTTTTCCTCTGTTGACATAATTGACGTTTTCCTTGCATTAGCTGCCTCTTCCTCTTCCAAATGGACAAATCCACCAGCTCTTTCATTCAGCTCGTCCATGGTTTGTGGCGTGTTCACCACCAGACTTGTGTGGAACGGAGTCCCACGAATCATGGCCAGCTTGAATGCCTGAATCGCCGTGGACGGATGACATTCGATCACTATGCTCATGGTTAAATTAAATCTGGTAAGAAAGGCTTGGAGGCGTTCATCTTCATGCTGTCGCATCGTGAATAGACTGGAGACATCTTTTGCCTGGTGCTTATTCCTATAGTACTGGCTGATGAACCGATCGCAATCGGAAACTATCAATCGATCCCCTCGGTAAGTTTTTGAACTAATTAAGCGCTGGTCTAGCTAAGCTTGTTGGAAAACATTTACACATTAAGGAGTTGTTCTCCGTGTTCAGAGCCATTTTCAATTGGATATGATACACATGATCGATCGGATCAGTCGTTCCGTCAAACAGGATGAAAACTGGCATGGAGAATTTCCTCGGACTCGGAGCATTCAGAATTTCATCAGTAAACGGTGAGTCAACCGTCCGAGCTGCTGAACAAAGGGCCTCATTCTCTCTATGGAACCTTGTGGCAGCTCTCTGATCCGTAGATCTCCTTTCTGAGCTTCGGTAGTCTAACGTAGCCATTGAAGGTCGATAAAGCGAATCAGATGATCTTTCCTCCATATATTCCTTCTGCCAGATCGGTGTAATTTTGTGATGTCCAAACTCCATAGCTTCTTCTCGGTTGAACCTCTCCTGATACGGATTAAAAGTCATTGCCTCGTTCTGCCTGATCTGCTCATGCTGTGGATCTAAGTGAATTGAGCCTTCTCGATCATCAAAACGGCGAGGATTTGGCGGCAAATCATCCGGCCTAACCTCCTCGTGACAAGGATTTGTCAGATTGTTCTCTTCCCCCTCACCTTGACGCGTAACAACAGGATGCATAACCTCTTCACCCGCCGGAAGCAGTTGCAGAATCACCGGAGCTTCTTGGCGCTGCATTCCAGCTTTCAGCTCTGTATTCTCTTTCCTGAGAACTTCGATCATGTTCATCAACTCATCAAGCTTCATCTATTGGACATTTTCCACCGGATTGGAGCTCTCGCCTCCTATCATGATTCCGAAGCGAAGCGAAGCGAAGGCATGAATCACAAGATCTTAATCAGATATGAGCTTTACTGATGCAAATCTCGTCGGATCTGGACTCAAATTCACCGAATCGCGATCATAGTTCGCTAGATCTGAGCTTTTCTAGCTTCTAACTCACCGGATCTAGTTGCGATCAAGCAAATCTCAGCTGCATAACTCCAACGCAAACACGTCAAAACCAATAGTAATCAATCCTTCAAAAAAACTGCAATCTCTTCGATCTGGATTCAATTTCCAGAAATCTTGCTTTGTCTTCATGGATTAGTTTGAATTAACATGACATCGATCAAGCATGAATGAGTGTTCTTCATCGGTTCCCACAGACGACGCCAATTGAAGATGCAAAGAATTAACTCTCTTTATCCTCATAGAGTCTCATTACATTTTCAACAAAAATCCCCTTACATTATCTCCTTCTTGCCTATTTATAGGCATTTACAAGTGCTACTAGAATGCTATAAGTGATTCTCTAAGTTAGGTCCTTCAACAGGCTTCATTCCTTACAGGCCTAGCTATGCATTCGGCCCATTCCGCAACGTCACCGTGTGGGCTGAATCCAGTTTCTCGGTCCGATCCTCTTTCCGTGGGTCATATCCGGCCCATGTCTCTTCCGGTATCCTTAACGATTCACCCCAACAAACTTTTGGCGCCTTTGTCACAGTTGAACATTTGGCGCCTTTGTCACAGTCGGGCCACTTTATCGACTCATTTACCTTGTCTACAAGGAAGTCGATAATGATACGGATGTTATAGTCGGGCTATCTCGCCTACTAGTCTAACCCATATTTGAAGTTTTCTCATTATTATTATTATTATTATTATTATTGCACTTCTTTTCTTTTTGCCCTTATGCATGATGTATTTAGTATATAATTCAACCTTTTGTTTATTTATTTTTATCCTCTTATTCCTTTTTACTTTCTTCTTCTTATTTAAATTTATTATTGTGTATTTATGAAATCAATGCGTGAAATTTTATGCATCATTTTCAAAATACAAAAAACCTATCGTGAACAATTGTAATTATATTCCATCCAAATATTATCAATTAATATTTTGGTTCTCATATTTGTGATATATTTATCCTTCTTATACTTAGTATATTACTCATTGATTATCATATTATTTGTAATTATTATTGTTTTTTGTTTTTTTATTTTTATTTTTTTGTCAAGTATATTGGCCCCACTAAAATAAAATTGTGGCTTTGCCCGGACCTGATATATGATTTGAACACTTTGCATAACATCGTATAAGAGCATCCGCAGTGGGCTTTTTAGAGACCAATTTGACAAGCAAATGGCCTAAATAGGCCACAACAGGCTCGCTTAAAAGAAAAATTCAAAAATCCTTCTCAAAATGAAGGTAATAAAAATAAATAAAATATTTAAAACGTTGCCGTTCAACTACTATTTTTTCAAAAACAAAAGGGGACAATGGTCCTAAGGCCCCGTTTTGCTGACCAGTTGCCCCCAAAACCCTTTTTTCACTTTTTTGATGTTTTAAAAAAAAAAAACAGTAAATAAATAATATAGTCCTTAGGCATTGTTTGGGTAACCCAAATTAAGGACTATATTGGCCTACAAAAAAGATGAAGAAGCGCGCCCGAGCGAGGGGGGGTTGGTGGGGGGATTTTTTTCCCACCTAAAAAGAGTTTTTTTTTCATTTTTTCCCTCATTTATTTAAACCTGCCAAATTACCCGTTAAGGCACTGTTTGTTTGACACAAATAGTGCCTTAACAACTATATTTTTTGAAAAAAAAGTAAAAGAAAGAACTTTTCAACTTTTTAATTTCCCCAACTCCTACCATCATCCAAACTACATTCAACCCATCTCTATTTTCTACTCTTCCAAGCTTCATTTATTTATTTGTCTATTTTAACTTTTATTTATATATTCTTCCAATTCCATGGATCCAAGATCACCATTCTACTGCAACTTCTAACCGACCAATGAATTTTTTTCATTTTGACGAAAATAATATCGATTTGTTTTCCCAGTCACAACCAGACAGTACTCCATATTATGGGAGTAGTGTACCAGAATCCTAAATCCCTTCCCAATTTATGTTCTTGAGATGCCACAATCAAGTAGCGCCGAACCTTCCTCAAGACAACTGGTTGATAGGCAGTCTAATTGGAAGAGGGACGAAAGTGAAGCTCTATGCAAGGCTTGATTGGCCATCTCCGGTGATGCAGTTACGTGTACAAACCAAACTAGGGTAAAACTATGGTTCCAGGTGAATGAAAAAAAATGTGCTTCAACTTGGTTGTCCATCTTCCAGGATTCCAAATGGTTTGATTAATCATTGGTCCATCATGCAAAAAATGATGACCTAAATTTCTGCATGCATGGATAAAATAAATAGGAATCACCTTAACGGCTACAACAATGAAGACATAGTTAGTTTTTTACTTTATTAAATTTAACTCGTAAATATTTTAAATATTCGACTTCTAATTACTTTTAACTTTTTGTGTAGATGCTACCAGTTAAAAATCTTTTTAAGGCATAATATCACAAAGAATTTACTCCCGACAGCTGATGGAATATTGTGAAAAGTACCAGTAAATGACATATACATTGTGCCGAACAAGAAGGAAATAACAACCCAGAACAACAGCAGAAGAGAAGGAGTGCATTCGATAATGATGCAGGTACGGCGTCTACTACATGTACTCATGCAATTACGACACCAACTTCAACTTCGATTGAATCTTCACAAAACATCGGTGAAAATGATGCACTCGATGTTGAAGAATGTCAATCGCTTGAACAACCACCTGAAAGAAAAACAGTGAAACAATGCCAAGATATAGGTTTGAGTTCGAATTTGAATTAGGTGCGGAGTTCATTCCTAAACAATTTTTATGAACTCAAATTCCATACTGAGACGAACTCAGATAATCTTGCAAATGCGAAAATGATGCGAGAGGCAAGAAAAACAGAGAAATAAAAGGCTAAACAACTAGAGATTCAGGATAAACTATTGGAAAAATAGAAGGAGATGATGCTAATAGATCAAAAATTGATGCCAACACCAGAAGTGTAAGAGTGAGTTCGTATGCGACAAAGGGAGATATTGGAATCTATGTGATAAAAGTTGTCATAATCTATTTATTTACTTAATCCAAGCTTGTATATTGTATTGTTATTTATAATTGTTTTTAATCCATGATAATGGATATTGCATTTTTTTTTTTCTCTTTTCTTTTTTTTGTTATTTTATTCCATAATGTAATGTATTGTTTTTTAGTTGAATGTAGTGATGATGTATTGCTTTTATACAAGATGAAAAATATAGCTGTTTAAATATAGCCGTTATAATTATAGTTGTTGGTAACAGAAGAATTAAATTAAAAAAAAAATTTATTTTAAGAGAGCGAAAATCCGGTGAGGTGGCTGCAGCACCAAAATTTTGAGAGCAAAAGTTGGCTACGACTTTTAGAAAAGCTTATATGACTAATTTAGAAAATAAAATTTCGAAGAGGATGTTACGGATGGCCTAATACACGCCTAAGAGCATCTCCAATGCAGAATTGCTAAATTTGGATGCCAAATCTATATTTTGACAGTGCTACAGTGTCAAAATGCTACATTTTAGCAATTCTGCTCCAATGATGCATTTTATGCAAAATGCTATTTTTTGACACAACCACCATTATTTTTCAAATACCATTCCCACCATTCATATTTGTGTCAGTAATATTAATATTAGGCACATTCCAAGTCAATTTGTAGATATTAGAAGGAAACTAAAATTAAACCTAATTAAAAAGAAGCAAAAATTTAAAATATGTAGTCAAAAAAGGACAAAAAAAAAAAAAAAAAAAAAAAAACAAAACAAAAAACAAGAAAACAAAAACAAAATGATTTATGGACTTCTATTGCTGATGGTGTCAAATGAAATCTCAATAACTAATAAGAAGTTGACAACTCATCACCTTATCACAAACAGACAACTCCAAATCTATCCTCTCCAACTTTTCAGCTTTTCTCCATCTCTTCGCATCATCTTTCAATGCCTTTGCCAGAACAAAGACAATCTCTAAATAAAAATGATCAGCGACCATGGTTTCGATTCCGGCAAATTTTTTTAAGTTTCTCTCCAATGTCATCTCTACACTCCTCTCTCGCTAGCAGTTTACTAGTTCACAGACATCCTCATTGGCAACCGTGGCGTCCATGGATTCCGGCGAGATTAATCTTTATTTCTTTCCAACACCATCTCTGCACTCTTCTCTCTAGCGTTGATGAAATTTTTTATGACCTTTTTTGAAAATATATATATGTGTGTGTGTGTGTGTGTGCGCGCGCGTGCGCGCCAAATCTAAACCCCGCCTTTCTCTCTCTCTCTTTCTTTGAAATAACAGTAGCTATTTCTTGTGCTACAATTGGCAAAACTTTTGGCAGAGTTAAAAATTGACAGTCATTTTAACATTGCATTGGAGAACCCCTTTTAAAGTCCCCTTGCTATATTTTAGAAATGACAGACGTTTTAGCATTGGATTGGAGATGCTCTAAAACACTTAACTTACTTTGATACCATACCATTTTGTAACCGTACGTCTTTACTATTCAATTAAAAAAATTAAGTTATTAGGTAATGCCATGCGCTACCTATCCTTCCTCAAACATGTTATTTATATATATATATATATATATATATATATATATATATATTTATGTGAGATAATCATTCGACCTAATATATTTTAAAGATACCATTAATAACTAATTTCTAAGTATATAAAAGTAACATCTAATTAGTTCAAAAAAATTGACTTTTTTATATAAAAAAAATTGATTAATTACGAATTTCTAAGTTCTAATATATTAAGAAATTAAGAATACACACATGTATTAAAAGCCGGGGCCGTCCCAAACCAAAATCCTCTCCATTGGAACAGTGCTGCTGTTCTGGCCGGTTTTCATTATAGCGGCAGTAAAAAAGTTAAAATCTATATTTATGGCAATATAAATTATATACAAAATATATATGAATTATACGCATAATATATACGTATATCAGAACAGTGTTGCAGCCAATTTCAAAAGCCCGCCCTTTATTGTATCTTCTTCTCCAAAAGCTCAAAATAGAATCAAATTTTTATTTATTACCAAAACAAGAGAGAAGTCTCATCTCTTTCCTCAAATTTGTTCTTCTTTCTTTTTTTACTTCCATAGATAATTGTTTTCAAAGAAACAGAGCAACTGGTACATGCTGTCTCGGGTACATGAGTGGCTGGAAAAGGAAAGTTATAAGAAGGAAGAGAGAGAAGAGAAAGATTGCGAAAGTGTCGGGCGTAAATTATTTGGGTTTACAAAGATAAAGACTTACCTATTTTTAATATTATAAGTTAAAGTCGTTTCCAATATATTAGGTTTTTTTTTTAGTTTGTTGATGTATTTATAAGTTTATTCCTGATCTGAACCACTATTAAAGATTATATATATATATTGTTTAGTATCTCAACCCTAATTAATGTTGGAGACAAATATTGCATTTATTATTCTTATGATTATTTGGATTCGGATTTTGTAAAAAAAAAAAAAAAAAAAAAATTTGGTTGCTTTTTATTTAATTCTGAACCTTAATTAATGTTGGAAATAAATATTACATTTATGTACTGATTCTTTAGGATTGTATTTTGAAGAAAAATTTTCAACCCTTTTTAATGTTGGAAACAAATATTGCATAATTATTGTTCTTACCTTTTTAATGTTGGAAACAAATATTGTATAATTATTGTTCTTATGATTAATTGGGTTCATATTTAATATTTCATATTGCAAAATTTTCGAACCATAATTAATGTTGGAAACAAAAATTGCATTTATTGTTCTATGATTAATTGGGTTCATATTTTGAAGAATAATTCTTAACCTTTTTCTTTTATGACATGTGAACCCTAATTAATGTTGGAGAGGAATTTATATTTTTAAGTATTAGTATATAGTTGATAATTAATAAATGGATGAGAAATTGTTCAAATTTAATTACTGATACATACTAGAAAAGAGTTGGGATGTACTTTGTTATACAGAATGGACTATATGTTTTTATTTGATATTGTTTGTAATGGTAATTGAGAATTATGAGTGGTCGTAATAATTAGTAGTAACTTAACATAGTTTTAATATTTAAGAAAATACTAGTCCCGAAAAAGATTTGAAGTTTATGTCTCAGTTAGAAAAAGTAAAATAAAAAAATTAAACTGTCACATTATTGTACGAAATTAAGTATATTCATTGACTTTAATTTTTTCTATAGTCTTATCCTAACGTTATAGAAAATTGATTGGCTTTGGTTTGAATTTGGTTTGCAATTGAGTGCCATGGATTCTTGATACATTGTGTTTGTTTGATAATCTTAATTGGTCACAAAACTGTAGTCGTAAATTTGCTGAGATGAATGCAATTTATAGTTGTGGTAAAGGCAAAATTGGGGAGCAACAAAAGCACTGACAAAATCCCCAATAGCCTCAATTGTAAAGATACATGTAAATGAAAATGTAAGAGGTTGAAACCAACCATGGAGCTAAAGATTCACAATAAGATGAACTCAACGAAAGGAACATTTCAGGTTGAGGTACTTTTCTCCCCTTACCGTTTTCCATGTAGTTTCATAAATAATACCATTTGTCTATTAAATTATGCACACGTAATAAATCTCATTATTATGTTGCAGAATTTCACTGAAGCCCTTGTATCTGGAGAGGCAGGTGGCAATCAAAGTTGAACAATCCCCTACCACCTGTTCGTTATTGTCAGTATTATTGCAACTATAAGAATTTTCATATGTGACGCTACCACCACCTGCAATATTAATGGTGGTGAACTCAATACTCCATTAACTAACTAGGCAAATATGCTATTAAGGTGGAACATGCATTTAAGAACGACTCCAGATGTAAATTGGATTGCATTTTGTCCCATCATCATATTCAAAGATACCAGATGAAAACAATTGCCAATCGACTGGCACGCCAACGTCCCACTTGCCAATTTCGGAGATAGGCTGACCAATTCAACAACGACTCTTTGATTCTTGACAGTCATTCCAATATATATTTGACTTTAATTTTATGATGTTGTTCATTTTCGTCTGCGTACTTGTAACCTTTTGGAATTTGCGTGAGTTGTTTTATACGGTATGTACATTTTGGTATATCTGGAAATGTAGTGGTTGACCGACTTTAGATAATTTTGTGTATTATATATGTATTGAAATTAGATTTTTTTTTCGATGATTAAATGCAGGTGACTGACCTATTTAAAACGAGGCAATGCATTGATGTATTAACACAATACATTTGGCATATAATACCGTTTATTGCTCTTAATTTTAATGATTACTTTTAAGTCAACTCATCAATTTAAGTAAAATTGTTTTACAACATAACTTTTTTAACTTAGCTTATAAACCATCAATTTCATTTCATTTCATAATATATTTTTATTCATAATTTATAGAAAACATCCCAATAAATTTGTAAGACAATTTGTAAGGCCAAAGGAATACAATCCAAATACAACTCTCAACTGATTCATTTATGCAAATACATATGTTATACTTATCCTTATGCTTATATAGATAATTTCGTTAATAATTTATAAATAACATACCAATAAATTTGTAAGACAATTTGTAACGCCCAAAGGAATACAATCCAAATACAAATCTCAATTGATCCATTTATGCAAATACATATGTTCTATATATCCTTATATTTTTATAGCTAATGTCGTAAATAATTTATAGCAAACATCCCAATAAATTTGTAAGACAATTTCCATGGCCTAAATGCAAATAATCGAAACACAACTCTCAAGTAATCCATTTATGCAAATAGATATGTTCTATTTATCCTTATATTTTTATAGTTAATGTCGTTAATAGTTTATGAAAAATATCTCAATAAATTTGTAAGACAATTTCCAAGGCCTAAAGGAAAATATAATCCAAATACAACTCTCAACTGATCCATTTATGCAAATAATTATGTTATACTTATCCTTATATTTATATAGATAATTTAGTTAATAATTTATAGTTAACATCCCAATAAATTTGTAAGATAATTTGCAAGGCCTAAAGGAATATAATCTAAATATAACTCTCAACTGATTTATTTATGCAAATACATATGTTCTATATATCCTTATATTTTTATAGCTAATGTCGTAAATAATTTATAGCAAACATCCTAATAAATTTGTAAGACAATTTCTAAAGCCCAAATAAAAATAATCGAAATACAACTTTCAAGTGATCCATTTATGCAAATAGATATGTTCTATTTTTCCTTATATTTTTATAGTTAATGTCGTTAATAGTTTATAGAAAACATTCCAATAAATTTGTAAGACAATTTCTAAGGCCCAAAGGAAAATAATCCAAATATAACTCTCAAGCGATCCATTTATGCAAATAGATATGTTCTATTTATCCTTATATTTTTATAGCTAATGTCGTTAATAGTTTATAAAAAAACATCATAATAAATTTTAAGACAATTTCCAAGGCCCAAAGCAAAATAATCGAAATACAACTCTCAAGTGATCCATTTATACAAATATATATGTTCTATTTATCCTTATATTTTTATAGCTAATGTCGGTAATATTTTATAGAAAACATCCCAATAAATTTGTAAGATAATTTCCAAAACCCAAATGAAAATAATTGAAATATAATCATTTATGCAAATACATATGTTCTATTTATCCTTATATTTTTATAGCTAATGTCGTTAGTTTATAACAAACATCCCAATAAATTTGTAAGACAATTTCTAATGCCTAATGGAAAATAATCGAAATACAACTCTCAAGTAATACATTTATGCAAATACATATGTTTTATTTATCCTTATATTTTTATAGTTAATGTCGGTAATAGTTTATAGAAAATATCCCAATAAATTTGCAAGACAATTTCTAAGGTCCAAAGGAAAATAATCGAAATACAACTCTCAAGTGATCTATTTATGCAAATACATATGTGGTTTAAAGTTTGGCCGTATCATCCGAATAAATTCGTAATCATCCTAATACATTTGTACAAAGTTTCGTTCCAAAGTTATAAAGAACATCCCAATAAATTCAAAAGTACCAGCGTAATTGCATCCACACTACTTTATACATAATTCACGTGTTGTCTAAAGTATTTGCAATTTTTACAGGACCAAAGTAATACAATCCAAATACACCTTTTAAGTTATACGATTATGCAAATACATATGTACAAATCATCTCAATATCTATGTATCGTTTTGTTCTAAAATTATAGAGAACATCCCAATAAATTCATAAGTACCAGAGTACTTGTATTCACACTACTTCACAAATAATACTAGTTCCAATATTTTTGTACAAACTTTTGTTCCAAAGTTATAGAGAACATCTCGATAAATTCGTAAGTACCTTTGCAAAAGCTTGTAACTTAAAAGGTATCTTTGGATTCTATTACTTTGGCCCTTCGTAAGTAGCAGAGTACTTGCATCCACACTACTTCAGACATAATTGACGTGTTGTCTAAGGTATTTTCAATTTTTTCAGGGCCATAGTAATATAATACAAATAAACCTTTTAAGTTATAGTCTTATGCAAATACATATGTACAAACTATCCCAATAGTTATGAACATATTTTCGTTCCAAAGTTATTGGGAACATCCCAATAAATTCGTAAGTCAATTTTGAAGGCTCAAAGTAATAGAATTCAAATACACCTCTTAAGTTATGTTATTTTGCAAATACATATCTACCCGTCATCCCGATATTTATATAGGTAGTTTCATTATAAAGGTATAAAGAACATCCCAATATATTCGTAAGTACCAGAGTACTTCCATCTACACTACTTCAGACATAATTGACATGTTGTCTAAAGAATTTCCAATTTTGTAAGGGCCAAAGTAATATAATCCAAATACGCCTTTTAAGTTATAAGCTTATGCAAATACATATGTACAAACTATCCCATTATATAAGAGAAACAGTTTTACATCTCTATTTGTACAAATATATTGGGATGACTGGTACATATGTATTTGCAAAAACAAATAACTTAAAGTTGTATTTCATTCTATTGCTTTGGCCCTGCAAAAATTGAAAAAACTAAAGAAATAATCTATTTCATTCTATAACTTGTTGTATATAATGGATTATCCCATTGTATTTGATTTTTATACCTATTGTGGATTGCTTTCAATGTATTTCAATCATAGGATGTTGCCTTAGCTTACCCTTGAAATGTAGACGTTAGGAAGCATGATCCATTGAGTATAGTTTATATTATTCATACAGAGGCATTAACACTATAGGGTATACGCATACTCATTTCCTACAAGTAACTTGTTTACTCCCCTTAGTTGTTTGGGATATTTTTCAGGTAATGAGACCTTATTTTAGGATGCACAACATCCCTAGGTTGGCTTGGTTGTATTGACGTCCTTTTATGTAATCGGCGATCCATTGCCGATTTCGAGACTCCGAATCTTCTTATGCAAATACATTTGTACATACCAAACAATCTCATACATTTGTTTAGGTTAGCTTGGTTGTATTGACATCCCTATTCCCACAGTTTTGTTAAGTTTTTTGTAAAATTTCGAGGTTTCATATATTCTTCATCTAGACTCCGAATCAAGTGATTTTTGAACCTAACTTTGTTAATTTTTCGTTGTCTTTCCAATGGTGTGCACTAAATTCCATGAATAATTGTAACTGAATCACCATTTATTTCTCCTTCAAAAAATCATCTTTGATTTTTTATTTTGAACACATTTAATTATTCATCATGGAAAATATGTATCCCATAATATATATATAATATGTTTCAAATTATAGTTAATACAATCCTAACAATAACCTAAAATGAATCATCTTTTATTTTACGTCAACACAAGAACATCACGGAGATATATACATCCCAAAATTAAATGTAATATGTGACAATCAAATATCGTACAATAAATCCCAACAAAATTGTAGAAAGAATCACTCCATATTTTACTTGAACACGGTTTACAGTCTTCATAGATAAGACACACATCTCAAATAAAAATCACATTTGATTACATTTTAAAAAGACAAATTAAATCAATCTTAATAGAAAACATACATTCCAAATTAAAACTGAAGCATGTGAAATTGTAATTATTCATTGAATTCCCAACATAAACCAAGAATGAATGCTCTTCACTAGAACACATTAATATGGATAGAATACATCCCAAGTTTTATGTAACGTGTTTCAAAATTATTTGTTCTCTATATTATAACATAATTGTATAATAAAAATTTCAATTATACATAAAAAAAATAATAATAATAAATAAATAAATATACATGGCATTTATGCCAACTTGTACATGAATAATTTCCTATTGTAACTTAACTCCATTTGTACGCAGGAATGCCAACCATTTAGTGTCGTAGATAATCTAATCTACCTGCAATCACAACAATTTAATTTGCAGTTTAAATTTAAAAATTATAAATGTTTAGAACTCTTAATATAAGTTTAGAATCTTAGTTACCGTACTACCTTTTACAAACTTTGCATCATGATTCCTAGACTCAAAACAATGTTGGAGGTACATATGCTGATCTCCGATTAAATTTTTTGGCCCCTCAAGTCCAAGTATTTGCTCTATTGCACCGTAACATTCCCATGTCGTCGACCATTTAAAATCTAAAATGGTTAGCTATCAAGACTAATATTCATGAATATGACACACACACACACACACACACACACACTTTGTTGGTAACTAACAACAAATGATATGCCTGACACTAATGTGGTCCACGCTAATAGAATGTTTTAAAATGGATAGACATTGATCATAAAAATATCTAATATTTAACATTATTTGCACAAAAAAAATACAAGATAAAAGAATATTGATTGGAGACAATTGCACATAGTATAGCAAAAAAAATCATGATTATAGACTACACATAAGATAAAGGAAAGAGTAGCACCGATCAGCTAAAACTCAATATTTTTAATTTATAGTATTGGAAATTCAAATACCAAAGTTTTTAATACATTGAGATATAAATCAAAATATGGTATGAGAGACATGTAACAAAAATCAACATAGATGGACTCAAACACTAACATAAATAAAAAATAAAAAAATGATATGTAAACCTAAGAAATCAAACACATGCAAAAGAAATCAAAATATGAAATACAAATTAATGCACGCAATAGAAATTAAAAGTGGCATGAAAGAAACATGAAGTTAATATTATGTTCACCAATTAACTAATTTTGTTGCTTCATAAGAATGCGTACAAAAATGAACACATTAATTTTAGAATTAAAAAAAAAAAGTGAAAAAGAAAATAAATGGTAACTAATATAGAGTTAATATTACATTCAGCAATTAACTGATAAAAATTTGCATAAAAATGCAAACAAGAATGAACACTTAATTTTAAAATTGAAAAAAAAGAGGAAGAAAACTAATTTCTTTGGACTTTTTTTTTACATACTTAGTTTTTTGCAAAAGAACTATATTAAAAAATATATATATTAAATAAGGAAACTTGTTTACATGTGTGGATAACATATATATACTCTCCAATTCTATATACATGAAGCCATTTACCGAATAAATTAAAATTAATAATGATAGTAATAGTAATAATAATAATAATAATGCCACCATCAATCTTATTATAAATCAAATAATAAAACCTTAAGCAAAAAAAGTTACAAATTTGTTATCCAGAGTAAAGTAAAAAAATTTGGTGCATAAATTAGTCTTGCTCTAAACGCTTAAAAAGGAAATGATTGAAGAACTGAAACAATATATATACATTCGATACTAGCAGTGCCTGTAGGATATAGGCCCCAAAATTAAATTTTATGTGAATTAGCCCTTAAACTTAAAATCAACTCATTGAACAAAACTAATGCAATGCAACCAGTATACAAAAAAATAAATAATAAAAATAGAAGGAAGTTGGAAATATAAATGTAATACCCTGATATTTTAAATGATTTATTAATTGGAATTAATTACTTTTATTTTATTTTTAAATGATGTATTTGATTTAATTTGAATTAATTGCGTTTATTTTAATGTTTAATTGATTTGTTTTATTGAGTGCTTAGATTAATTGTTTTATTTTATTTATATTTCGTGAATTATTGATATGATGATTGTTGTCTGTGTGCTTAATTATTGATTGAGTTGTTGGCGTGTTAATTTTATTGGTATGGTATAACTTGGTTGTAATTTATTATTTTGTTTATGTGCTTAGTGTAATTAGTTTTTAGTTTTTATTATTTAAGTGTCTATTTAATTATTTGATTTATTTAAATTAATTGAATTTGGGATTAAGGGAAGTTGGACCAAAAGATGTGGTATTGGGCTTGTATGAAGCCTTATTGGGTTAATTAATAAAGGCCTATGATTATTTAATTATTTAAATGATCATTTTTGTATTAATTATAAATATATATAATTTTGTATAAATATAATTAATTAATAATTGTTATGAAAATATATATATAGAGATATATATTTATGGATATATATAGGTCTATATGATTTAATTAACCCATGGATTAATTATGGAAGGTATATATATATATTTGTAATATAATATGTGTTTATAGATATATATTATTTAAGAATTATTATTTTATTTGAAAGTCCTAGTAGGAATAGGATTTGGATTCTAATGTGTATAAATATACGCATAAGACTTTAGGGTTAAAAGTTTACACGTTAAAAAAATAAGAGAGAGAGAAAAAAGGAGAAGGCCGACAAAGAGGAGGCCGGCTTAGAGAAAGAGGACATTGGATTTGGAAGAGGCAATCAAGGCTTGAAACTTCGGTTTCGTTTTGAAACCTTCAGGCGAGTTATTCTCTAACTTTCCTCTTAGAACTTATAAGGATTTCACCTTGAGTATCAAAATCTAAGGTTAAATTTATTGATTAAATGATGGCTAGAACGGAATATTTAAAATATGAATTATTATATTTTTTTTTTTGGAATTTTAGATTTCTATAGTTGTATATATGTGTTGTATATATTGTTTACATCAACAGATAGGCTGGATTTGGACCCAAGAGGGGTTAATTAGTGTTTCTAAAATTTCTGGAATTTTTGTTAAATTTTCTGATATTTTTCTGGTATTTTTGGTAATTTATTAGAATTTATTTTTATATATTTATTGGAAATATATTTATATGTATATTGTTTATACATATATACACTGTTAGTGGAACGGCGCCTCAATAGGGAAGCAATTCAGTGTGGCGCGGTACATGGAATAATGGTGCACACACTGATCTAGACCATTAGATTACTTAAATATTAATGGATTGATTCAGTGCATTGCGGTACATGATATGTTAATGCACATGCGGAATCCAGCGGTTTGATTTGATTGATGAAAGGGAGATAATCTGGTGCGGGTGCATACATGTGAGCTCAAGTGAGCTAATCTGGTGTGGGTGCATTTGTGTGAGCTCAAGTGAGCTAATCCGGTGTGGGTGCACTCACAGTAGTGTTTGAGTTCATCCAATTATGTTGTCTGTTTGTGACATAAAATTAAAACGGTTATAACTTAGTCATCTTAAATCGAAATTGGGTCATTCTTGAGCTCAAATTTAAGGATTTTTCGTCCTCTTTCCAATGGTACTAATTTCATTATCAGTTTCCTATCCTACTAGAAGATAATTACGTTTTAGTGAGACGGTGTCGGAAAACTATTTAAATTGATATGGAGTATTTATGGGAAAACATTTGTGACGATATTTAGTAACGTTTAATTTACGTAAATGTCATTAATTAATAGTTTGGTGAAGAAAGGAGTTATATATATACTTAATTATATATGTGTATATATGATTTAATTAATTTATGTGTAGGATGGAAGGAATTATATGTATATATATATATATATATATATATATTCATTAATGTATATGTATATATGATTTTAAATAATCAAGGATTATTATTGAAGGTATTATACATATACAAATATTATATAATATATGGCTATATGTATATATCATTTAAGATAATTAAATTATTATTCTTATTTGATATATTATATTAGGCTGGTTATTAAATTAATCTTATGCATATAATATGCATTAAATGGTTATGTGTGAATTAATTTATTTTTAAATTTAAAGTTGATACATAGTTGAATTGTAGGCATGGATGAGTTGCCATAGGCGTAAGTATTTTGCCTAAGTATTTGTATGAATAAAATACATACACAGAAAGCATGGTTGAATTGTTAATTTAAAAGTATAAATATATATACTTAAATGAGGCATGGTTGAGTTGCCAATGTATAAATAAATATATTTATAATGGCATGGTTGATTTGCCAAATATGTAAATAAATATACTTGCGGAGGCATGGTTAATTTGCCAATGTATAAATAAATATATTTAAGGAGGAATGGTTGAGTTGCTAATATATCAATGAAAATATTTATAATGGTATGGTTAATTTGCCAAAGCGTAATTAAATTGTTATGTGTTAGATGATTAAAATATCATCTATGGTTATTGTATGTATAGACTGGATTAGGATTATATATTCTTAAATTAAAATAATCTAGTACTTACTGGTTAGTGTATTATTTTATATTAATAAAATAATATTGGTGGAGACATGGATGATTTGTCAATGCTGAGATTTTGGATATGTGATTTAGTTAAAATCATCATCGGGTTTTGGGATTAATTATAATATGCCTTTTATTATAATTTATTATATAAATGATTAAACAACTGACTAGGATGGGATTAAGGTCAAAGGAGTTTTTTTAAAATGAAATGGTAGATTGGTCTAGGTATGAATATTATTTTAATAATTATTTAATAGGTATGGAAATTTAATAAACCTATTAACGGATGTGATTAGTATAGTATATATAATTATATATAGACATGTATATCGTACTTTATTAAAGTTAAAACTTTATTAGGTTTGGTTTGATTAGAGATGATGCTTTTTAGTTTTCAGAGGCCTGGTAGAGTGAACTTGCTCGTAGGGTTTAACCCACGATTTATTTTTCAGATTATTAGAGGTTCCAGTCTCGAGGTTGAGGATCCGCAATTGGGAGACTGTCATTCATCTATTCATCTTATGTACTTTTAAATAGTATTGGATTATTGGATAATGTTTTAAGGGGTCCTTGAGTTATGGGATTTCCGAGTTGTAATTGTTGGAGAATCATTAAGTAATATTTATTTATTAGTTTTCTTTAGCGGTTTATTTATTCTTTATTATTCATCTTTGTATTCTGTGCTTGTTAAATACTAAAATTGTTTTGATATTCCTTGATTTTGTGCGCGGACTTGATCAACCCGTGTTCCGAAATTAGGGGGTATCTCAGTTGGTATTAGAGCACTCCAGGTTCAAGTGTCCCTAGGGTGTCTTTCGTTGTGTGACTTCCGCGTTGTGTACTCTTTTACTGAGAGCTTTAGTTTAGGATTCATTGTATCCTATATTCGGTCCGTTAGTGCATCCTAATGGTAAATCGTTGAGTCTTATCTAAAAATGGTAAGACACCGATTTGGAAGGTATTTAAGGAGGAAGGAGTATAGGCGTCAGAATCGTATGCTAAATTAGTATGTAGGGAGAAAATATTTATTGTGGAAACTGATTAAATGACATAGACTACAAAGGTCGATAGTTTACGTTCACATAGTAAACGTAGGTGTGGGATAGAGTAGATAACTAAATTGTGGGAAGTTATTACTTCTACACTCAGTATTGTTCAAGGAGGATGAATGTAGTTGTAGAATGGGTTTTTTTTTTAAGTTCTGTTTTGAGGATTGGGGTGTTCCAAGGTTGTTTAGATCAAATTAGGTGATTTAAATGGTTGAAATAGACTGGTTAAAATCTCAGAATGCGTAATATACATTATTGTGCTAAGGACTTGAACCATATGGAATTTTAATTAACTTACATGTTGTGAATGAATGATTTATTTGCTTAATATTATTCTAGAAATTTCAATGTCTATTTATGTGATTTTAATTGGCATATAATATAATTATGTATTTATCAGATTTTTATTATAATTACTTCTGGATTATTTGATGTATGATTATATATATTGCATGAAGTATGGGTTTTATGGATTTATGCACCATTAAAATAATATGGAGGTATTTTAGGGACGGATTAACGGAATAGTTAAGTCCTACCTATTTATTTGTGGATGGTATAGTTTAATGCACCGGTATGGGACGGTGGCATTTCAAGGACGGATTAATCAAAGAAGTTAAGTCCTACCTATATATTTATAAGGGAACGGATTAACCATAGAGTTAAGTCCTACTTATTCATGTCAGGTCAACGGAATAGTTGGATGGCATGCCATTGAAACAATATAGTTGGATAGTTTACTTTTATGTTTGGATATAATGGATTATATATATATATATATGTGTGTGTGTGCCACAATATGAGCTTGAGTCTCAAGATCAGTAGTTAGGATGGAGGCATATATTGCCGATTGAGATGGGCAGCTGGATTTAAGAATGTGTGGGCCCTGGTAGAAGGAGGATTCGTGACCACCTTTGTGTGCGTTTTACATGAGATACCCACTATCCGGTTGAGACTGCTTTAATCCAATGAGAGTCTCTAGTGTGTACTTATATTTATCAATTATATAAATATGAAATTAGTTAATTACGAGATGTGTCTGCTAATTATGAATATGTGTGGATGGGTTAATTTCCACACGGATAAAAGGAATAATGAAATTTAAAATTAAATAATCAAAGTTTTCATTTCATGGATTCGTGAATTCCGAGGACGGAATTCTTTTTGTTAGGGGGGAAGAATGTAATACTCCGATATTTTAAATGATTTATTAATTAGAATTAATTACTTTTATTTTATTTTTAAATGATGTATTTGATTTAATTTGAATTAATTGCGTTTATTTTAATTTTTAATTGATTTGTTTTATTGAGTGCTTAGATTAATTGTTTTATTTTATTTATATTTCGTGAATTATTGATATGATGATTGTTGTCTGTGTGCTTAATTATTGATTGAGTTGTTGGTGTGTTAATTTTATATTGTGATGACCTTGTGGGCGGGTGTGCCGTGGGCGGGTGTAAGAGACATTGTCAGGCTACCACACTGGCGAGCTACGGGTGCACAAGTCCCACATCACCTGGGTAGAGGAAAGGTGAAGTGCTTATGTGTAAGTGTGTCATCTCCAATTGGTATGAGGCCTTTTGGGGTGAAGCCCAAGAGCAAAACCGTGCGGGCTCAGGCCCAAAGCGGATAATATTATACCATGTGGTGAAGTGGGTCGTTACAAATGGTATCAGAGCCTGACCCAGCCGGAAGTGTGCCGACGGGGACGTCGCGCCTCCAAGGGGGGTGGATTGTGATGACCTTGTGGGCGGGTGTGCCGTGGGCGGGTGCGAGAGACACTGTCAGGCTACCGCACTGGCGAACTATTGGTGCACAGTCCCACATTGCCTGGGTAGAGGAAAGGTGAAGTGCTTATATGTAAGTGATTCATCTCCAATTGGTATGAGGCCTTTTAAGGTGAAGCCCAAGAGTAAAACCGTGCGGGCTCAGGCCCAAAGCGGACAATATCATACCATGTGGTGGAGTGGGTCGTTACAAATGGTATCAGAGCCTGACCTAGCCGGAAGTGTGTCGACGGGGACGTCGGGCCTCCAAGGGGGGTGGATTGTGATGACCTTGTGGGCGGGTGTGCCGTGGGCGGGTGCAAGAGACATTGTCAGGCTACCACACTGGCGAGTTACGGGTGCACAAGTCCTACATCACCTGGGTAGAGGAAATGTGAAGTGCTTATATGTAAGTGTGTCATCTCCAATTGGTATGAGACCTTTTGGGGTGAAGCCCAAGAGCAAAACCGTGCGGACTCAGGCCCAAAGCGGACAATATCATACCATATGGTGGAGTGGGTCGTTACAAACTGATGACCCTGTGGGCGGGTGTGCTGTGGGCGGGTGCGAGAGACACTAACATGCTACCATACTGGCGAGCTACGGGTGCACAGTCCCACATCGCCTGGGTAGAGGAAAGGTGAAGTGCTTATATGTAAGTGTGTCATCTCCAATTGGTATGAGGCCTTTTGGGGTGAAACCCAAGAGCAAAACCGTGAGGGCTCAGGCCCAAAGCGGACAATATCATACCATGTGGTGAAGCGGGTCGTTATAAATGGTATCAGAGCCTGACCCAGCCGGAAGTGTACCGACGAGGACGTCGGGTCTCCAAGGGGGGTGGATTGTGATGACCTTGTGGGCGGGTGTGCCGTGGGCGGGTGCGAGAGACACTGTCAAGCTACCACACTGGAGAGCTACGGGTGCACAAGTCCCACATCGTCTGGGTAGAAGAAAGGTGAAGTGCTTATATGTAAGTGCATCATCTCCAATTGGTATGAGGCCTTTTGGGGTGAAGCCCAAAAGTAAAACCGTGTGGGCTCAGGCCCAAAGCGGACAATATCATACCATGTGGTGGAGCGGGTCGTTACAAATGGTATCAGAGCCTGACCCAGCCGGAAGTGTGCCGACGAGGACGTCGGGCCTCCAAGGGGGTGGATTGTGATGATCCTGTGGGCGGGTGTGCTGTGGGCGGGTGCGAGAGACACTAACAGGCTACTACACTGGCGAGCTACTGATGCACAGTCCCACATCGCCTGGGTAGAGGAAAGGTGAAGTGCTTATATGTAAGTGTGTCATCTCCAATTGGTATGAGGCCTTTTGGGGTGAAACCCAAGAGCAAAACCGTGAGGGCTCAGGCCCAAAGCGGATAATATCATACCATATGGTGAAGTGGGTCGTTACAATAAATACAATCTTAATTGGTTTACAACATATAGTCAAACAAGTCATTCAATACATATTTTTCTAATGAAATTAATTACATGAGTAATTGAATGATAACACTTTTATCCTTCCTTGACGACTAAGAAAGCTTACCCAAAGGAATGAGACAACAGTACTAACTTGCTGATTTATTTTTCCTTTCACTGGAAACCAAAGAATCAGGAATTGAAAGAAATTTAGATTTCTTTTTTGTAATCTTTCTACTGGTTTCTCAGTAACCAAATGAAGTTGTTAACTAAATATAAGATTGAAAAAGAAAGATAAAAATATAATGTGAAAGAATGAAGAGAAGTTTAGCGTTTAAATTGCCATTAAAGGGCTGAGTTGCAGTTGTCATATCTTACTACAAACCACTGAACCAAATGATCAAATGATGATATGATTGCAAATGTTGAATGTTACAGTATTGAATTTTTAATTATTAAATTAAGGAACAAGACCTAGAGAGCAACTACAACCGAAAGAGGGCTAAACATGGATAAATTTAACCCCAGAATGAAAATTAAGGTTCTTTTCAAAAAAGGCTATATATGCCTACCATGTGCCATGATTTTCAAGCACCTAAAAATTTCTTCGAACATTTATCCTTACCATAAGTGAAAATCATGAGTCTCTAATCGACTGGCTAAAATTATTACTGGAATAGTATTCTTAAGGCACTTTCTATCATTATGAACATTAAACTAGTTTCTCCATTTAAGCAACATAAACAACAAACCAGCACTACTAACCAATTATTTCAATTTATGTGATACAACTAAAGAAAGTTGAAAAGTGATCGTTTTTCTACCTTGGAGCTAGATTTAGATTTATTTCCATTGTGACTTGAAACTAATGCCTTTGCTCGTTTCTTCGTTGCCCCTGTCATAACTTCAAAAATTGTTAAAAGATCGTTTTATGATATTAAAGAGGCGTTTCCTGCATCAAAAATAGCAAAATATCAATGGAGGGATGAAATCATAGAATACCACAACCCATGGGAAAAAAGTAAGAAACAATTTGGCCATAGTTGGCAAAACTTCAAAAACCCAAATGCAAGACTTTTGTGCTTATTTTTTGACGCCTCAATTTTAGTCATCATTAATTATGAAAATAGAGGGGGATTATGTATACTGAGGCAAAGTATCAAACAGATGGTGAATTGAAATATCAGCCTGACAAACGAGTACTTAGAAAACAACAACAAATATGGAATTCCATTTCTTTAAACAAACCCATGCTAGGTGAATCGATTTTGGAGCAATCTCACCAGGAAGAAAGACAATCAAATGATCACTTCATAACTTATTCTTCAGAATTCTTGAATGGCAGTAATTGCTGCCGCATTTTAAAATCTCAATTTCAACCATCTCCTAAATTCATGCTTGAAACATTCCCCGCCCAAAATTCTTGCAATAATCTAAACTTCTTCCATTAATAAACTTTCAACTGCTTTACTAAAAAAAAAAAAAAAAAAATTCACCCACCCTATACTAAATAATTGTCTAAGGAAAACCATGACAAAGTCTTCATCTTTCTTAATTTGTTATCTTCTTAAAGTATTCTTCAAGTAATTGGCATAAAGTTTATGTTTGACAGCTAAGAAAGTTTGTGAAATGGAAAAAAAAAAAAAATTATATTGAAGTCGTATTCTTGGGTTCCACCAAGAAAATTAAAAGTGTATTTCCTCTTAACCAAGAGGGTTGTATTAGGTAAAGTAGAGTGGAGAATTAACTTTTTCTTCGGTTCCAAATAACAAGATTTTCAATTTCATCCACAACCGCAAATCCACATAAATTTAGGAACCAAGTGAATAAATTAAACACATAGTAGCAGCTGAATTAAAGAATAATCAAAGTGTCTTAACTGGCAATTCTACGACTAAAACTAAATAATTACAAAATAAATAAATAAAATAAAAAAGACTCATAATTCATATTACATTGATAATTATTTTCGCCATTAATATGGGTTCTGTTTGAAAATTAAACAGGGAAAAAAATCCATTTCACACAATCTGATTTGAATCATGGAGATCTAAAAAATAAAAAATAAAAAATAAAATAAAATTATTATATGAAGAGAATAATTGGGTATCGGAACAGGAATCAGATGTAATACTGTAGATGGAGAGAGAATTGCCTTTGATGATTGGAAGGTGGCCTCCAAGCATTCTAGAGAACTAGACGACGATCTAACCCTGATTATGGAGATGTATAAAAAAATTAAACAGGGAAAAAAATCCATTTCACACAATCTGATTTGAATTATAGAGATCTAAATAAAAAAAATTTATTATATGAAGAAATTAATTGGGTATCAGAACAGAAATTAGATGTGGAAATAGCGAAAGATCAATAATATCGTAGATGGAGAGAGAAACGTCTTTGATGATCTTAGAAGGTGGCCTTCAAGCATTCCAGAGAATCGTCTAACCCTCCTTAACATTTCCTCTCTCTTTCTCTCTCTGAAGGACCCTTTGGTAAATTTTTTCGAGATAACATAAGGACCCTTTGTTAAATTTATTTGTTTAGATAATTGTTGAAGTATTTCGTTAATATAATTCAAAGGTATATATATACATGTGGGGCTGTTTAAACATTTGTTATTACAATAAACGGTAATTTTTTTAATTGATGTGGCCCAATCTGGGCCACACATCGAACAGGAACAGGAGAGAGGATTTTTGCCTGTCCGAGTGTCACCTGTGCAGAATGATTACGGCTAAAAATTTCCGGCAACAAAACCGTAGTTATCGTAAAACTCAAGGGTATCATCGTCATTTCGGTTCAGCTACTGCAAACTCCCCAGCACGAAGTCGCCTCTTTCTCTCTATCTGTGACAAAAAAATTCAGATTTTCTCTGCGGCTATGTTTGGTAGGATGGGTTTGAAGGGGGAGGATAACATTAGTTATAAGGGAAATGGAAGGAAAGGGAAGGGAAGGATAAGTTTAATCCTCAATCGTGTTTGGTTGATTAATGAAGGAAAAGAAAGGGAAGGATAACAATCATGTTTGGGAAAAGAAAGGAAAGGGAAGGATAATAAAAAATTTACTATTATGCCCTTTATATATTTTAAAAGATAAATTTTTAGATTTAAATACGCAACAATATTTTTGCCCCAAGATTCGGTTCTAAGGCTCAGTTTGGTAGCAAATGCCACATTCATCTTCTCTTTCCAAATCAATATTTCAAAACTCAACAGCACTTAACTAATTTATGCAGTGGTATTGAGGCTAAGCAGCCCAACTTTGCCATGAGAAAATCTGCTCGTGTGCAGCTGATTAAGAATGGGAAGAAGATAGCTGCATTTGTACCCAATGATGGTTGCTTAAACTATAGTCTCCTCAATATAGTTTAGTGTAGATCTTCTTTAATGTATCAAATCTTATAAAAGGAGCCGGCTCAAGTAAAAGTGGAGGAGGCTCCAATATGAATGGAGCAGGCTCTACTTTAAGTAGAGGAGGCTCCAATATGAGTAGAGCAGGCTCCCAATTACTAGATCTTCCTTCAAGCAAGTAACAACAGAGAAAAGTAAAAAAATGATCATTAATTTAATCTTTAAATTTGGCTTCTTACTTTTTTGGGTGAGAGGGGTTTGATCACAAATGTAATCAATGATGATCAACAACATAAAACAGTAAGTTAGGTTCTTTCTGACTTTATTTAAAAAAAAAAAAAACTTAACAACCTAAGGCATGAAGTGGATCGAACATACAGATCCACCAATTTCTTGCAAATACCATATCTTCAACTGAAAAGAATCAAAGACACCAAAAGATTCTATAGTGAATTATGTTTGTGCTAATTTCGACTAAAAATTAAGAGCAGGAATATATATAAATTGAAGAGGGAATTTCATGGATTTAACATACCAGTGAAGGAACCCATCATATGGAAGAATTCGCCCAAAGCAAGATGAAGTCTCCTAAGTCAGTTTGCTCTCTGGAATGTTTCAATGATGACCCCAAATTAGGAAGTGCCGAGATATAATGGGAATAGGACACTTGAAGGGAGCCGGCTCAACCATGATCATGGAGCCGGCTTTTATGGGTTTTTGAGAGGTGCCGAGTGAAATAGGAAGGATGTAGATGAGTGGAGCCGGCTCTTCCTTTTTGTGGAGCCGGCTCCACATTTTTTTTGGAGCCGCCTCAAGTAGTTGCTGGAGCCGGCTCTCTTGGGCATTTGAGAAATCCCGAGAGTTGGTGTATGCAGGCCAATAAAGGAGCCGGCTCAACCTATTTCTAGAGGCGGCTCTTCTTGGAGATGCCGAGAGCATGGATTTAGGAAATTTAAGGAGCCGTTACAAACCTTTCCCTTCTATCTCTATCATCAACTTCCTCCTCCGGCACAGAGACCATGCAGTGAACCCACTTCCCCTTCTCTCTCTCCCATACGTGAACCCACTTCCCCCTTTTCTCTCTCCTATTTCTTCTTATACCAGTGAATTTTGGCGCCTTTGTTCCCGCGCTGAATATACGCCTTCCTTTGTTCCCGCGTTGAATACAGGCCCTAATATGAAGAGCAAATTTGAGGGTAAAATTGGCCTAACAAATATTTTGTATGCCATTGCCTTCCCTTTCCTTCCTTATCCTCCCAATTTTGGAAGGTTAAAAAATTACTGTACGTTGCTTATAAATAACCCTCCAAACCCCTCCCTCTCCTTCCCTTTCCCTCCACTAACTTTACCCAAACACAATTTTTTTATTACCCTCCGTCCCCTTCCCTTCCCTTTCCCTTCAAACCCATCCTACCAAACTGACCCTGAGAGAGCCATTTTCTCTACTCTCTCTCTCTAGAGAGATATATATATATATATATGTGCACACACACAAATATATATATATATATATACTTTGTCGGTAGGGTTCGGTCGCTATCTTATCTTTTTGATTCCTGATCTCGCCGCAATCCAGCGATCTGATCGGTCAGAGTCTCCCGAAGTTGAAACATCAGATTTCCGGTGATCCACCGGCCGAATTTGTCAGATTCCGTTCAGTATTTGACCGAAACGGATGGTTTCAATAGAATCTTTATTCTTTATGATTTTGTTGATGTTAGATTCTTAGTCAAAACTTCAAAACTAGGGTTTTGAATTTGCTGTTTTTGGTTCTGTTATTTGTACACTATTCTACACAGTTATGCCGCGAAGTTCACGGCATAAATCGCACAAGGAAAGGAAACACAGTTCGAAGGACGATAGAGAGTACTCGGACACGGAAGAAGATGTGAAGATGAAGGACAGGAACGGCAAAGAAGAAGGTTCAGTTAGGGTTTCTAGGGATCCAACATCGGGTGAGAAGCGGAAAGTTGCTTCAAGAGATGGCAATGATTTGGGTGGTCACGGTAATGGTGATGTATTGGAAGAGTATGTTGTTTCAAAACGGCGCAAAGAGAAGGCTGATGCTACTGCTTCTAGTGATAGGTGGAATGGTAGTGGGGACAGGCGAGGCGATGGAACAACTACTGATAAGGAGGCAAAAGGTGAAAGTTTCAAGCTTGAATCAGATAAAAGTTCGAAGTCAAAGGGTTCGAGTGATTTGAAGAGTAAAACCAGAGGTGATGGAATAACTATTGATAAGGAGGCAAAAGCTGAAAGTTTAAAGCTTGAATCTGATAAAAGTTCGAAGTCAAAGGGTTCGAGTGATTTGAAGAGTAAAGCCAGAGGTGATGGAATAACTAGTGATAAGGAGGCAAAAGATGAAAGTTTCAAGCTTGAATCTGATAAAAGTTCGAAGTCAAAGGGTTCGAGTGATTTGAAGAGTAAAACCAGAGGTGATGGAATAACCACAGATAAGGAGGCAAAAGGTGAAACTTTCAAGCTTGAATCAGATAAAAGTTCGAAGTCAAAGGGTTCGAGTGATTTGAGGAGTAAAACTAGAGGTGATGGAATAACCACTGATAAGGAGGCAAAAGGTGAAAGTTTCAAGCTTGAATCAGATAAAAGTTTAAAGTCAAAGGGTTCGGGTGATTTGAAGAGTAAAACTAGTAGAAGGCATGATAATGTTTGTGAGAATGAAGAAGATATGCGTTTGGAAGCCGAGAAAGGGCACTTTAAGAATGGCAGTGAAGTTGACCTGAAGCGGAAATCTGAAAAAGATTCTAGGCGGAAAGAGGTTCGTCAACATAAAGATTCTAAGGAATTGAAGGACAATGAACCTGAATTGGAGAGAGGAAGGAAGGTTCAGGACACTAAGAGGGATGTGCAGGCACGGCCAGCTGATGAAGCAGCCAGGAAACAAGAGTTGCAGTCTGCTGATTTAGGGAAAGAGAGACTGGGGAAACAGGGTAGTAGAGAAAATACTGGTAAGGTAACTTATTGTTGTAGTTATCTGAACTTTTTTGTTTATTGTCGTTCTAATACTGTACTATTGGTTTATTGAAGTGTTTGCTATTAATCTGGTTAACCATTTGAAGTAATAGATGCTAGTGTTGTTAATATGCATCCACTGCCAGAAACTTTCTATAAGTGCACAACTTCACTGCATGCAAGGCGGCATTTTATGCATAATTTGAATCACATCTAAACCTTGTTTCAAATAAAAAACAAAGATAGAGCTTTACATGTGCTCTTGAATTAGGAAAAAAGTGAGTTAGTTGCCTTTCCGCTTTAACTTGTAAATAAGTAAGCCATCAATATCATCTTCCAAATATGGCTAGAAGTGAACAGACGTTTCAGTCCTAGTGCTACAAAGAAAACACGCATGTCTGTAGAGGGCAGTTTTGGTGCAGCCTATCTGGAGTGCTGGGAGAGTAGACTAGAGATGAACCTTATTTTTGTCATTATTTTTATCCAAGTTGGTAGCTCTCATACTCGAAATTGTATCCTACACTTGTCAATCCAAACATTTATCATTGCACTTAGTTATGACCCCTTTTCTTTAGAGGTAATGGTATTTATTATATCTTACAATTATAAGTTGTTGTCAAGGGCAATAGAGAATACTTTGAATAAGTTTGAGTCTTGTACGGGGTGGGGAAAGTGAGATAGTTCAGGTTTTAACTTGCAAAGAAGGAACTTGGGGTTGGGGTGTGGGTAGTGAAGAATATGATTAGACAAGGGATTTGGTCAAGTGGCAATGTTGCTGTTAGATTTTCAATGAGATCGAGGTTTCGGACATTTAATTATATCACGATTTTAAGTAACGGTAACAGCCACTGTAGTAATAATGGTTTGCTGTGTAACACACTTTGTGTTTAAGGTTTGTAATGTAAAGGACATGGCTATAAGAGTCATGCTTTTTTTTTTTTAATCATTGAACTCCCCTTTAAATATACCAACACTCATGTTTTAATTTCAAAATCTCTTGAATATTGTTCTAAAATGATTCTAAATAGTTAATGCATTTCGCTGAATATATGAAGATGATTTATTATCACCTCCCCCACCCTGTGGCAGATATATCGTATCACCATATCATTATTGAACTTATTCTTAAGTTTCACAGCTTTTGTATTGACAAATTCACTTATTTATGGAAGTGTGAAAAGTCATTGGTGTGTTGGAAACTTGGAATACATATATTGTTGTTCTTTTCCTGAGTCCTTTTATTGGAACACATAAGTCATTGGTGATTTGCACATACTGATGGTTTACACCTAATGATATGCTTAGGTCTACTTTGATTTTAAGTTGTTTTCAGTAATGAAAGCTTACTTATTCATAAGTTTCACTACTTTTGTATCAGACAAATTCACTTATAAATGAAAGTCTGTAAGAAGTCATTGGTGGGTTGGAAGTTGGAATGCATTTGTTGTTCTTCTTTTCTTGAGTCCTTTTATTGAGTTTCATTTCATTAAGGTATCTTCCTAGTGAGATTCGTCTGTCATAAAAAGATAATAAGGAGTCAATCTAATTTTTAATTATACTTTGATTGCAGAGGTTTGTAGCCTTTCTTTGAGCTAAGTTGACTGGTTTCATGTTTCTACCAGAATGATCTGTGCAGTTGAAATTTGGTTATGTGAATTCAAAGCTTCCAAGGCTGGAGGGTTTTAATTGCATATCCATTTTCTATGGTTTTAGTAGTTGTGGAATACTTATTGAACTTTTCTGCTGAGGTAACCTTGAGGAGCTCAGTTGTAGTCTTGCAGTGTGTTAATTTGCTGCACAATTCTCTCATAGATTGTCAACTAAGAAATAAGAATATAGTTGAATCAACAATACTGATGGTTTTGCTTAGGTCTGATACTAGAAGTGGGCTACCCACACGAACCAAATTATTATTATTTTTTTGATTCACGGAACAAGTTCCTAGGCCTCAGGAAGAAGGCCTTTTAATTAAAAGGAGTTTATAGTTCAAAAAAAGGGAGGTTCTGATAATAATTCGATTCCTCGAATGCCATTTAACTTAGGTGAGCACTTTATTGTTGTAACATTAAACAGAAGAAGACACAAAAAATGAAATTTTAAAGCTCCAACTGTTGGAATCAACCTTATTGAGGTGCAGAACGAGAAGGCCCCCTTTTGCATTGATTCTTTACAGTTTACCCAACACAAAAATTTAGTTTAGATTTTTTCTTCTTTTTCTTTTTAGTGTCAAACTTGATGGTGCTACTTCTGCATACAGATCCTTGTCTTTTGGAAGCATCATATGTTACTTCTGCGTCTAGTTAGGGTTGTAAATGAGCCGAGCCGAGCCGAACTTTAGGGTGTTCGTTCTTGGCTCGCCTAAGCCTGAGAGGTGCTCGAGCGCCAAATTTTTTATGAGCTCGGACTCGGCTCAGCTTGTATTTATATATATATATATCTCAAATGAATCAACCAACCGAACCAAAAAAGTCGCCATCAATCTCCTTCACCAATTAATCATTCATTTATCTAATTTTCATCTCTTCTTCACAAGCTTCAAAGCCATCAATCTCCGATTCATCAAGGGAATATAAAAGTAGATATATATATATATATATATATATATATATATATATATATATATGTATGTATGTATGTATGTATGTATGTATGTATGGAGAGAGAGAGAGAGAGAGAGAGAGAGGGGGGGGGGGACTGACCTTGTCGTTGTAGTCTCGTAGAGACCTCTGTTGTTACAGATCTGTGTTTACGGCTGTATTTAGGTTTTCAGTCAAACCCTTTTTATCATACTATATAATATCTAATGGCTGATAATACGATTATATGAGATGAAACTATGTTTGGGCTGGTGGGCTACTTAATTAAATGAACTTAATTTGTTAAATGGGCTTCTAAATATTAAGGTACTAATTGGGCCAATGAAATATATAAAGAATTTGGCCTACACTTATATTTATGGGTTAGGCTTCTAAATATTAAATTTGAATATAATATTTTTTTTTCTGTAAACGAGCCTAAAAATGGGCTCGAGCTCTCTTCGCTTACTTATTGAACGAGCCTGAACCCGAACCCCAGCTGTTCATGAACGGCTCAGTTCATTTGCAGCCCTATGTCTAGGTTTGTGATCTTAGAGTTATTTTTGTTGTCATGTTATGTAATGTTAAACTTAGGAAATAGTTGGGGGAGGTCTTGCTTTATTAAGGATTTTCCCAACGAAATGTATGCATATTGTGTTAATTCACTTCTATCTCATATGTTCGAATGTGGTTTTGTTTTATAGGAGCTTTGCTGCTATGCAGATTTTTTCTAATCTTTCGTGTGCCTTCTATTGTGTGATAACCTTGTTACCTTGTAGAAGCAACTGGAGCCATGTTTCACAATGTTCATTCTTGATTATAACTTCATTTAACATCCATCTATTTTGCCAATTCTAACAGATAATGGAAGCTTTTATGCATGTGACATGCTGTTCAGTTTGTTAAAAAAAAAGAAGACATTTAAAATTGCCATTTTCGGAATGTTTTTTTTTTTGATGTGTGAAAGACGTTCTGTTGTGTTTTTTTTAAATATATTTTTAACTAGATTTCAGTTTACATTTTCAGTAATTATTCAACATTATTATTATTATTACTTTTTACAGTTGGTGTGCAAGATGAGTTATGGAATCCTGAGTTAGAGAAGGAACTTGAGAAACAAATAGGCAAGAGAAGAGATGGTTCTAGTGATAAGGATAAACATCAAGATCATGCAAAAGAAATTGATGATAGACGATTGTCTTCGAGGGGTGAGCGTGCGAAGGATGATAGGTACAGTGATGAGAAGCACAAAGATGATAGGTACAGTGACGAGAAGCACAAAGATGGAAGTCATGGGGATAAATTGCGGGATGAGGGTAAAAGAGATAATAGACACAGGGACAATAAATATCGGGAAGATGATGACATGTATAATAGATATGGGGATGACAAATATCGGGAAGATGTTAAGAGAGATAATAGACACAGGGATGATAAGTATCGGGAAGATGGTGGTAGAGATAATAGACAGAGGGATGATAAGTACCGTGAAGAGGGTGACAGAGGCAATAGACACAGGGATGATAAGTACCGTGAAGAGAGTGACAGAGACAATAGACACAGGGATGATAAGTATCGGGAAGGGGGTGACAGAGACAATAGACACAGGGATGATAAGTATCGGGAAGGGGGTGACAGAGACAATAGACACAGGGATGATAAGTACTGGAAACACAGCGAGAGGGAGGATAGGCATAGGGAAGATAAGCATCAGGAAGATGTTGACAGAGAAAATAGACATAGGGTTGGCAAGCAAAGAGATGACAATGATAGAGATCAGAGACTCAGGGACCTCAAATACAGGGATGAGCACACCTCAAGGGATCGCACTAGTGATAGGTCTGATACTAAGCATTCAAGGGATGAAGGTAATGCTGGAGATTTTTGTTATAGGAAATCAAGCAATTGTGATGGTAGTCCAATAGATGATGATCGTAGTACCAAATACAATTATGACAAGGGAAAGAGAAGAGCCAACGATAGAGAGGACAGAGAGGACCATAATGATATGAGATACCGAAGTACCAAAGAGCAGCGTTCTGATGAAGAAAAGAAATCAGTGAGCGGTGCTAAATTAGAGTCAGTTACTGATAGGGAAAGATCTTATTCGCGGACTGTGGATATGGAAATTTCTCTAAACCACAACAGACGGAATTCTCCCATCTTCACTTCTCATGCTGCAAAAGATCACTACAGGTAATTTTCACATTATATTCCCATGATGAAGTAAAGATTTCTAAATAACTTTAAATTTTGTTATGCATTATCTGCAATATAATGGATGGGCATTAATGGTGGAGTAACGAACTTTGTTGTGTTCATAGCAAGACCTCTGATTTTGGCACCCATGTGTTTATTGGCCTTGTTACGTACATCTGGGGAGTATAATATGTTGTACCGCTTGGGTAACGGAAACAGGACTGGTACTTCGAAACAATATGATTTGGTTGAATGTCGTGTGAGACTTTGTTGGAAAGATAGATGCTGTTAGGAAGAAATCTTAAGAAGCTCAAATATAAAGAATTGTGCCTAATAATACTATTATTTGAGATGCTGTTAGGAAGAAATCTAAAGAAGCCCAAATATAAAGAATTCTGTCTAATAATACTATTATTGGATACTCATTTCCTAATAGGCTTTTGAAATTTAAAACACATGAAAAAGTGGTTATTTTTAAAACTTTGAAGAGTTTCTGTAAGCTTTTGGACATTTGAAAAAGGGTTTCCTTAATTTATTCTCCGAAGTGTTCTGTACAGCTCCATTTTAATTAGGAGAGTTTTGGTGGAAAACAAAGGCTATGTTTTGACATGAAAGTTGATTTTAGTGAAAATCTGCAACAAATTTTACTAGTAGATGTGAGAGAAGACCTTAAAGACCTGCTTGAGTTTAAGGAAACTTTAGTTCTGTATAAACACAAGTAAGCTGTCACATTGGTAAACATTGCTACTCTCGATCACTTTTCAGCACCCTCATGTAATCGATGTAGCCTTATGGTTTGTAATGGCATCAGGAAACTGTTAGGAAGGGTATCTAATGACTAATTGTGCCCTACAATCATTGGTGATTGTATGCCATCTGGTTATGCTTGTGGTGGTGTTACATATAGGGATGGCAATGGGGGCAGTTTTGGGCGGGTGTACCCGCCCCCGCCCCCGCCCCCGCCCCCGCCCCCGCCCCCGCCCCCGCCCCCGCAACCGTTTAGAAATCCCGCCCCGTCTTCGTACAAAACCGTCTAAACGGGGGGCCTTTCCACCCCATCCCCGCCCCCGTTTAACTTTTTCACCCTCACGGGCACCCGCTCAATTTAGTTCCAGAATTTCTCCTAATTTTTTTATTTTTTTTTCCTCAAATACAATTATATAACTATTGAAAAAAATCATAAAAAATAGGCAATCTATAATTTAACATAAAATTCAAGGGCATAAGCGTTCTTAGTTCGTAGGGCTCTGCCGCTGTCTAGAACGGCTGAGAAAGTGAGTGAATGTGACCTAGGGTTTCTAGAGCTAACTATATATAGTAATAAAATAAGGGTAATTTAGTAACTTACCTACCTAAACGGGCCCCAAAATCGCGCGGGTTTTAATTAATAAAAACCATCCCCGCCCATGTAAGCTAACCGGTCAACGGGGCGTGGTGGGGCGGGTACCCGTTCCCACGGGGCAAATTGCCATCCCTAGTTACACATGTATGGTTCTATTACCTGGACACTTTCCTTTTTCAATGTTCTGAATTTGCCATATGTTATTTGTCTAGTTGGCAGAATATGTGTGTATTCTGTAGTACAGGACTTTGAAATTGGCTTGATGTTTAATGTTTAATTTGGGGACGTTACAATTTAAGGTACTTTCCATTGGTTTTTATAATCCCGTTTAATGAGAATACACTTCCAATTGATTTTGATTGTCTTGTTTACAATAAATTGGCTTGATGTTTAATGTTTAATTTGGGGACATTACAATTTAAGGTATTTTCCATTGGTTTTTATAATCCCGTTTAACGAGAACATACTTCCAATTGATTTTGATTTTCTTGTTTACAATAAACTTAGCTACTAAACTGACCGCAACTCATCCTGCTCCAGGCTTCCAAAGCAAGAAGGATCCAAGTATAGGGACTATTTGCATGAAGAGAGAGTTTGGCATGAAGCAAACTCTACCAAAGAATTTGCTGGTGTTGCTGAAATAAGTGAGAAAGCTTCTGTGTCTCGCTCAATGGAGAATCATTTTCCAAAGGATGACAGCCATTTAGGTGAGTTGTCTGTAGAAAAGCGTCGGAAATCAGTTTCTCGCCCGTCATCCAATCAGCAAGTAGATAAATCCCCGTCACCATCAAGTACTGACCGCAGACACTTGAACAAATCTGAAGTTAGGCGAAGTCTTGATATGGAAGAAATAGGGCAGAGGAGTGGTGGTTTCAGGGATGCAAAAGTCAGAGGAAGTCGTGAACTGCCTATGGAGACACTTCCAGGATATGAGCTTCCCCAAGCAGATGGAGAAAGTTTATCTGTTTCTTCTCCTTTTAGTAGAACTAGTCTCTTGCCCAGCAATTCCAAGTCTTCATTACCTCCTCCTCCTCCCTTCAGGTCGGGGATTGACAATCCTTTAGCCTTTAATACTTTGGAAGATGACAACAGAGGTAAGTCAATTAACCGACATAGGAGGATGGGCGATTCCAACATGGGAAGAGCGCAAGGAAGTGGATGGAAAGGTGTCCCAAACTGGCCTTCCCCTGTGGCCAATGGATTTATGCCTTTCCAACATGGTCCACCTCCTGTTGGTTTTCATCCATTGATGCATCATTTTTCTACTCCGTCTATGTTTGGCATTAGACCTTCAATGGAATTACATCACAATGGGGTTCCTTACCATATCCCTGATGCTGACAGATTTTCAGGCCATGGACGGACACTTGGATGGCAGAATCCAGTGGATGACTCGTGCCCTCCTCCATTGCATGGTTGGGATGCAAATAATGTTGTCTTCGATGAAACTCGCATCTATGGGAGGCAAGGTTGGGACAATAATAGAACCTTGACGACGGGTCGGGGATGGGAGACAAGTGGAGACATGTGGAAGGGGCAAAACGGTGGTTTGGGCACCGAGTTGCTGGCTACTCCCCGGAAGGAGAATCATTCAGCTGGTGGACCAGCAGATGAATTTTTGACTGAAGAGTCAGGTCCGCAAGCTCACAATGAACAAAACCAACCTGGTCTTAAGGCAGAGAACTTTGACATTAATCAGTCCAATGTTGCTGTTGTTACAAACATTCTTGAAGCTCCACAAGCTCTTCCTGTAGAGAACCCCAGCATTTCTAAGCCATCAACAAAGAATGGGGATCATTTCTGGCATGTTTATCTTTCCAAGCTTGATATATCCGCAGATCTTACTCAACCTGAGTTGTTTGACCAGTGCACGAGCTTAATGGATATGGATCACAATACAAATTATGCTGAAGATAATTCTAAGATTTTATGTGTGGAGGTAAAAATGATTGCATTTTCACGTACTAGGTGTTTGGTCGGGCTAGGTCTCACCCTATTTTTATTTTGTATCTAGTAAGAAACCAACACTGGACTGGTTTGAGGCCTGTTTTGTGTCTGATTTTCTATGCGTTTTGTTTCAGCTTTATCCTTGGGTGACCTGGTTCTTGGGTGTCCCAAAATCCCATTTAATCTTTATCTTTCTCTTGTTTAATTGGTTATATATATATATATATTGATAAGTCTTGTTTAATTGGTTATATTAAAATATCATTCACATTGTTCTAATAAAAAAAATTATTTTCTCCATGTGACAGGAGGTTATGGGGGCTAAAGTGACCATTTCCAATAAAACTTCAAGCACTTCACTTTTTGCTGCCATAAATGATTCTGTTTTTCAGGTATACATGCTAGGGCTTAAATATTCTATGATTTTTGAGGGAATTAACAATTCTCGATTTAAATGTTTCTGTGTGGCACTGCAATTCTGAACTTTACATGCTGCACTTGTTGGTTGAAGTATCTCATGACATTGTCATTTTATTTTTCCCTAAAGGTATCATTGTCAAATTTTTTGTTTCTTTAACTTGTACAAAATGATACCTCACTGATTATTTATCTTTGTCAAATAATCATTTTGAATTCCAACTAGGATTTTTGCAATGTTGAATAAATCTTCCTTTCTTATGTTACTAATCTTATTGTTAACTTGCAGAAAGCCATGTCCCTTTACATGAAGCAAAGAGAAGAAATTGGGGTGATCAACGGGGAGAGAGTGCTAATCTCTAATGTGGAGAACTTGAAGTCTGTGCCGACTTCTGATCAGGAGAAAGTGGGTTCAAGTGATGATAAATTAGGAGAGCTGGATCTGGATTGTGATAGTCAAGAGGCTGAGGATTCTGTTTCAGATTTTACGCAGGACAAAGTGGAGCTGCCTAATACTTTTCAGAATCTAGAAGTATCTCCTGCAACAACCAATCAGAAGGCAGATGAACCAGTTCAGCCAGACAATTCGAAAAAATCAGAGCCACTTTTAAATTTAGGCAAGTTGCAAATGGAGGTTGATCCTGTTCGTAATCAGGAGATGCCGGAGTACGCTGTTGAGGACAAATCATCGTCTCCAGAAAATGTGGAGCAATCTGATGCTCAATCACCTGGTAAGGCTGAAGACGTGAGCTGGGCAAGTGACTCCAGAGGCAATCCTTCTGTCAATAACAACAATGAGGAACAGAAGTTGGTTGATACCAAGTCTGGTCTCTTACTTTTTTCTGATGTGTCTTGTGAGGCACGTGAGGCTGTGATGCCAGAATCAATCGAGTCTGGGTTAGTAAATTTAAGCTGGATACATCATTCTCCTGAAAGTACACATTGAACGATTTTTATATTTCCACGAGGTTTTGAAATGCCGTTATCTACGGTAATGCTTCCTATCCTATATTATGTGCTTGCTGCTCATCTTAGTTCATTAATAAAGTTTCTTGTTCTTCACATGTCTTTATGTGAATTTTCTGTTCCAAGATAGGTACCCAGCCGTTAGGTTCCTGGAATAGGGATATAGTGCACCAGAAATCCTCACTTCTTTGAATATTTTACCATGAGTAATGATACGAAGTCTGACAGTCGGATAATTCTGACCGTTTTTTATGCGAGTGGGGGCTGACGTCACTTCTCGGAGTGTAGGACTCTAAATCATTTTTCCTTTTTCCTTTTTCCTTTTTCGGTACCTTCTGCAGAACTTCTTTAGGGAACAAATAAAAGAGAAGCTATGCTTCAGTGAATTAGTTATCATTGGGTTATAAGAAAACTTCTATAGCATGCTGGTTTCAAGCCTGTTCAGGCTGTGTGCGGTTCTTTGGAGTATCAGGTATTTCTATTGAAACTGATCTGTGTATCTATTTTGTATAATGTTCAGAGTCTTCAGATTGATGTGAGTTTTGAAGAGGTTTTATTTGTTTGCATCGGCTGTTGGGAATATGGCTTAAGCCGTATCATAAAGGAATGAAAGGTGCCATTCCCTGCTGCGATGTAGCATTTCGGTGAGTTTTTTCTTAAATTGAACTATCAATTTATGATATGAATACACCACGAAGTGGTACGTGTTGCTATGTTTGGCTTAGGGTGGCAATTTATGACCTAACCCATTTAAACGCCAAGCCTGCCCGGTAAAACTGAATTATTATTATTTTTATTATTATTATTATTATTTTTTGTCATTGTGTAAAAAATTTACCCACACCACTTACACGCTCACTTTGCTCATTTGGAGACTTGAAACTTCACCATTCACTTTGGGAGGTAAAGAAGATACTATTGGGTTAAAAGACCCTTAATACTAAAACTAAATTATTTGGACACTCAAATGTAAGTGAGTGGGTCGGTAATAGGTAAAAAATAGGTACCGGGTCAATGGTAGGTTACGAGTGGAACCTATCTTATCCTATCAAACAAAACCTTTTTTTTCTCTTTAGTTTTCTCCCTTACCTGTTTGGTTTGTTTTTTTTTTTTTTTTTTTTTTTTTTCACTCTTTCGTGTTTTTTCCTCTTTCCCCTTTTTTCTTCTTCCCCCTTTTTTCTTCCCGTCCTTTTTTATTTTTTTTTCATTTTTTAAACCTTTTTTCTCTATCCTCTCTGTTTTCTCATCTCTTCCCCCTTTTCCCTCTCCTCCCTGTTTCTTATTTTTTATTTATTTATTTCTGTGATAACTCTCTCTCTCTCTCTCTCTCTCTTCCTTCTAACTTATGTTTTATTGTGTGAAAATAAATGACCAACAATTAATTAAAAGTCTTGCTCAAAACTCTTTTTTTCTATATATAATTAATTAATATTCTTGAGTAAGTTGTTTGGTGACTTTTTCTAAAATAAAAAATAAATAAAATTGTAACGTTTAAAATCAAAAAATAATTAATGTAAGAACAGTTTTTTTTTTAATTTATTTGGTATTCAACAATCAAATTGTCAAAACCTATTTGGGTCATCGAGTTGGGTGTGGGTCACTTACCAATTTAACACCTAATTCGCTTATGACCCGCTATAAATGGGCTGATAATGAGTTATTGATTCATTATTGGCTTGCACATTCATGACCAGCTCAAAACCCGTCCACCAAATTACCATTCTTAGTTTGGCGGCATTAAAAGCCTTATATTTGGTGGAGGTTTTAGAATGACGGTGTTTTGGGAACTTGATTTTTTTAAAAAAATTATTTGGGAACTTGATTTTTTTAAAAAATTTATTTGGGAATGGAATTGTCATTCCATAGATTTAATTGTGGAATGTATTTTTATTCCCAATAATGAATTTTCTTTCCAATGGAATGGTCATTCTCATTTTAAATTGTATACCAAACAAAAAATTGATTGATTCCATTCATACACATCAAACATGACATTATTATTTTTAAAAAGAAAATGAAAAAAAAAAGGAAGAGGTTAAGAAACATAATAAAAGATAAAAATTTTAAAAGAATGAATTTTGTGATGCTCTAACTCCATTTGGGACGAGAATATGACAATCGAGCCACTTTAATATTTTCGGGAACAACTCATTAATTTGTGGGTTCAGCGTAAGTTCAGCCAAGAACGTTTGAAAAACCGAGCTTAGACTTGACTTATAATCATTTTAAAAGCTTGTGTTTTGCTAAGCTCGGTCCTTGGTTACTAAAAAGTTAACTTCGGTAGGGTGAGTTTGAAGGAGAAGGATAACATTAGTTATGAGGGAAAGGGAATGGAAGGATAATTTTAATTTGGTATTGTATTTGGTTGACTAATGAAAAAAAAAAAAAGGAAGGATAAGAATCATGTTTGAGGAAAGAAATGGAAGGATAGGAAGGAGAATTATTTTAATAAATTTACTATTATGCCCTTTTATATTGTAAAAAATATATATATATATATATTTGTCTCGTAGGAAAATTTTTTATAGGGCAAATCATTTCAGCCTCCATTTTTTTAGGGCAAATCATTTCAGCCTCTATTCTCGTTCTCAACTCCATCTCTCTATTCTCGTTCTCAACGCTGAACTTCTCTCTCTCTCTCTGCAACTACAAACTACTACAAGAATTAGAAGTTCAAAACCCATATATTTCAGTTTATATATTTGTCTGCAAGAATCAAAACTTCAAAACCCATATCGGCATCATTTCAGATTGTTCAAAAAATCAAAACCCATATCGATCAAAACCCATATCAGTTTCCATCGCCTGCTGTTCCAATTCGGGTTCGCCGTTCGCAAGCAAGCTTCGCCGTTCTCAACTCTCAAGCTTTCCCTCCTTTCTCTCTCTGCAACTGCTAAATCAACTAATCAAGGGCAAGATTGGCATCTGAAATCACACATTAAGCCTTTCCTTCCCTTTCCTTTCATTTCCTCCCATTTTTGGGAGGTTAAGAAATTTACTGTTGAAGGCACCAGTTAACCCTCGAAACCCTTCCCTTTCCTTCCAACAATTTTTGCCAAATACAAATTTTTAATCTCCCTCCATCACCTTCCCTTCTCTTTCCTCCCATTTCCACTCCACCAAACTGACCCTTCAATATAAAATTCGGTGTTTGGGCTCGTTTTTAAGATTGTTTTGACTTGTTTATGCACTAATATGACATATGTTTGTGGACATATTTATGAGCTTGGGTAATACAAGCCTATATTTATAAATGTGTTCATGATATATGCAAGAAGTATGCGAGCCTATATGAGTGCAGTGTTCTTGAGTTGAGCCTAACAATGTTTAGGATTGATGTGTTTATTAAATGAGATCAAATTCTGACCCGTTTACGAGCTGAACTTTAAACAAACCGATTTCGAACTATTTAGAAATTGATTGGTTCATTTGGAGCTCAATTTCATGTTAAAGTGAACTTATGTTAGATGTTTCTATCTCACATTAAATCTAAATAAAAAAAAGTTATGAACGATTCAAAGTAGTATAAGAATAAGTGTCATGCCAAGTGCTTAGATGACATTCGAATTCGGATAAACAAGTGTTAGACCCATTACAAAAACAAGTGTCAGACCTGTTACAAACTATCACTCCAAATAATTCCATCCATCAAGTGCGATGACTTGGGTCATCAAGTATATATGGGATTATTACATATAAATGGTGCTAATGATTCATATTTATCATTTAATGGAGTCAAAGTTTCGTAATTTCGAAAAAAATGAAGTTGACCAAAATGCTGACGTGAATATGAAAAAACACTGTTTATCCTCACTGAAATACCACTTTTAGGCACATAGGTACTACTTTTTGCACACAGAGATATCACTTTTTGTGTATCAGGTACAACTTTTATTTTGGACATAGAGGTACCACTTTAATTCACATAGGTATTACTTTTTGTACACATAGATACTACTCTTTGTGTATCGGAGTACCATTTTTTTGTGCAAAAAAAAAAAAATAGTATCTAATGACAAAATGGTATCTACATGCACAAAAAGTGATACCTATGTGCTTAAAAGTGGTACCTCAATAAAGATAAACAGTATTTTTTTCATATTTTTATTTTTTTAAAATTATAATACTTTGACCCTACTAAATAATAAATATGAATTATTATCACCATTTATAAGTAATAATTATATATAATGATGATCATCAAGTATATATAAAGATAATGCTATAAATAGTGGTAGGGTTGACAAATGATGGAATCCATCATTCTTGTGAGAGACTCATTTATATCGACTCACCTAAGAATCATTAAAAAAGGGTTATTGATTGAAACCGTATAAGGGGGAGAGAAATCTATATATTACTGAACTTTAAACAAAGGTTAAAACCCAACAAAGGTTGAAAAATCTAAATAACGGGAGAATCGATCATTACTCTTGTTGTAATTTGTAAAAAATAAAAAAACAGTATTTATCTTAGCCTATATCGTATGGCCCTAAATACAAAAAGCCCCAAATGCCCAACTGCCAGCTGTCCGCTGCCAAAACGAGCGGGGGTAAAACGGTCTACTTGAACTAAAGTAAACCTACACAACCGGTCACCGAGTACCGACCAGTCATATCATTTAGCTTTCGTTGCTGCGTCAAACACTTTCCGAGAAGACAAGCCAACTCTCATTAGCAGCAACTCAAAAAGGTTCCAATCCAAACTATCTCTCTCTTTTTATTCGCCTCCCTAATTTAATGTATATCATTCGATTATACAATCTGCAATTTATTATATGTCGTACATAGTTCGTTGCTCATGTATCGGTCTCATACTTTTAATTCTCTTGATGTATGTAAGTTCTTTAATGAGTTGAGAATCTAAGGTTTTATGTACAGATCATGGATCTTCTTGGTTCTGGAGGGTTGAAGGAGAAACATATTGTTGTTTATATATATGTGATGGATTATAATATATGTAATATGTATACATGTTTTGGACTAATACAATTTCTTATAATTCACAATGTTGTTGCATCTCAACTTTGTGATTATTTACCTTTTTTTTTTTTTTTTTTGGGTTTTAGCCACTGATGGTTTTGCCTATCTATGGTATAAATATATTGTAGCAAACAAGGATTGTAAAAGGTTTATGTTAATCCAGATTTAGACTAGATGGACCATTATGGATTAGGGGATTTGTGGAGTCTTTTAGTCTGGATCTAAGTAGCGAGAGCGTGAAAGCGGAAAAATCTAGGCGGGAGCTCGGAGCGTGAGAGAGGCACCGGTTTAGAAGAATTGTGGACTGGATGAGGCTTTGTCAAGTTCCTCCGGGTCTCCAAGGTCCAAGGATGTTGTGTGCATGAGAGTTGAACTTCTTGGCATTAACATCAGACTTTTACACTAGTGTCTGATTGATTAAAATTTGTTTGTAAAATTCCAGAATTTATTTTTATGAATTTGATTATGTGAGGACTGTTTAGAGTAAACCTTTGCAGGTGTCTGTTTCGATATCTCTCAGATTCTTTCTAGGTTCCTCACTTAACTTATTGTAGTAACTTTCATCAGGCATTCTTGTTCTTCTTTAAATGTTGATGTTGCTTACCATTAAGCTCTGTATGGTATGGTGGATACAAAATTAAAGTTGAAGGAAACATAGGAGGAGCGAAGTAGGTAACTCACCCTTCTTTTTTTTTTTTTGGTATGGTATGGTGGATACAAAAGGAATGGGTATTGTGTGGTTTTACCATTATATCATTACATATAGAAGGGATTTTTTTTAAGGTAAAAGCATAATATAGAACATGGGGAGCCATTCCTATCGTCTTTTCCTCCGACTTTGGAGGGAAGAATACAATGGGCCTGAAGGGAAAGGATTCCCCCTCCTCTTTTCTCTTTCTTTTACCATTCCATCTTACCGCATACCATGGAAACTCTATTGTTTGCTTCCCTTTTCTCTTCCTCCGCATTCATCCCTCGTGCACTTTATTCATATCAATTAGATCACTAGTGAAGATAATTTCACATCAAATCTTCCCAAATTTCTTGGCTTGTTAGTTTTTGTTTTTGTTTTTTTTGTTTTGTTTTTTTTTTTTCCCGAATGGTAAAAGCAAACACACACACCCTTTTTGCCTACGTCCGGGCTCGAACCCCTCCCCTCCTCTTTAAGGATAGGGAGATTATACCGCTAAGCCAAAGGCCCTTTGGTGGGTTATTAGTTATTACCAGCACCATATTAACTCTATTTGTGGCTGAAATAACAGCTATCTCCAAGTTTCGGCTATTTGTCAAGCTTATTCACTATCTGGAACTAGAAGTATATCCTACTATATCATCTTCTTGATGGTCTTTAATTTACAAGGTGATATTCCCTGGAGAGTTGGGATTCGATGATAGTGGGGTAGACTGTAGAGAGAGATCTGGCAGTGGGAGGCCTAAGATTGTGAGTTCCAATCCAAAGGCTCTCAAAATTTTAAGAAGAATATCATATGTAAATGACTTCATGCCCTTGTATATCACTCCTGAGGACGTGATGCCTTGGAGAGCCCAATGTCAATGTAGCTAGGGATGCCAGTCTTCAGAGGAGTGTCGTTGTTGGTCTAGTAAACTCACTGCATGTGCCATATGTCAGGGAGATGACATCAGCTCTCCCTCTCATTCAAAAAGGCCAAAGCAGATACCATGCAGGGCTATATGGACCACCTTGGCTCAAATTTAGCCACATGGCATCTTTGGGATCATGAAGCAGCGGATATCTAGGTGGCAACAACTAAATGGACCTTTTATCAGGATGCATTAAAAGGTTAAAATATTGAGTACAGATTTTCAAACAACTGACCTCTTAATTTGAAATTTTTGTCTAGTGGAATGGAGTGGAGAATATAGCTTAATTACGCATAGAAGAAACATCTTGTACTTCATTCTTGGAAGTTTGTTTTGATACGTGATTAGTCTTGTCCTGTTCCTCCAGCAGTGTATATCACTAGCTTATGGAGTAGAGTATCTGCATTTAGCTAAATGTGACTGATCATGTCAAATGCTGAATTTGATGTAAGCTAATATATGAAAGTGGATTTCACATCACATTCACATTCACATTCACATTCACATTCTCATTTTCATTTTATTTCTTATTTTAGGTTCGCACACCTTCTTCAAGAAGTGAAAGTTAACTTAATGGGTGATGGTCATAGGAAGGTAGAATTCATTCCAGATCACTTTCAAGCTTCAACATCATCTGTGGACTCTCTTCCAAAGAAAACTTCATCTATTTCGCATTCAGAAACTGATACCTCTTCCAGGTTTTCTTTTTCTTGATAAAAAACCTAGTACGGTGATAATTAAGGAAAGGAAAGAACTTAGATTTTTTGAGTTGAGTCTCGGTTTAGTTCCTTATTTTGCTTTAGGATAGGTCCAACAGCCGTTTGTGGGCTCGAAGAAAACTCAGAAGTGCTGCAGCCATGTTGAACTTGTTTAGTCTACAGAAGCTACCTTGGGGATCTGGTTCTGATTGTCAGGAAAAGGTTTATTATATATTTTCATTTATATTACCAGTCTGCATTCTTGTAAGTTCCATTTCCATAACAACCTTAACCATTTTGACTGGTAGGTTGTGCTAACAGCAGTAGAAGTAGGATCCCTTCGATCGGAACTTGCTGATATAGAAGAAAGAGAAGCACATTTGAAAGCTAAGTAAGGAAAAGTTGATGATTGTTTTTTGAATTTGATATGCTTTTTAGCTTTCTTAATTTTCTTTTCTTCTTATTATTATTGTTGTTGTTGTTTTTATTGTCCTTATCGTTCTATAAAATTCTAGTCTAGTTTTGATAGTGCCTTGGTACATCAATTATGTAATTTATTCTCAACCAGTTTAATCAGTGGATTGGGGATCCCATGTGTTTTAGTTGGTGGCCTCGTAATAAAATCACGAGATTGTCTTTAATCTGGTGCTAGTTTGTGAATGTTTTGGTTTACTTATCTAAGTTTTAGGATGGAAATGAGTTCAGGAAACTGTTTGTGCAGTATATGTGGTCCGTATAGCAATTTTAGAGAGCTTTTTCATCTTGTCTGACTTAGTATTTATGTTCATAAGCTATATGCCATTTATAAGGTCAGCTTGAGAAGTTAACTGTCAAATTTTGTGAAACAGTCTCCTACCGTGGTTTTGTTGGACCTTTACGCCTTTACTGCTGTAGGTAAACGGGAACTTCTTAGGTCCATGGTACTACAGTACTTTCCGATGCCTTGAGCTTTTACCAATCTCTCCACCAGGAAAGCTGATTACTATATATTTTTCTAGCTGAACTTAAATGGACAGGAAAAGTAATCTTTCTGCAAATTTCAAGAAATTGGTAATAATTTATAGTCACTAAGTTCACACTCTTTTTCTTTTTGAGGGACTACTACTTTGAACCATAGTCACATTACTTTGTGACACGTTCCCTTTTACAAGCGAACCACATGACTTATTCATATTTTTCTCAGGAAACAAATATATTTGAATATAAAACTTATGGATTGCGGAGGTATATATTTCTACTCTAGAAAGATCTCCCTGTTGTTATTCCTTGTTGAGACCAAAGGCAGTTAGAATTTTTTTACTTAGTTGTGTTATATGATTATATCTGCTCTCTCTCTCTCTCTCACACACACACACACACACACACACTTGCACTCTCTCCAAGAAGAAAAGAAAAAAGAAAATATATACAAGTATATACTTACAATATGTTTTATATTTTATTCTAAGATCTTTATTTATTTATTTATTTATTTATTTTTTGTGTATTTGCCAACGTATTGACTTTGATATTGCAATTTCACTCTATTTATTTCTATTTTCTCTGCATGAGTACTTGAGCTCTTCTCTTTTATACAGGTTGGAACATCTTGATGAAATTCTACGATCTGCTCGTTTGTCTGGTTATTTGAACATTCGGACTGTATTATCTTCGTCTCCCCTACTTCTACTTTGTGCTAGTTTTGACTTTTTAAAATGCACTAGTTTGTGCATGTTTAATACTTTATTGATGTTTTTCTATATTTTTTCTTTGATAGAGATGGACAGCATTGCCTGGAGAACCCCTTCCCATTGATGATGCTGATGTCGACGACCGGCTGCCACGCTTCGTTGTCCTTCATGGGTCATGCATCTTCTTCTATCTGTTGTCCACAGGTGATTGAATTATGAAAAAACTTTGGATGTCCAGTGTCGTTTATACTCTTTAGTGTTTTCTTATAATTGTATGTAACATTTGGGTATTACGATTGATACTCAGCTGCATTACATGAATGTACTAAAATAATCATCATCCACATTGCCTTTATCCAATTTGAATGGGTTCAGTGACATGAATTTTCTTTTTCCATTTCTTTTTACTACAAGCCATTTCTCATATTATTTTAATTTATAAAATTATATCTAATAAGTAATAACTTTTTCCCATGTATATGCTGAACCAAAAAATTGATATTGTTAAATTTACTAATGTTATAAACTTGTAATGATTTAGACCATACAACCTGTATACTATTAGTCAACGATGCCATGAGAACAGGTTCATTTCTCCCACGTTGAAGCATTTGAACCTTTCTTCTACATGTACTGTGTGAAGGACAGCTGATGGTGTATGGCATTCAGCCAAGAGCTATTTGATGTTGCTGCAATGACACAAACTTTTGGTTTTAACGGTTGAATGCATGATGGTCTTACATTTTTTTGCCTTTTCTTTCAATAATTAACTAATAGTGCATAGTAATATGGTAGAGTAGGATTAACTGTGCTTATATAACAATATTCAAGATTTATACCGTAATATTAATTATACACTCTTAGATGTTCTATTTACGGATTACATGTGTTTCTTTTCCAACTTCAGTTTATCATCACTTTGTTTATTTGTTTGCCCCCATTTTTATTTTTCCAATTATTTTGTCAGATCATAAGGATTGTCTGGTTATATTGATTTTGGATAAGGCAGTAAATAGCCTTGCATGGGAATTCAATATGGTGGTCTGGGCCTCATGTGTACCATATATCAAATTTATATTACTCAAGTAATATGTATATTTCCTCTTTGCTTGTGGGCATAAAATTACTTCTAATGAAGTTAAGAAACTACTTTGCAGATTTGAGCCCTCAGGACTCGACTCTACTCTCTGATGTTGTTGAATTAGGTCCTCTCCCAAGCTTTACACGAGAAGACGAGGAGACACAATATTCTTTCTATATATTAACTCGTCAAGGACTCCGGTACGAGTGTTCAAGTGTCTCTAAAATACAGGTATGTTCACCATTTCATCATTTTTTAAAAAAATTATTTGGAGAAGATATTGAATGCAAATTTATAATTAATACCTTATGACTGGACCAACATTTAGAATTGACTCGTGCATCAATTTTAAAACTCGATAATTAGTTGTCAATCTATGTAGCAATGCAAGTTTTGAAGCATGAATATCCAAATTATCAAAAAAATTGGGGAATGAGTTTTGATTTGATAAGCCAAGTTCTGTGCTCAAGCTGCTCTTGGTTGCATTGATTATAAATCCACTTTGGAATGGATAATGAATTTCAAAATATTGTGACAATAGATATGATCTAGTCATGACTTGTGAGTAGATCATGATGGAAATAAGACATTTTGTGAAAGTGTTATCCAAATATTTGTCATTGTGAAAATGTTTATTGAATCTGCATTTTGTAAAACCATTATAAATTCCAATTTGATTGATGATAGCTTCTAGATTGCATATCTCAAATGGTAAAATTATATTTTGTTACCGTACCATACAACTCTCTCTCCCTCTCTATATATATCTAATATACGTTAAATGTTAAGTATTTCAGAATGCTTAAATCTTAGCATTGAATTGAAGTTTGTATTTGTTGCGTATTATTTGACATGTATGGTTACAAATGAATGTTTTTCGTTTTTAATTTTTCGTTACTCTTTTCAGGTGAGCTCTTGGTTGACTGCATTACAAATTGATTGCAAATTGGACCCCAATAAAATGGCTCTTACTGATTCAAGTTAGACTTCAGAATATATACATATTTGTAGATATGTCCTTTGAAATAAAGTGAGAGCATAGATTAGCTATGTGAAATTTGTACATAATGTTTCTGTACATATATATAGATGCATTCTAACAAAATAACAAATCATTGTATTGAATCAGTTGGACGTGCTAATGATCTTTGTAACCTATTGTTCTAATGAGCTAAGAACTTCTGACCACGTGATCCAGTAAAATACTCCTCTTTAAACTTTTGTATGGTCAAGAACATGATGAGTGCTTAATACAGGGATTTGGTGATGGATTACCAAAATTTTGTGTTTGTTGGATTATGAATGCGCTGCAGCTTAATTTAGGAATCTTAAGTTTTTGTTATAGCCTTGGCCTATCTCCTTTAGTATGACAAGTTCGGGGTGTTAGGGCTTCAGTGCAATTTAAATCGAGAATGCAATAATGCAACTCCAGTAACGATGTAGAAACTCATGCTTGTAACACTGTTAAATTGAGATGGTCTGATAGGCTTGCTGGTGTGTGTGTGTGTGTATAGGCTTGCTGGTGTGTGTGTGTGTGTGTTGGGGGGGGGGGGGGAGAACACGGACGGGATTAGTATTTTAGATGAACTGTAACTCTTTTAAAAGGGCACATAATTTATGTTTGTGCTCTGCTGTGGGAGGAGCATCCTCTCTCTTGCAAAATGCCCTCACAAAATTTCTATTTTTTTTAGCCCTTTTAGACATATAGATGGCAAATACTTCTGTCCAAGCTTTACCATTGCATTTAAAATGATTTTATTAGGAATCATAAATGATCTTAAATTCATACTATTTACAAATATTTTAAAATCATATGAAGCAAATTAGTGAGTAGAGTGTCCGATTTTCTCTGAGCCTCCAAGACTCTGGTGCTTTTAAAATTGAAAAAAAATTAATTCAAAATTGAAATTGAAAATTTTCTAATTTCAAATCAAATGTGTCGAAAAAGAAGTGTTCACAATACTAGGAAAATCAGAAGTAATGAAAGAGTATTGTAGATGGAACTTGTCAAATCCAAATAAGGTAATATATAAAAATTACTACTAGTTTTTGGACTTGAAAATAAGTCTTTTATTTATTTTTAAAATTTTTTTTCAGTTACAAATGCATCAAAACATAAAAGAGATATATATAACAATATCAAAGTAAGTTGGATAAATATATGGCCATCCTAAATGTAAAAAGAAAATGATATAGCGTTTGAAAGTTAGATGTATTCGACTATTGTATGTGAATGAGAAATAACGTCACATTAATACATTCTAATGCGTTCGACTTTTGAACACTGTATTAAAATGCGTCACATCAATGCAATCTAACGCGTTCGATTTTTAAACATTGTATTAGAATGCGTCCGACTTTTAAACACTGTATCACTGCTCAATATATTATATTAATGTTTTCTACGAAGACATCTAATTAATGAGCCCAGCACCTTGAGGTCTGAAGTGGTTCCTTGCCCCCCGCCGCTGCGGCTTAGAGAAGCCTATTTTTTGTTTCTACCTTGTAACCTCCAAGTTAAAAAATTTAAATATAACAGGGGGGGAGGGGGGAGGGAGGGTTGGTTAATGGCAGAGACAAACCTAAAATATTATGTGAGAAGGGCAAAAGTGAAATTTTATTTATACTTTCAAGGAGGACAACATTAAAATTTTATAGATATATAATTCAAAAAAAGAAAATTCACTAGATAATACTAAAAAAGAAATTTCAATAGGGCAAAAGTTCTCACTGACTGACCATGCATTAAGTTGGTGCCTAACTAACGGAGTGCACGACTCTCAATCGTTGCAGAGTAAGAAATTCAAATGTACACACCATTATTTCATATGTCATGACCTAGGTCATTATATATGATTTTTAAGTCTAACAAAAAGAATATACTATTAAAATTCTTGCATGAGGATAACAGAAAAGAAATATGCTATTGAAATTCTTGCAAAAGAAAGATTTATTTATTAATTTTCAGAATAAAACTGGGACAAAAAAAAAAAAAGAAAAAAAAAAGAGGGGAAAATCCGGAGTTTGTTCCTGTACGTGCAGAGTGTATACGTAATTTAAGCCGACGTTCAATATTCTAATGCCACATGGCATATCCGACACGAACCACATACAAAACCTAGATAATGATGACGTGTCGTGTTTGATTTGGGTAACAGAAAAGCCTTAGCTGTCACACGAAGCTCAGATCCTACCTCAAATTCACGTGCGAATACGTAAGCTTTGCGGTGTGTTTAGGCGGACTTGAAATTTAATCACAACGAATTGTAGTCGTCAGTTGATTAGGATTTGAAGTCCGCCGATCCTACGGTCCTCTATATATACGCGTCTTCTCTTAGCCGTTTATTCGTTTTGCGTCGCTTACCGAGGAAGAAAGTCTTTGTTCTTTTTTAACACTCGAATTGCCTGCGCTGTTCTTGTTCTAACTCGAAACCCTAACCCTAATTACACCGGAGTTCTCCGTTCGACTATCTGCAGGTGAGTTTTTTTTTTTTTTCCCTTTTAAGTTCCTCTTTTTTTCTCCATACGTGTGATATGACAATCTCTAAATATCAATATATACCAGCACACACATATACACATGCACGTGTGTATATATAGTGTGTATCATGTGGCTTGTGTATTTCTTCTGAGATGCGTTTGATTGATGTGTTTATTTGATTAATTAGAGGTTGCTGAGGTCAGTGGATCTGGAATCACTAGGTTTTGTTTTTGGATATACTTTGTTTTTGTTTCTCGACTAATTTTCTGGTAATTGTCCTTTGGTTGCCTAGAAAAACGAGGAAAAGAAAAAATAAAAGATTAAAAAGATTGGTACTTCGCGATTTATTTGTTTTCAGTAACATGGAAAACCTAAAGATTTTACTACTTTTTCATAGCAACTGATTTTTTTTTAGTTGGTAGTCCCACACACATGCCTCCACTTAGGCGTGAATCCTTTTACCTTTGATTTTGTTGGTTGACATTAGCGTATAGGGTTTATTAGACTTGATGTAATTTATGGTATTTAGTGTGTTTTACCCGTAATTGAAAGATAATAATTGATGCTTGATAATTAGGTCATAGGACATAATAGTTTTCTTGGGTATTGAAATGGCAATGGGCTTCCCATTTTTTTCCTTTTATACTTTTAAAAGTGGCACCAATTAAGAAGTTTGTGGATAACCTTGCTTCTTTTGTCCTTTCTGTGGCACTTGCATTTGTTTATTTTGTGCCTAGGGCACTTTTCTTGAAAATTTTCTAGTGAATTTCTTTAAAGGTTTCATTTGTCTTTAATGAATGTATATTTTTCTATAACATTTAAGATGTTCTTGGTAAGGCAGGGCAAGAAAGCAAGGAAAGGAAATTTCATGAAAAAAAATAGCTCCCTTGTTAAGTTCTTTTAATATATTTCTTAACCTTCATTGTTCTCTTTGTAAAATGTTATTGATTTCTCTTTTCCTTTATATCAATCATTTGGTCATGTGTATTGGGAGAATTTCTGTCTTTTCTAGTAGAAAATGTCATTACATACTTGTAGTATCTTTTCTAAATGTCTTTGTAGGTTTTAGCCTATTTTTGTTCATTATTATCTGTTTGCCTGGTTGATTGATTATCATAGTATCTTTCATATGTTTCTTATATGCAGTTTATGTTTCTTGTAAGATCTGTCGTTCTACTATTTAAGTTGGTTTACCTTATTCCTTCCTTCTTCCAGATGGCGGCTAAACCACTAACAACTGAGGCAATTGCTCTCACGGAGAAGAAAATGGACATGGCATTAGGTGTGCATATTAGCAACTCCTTTATTCTGCATTTATTTATAAATTTGACGATCTTTTAATGATTATTAAAAATTTGTTACTCTGTTATTCTTGATTTTTAGATGATATCATTAAAATGTCCAAAACTACCACAACTAAAGCTAAGAAGCAAAGAGTTTCGGTAAGGAATTTTCCTTTTTGAAAGTACCGTTAACTTATTTGGTCCTGTGCTTGGAATAAGTTTTCCTTACTGCTTTTATTTGTTAATTCATACAGAATAAAAGTCAAAAAAATTTAAACACCGCTGCCCAAGAAAAATCTGCCAAAATGCGAAGATTTATGGACTCAAGATCCTCTCTTAGACAGGTGAACATGTGATTGTGTACATTTGCTTAAACTTTATATATATATATATATATATATATATCATTTTGTTTGTGTTTATATGGTTCTCTTTTTTGTGTAGGGGGCTCTTGCTCGGAGGAGGTCGAACTTCCAGGGGAACCAATTTCCTCTGGCAACTGAGGCTGCACGAAAGGCTGCGGTTGTTCCTTTAAACAACAGACCTTTCAATCGAAGCAGGGCGGTCAATATAAATAAATCAAGGTATATGATGCCATTATTATGTTTACTAATGGTGTGATATGAGGCAACTGTGACTATGATGATGTTTAGCAAATGATTTGATGTTAATCTAGCAAAAATTTTGGTTTTGTTGCAGGTAAACCATGGTTCTTCTCTGATGGTGGCTTTGCCATGTGTTTCTGGTTAATATATATATAGAAAATAGCATACTGTGGGACTCGTCTTGGTTGGGTGTAAACCATGGTTCTTCTCTGATGGTGGCTTTGCCATGTGTTTCTGGTTAATATATATAGAAAATAGCATACTGTTGATGGGACTCGTCTTGGTTGGGTGTAAATCATGGTTCTTCTCTGATGGTGGCTTTGCCATGTGTTTCTGGTTAATATATATAGAAAATAGCGTACGGTTGATGGAACTCGTCTTGGTTGGGTGCAGCGGAAAGCTCCATTATGCGAGTTGCAATGGTTTACTGTTTACTTTTTGGCATCCAAAATAAGCATCCATACATTTGTGCTGGATATTTGTATTTTATGTTGTTGGGCAATGGGTTGAGAAGTGCATGTAGCTACGTCCCGAATTTGTTGGATGCTTAAGGAAACGAGAAATGATGAAGAAAAGGGTATTAATGTGACGGTTAATTAATTGTGCATCCATTTGATAGACGAGAGTCAACATAATGTTATGATGATAGAATGACATCTGATGGTGATAACGACATAATACATTTAAGTTGCTCATCATAATCCATTGTGATCTGGAGGTCGTAGGTTCGAATCAAGGAAACAACCTCTCCACATGCGTAGGTAAGGCTGCGTACATGTGGCCTTCCTCAGACCCCGCAATAGCGAGAGCCTCGTGCATTGGGCTACCCCTTTTTTTTTGCTCACTGCATGGAAGGATAGATCTTTTTTGCATTTTGCAGTTGTTAACTGGGTAGTGATTTTCTTGAGGTTGGTTATTGTGGTGAGCATTAATGCGTAGCATCTTATTTGGAGTGTCCTGGTTTTAAATATTGTTCAATTTGAAGACTTACCCACTTGCGAGCATCTGTATCTTCGTGAAGAGTTCTGTTGCTTTTTTGCTTGTGCTGTTAGATCGTCGACATATGATGCGCAACAAGTCTGGTTGGTTTGTTCATTCCGCTTTAGACTTACAAACATGCGACCAATTTGGCCTACAAGCTTCCACTGATGCATTTTGGCTTATCTTCTAATTGGGAATATATTCATACAGATAAGAAACTTCATCCTTTGTCATGTTCTGTCAGTAATTCAAGGGCCCTGCTATTAATAACATGCCCAGTTTATGCTCCACAGTAGAGCATGCAGAAAATTCCTCTGCCATCACGTGTTTCTATCTTCTGCCACATTGATAATGGGCCTTGTCTGATTTCAGGCACCTTGATATGGAATTGACCCAATTAATATTGGACTTTGAAATGGTTTATTCTGGCATACCTAACATGATTTAAGCTCTTCTGGCCTCCATAAGAAGTAATATTGTGCACAAGATTATCAAAAGGAAATTTTGGGGGGCTAGGTGGAAGTATATAAATAGCATGACATGTAGGGCGTTGAGAGTATTATATTATATCAGGAACCTGTAGTGGTTAGTGGCTTGATCATCTTTTACTAGAGTTACATATGTTAGCTGGTTAAAGGTGTTTGGCTTCTCTGCAAGTGAAGCTTAAGTTGTGCATGAAGTTGATTATGGAGGCTGTTCGGTGGAAGATCTCCTGTATCTTTGACCACTCATGAGAGTGACATATCTTTTCCCCCAGTTCTGCTGTTCTGTGGAGGTTTGTTGTTCTACAGGTTTTGGTTACAGCAAATACATCTTTAATGTGACAACATCCATTCACATGCTCAATTAGACGGAAGCTTGCAGTAGTAGTAAATTGTCCTGAAGATGACTGATCTTCTCTTATTTCTGATATACTATGTCTTATCTTTCTGTTAGTTGGAAATAGGTAGAACTTCTATGATGGTTGTCATCCAATTGAATCTGTATGCCATGGTGGTTCTAACAACTGATCAATGTTTGTGTTTGGCAGCCTGGGTGGTGATTTATCTTGCAGAGTTTGTTTTTTAGGAGATTCTTTATTCCAGTCTTACCATTGTAGTTTGCTCTCTCTGTATGCAGGGTTGGGGCTCCACCAGTTCAAAGGAAGGCTGCAAATGGTCGCTTTGCTCTAAAGGTAGTAGCATCTTTTAAATTTTGCATTAACTGGAAGGAAAATGTTTGTGTAGAGTCAACCTCTGAGGAGGATGCCAATTGCATTAATATGGTAGCCTCTTGAATTTGTGAAGACGCCTATTGCATTTATTTGTTATAGCCTATGTAATCTATGATTCTGTGGTTCAAATGTATTGCCAGTTCTTTTTTCATTTTCTTAATTAATGTTATGTATATATATATTTACATATATATCCTCCCCTCTCTCTCTTTGACAGGGTTAAACAAAGTCACGGTTATTATCATTTTTCATCCGGTTTACATGGTTATTATGATTTTTCATCCGGTTTACATGGTTTTTTTTTCTAGGCAATGTTTTAGGTTGTGGGTCAAGTATGTTTATTGGACACCACCAGGTCTAAGACACTGTTGATTGTTTGATACGTATCCTTGTGTGCCACAGTAGGCAAAATGATTGCAGTTGTTTTAGTATGTTAAGGATAATATTTTACAAGGCTTGTATGTTTATTATGCAGCAGCAGTCACAACAGCAATTGAAGGTGGTGCCTAAGCAGAGGCCTCAAACATTGGACTCGTTGTTTGCAAACATGAAGGAGCAGAGGATGAGGGTTTTGTCTCAACAGAGCAATGGAGGGAGACAAAATGGAGGCGGTCGGCAAAGACAGCAGTGGGGAAGAGGAGGAGGAGGAGGTCGATTTGGCAACTGATACCAGTTACTCTACTCATGCATGGCTTGATTGGGATCCTTGATTTCTGACGGGAGAATCTATGTGGTTTTGGAAACTGAAGGGCAGAACCCAGAATTCTGTCTTTCATGTGTTTTATTTTCAGTTGTTTTGGACTAGCACTGTATAGCTTTCTGTCTGTTGGCACATTATGCCTCAGATTGTTCTTTCTGACTTTAGATGTGATCTATTTGAGAATTTCCTTTACGTTAGATGCGACCTATTTGCCTTTGTGAATGCTGAGATTGATTTTCCTCTCTCTTGGCAACCAAGTGCATGCTAGAAACCTAATTTTCTTTTTCATTTTCTACTATTAATTTCATTTCATTTCTCAAGCGATCCTAATAGAAAATTATTAAACTTTATAAGTAACTTTCTTACACAATTTTGAGAAAATTTACTTTCAAAATGTATGAAATTTCAATTTTACCTGATACCGATAAATCCGCAGTACAAAGTTTATATCTCTCATTGTGTTCCACAATTATTATTTTTATTTATTTAGATAGATTTTTATATTGCTTTTATTTTTTAAAAACATAATATTATTCAATATATTTTTTTAAAACCAATTGTTATATTTAATAAAAATATGGACAATTTAGACAATCATGAATTATCCAAACTATTAAAGAGACTTTTCCTGTTTTTTAATTTTTTTTTATGCTAATCCAATGAATCCTTGAAAAAAAATTATAATTTTTTCGTTAGCTTCACTTATATTCATTTTGTTTTTTTATGTTCAGAAATTTAACAATAAGAGATAGTATGGATCATTAAAAGAGAGTACAGATGGGAGAAGATGACTTTAACAATTTGTATGATAAGTCCTGCATTTAATGAAGGGAAATGAGCAACTTAAGGGTGTCGAGGAAGTTGTTTAACAATCATAGAGATTTCCTTCACTCTCATTCGCGGGGTTTCATGTTTCAAACGAAATTTATAATAATATACAGGGTTAAGTGCAAAAAATGTGGATATAGTGTAAAAAGGTTTTGTGTGGTATAAAACTCTCATATACTTTTAATTTGGTGCAAATAGGCCACTGGAGACTTAAAATGACAATAATACCCTCACTTCAGTTGAACAAAGTAATTACTATAAATACAGGCCATGTAAAATGACCATTTTGTCCAATTTGTATAAGATTGCGTTTGTTTGGGACAAGAATAAAATAAATCTTAATTTGTATAAAATTGGGATAAACTAAACCAAACAAACCTAAAACCAAATTTAATAAAAACCAAAACCAAACAGTCCCCTACTATATAAGACCACCTTAAACCAATTTTTAACCCCAAAGTGAGAAAATGTATTCTCATAAGAGATGCTGATAGTCTATATTTCTATCAGTTGAAGTCTTGTCCAGGCTCCCTCATGGGTGTTCTGAAAGTGCTAAGATGAGAAAGGCTCTACATTAAACTTCGTGAAGATATTCATATCTCCATTCATGATTTGTAATTGCTGAACTGTGTTACTCTTATTGTCCTGTGATGTATCTAAATCTGTAGCAGTTTCACTATTCATCAAGGGAGCTTATGGCAAAGCATTCCAGAGTCTCTATTTATTTCCAAGGATCTGGAGCAATTGACACAATAGTTTTTCTTATGTTATTTACCCACAAATCTAAACCATCATCTGTTCCAAATGCAAAGCCTTTGGTCATGCCACCCAGCTCTTGGCTGTCTAAGATGAATATGTATTTGACACCCTACGTGGAAATGAATGTGAATAATTTACCCATCCATATGCATATAGCTTGTATGCTTGTAATTCCTTTTAAGAATCAATCATATGAGAGACAGATGCCGCAACCCGCACAATTGGCAACAGTCCACACACTAGCTTCGGATCAGAGGTGAGAAAGGGAGGAGATGGCATGTTTGGAGTAAATGAATAATTATTTTAAGACAAAAATAATATAAATAGTCTGCAATTTTATATGTTGATATGGAGAAAAAATGGGACCAAAAAGGGTAGCATATGATTTTTATATTTACTTTTTGTCAAAAATAACTAGAGGCAAAGAGACTTATTTGCATCTTTTTTTGAATTTTATAGACTGAAATGCACATTTTAATAAAGTAGGGGCTATTTGTGCACAAAACCTATATTACAGGGATTTTTTTTGCACTTAATCCTAATATATATATATATATATATATGTAGATATCCTCTCTCTTAGTATATGTTAGGATGCATTTTAAATTAATGATTAAAATGTGGTGTCTAAAACTTTTCATCTAAATATCTATTTATATATTTAAAAATTCTACAAATTCTCTATTACTATAAAATATTTTTCAATCTACCAACTTCTAAAGACAATTAGACACAAAATTATGATTTTTCATGGACACTCTTCATTACAAACAAGACTCATAATAATATATATGTAGATATCCTCCTTAGTAGATGGTTAGGATGTAGTAGATGGTTAGGATGTATTTCTAGAACTTCTCATCTAAATATTTAAGATTTTAAAATATTTTTCAATCTACCAACTTCTAAAGAATGTGACACACAAAATTATCTTCTGCACTCATGTGTTGCGGGGTGATTTTTCATGGACACTCTTCGACTCATATATATATATATATATATATATATATATATATATATATATATATATATCCTTCCTTGGTAGATGGTTAGGATGCATTTCAAATTAATGGTTAAGATATGGTGTCTAGGACTCTTCATCTAAATATCTATCTATATATTTAAAAATTCTACAAAATTTTTATTATTCTAAAATATTTTTCAATCTACCAACCTCTAAAGATTATGGCACACAAAATTATCTTCGGCACAAAGTTGTATTAATGATGATTCGCCTCCAAGTATGAAGTCCGGTTTTCGTGATATAGTTTTCTTTTGAATTTGCGCTTATATATGCTGCTTACGGAGAAAGAAAGAAAAAGGTTATTTATTATAATATCTTCCATTTAAAAAAAAAAAAAAGGTAAAAAATCACTACTTTAGATAATTTTAGTTTCATTGACCATGGTCAACGGTCAAATCACTTCTTCCACCGCCTAAAAACAGGACGATTTTTAGTCGTCCGATCCTTTACAGAAGACCTCCGCTCCTATATAAATACACTGGGAAAGGTCAACCGCTAGTTTGATTCATAGCCAAATTCATCGGCAAATAGATTTAGAATATATGAGGTGATTCGCGGGTTTTATAGTAATGCTGTGTCTTAGAATTTTAGTGTGTATTTGGTAGGAAAATAAATTAGGATTTTTTTTGCCTTGAATTTGATATAATATTTGATAGAAAATAATTTGCAGAGTTCTTATTTTATTTTTTATTTTTATGTTTTGTTCCTGCCAAATATATTGTTCATCTGTCCTCTAGCATTGGTGATTTTCTAACCAATTGATCGATTTTTTGCATGTCTTTCAGAATTCTGTTGGTTGCTGAACTTTTTGTTGAATTTATTCGGATAAATTACACTGATCTCTCATATGATTTGCAATAAGTACATGAACAATTTGTCATAATTACATGAACTTTCTATGTGGTTTGGGAATTTACTCGAATGAGGTAGCATAGGCATTTTATTTAATTTAGTACATGAAGTCAGGACAATTTGTCGTTAACTAACGTACCTTGACTCTACTAGAAGAGAGGTCCATATGAGATAGTTTCATTTTTAGGGAATAAAATCCTATACACAAAAGAGGTCCATATAATTATGGCAAACCATAAGAGGTCGGTGTAATTTATCCAATTTATATTAAATGATTAATTGCAAACTGTTATGCAAACTTTTTTTCTTTCCATATAGAATGAACTCTCTCTCTCACACACAAAGGCACATAACACACACAAAGTACAACGCACATATTCTATCAAATGTTTTATACAGTATGTCTTTAATCTTACACCAAGTAAATATAAAGAACTTGACTCCTAAAACTTTTTTATTCCTACGTCTTTTTTGGTTTGAGTAAATTAACCAAAGACCTTCAACTTGATTGTGTTGAACTTGTCATATATCACATTTTTTTTTTTTTTTTTTTTTCAGATAAAGATGGTGTTCCCTAAATTAATCTGTCACTGAAAGAAATGTCTATGCCTTTGTAGTAAAGAAATGTCTTCTTTTCCTAATTGGTTATCAGTACAATTTTCATGTATTTATTAATGTTGATTTGTAGGAATTTCATGCAACAATGTTGTGTATTTAGCAGCTATTCTTAATTACCGATGAACTTGGATGAGCTTGAGGATAGAATTACTTTTTGATTTAATTACTTTTGGATGAGCTGGACTCCTATGTGGAGCATGTATTGGGATTTCAGGTGTTCTGTTGGTTTCAGTTTTTTTCATGACTAGCGAAAATATGTACATAATCTCGATAAAATGTTTTGGATATTTTGTTCTGTGTCAGCTATATCTCATTTAACTATATTTTGGTTGGTTTCATGACTTGATTCTTGTAGGTTTTACCATATGTTGTCGTTACATGATCTGAGCATATTGAAGTGAATAGTAAATGAAAATTTTCTTTTCAAACTTCTTTGAAGGTGTTCTAGTGCTCTTGTTTCTGTTAGATTATATGTACAATAAATACACCTGAACAAAAAACATACACTTGATGTTCTATTTTGAAGGCTTTCCTCGTACACGTCAGTGTTGATTTTAGACGGTCCCCGAAAAGGGGCTTTAAAACATCTTCCTGCATCTCTCTTTCCAAGTCTAGTTTCATTGTAGGCGACCTTGGTGACTGTTTCGGTCCGAGCAGATAGTTGATCCAGCATTGGGTTTTTATTTCTTCTCTATTTTATATGCGTTTTCGGTGTCTTGATGCCTGCTAATATGGTTTGTTTTTTTTTTTTTTTTTTTTTTTTTTTGGGATAGGGATCTCATGATTTCCGTGGTTGAACGAATTACGAAGGTTGAGCTATTTGGTCTGCCTTCCAGCTGGATGTGAACCACAAGTACTTTTTTTTTTTTTTATTCATTTCTTTTGATCATTTCTTGGAAGTAATTAAGGTCTTTCTATTAACTCTTTTAAGTTCTCGGGTAACATAGCCTTTAAGTACAAAATTTATGAAATTTCGGATTTGTAGGGGTTTCTTGCAAAAGCTCTGCAGTGGTACAAAATTTATGAATGGTAATGCTTTGAAGATTTTCTTGCAAAGGCTCTGCTCTGTTCTTTCTTTCTCCTTTTTTTTTTTTCCCTCCAATTCTTAACTTATGGTTCTCCTTCTTGATGCAATTCCCCCTATATACTGCTTAGTGTCTTATCCTTGTCGGTTCCAAGGAGGAGGGTTGTGTTAGGTAAAGTTGCTTGAAAGCCCTATTAGAAGTTATTCATATGACTACTTAACAGTTCTCTTTCCTAATATACTCCTGCAATAGCTAGGAATATGGTTTTCAGGTTGGAGAGTTGTTGGTGAGGTGAAGAAGCGTCATTGTTGTCTTAGGAGGATGAAGCCTTGTAAGAAGCTTCTTATCCTTTTTCTTTGTGTAATTTCAGCTGTTGGTTTACATTATTTTCTTGCATCTAATTGCTTGAAAGTGTTCTCACCATTTTTTTTTATTTTTTACTCACACACACATGCCTCCACTTAGGCTTGACTCCCTTTGGAAAATAGGGCCTGATACCGCTAGGCCATTGGCCTGTTGGCCTTTTTTTTTTTTTCCTCTCCTTACCTTTGTACTTTGTAGCACTCTTGCTTGCTTTATTTTTTGAGGTTGTTTGCAGTTTATTACATGCTGATAGGTTCACAGAAATACACTAAAGTTAAGCTCCTGCATGGATGGTCGATGAACAGTAACCATCTGAAACTATTTATGCATGGTTAATCATGGAGCATATGTTTGATACTTGTCTGCATTTTTTCCCCTCTGCAAACACAATGAAAAAACTTCGAATTAGACTCGGTTCCTAGTATGGGTTACTGTTTGATATCTTTAGTATTTCTTGAATTCCATAATTTTCATGTTATGGCAAGGCAGAGAAGATGTAGTAACATTTGGAATGCAGAACGAGGATCGACCTCAATTGTTTGATATTTTTAGGTTGAAATTTTAGTATCATCTTTGGTGTGCAATTCCAATGTCCTTGATACTGATGCTGAATAAACGCTGCCTTTTTTAGTTTTAGAATTTCTGTCATCACTAATGCTAGCAATTTAATTATTGTGGTTAGCTACAAACATTAGCAATTTGAGGCTACTTGTACTTCTTTATTTAAATCAAGAGGTTCTTGGGTCACAACTTCCCTTTTCCTCTATTATTGCTTGTCCTTGTTTATGTGTGTGATGTATACTTTTTTGTTTATGTATGATTGTGTGTGTGTGTGTATGGATTTGTGCGGTATTGAGGCGAACATTTTATCTTGTCTCTTCCTTCTTAGGTGTAATCTTTTTCCTTCTTTTAAGTTAACTTTTGTATAATGCAACTAGCAATTGCCTTTAGTTGTTTCATTAATCTGCCTCAATTGTATGCTTTAAGCTGCATCTTACTTTTTGTTGGCAGTTCCATGGTAGAAGAAAATTATGGTAAAAATTTAGGGCACTTCCCTAAATTGGTTTTGCTTCTTATTATTTGCTGTCCCTATTCTGAATAGGGTATGATGTAAGAAAGAAATGTAAAGAATTCATGCTCTACCTGAATGGTTACCAATGATATATCTACTTGTTCTGTTAATAATGATACTGCCATTATTTTTTTCCTATCCAGATGATTGCACTTTTTTCATTTATTTGTTTATTTGAGGGAATCCGAATGTCAGTTTTTTTTTTTCTTTATTATTCTTTATTTTGATTTTTCTGCTCAAATTCTATTTTTTGTGTTTAGAGTTGCTTAGTTATTTTGCTTTTTTGTAGTGGATTTCGTGGAGATTTTATCTAGAAGAGTTATGAGAACCTCTACCTGGTTAGGTTGGGACCGGTAATTAATCTTTTACTTCAATATTCAAGCATGAGGCGAGAGGGATATATAGCTAGTACTGTTAGAGCACCTTCTGCTTGTCATTTCATCTTGAAGGTGGCACACAAAAATTGTGAACGATGCTATATGCTGTTAAGGATGATGCATTAGGTTTATCTATCAACTTTGAACCTTGTGTTAGTGTGGGGTTAATTAAAAATACCTCTCAGGGATGCGGTGCTCCTTGAAAGAGACTGATTGGGCATCAATTGGTCCTTTCTGGTTTGCTCTGCTATTGAAATTGGTCCTTTTTATTTTTTTCCCAATCAGATCAATTTTTTTGTTGTTCGTGTTGTGAGAAACTTTCAGTTTTATGTTAATTTGTTGTTTTAGGTTAATGTAGAAGCATATGGGGAATGAATTGTTTCGAATCTGTACTTGTCTTTTCCGTGTTTCTCTGCTCCTATATTGTTACAATACAGGAAGTCGGAAATATAAAATTTATCAAAACATGTTGAGGTTTCTGATTTGTCTCATGCCCGCCCGCCTACAAAGTATTTGTTCTTTCTTATCCATCTTCCTTCTGAACATAATTTTTGCAGTGTTTATGAATTACCCATTGGCCCTCTACTTTTTAGTGGTTTGCAGTCCTCCACAAGCAGATGCACTTGTTGAAGATGGTTAAGGGAGCTACTCGTGTTTACAAAGTTGAGGCTTCTCCATTCCAACTATTCTTTTGTTTGGTATGCAACTTAATGTGGGAATGGCCATTCCATTAGGATGAAAATCCATTTCTGGGAATGAAAATTCATTCAACAATTAAACCTATGGAATGACTATTCCATTCCCAAGTAATTTATTTTAAAAAATCGACTTCCCAAAACACCCTCATATTTCAAGTCCAAAATTCACCATTACCTTCTACCATAATCATCTCCGCCTTTCACTACCACCACCATTACCACTGCCTTCCACCACCATCGACTTTCATCATCGCCCACCACTTTTCACCGCCACCGCCACCGCCTTTCACCACCGCTACCGCAACCACCACCGCTACCGCAACCACCACCGCCACCTTTCACTACTGTTATTGCCACCACCTTTCACCACCACCACTGTCATTGCCTTTCACCACCTTCCACCACCACTGCCGCCATCGCCTTTCACCACTGCCACCACCACCACTGCTACCGCCTTCACTACCACCACTACCGCCACCGCCACAGCCTTACACTACTATTGCCGCTTTCCACCATCGTCACCGCCACCGCCACCGCCACCACCTTCCACAACCACCAACGCCTTCCGCCATCGCCACCACCTTTCATCACCACCTTCCACCACCGCCACCACCTTTCATCACCACCTTCCACCACCGCCACCACCTTTCACCACTGCCTTTCACCACCGCCACCACTACCACCACCTTCCACCACCACCAGCACTACCGCCACTTCTACTGCCTTCCACCACCACCATAGTCACACCACTATTTCCTTCCACTACAATCACCACACTACTGATACCGCCTTTCAACACCACCACCTATACTACTACCGCTTTCCACCATCCACCACCGCCACTGCCACCATTAATTTTTAAAAAAATATTAGAGAATATCATTTTGTTATTTTAATTTAATTTATTTGTTACTAAAAGGGATATTTTGGAGAATTCAATTAAAAAATCATTCCATTCTAAATTTTAAATTGGTCTAACCAAACATTAGAATGGTTATTATCATTCCATTCCTACATATTTCATATTTACAACCAAACAATAGAACTCATTCTCATTCCATTCCCACTTGCATTCTATTCCATTCCTGCACACCAAACGTAGCATAAGATAATTGACTATTTAGAAAGTTCTAATCTTTTTTCAAAGTTTATTTTAATCTAGTATCTTTGTTGGTGTATATTTGTTTATATTTCATACTGCATTAATGTAAGGATCCATTAAGATACTTCAGATTCTATTTTTGATCATTAATATACTTTTATTACTTTAATAAGCATTTCACCAAACGTAGCATAAGGTAATTGACTATTTAGAAAGTTCTAATTTTTTTTCAAAGTTTATTTTAATCTAGTATCTTTGTTGGCAATTAAAGTTTCAACAATCATGTATATGTATATTTGTTTATATTTCATACTGTATCAATGTAAGGACCCATTAAGATACTTCAGATTCTATTTTTGATCATTAATATACCTTTATTACTTTAATAGGCATTTGTTAATGGCTATAATGATCAAAATTAATGATCTATTTGACTTCCAAAAACGAAGAGAAGAAAATAAATTTTTTAAAAAAAAAAAATTGCAAAAGTCTGAAAAAATTATAAAATATTACCGTTTTTGCTTAAGATTTTGTACAAATCAAATTATTAAATTTGAGTTACATAAAACTTATATGAAAAAAAGATGAAGATGATATGGCTATGGAAAACTAAAAAAATAAGGAAATGGATTATATAAAACTAAAAAGATAAGAAAAGAGAAATAGAGTATTTTATATAAATAAACTACAGTAGCAATGATACATATTTAAATTGAAATTTTGAATAGCCATGTAATATTTTTATATATCGATTTTAAGAAGGGATAATAAATTCGTCATAAATATCATTTTCCTTATTGAAATACTTAGAGAAAGATACTATTAAATATTGGAAAAATTACATATAAATGGAGTCAAAGTTCCATATTTACGTAGAGACTGAGTCAAAGTTCCATATTTCTATAAAATGGATTGCTGAGGTGGCACATGGTTTTTTACTGTTTAGAAAATTGTGGTGCCTAAAATACCCTTCCCTAACAAAAAAGTAGTACCTTCAGTGCAAAAAAATAGTACCTTCAGTTCAAAAAAGTAGTACCTTCGGAGAAAAAGTAGTACCTTCGCGGGTGTTTAAAAAACATGATACCTGAACGCCAAAAAATAGTACCTTCAGTTCAAAAAAGTAGTACCTTCGAAGAAAAAGTAGTACTTTCGCGGAAGGGTATTTTAGGCACCACAATTTCTAAATAATAAAAAATCATGTGCCACCTCAGTTATTTTGACTCAGCCTCTAAGTAAATATGGAACTTTGACTCCATTTATATATATATATATATATATATGTAATTTTCTCTTAAATATTTCACTCTGCTTTGCAACCTAACCCTAATCACAAAACGCTTTTTTGACCCCTAATATTCGATTCGGTGATGGCGAGTTCATACGACGAAGATGATGTCGATCACAAAATTGCACAGATGTCGTTATCAGGAGAAAAAGAAATTAGTGAAGATGCACACATTTACCTTCGGGCAGAAAAACCCGGCGGCAGTTCATGCAATTGGTATGTAATCAAGAACTGGGAGGACACAAGGCACAAATCAGCCGACGAATTGTAGTTTCTCTCTCCTGTTTTCAATTATACTATGGAATTCAAGTGCCGCTCTGCCTGTGTCGCCATGGGCTTCCTCATCTACGTTTTCGGCGGCTAAAGGGAAAGGCCTATCCCGAGATCTAAAATGCCTGTGATTCGACAACTACCTGAAGTCACCAACGAGGTCTTTTACATGGACACTCTTCGTCCTGAGAATGGACGGACAAGAGCTCCTTCTATGCTCGGGCGAAGGTCCAGTATATATGCTTTCACTCTTGGCGACGGCGGGATATATGCGTTGGGTAAAATTTATTTGGATACTGATCCTAAACCTTCAAACTACGCTGAGGTTTTCTTCCCCTCCGAGGAGTATAGTAGCTGGCGACCAGTTTTTCAAAATATACCCCAAGTCATCTCCAATGGTGGTCGAGTTTTCGCCCATCAAATTACTGTAACAAACAAGCAGAAGATGCAGCTTTTGATGCAATCCATTGCCTCCGGATTGGGGCTCCTGCATTCATACGATTTTGATCAGAAAACTCGAGTGTTTCTTGTTTTGATGGTGACTTTGGTCCCGAGCGTAGCACGTGTGTTATAATCTTGGATGACATAATGTATTGCTATGACTGCAGGCTTAATGATAGAAAATCCCCATATGGGAGAGCGCTTATTATGGGTTTCGATGTCAAGAACCCTAAAAGTCCCCCAAAACCACTGACGTTCTCAGATGATGAGGAGAAAGAGCTTCCCAGACCCGACTACATAGGTCACTATCCGTCCATTTGGGCAATGCAAAGTTGTGTCTGGTTTTGCAAGATTATTTCTATCCGCGGGGGCTCATGGTTACCTGTTTAAAGTTTAATGTCTCTAAGGCGCGGAATCTGTCTGGGGAGGTTGATTTGGTTGCTAGCCAGCTGTGTAAGTGGAGTTTCTTCCTGAAAGCCTCGTGCTTAAACAACCTCATTGCAGTGTAAGTACTAATTTTGAATTCTCTTTCTTCTAACTATTATTTCTGATATTCTGGTATTTGTTGTTGATGCCTAGTTTAAACACATACAATAGTTGAAAATCTGTTGTTAGATTGTATATGTTCACGTGGAGAAGCCGTTAGGACTTTTTAACATACATTTAATTTTTTTTGTAGTTGTAGTAGTTCATGATTGATGTGCATAATTGGTTTGGGTGTTCCATTAGAGATTTTTTTGGGCGACTTACACAGATTTGTCTGTCTTTTAAAAGGCCTGCATTAGGAGGAAGGAAAGCAGAAGATATTTGCTGCAAACCATCAGAGGCAAGAACAGCATCATCACCAGCAACAATCAATGACGGAAATAAGGAGGTCAGCGACAATGCAACCGACAATGTCAAAAGGATGAAACGGAAAAAGAAGAAAAAGCATGGAAACGGGAGAAGGAATTGAATCAACTTTATGGATAACTTTATGTGATTGTAACTAAACTTTATGTGATTGAGAGGCTAACTTTGCCCGCACTTAGCTTTAACGTGGACAAGTTTAACAAAATTGACTCTAGTCAATATGCAGCACATAAGAACACCAAGCTTACTTTATGCGTGCACGAGGAGAAATGTAAAAAACATGCCACTATGTATGCAGCCGTTGTACACAGCAGCTCTCACAGCATTCACTACTGATGTATTATTAAAGTATTTTTAATTTAATTTAAATGGGTTAAATGAATTATTTCATTTATTGTTTATGATTATATGTTTAATTGTATTTATTTTATTTTTAATGAATTTAAGTTATCTATCTCAGAGTGGATGTCACTGATATTGTTGGTGCAGATGCCTTCCACATTTTAAACCGACCAAATTTCATTTGGAGAATCTATCTGGTTAAATGAAAATTTAAGGGTTGTTTATGTTGCTTCTATCCATAATCTTAAAATTTTGGTTAATTTACAGGAATTGCACTTTGTTGGGTGCTGTGTGTAAGTGGAGATTCTTAGAGATTATTTGTTAAGTTTCGGAATTGAAGAAATTGACCTTGGATACTACCAACATTAGGACCCTACCAAAAGAGATTGATGCCTTTTCTCAGCTTAAGGTGCTCCATGTACAATAATTCTGTCACGATCTTCAATGTATACTGTGGTTACCTTCAAGTCTAGTTGATTTATCTGTTGAATCTGTCAAATTTGAAAAAAAATTGTCGAGATTATCACTTAGAAGTTGCATTAAGCTGGCACAGGTTCAAGGGCTTGGAAATTTAAAATCCTTGATAAAGGTTGGACATATATGCATATAATATGCTAGCTAACCTTGTTCTGCATGAACAGTCAGTCACCTTGCTTACTGTCCTTGGAATCATTGAAATATATGGATTTGCATGGTTGCAATAATGTAGGTGAGATTAAGGGAGTTGAGGCTTTGAAATCTTCCGAGGAAACTAACCTGTCAAGGCGCCACTCCTCATTACAAAGGTATGGATTTTATTAATATTCTTTTTTTCCTATATATCGATTCTGGTGGTTGTTGTAGGAGTTAATGAAATCTATGTTCAAACCCTCCAATAAGTTTATTGAAATTGAAATTGACTCTGTATCAATGGAATCTCGTAAGCCCCTGTAGATGTGTTATATGAGCATGGGTCGATCATTAGGAATTCTCTCTCGATACTCTGTTTCATAAACCAGTTTTATCATGCTTGACTTTTGGGTCAATCCTAAACGTACACTAAACTTTTTCAAAACCAAAAGTTAAGGTTAGTAATTTACATCTTGGCGCGAAGCTAAAATATTGTTTATATTTGAACATGTTTTCTTTTTCATTTTTATTTTTTCTTTTTTTCTTTTTGAGGTTGAGGACTGATACCTAGTATTGCTTACTTTACTTCCTTTACTCTCACTTTTATAGGTTTCCCCAAACGAGCAAATAGAAATCGGGCATAAGGCTACAGGATGCAAGTGGTGGTGCTGTTGAGGGACAGAAGAAGAATAGCTACATGGGAAGTTAGAAAGATGCTGGGGTGTGGCAGGTTTGATGCAGCAGAGGAAGTGGCCAGGGCTTAACAAGGCTGCCGCCCCTAAGTTCAAAGGAGCCAAAGCGAAGCTCAACTTCCTATTGTTCGAGACTGCAGAGAAGTAGACCTCACGACACCAACACCAAGACAGTCGTGAGAAGAAGCCCAATGCGATGGATCATAAAGCAAAGAAGAGCGAAAGCGATATGGGGACAGTATTAGCGGAGAGTAGTAGTGAGGAAGATCGCGATATGGGGACAATGACAATGCTACATGCTGTGACGGACTCAGAAAATTTTGGAGGGGGGGGGGGGGGGGGGGGGATTTGTAGGGCAAATTTATATGGTGAGTCCATTTTTATAATTTTGATGGTGTTTTTTTAATAAATTTTTAAAAATTTAAGGTATAAAATGCAAAAAAAAAAAAAAAATAAATAAAAAAATTCAGTGGGAATGAATTGTAATTTTAGTGGGGTCATCTTCATAAATTCTAAAAAAAATAAGATTTAAAATGAAAATATAAAAAATCTAGTGGGGGCGCCACTGGTCCTATGCTAAGTCCGTGCCTGACTACATGGGAGGAGTAAGGTGTTGGAAGATTAATCTAGACTTGTCTAGATTCATCTAAGAAGACTAAGTGATACTTGAGAAGGTGCAAAGAATCTCATAATAATTGCTAGTACATGGAACATTTGGTGTATATGGAATATTTTGGTTCATTGTGTGGTTCATTGCATGTATTAAATTCATGTACTAGAAGTATCCATTGAGTAGTATAAATAGATGAGTCATGTAAGTGTATTTCAACACACAAACAATTGAGCAATACAAGATAAAGTATTCAGCTTTATAGAAGTGAGGGTTTCCTATTTATGTTCACTAGCCCACCAACTCCAACAAAGTGGTATCAGAGCCTTGTTACAAGATCGGCAAAGAAAAATGGCGTCTAACAACATGTTACAGCCCCAACTTCCTAAGTTTAGTGGGAAGAATTACAATCAGTGGAGTATACAAATGAAGGTGTTGTATGGATCCCAAGATTTATGGGAAATTGTTGAAAACGGTTTTGAAGAACCGGAGAATCAAGTGGGGCTGAGTCAAGCACAACTCAATGAGTTGAAGGAGAATCGAAAGAAGGACAGGAAGGCGTTGTTCTTCATTTATCAAGCAGTTGATGAAGTAATTTTTGAAAGAATCTCAACAGCCATTTTAGCAAAGCAAGCGTGGGATACGTTATAGGCCACTTATAATGGTGAAGATAAAGTTAAAGTGGTGAGATTACAAGCTTTTCGAGCTGAATTTGATACGATTAAGATGAAAGATTCTGAAAGTGTAGAAGAATACTTTAATCGTATTCTTTCGATCACTAACCAATTGAAGGTGAATGGTGAAGATATTCAAGATCAAATAATTGTTGAAAAAATCCTCCGAAGTATGCCCAGAAAATTCGAACACATCGTTGTAGCAATTGAAGAGTCAAAAGATTTGTCGACTTTGTCAGTGAATAGCTTGATGGGATCACTCCAATCTCATGAGCTTCGATTAAAGAATTTGGATTCAACACCTCTAGAATGGGCATTTCATGCTCAAACTTCTTTTAGAGAAGGGTGGAGAGGAACAAGAAGTGACCGAGGTGGCCAAGGAAGAGGAAGAAATAGTGAAGGAAGAACTTTTGAGTCTAAGGAAAATACTAATTTTCCTCCTAATAGAGGAAGAGGAAGAGGAATGAATAGAGGCCGAGGCCGAGGTCGAAGCAGAGGACAAGGTAGAGGTCGCGGTGACTCATGTCATCTCCAGTGTTTCAATTGTGGAAAACTGGGGCATTTTCAAGAAGATTGCTGGTTCAAAAAGAATGATAATGAAGCAAGCAACAGTTCGACATTCATACATAAGGAGGAAGAAAAGGAAGAAGGATTTTTCATGTTGGCTTGTAATACACAAGAAGAAGTTTCAGAAAATATATAGTATATCGACAGTGGTTGCAGCAATCACGTTATTGGAGATAAAAATGCCTTTGTAAATTTGGATGAATCTATCCAAAGTGAAGTCAAAACTGGTGATAATAAAAGGCATTTTGTCAGAGGAAAAGGCGACATTCTTGTCAAAAGCAAGAAGGGAGTGCAGAAGATTATTGATGTATATTATGCTCCAGGTCTTAAATACAATCTCTTGAGTGTTGGACAGATTATGCAAAAGGTAAATGACGTACACTTTAACAATGAAGTTTGTGTGGTTAAAGACAAAAATGGTGGGCTGATTACAAAGGTACAAATGACACAAAATAGAATGTTTCCATTGAAGCTTATATATGAGAAGATGGTCAGTTTCAGTGCCGTGATGAATGAAGAATCATGGCTATGGTATCATAGATATGGGCATGTAAGTTTTAACTCATTATCCTACATGTGTCAAAAGAACATGGTGAAAGGTTTGCCAAGAATCAATAGAGAAAATGGAGTTTGTGAAGCCTGCATTTTGGGGAAGCATCATCGAGAGCCTTTTCCCATTGGAAAGGCGTGGAGAGCTTCAAAGCCACTTGAGTTGGTACATACAGATTTGTGTGGACCAATGCGAACCATGTCAATGAGAGGTAATCGTTACTTTCTGACATTTATAGATGATTATAGTAGGAAAACATGGATTTATTTATTGAAAGAAAAGAGTAAAGCATTTGAAAGATTTAAAGTATTCAAAGCCCTAATCGAAAATGACAGTGGCTATAAGATCAAAACCATACGATCTGATCGAGGTAGTGAATACATCAGTTATAAGAAGTTTTTGATCAAGCATGGTATTCGACATCAGAAAACTGTTTGAGGGACTCCACAACAAAATGGAGTTTCTAAAAGGAAAAATAGAACCATCATGGAGTTGGCTCAAAATATTTTGATAGCAAAGGGGATGCCAAAGATTTTTTGGGGTGAAGCAGTAACATGTGTGGTATATTTACTAAATTGAGCTACAACAAAAGCTGTTCAATGAATGACTCCTTATGAAGCTTGGAGTGGTTTAAAGCCAAGTGTTAATAATTTAAGAATTTTTTGTAGTATTGCTTACTCTCATATTCCAGATGAGAAGAGAGGCAAATTAGATGATATAGTGAAAGCTCGAAGGCATATAGGTTGTACAATCCCACCTCAAAGAAGATAATTATCAACCGAGATGTGAAGTTCAATGAAAAAGAAGCATGGGAATGGGAAAATTCCATTCAAGAAAAGAATTCAACTGTTGTGGATATGGAAAGCAGAAAAGAAGATCAAGATGTTCAACATGTTGAAAACACACCATATTCTCCAAGCTCGAGTTCATCATCATCAAGTGATGAAGAATCTCCTCCTCCAAAAACAAGAAGCATCCAATAAATTTATGAAGCAGCAAGAAGAATTGATGGGGATGACTTGATAAATTTTGTGATGTTTGCTGATGCAATAAATTTTGAAAAAGCCGCAAAAGATAAGAAATGGAAGAAAGGTATGGACCAAGAAATTGATGCAATAAAAAAGAACAAGACATGGGAATTGACTGAGCTTCCAAAAGATAAGAAACCACTTGGTGTGAAGTGGGTTTACAAAACAAAACTAAATGAGAAGGGAGAAGTGGATAAGTACAAGGCAAGACTTGTTGTGAAAGGCTACAAACAAAAGCATGGCATCGATTATGAAGAAATTTTTGCTCCGGTGACTCGATTGGAGACAGTTCGATTAATTCTTGCAATTGTAGCTCAAAGAGGATGGAAAATATATCAAATGGATGTAAAATCAGCATTTTTAAATAGCTACATCAAAGAAGAAGTTTATGTTGAGCAACCACCAGATTATGTGAAGAAAGGTGAAGAAGGCAAGGTATGTCATTTGAAGAAGACCTTATATGGTTTAAAACAAGCTCCAAGGGCTTGGTACAGTCGCATTGATAGTTTCTTCATAAAGAACGGGTTCAGGAGATGTCCTTATGAACATGCTCTCTACACCAAGGAAGACAAAAATGGAAATATTTTAATAGTTTGCTTATATGTTGATGACTTAATTTTCACCGACAGTTGTAAGAAGATGTGTGATGAGTTCAAGATATCGATGATGAATGAGTTTGAGATGATAGATATGGGTTTTCTTCATTATTTCTTTAGAATCGAAGTTAAGCAAGAAAGTGATGAGATCATAATTTCACAAAAGAAATATGCAAAAGATTTGTTTGCAAAGTTCAAAATGAAGGAAGCCTCACCAAGTACAACACCTATGGAAGTAGGTTTAAAGTTGAGCAAAAATGATGGGAGTGAAGATTTTGATGCTACTGTCTATAGAAGTCTTGTAGGAAGTCTTATGTATTTAACTACAACAAGACCAGATTTAATGTTTTCAGTTAGCATTTTAAGCAGGTTCATGGCAGCACCAAAGCAAAGTCATTGGGATGCTGGAAAGAGAATTCTGAGATATGTTTGAGGTACAATTGATCATGGAATTCATTGCAAGAGGGGTTAAAATTCAACTTTGACCGGATATAGTGATAGTGATTGGGGAGGTAGTGGAGATGATCACAAAAGTACTTCTGGATATGTCTTTAACATTGGTTCAGGTGCAGTATATTGGGCATCGAAGAAGCAACCTGTAGTAGCACTTTCAACTACAGAAGCCGAATATATTGCTCTGTCCACAGCTGGTTGCCAAGCACTATGGTTAAAATGGGTATTAGAAGATTTGAAGTATTTTTAGGTAAAAGATACTGTTCTGTTTTGTGATAATAATTCAGCAATTGCACTTAGCAAGAATCTAGTTTTTCATGGCAGAAGCAAGCATATGAGAATCAAGTATCACTTCATTAGAGATTTGGTTTAAAGATGGAAAAATTGTCATCAAACACTGCAAAACAGAAGATTAGATTGCAGACATTTTTACAAAAGCATTGAAGTTAAAAAGTTTTATCAAATTGAAGGAGAAACTTGGAGTTGCACAAGTCTAGCGTAAGGGGGGATGTTGGAAGATTAATCCAGACTTGTCTAGATTCATCTAAGAAGACTAAGTGATACTTGAGAAGGTGCAAAGAATCTCATAATAATTGCTAGTACATGGAACATTTGGTGTATATGGAATATTTTGGTTCATTGTGTGGTTCATTGCATGTATTAAATTCATGTATTAGAAGTATCCATTGAGTAGTATAAATAGGTGAGTCATGTAAGTGTATTTCAACACACAAACAATTGAGCAATACAAGATAAAGTATTCAGCTTTATAGAAGTGAGGGTTTCCGATTTGTGTTCACTAGCCCACCAACTCCAACATAAGGCAGCAGGCCAGAAGTTTTAACTCGGTGGAGGAATTGAATCAAAGAAAAAACCTTCAAACTACGCTGAGGTTTTCTTCCCCTCCGAGGAGAATAGCAGCTGGCGACCAGTTTTTCAAAATATACCCCAAGTCATCCCCAATGGTGGCCGAGTTTTCGCCCATCAAATTACTGAAACAAACCAGGGGAAGAGGCAGCTTTTGGTGCAATCCATTCACTCCGAATTGGGGCTCCTGCATTCATACGATTTTGATCAGAAAACTTGGGTTTCTTGTTGTGATGGTAATAACTTTGGTCCCGAGCTTTGCGCATGTGTTATTATCTTCGATGACGTAATGTATTGCTATGACTGCCGTGTAAGTCCCCATATTAATGATAGAAAATCCCCATATTCCCCATATTACGCATCAGGGATAGGGACTGGAGGGACTATTATGGGTTTCGATGTCAAGAACCCTGAAAGTCCCCCAAAACCACTGAGGTTCTCAGATGATGAGCAGAAAGAGTTTCCCAGACCCGACTATATAGGTCACTATCCGCGTGGAGATTTCCTCCATTTAGGCAATGCAAAGTTGGGTCTGGATTTTAACAAAAAAAAAAAAAAAAGAAAGTTGTGTCTGGTTTTGCAAAATTATTTCCATCCGCGGGGGCTCATGGTTACCTGTTTAAAGTTTAAGGTCTCTAAGGTGCCAAATCGGTCCGGGGAGGTTGATTTGGTTGATAGCCAGCTGTGTAAGTCGAGTTTCTTCCTGCAGGATGCTACGGGCTTAAGCTTAAACAACCTCATTGCAATTTAAGTACTAATTTTGAATTCTCTTTCTTCTGACTTTTCTTTCTGATATTCTGGTATTTGTTGTTGTTGCTGTTTCTATTGTTATTATTTTCTCATCGCATTTTGCATGCACCAATTACTATGACATGAATGAATACTTTATCATTATACATTATTAACCACTTTGGAATTATACCCCCACTATGTTCAACTCATTGGATCATTTTTCACCATTATATTCTAGGCAAGCAGATCGGAATGTACAATGTGAGGAGATTTCAATAGATTTATTCTAGATTCATCTAGTTCTTTCCAAGTATGGCTTACGCACCACCAAATTATTGCAACTGCTGATTTGCCGACATACTCATTCATCACGCAATCTGCTTCTTAATGCACTTCTGATATTTTCTTGAGTAACATACTAGAATTTTTTTGTTGAAGATGCTTGAACTGTAGTATTTGAGATTTGAAGATCCAGAGGTCACCGTGTTAGGAATGTAAAAAATAAAAACCCTAGCAATTGAAGAATTACTATAATGCACAATGGATACATGGAGAGCTCGGATGCTCTACTCTATTGTGGATATGTTTTATGAAGTATAAATGGCTTGATATAGAGTTTAGAGTCAGAAGGCAAATAGGGTTTTTAAGAGTTTCAACTTCATTTGGAAATTGAAAATTCCATGCCGCCTTTTGTTGATAGATCCATGTGTTGATCGACACTGGCAATAGCTCTTGATTGATTCCTCAATGGAGTGGATGGGCTGCTCTGTTTTATTTAGAAAGATTACATGGATGCATATGACCATGAACCTTTTCGTGGTGTTTCAATGAAAGTTATATTACCTTTTTGCCCTTGAATAAAACTTGAGTATCGGATTTACCACTGGACAAGATACTACAACTAACTTGTCACTCTAAAAGTGTATGTATAAAAACAAAAATTGCAGGCTCCATGCTTTGACACAACATGCAAACGTAATTCCTATTAGCCTAACACTATAGTCGACAACAAAAAAGCTATCATGGGGTGCTCTTACAGTGAGAGCGTCGTTTCAGCTATTGCTCAAGGCACTTGGGGGTCGGTCTTTGATGACCGTGAGAACACTCTTATTATAGATTAGTTCCTTACTGTTAACTTCTCTCTCTCTCTCTGTTTTTTTTGGTCACTGCTTGAATATTGCTTCTGGTTTGTGTGTGTTCGCCCCTTTCAGGGAGAAAAACTTGGTTGCTCTTGTTACAGGTGCATCAGGAGCGTCCGTGTAATACAAGTGCGGGTGCGTGTCAACGGTTGGATGATCCCATTGCATGGTGCAACATGGGCAACCAAGTTTTTCTCCAATTCAGGAGGAATGAGTTTTAGGTGCCTCTTTTTTGTTATTTTAATATAAACGTAAAAGAAATTCTAGGTCATAGTTACAACTTCTTCTTATCACCTCCACGTATTTACTTGTGAAACTTTGGAATGTTTAATTTGATGTCTATTTGAAATGTGCCAATTTCAATCCATTTTGATTTTTCCTTACAATTGCTTCAGAAATACCATTCTGAAACCAGTGATGGCTTGATCACGTTCAGAACAGGATAGCTAGTTTAAACACAAACCACTTAGCTTTATTGTGGTTATGTTGTAGTTGTAGTAGTTCATGATGGATGTGCATAATTGGTTTGGGTGATCCATTAGAGATTTTTTTGGGCAACTTACACAGATTTGTCTGTCTTTTAAAAGGCCTGCATTTGGAGGAAGGAAAGCAGAAGATATTCGCTGCAAACCATCAGACGCAAGAACAGCATCATGACCAGCAACAATCAATGACAGAAATAAGGAGGTCAGCGATAATGCAACCGTCAATGTCAAAAGGATGAAAGGGAAAAAGAAGAAAAAGCATGGAAACGGGGCGAGGAATTGAATAAAAAGAAAAATCTACTATGGGAGGTGTAATACCCAGTATTTTTAGAGGAATTATTAAATAGTTTTAATTTAATTTAAATAGGTTAAATGAATTATTTCAACTACTGTTTAGGTTTATTTGTCTAGTTGTTTTTATTTTATTTTATTTTATTTTTTTATTTCATTGGGCTGGATTATTATGTTTATTGGCCGGATTAGTGTACTGAACCATGGATTATAAAGACACGAGTATTATACATATACATATTATGTATAAGCTAGTATAATGTTAGGGTTTCGTTGTATTATTATTATTATTATTATATCTATAATTATAGAGAGAGTAACAAGATCGAGAGAGGGAGGCGGAGAGAGAGAGAGTGAGAGGGAGGAAACTAAACCCTAGGCCGCCGCTTTGAGAAGAGGAATTTGACGAGTTTGTGATTGCGGTTTGCTATGAATCCTTAAGGCAAATCGATACTCTTCTCTTCCCCTTTGAACTTATAAGCTTCTCACTTCTTTAAAATCAGAATTTTTATGTGAATCACTGTTTTTAAAAACTAAACTTTTGATCATGAGATTTTGTTTTTAAAACTTTAAACGTTTAGGCTCCATTTATTTGGACGTAAAATATATTTTTTTATTTTATGGTGTTTAGTTGTTGAAAAATATTTACGAAGAAAAAAAATATTAAAATTTAACAAAAATAACTTATCCATCAATTTTTGGTTAATTATTTTACATGCCTTAGACCTTTGTTAAATACTGACAAAGTAAAAATAAAAGAATATTTTACCTAAAAAAGAAAAATATTTTTCAAAAAGAATATTTTACGTCGAAACAAACGGAATCTTAAAATTTAATATGTGTAATTGTATTATGTGTTGTATTAAATCCATATTATGTGCCATAAATGATATTAATCATATTGCAATTGTGTTATGAGTTGTGGAACCACCGTAGGCTGACTAAGAGTCCGTTTGGGATTGTTGTTATAATATTAAAAGCGCTTTTAATAGTAAAGCCGTTATAAAACTGTTGTCAGTAAAACGTACTTATACGTTTGGTGACACATTGTATAAAGCACTTTTTATACTTGAAGCACTTTTAAGTTTGTTTGGAAATAATGTTGCTTAAAATACTTCTATTACTAATTTTACTATATTATCCTTACATGATAATTTCCTAATATTAAATATTATAAAATTCCATTGAGTTCAATAATTTATTTATTTATTTTTTTAAAAATATCACATATTTTGTTTATGATATCGAATTGGTATTAAGTCTAAAATATAAATAAGTTAAACATGTTTTAATGATGATTAATTTGTATCTGATTTGGAAGACGACTGCAGAGTCTGAGAATAATTTAAAATCTTCGTTTGTTACAGTTCCAATATTGATTGCTATTTGTTTGTAGCAGGGGCAAAATTGCATTTATAAAAAATATAAAGGGATTAAATTGTGTAAGAAAAATTAGTTACCTAAAAACATGAACCTCTACCCGTAACGCAATTTTAAAAGCTACGATTTCTAACTTCACTTAAACGCGCTTCTTTGACGTCAACTCTACCAACTATCAGCACTTTTTTTTTCTCCACCAAACACATTGCACCGCAATTAATTAAAATGAAAATGCTTTTCAATAATAGAGAAGCAATCCCAAACACCCACTAATAAATGCAGTCTCACTTTTACCCATTGGCATGTGTTACCATGACGTGAGTTGTTTGAGTATGTGGTTTAATTGTCATGCATGGATGAGTTGTTTATTTGCTTTATGTATAGGAGTATTTACTCCCGAGCATGGTTGAGTTGCCTATGCACTTTGTGTATTTAATTGCCTACTCCCAGTTATGGTTGAGTTACCTATTATACTATACTTGTTTTATATCACATATTTATAGGTATCTATTATCGGGTTGGTTTTGGTTAGAGATGATTGGTTTATTGGTTTTCTAATTGGGTTGTAGTAAAGAGGACTTGCTCGTGGGTTTAACCCACATTTTGTTAATATTTTAGGTCCACGCCAGTTCCAGCCACAGGGTTGAGGACTTGGCATTCTAGAGATTTTCTTCATCATCTACTCTTCCGATTATTTTACAGTAAAGACTTATCATTTATAATTTTAGACTTTATGGATTATAGATTTCGTTTATGGGTTTTGGATTTATGGGTCCTTGATTTACGAGATTCCCGAGTTGTAATAAATGGAGTTTTAATAAGTTATGAGTTATTATAGATGGTTGGATTTAATTAATGAATATCATTCATTTCCACTTTTATTTCTTTTGTTATTATCCCCTTGTATTATGTGCTTGTATATTATTAGTTATTTTTTGTCTCCTAATTTTTGGATATAAGCCTCGTCAACTTATAAATGGAAATTACTAGGTGTCATAGTTGGTATCATATCACTCCAGATTAAAGTGTCCTAGGAGTCTTTCGTTAAGATATTTATGTGTTACGTATTATGATAATTAGAGTCTAAGTGTAATGACTCGTTGTATTTTATGGTCTGGTATTGAGTACATTATGTTTGGAAGTCAATTCTCATATGTGTATGATTAGTTTATATTTAACTTAGATGATACATTGATCTACAAAGCTTAGAAAATCAAGATTGATTAAGTATACAGAAGCTGCAAAAATAGATTTCTATATATATTGACATGTGTCTACTTAAGGGGCATTATGGTCATCTCAGTTGATGAACATGGAGCTGACACATACACATTATTTTATTGCAATTAGCCCCATCAGATCACCGAAAAAGGCAAAAGACAATCTCGCCCTTACTATTAAACGACGCAGTTTCAACCTTGGGCCTTGATATATATATATATATATATATATATATATATATATATATTATACATATATATCATATATATCTCTGCAAACCCGAGGAAAGTACTACAACCACGAGACGACGATAAGGATCAATCGGCAATGGAGGAACGGCGGTGAACTCGGCTGGTTCGGATGATGGTGGCTGTTATAGAGTGACGACAGAGAGAAGAGTCCGGCGAGGAACGGTGGTGGAGAGATGGGCTGACTTGCATTGGCTCAGACATACATACATATATATACAAGGTATATATCTGAAATCTATTGGGGGAAATTTGTGTATGGAAGTGATGGTGCTGTTGTGGCAGTGGCGGCGACGGGGGTTGAAGTCGGAGGAGGAGATGGATCTAGTGGTGGTGGTGTTGTGGTGGCAACATCTCGATGGGGTCATGTGACCATGCTCTCGATTCGGGTTCACTAAAATAAGCAATTGGGTCTCAATCTGAACCATTAAATTTGACAGTGAGTGTGAAGATGAAAAGGGGTATGTCACCGGCTAAAGCAAGAAAAAACCATCAAGAGGTAGTTGTAGTTTTTGGGTCAGGGGCGGCTCAATGTTATTTGAGGCCTTAGGCGAAAAAAATAAAGTGGCCTTTTAATTAAATTTACCCATATATTTATGCCAGTATTATGCTAATTATTTGTTTTGTGGTTTTTAAACCTATCACTAAATTTTTTCCAAACTCTAGTAAAATTGTTAATTAATTGGCCATGTGCTTTCTAATAGTCACATTTAACAATATAAATAAAAATTATAAACAAAATATATAATTTTATGATAACAAAAATTAATAAAACTATAAACTAATTAAGTTATAGAATAATAGAAACTGATTTTGAATAATTTGGTCTAATACTCCAATAAATTCTTTAATAGAATATAAGTGTATTGAAAATCTTATTACAGAGTGAGATTGCAAATTGTAACAGTGGAGAAGATGAAAAAAAAAAAAAAAAAAAATTTATAATGAGAGAGGAGAAAAAATATATAAGGAGTAAAAAAAAAAAGTTAACAGGAGTCTTAGAAAAATATAGAAAGTTTCATCAATTTTCACTTAAATATATATTTAATATTTAGTGTGTATATATGCTGATGTAATGAGGGTGAGAGAGAGCCAAAAAAAAAAAAAAATTATAATATTAGTTATACAAATGAAGAAACTTTGCTCCCTCCTTGATATGCAACCCTGGCAATTCCTTCCAATAACACACTCTCCTGAATAAAATTCTTGATTAAGAATAGACTAATGAAGATTTAATCAGTCTACTATCCTTAATAGGCATCATTCCAATAAGTACCTAACCGAGTACTAAATCCTCCTTCCGTCTTGGGAACAACCTTCTGAAATTTTCAAGAAGATGTTTTGCACCTCCGACACCTATGATAAACCATCATAGTGTTATAGTGGTCTTTATTTACTACAACCTCACGAATACCAAAGTATCAACAACCACCATTTTCTAGGTGTTGTAAAACGATACGAATCCCAAACCTAACGTAAAGTACGTCAAACTAATCGTACTAGATTATTTGACCCGTAGCGATGGTTTAACTATCCCATCCCAAATAACACCCTACAATGACGCATGTCTAGGTCAAATGAATTGGCTAGAATTATGTATTTCTACCAAATCCTATGACCACATGCTCACAATCCTAGCGCACATAGCGCTATTACTCCATGTTATTAAAAACAGTAGTTGGCTGATCACATACTTGTATTCCCCACTAAACCATATTCCAAATCCTGAATAATAACGAAAAAATGAAACACGTATGATACACACAATAAAACAAAAATATAATTCTACTTCAGATATCATCCATTCTAGACAAGAAAACCTCATTTGAACTCAACTTGCAAAATTGTTTCACAAAATCCCCATTTATAGTTTCGTAGGTAATCATCCAACCTCGAAACTTATCTATTCAACATAGCTTAAAAGCAACATTCGTTTGCCTAAGCAAAAACCAAGGACTTAACCCTCATCCTCCTTATACGCGGAATACAAACCGTCTAACGTGGCTTTATAAAGCAACTTAGAACGTCACAACCTAATCCCCATAATCTCTGAAACGTGATATAAAATCATTACTTCATTATGATAAGAACTCCATCCGATTCCCAAACTCCTGAAGAGTACTTTTTTATCTATCTCCCTTAGAGATGATACAAAAATTTAACTATATGCGAATTGGTTCACACCAACTCTACTAGTATCATTCACTATACTACTAGTGAATAAGATCACCCTTGTACGATCCTTCATCTTAAAAATATAGTATTCTTTTTCTTGGATACGCTGCAATCTCCTCCTTTAGAATCCTCTTCAGACTCCTACTCTTTGATTGTCTCCTTTTTGAGAACAACTGAAGTTGTGTTGGCCCCGATATGCGGTGAACTAACACCTACACCTTAATCCTTCATTGGCTTATACTTTCTAAGTAATGCCAACCCCAGAACTAAACCTTCGATCCCAAGTTCTGCTTCTGGCAAAGAACTCGACAACGTACTCCTTTACTCCTTTGGGTCTTTATTGCTTTCACTTGAACCCAATCCTCCTCCCAGTGTCAACCATTCTGTAACTACAGAATATAATTGACATTAGCTCCTCCTAACAAACCTTAAATAGAGTACAACGAATCCTAATATGGCTCTAAGTTTTAAGAGACGCAACACGGAAGTCCTATAACGAAATACACTCCTAAGGACACTTGAACCTGGAGTGCTCTGAAACCAACTATGATACCCCTGAATTTCCAGATATGGGTTAGCCAGGCCCACGCCCGATTACCCGAGGATATTAAACCAATTAACAATAAACGAACACAGAATACAATTACGATAAAAAGGAATAAATAAAAATTGTTGAAAGAAAACTAAAATGATAAACCCAAAACTTAATCCTCAGAATAAAATTTTATAAATAAGAAACTATTCTGATACATCCAACTTCTCCATTTTTAATACAACTCGGGAATTCATCTGGTGGACCCCTAAGAAAAATCCAACACTGACAAACGAACAACTGAAGAAAATTTAATGCTAAACCATTAAGAAAACTCCTACGTCGTCGGAAGAATGAGTGACCGTTTCTACTCAGCACGAACAAGCTCTAAGACCTGGAACTGTCCGTTACTTGAAAAATAATAGTAGGTTAGGCCCATGAACAAGTTCTATCCTAACTACAATCCAACAGAGACCCGATACGCAGATACATCCTAAATATCTCAACCATATCTATATAGTCCGTAAATATATATATATATATATATATATATATATATATATTCCCATCCAAATCAATGTTGTGTCGATCAACTGTTCGTCGTCCAAACACGACATATAATTAGGATTTAAATGTTTTAATTAAATCCATATCCGTACCATAATTATATATATAAATTCCATCCGAATACAATGTTGTGTCGGTCAACTGTTCGTCATTCAGACATGACATATAATTAGAATTTAAATATTTTAATTAAATCCATATCCTTCCTAATGCAGAAAATAAAACTAACAAACATCCAATATGTCGTTCAACTGTTTTAGTTGACAAGACATACATCCATGTAGGATTGATAACTAGGTGATGTGACTCATGTGTTTGGATGTTTTTAGAGGTGATTGATTCTAGCGGTGTCTTGAGGACTAATGTTAGTATCGTTTGAACGTTTTGTAGCTAAAGTGTGATTATGGGATTCTGTTGAAGAACTGTAGGAATGATTGACCTTGGTTGTGAGGTTTTAGGCATAAGACGGTCGTATTGAGCATTTTGAAGAGGTAAGAATTAAAACGAATTGTGTTATGGAATTGTTTACCTGGTATGAGTATTATGAGAAAATTGGAGAGCTTTGATGCTGATTGATGATTGAGACATTCGGTGCTATGTCATTTTGTTTATTATGGTTATATAGTTAAGGTATGATTGAGATTACGAGGATAGGTATGTGACTGTATAATTGTTGAGGTTGTATAAAGCGATGGATGATTAGAAAGTGGATCTTATAGTTGTTTTGTGGACTATATAGGGTTGTGTTTGAGGTTTAGACCTGAGGACAGGAACAATATCTCTGTTGAGATCGGATTGATGATGAAAATGGCCTGGCCAACCATTTCTCCTGAATCAATCCTTCTTTGGCACGATGTCGGGTCAAGGGTTAATGATCGTTTCGACTTGTTAGTGATTGTGAGATTACGGTATTGTACGTTGTGTGGGTGTGACAATGTGGACTTACATGATTTATCTTGAGTGACAATAGGTGTTAGGTGGTATTGGGTGTTTAATAACGGGTTAGTGGTACAATCATTGATTCTTAAAGATCTTGTTTCGAGAAATTGTGCCTTGGGCACAGGATAATACGCTTTATTGGTTTGGTGACTCATGATGGTATAATTGTTGGGAGATTCATCAATCAGTTATCTTGAGGTTGACCAGTATGATAATTATCAATTAATGTGGTTGGTGGTCATTGTATGATTTTGTGGGAGTATAGTCGTATGTTGGATGACGAGTATTGGTTGGACAGAGATGTGTAGATGGAGTTTGAGTCCGACTGTGTGGTGGATAAGGTTCCTCGTTTAGGGTCTGGGTTGCCCTTTAGAAGGATGAGTTGTGATAGGATGTTGTTATGTTCAGGGGTCTTATGACCATTCTTTTCGAGCTCCAAATTATTATGTAGCGGTGTAGAGGGACCAGTATCGGTCTTAAGTCGAGTATAGAATTCAATGGGTTTTGTGTATGATGATGTGAGTGATGAGTTCCCTCATAGGATGGTGATCATTGGGTTTTCTAGCGGCAGAGTGTGATTGCCTGTTGGTGCCGGTGTCAAAGGCAATAAGGTTGTTGAGTCCTTTATCTTGGGGTTTTGTGAAGTATTTCTTAAGAAGGTGTGTGGTTGTGCCTTTTTCTTTAAGGAGGGTAGATTTCAAGGACGAAATCTCTTTAAGGATGGTAGATTGTGACATTTCTGATTTTTACCATTTTTCATTTTTTAAAAAATTTTATCGTCGTAAGGGCATTTTTGTCATTTCACGTTTAGCTTACCTGACACCGTGGGGTGTGCCGGGTATGTCGGTTATTCGTTTAGGACGTTTCATTGAGTTCGGCACTCTTTGAAATGCAAGGTTGATCATTTTCGCATTTTTCTGTTTTTCGGGCCAGACGGTCCCGTGTGGGACCCGCTACTGGTGTTGTCACGTACGGGGATTTTGGTTGGGTCCATTGGCATCTTATGCAATTTATTTAATGTAATTTATGTGGGTTTGTATATTTTGTATAGACATATTTGTGTGGTGCAAAAAGAACAGGAAAATAAAAGGAAAAAAAAAAAAATGGTGGTGGGACCTACCACCCATTCATAAGTGGTCTAGAAACCACATTTCCACCTTTACTTTCTCTTTCCCCGCTTATAGCTCTCTCACTCTCTCAAACATCATCTTTTCTTCTTCTTTTACTTCCAATCTTTGAGGCTTGATTACTCACTCATTACTTGCCAGATTTAAGTGCCGTTTGAGGCAAAACGAAGCGCATGACGAACTCTACGCATCAGTACCAGCAATTCTAGCTTTGAGCCTCCTTTTGGCCTTCGAATTTCTTGACCTATTTTGAGGGTTTTCGCATTTGAGAGGTAGGGGCCCTTAATCCGTGAAATTTTGTACCTTTGTGAGTTAATTCCCTCTAATTGTTGCTTAATTTGATTAATTGTTTGATATCTAGAGAATTGTTGATACGTATGCATATATGTTGATTAAGTGACTATGTGTGTTAATGGTTCTATGTGAAGAGCATGTGTAAGAATTGACTATATGTATTCATCTTGCTAGATTCTTGTTGTTTGAAAGCATGTTTTGATTTTCTTGATATTCTTGTGAGTTATGCCATGTTGCTTAAATTGGACTAGTTGTGGAATGATGAGTATATGCATGTCCTTGAAGCATCCATGCATTGACATTGGGCATGAAAGGGAAGAAATGATTTTGAAATAAAAAGGAAAAATTTGGGGAAAGAGTTTTGATTGAAAAAAAAAAAAAAAAAAAAAACCGTTTTATGAAAATCGGTCGCCACGGGGGTACCAAAGGGACAAAAGGTTAATATAACCTAGAGGAAACTAGGGAGTCGCCCTAGTGTGGTTGAGCTAGTTGGGCCCCATAATGACACCGCGGGGGTACCAAGGGTCAGGGACACTAGCCAATCCTTCTCTCGTGTCGCTACGAGGTCACCAAAGGGCAGGTTATATTAACAGTTTGAAAGTGATGATTTGAAAGTGAAAATGGGGAGAGACATTGTCATACATTGCATTGCATAACACCTCCTTGTTTATACTTAAAAGTTGATTGTTATATGGTTTTATCCCGGCATTGTATGATCCCATTTCCCATTGCTCTATTATTTGTATAGATTCACGAGGACACAAGAAGCGTGTCTTAAGTGCTACCTACTGAGCTTTATGCTCACCTTATTATTTAATAATTTTTTTCAGGGAACGGGAAATAAGTGGCAGATGACTTTCCACCACGGGACTAATTTGGATTAGAAGACTTCTTTTTGCTATTTTTGTATTAAGTCCCATATTTTTTGTAAAATCTTAGTTTGTTATATTTGGTGTAATAACCCGGATTTTTCGGATAAATTTTTTTCCGTTGTCTTTTCCCTTCTGAGTTTGGTTTCTTGTTGATTAGTGTCGTCTTGAGTGCTCTGGAGTGATTTCCGAGACTCTTTTTTGTGGATTGACAATTTCCTTTGAAGACCGAGTCAGTTCCGCATTTTTCATTTTTCGACACTATTCACCTTCTGTCTTTTCCTTATTTTGTCTTTTTCCCTATTTCGTCCTTTCCTCGTTGTCACTTTGTTTGTGTAACCACACTTCTTGTGTTCGGAGTTGGTTTCTGACTTCACGTATCTTCATTCTCAATGATTTCTATGAGATACGTATCTTTACTTTCGTGAGAAAGTACTCTGGTTGCTCCCGGTGCCCATAGGGGCATAAGTGCAAAGTTCTTTGGAAACATTTCCCTTTCTTGGGGTGTTTTTCGTAAATATATTTTGAAGATATTTTATTTCAGAGGTATCTAAGAAAATATCTTTTGGAAGATATTTTCATTCTGGGGCAGTTTTGCAGTTTTCACTTTTGTAAGGCCATTGTGCAATTAATAAAAGTTATTGCAAAATATCTCGTCTGGAGCCTGGATCCTCGTACGGGATTCATTTTCACTTTTTGTTGACTCGTAAATTCATAGAATTTCCTTCTGATCGTTTTTCTCCAGTTTCAGGGTTTCTGGCCCCGATTTGTGCCAAACTTGTTTGGGGCATAACTCTCTGCTCGGGACTCGGTTTTTGACGCCGTTTCTTCTGTTGTTCATATTTTCTCATTTTCTCATTTTTTTCATTCACAGAGTTTTGCCGTTTGATCGCGTTTGTTCAAAATTCACTTTTCCGGACCAGGTGGGGCCCTTTCGGTGCACTTTTTGAGACTTACTATAAATATGGGACTTAAGAACAAAAAAATTGGATCTTCTTCTTCTTCCTCTCCCATGGTCGGCCAAGCTCCCTCCCATGGCTGCCACTTTCTCTCTCCTCTTTTGATCCACTTTTCTTTGATGAAAAGTCTTCGGCCTTAACGTTTAATGCTTGCCTTGACGCCGTGCACCTTTCCCCCTTATTAGAAACCATTTTTGACCAAATTTTGAGTTCGGGATTGAGGTCTAGTTTGGATTTTAATGGGGCTTCTTGGGGGTTCATGTAGATCGTGTTGTCTCCGACAAAACCTTGAAGTTTCGTCGGATTCGGAGCCGTTTCATTTCGGTGGGGATTTGAGATTTCATCTCAAATGGAGGTAGGAAATGTTTTAGGATTGTTTGTGTGTTGTATTAAGTGTTTTTCATGATTATAAAACTCATATGTATGCCTTGTATCAAATCTAGAAAGTTAGTATTATTTATTTCTTTGTGTAAGATTTAAATTTCAAGGATGTGTATAGCTTAGATTTGAATTGTGGCATGATGATAAATTAAGTTTTAATATGTTTGTTAACATATATTAAATAAGGATTATTTGAATAAGAGTTGAGCTTTTTATTTAATAATTTTCTTTTGTGAAAGATAAATTTCAATGGCCGTACCTTGCATGAAATGAACTTGTAGTATGCTTTTAAATTAAGTCTAAGCATGTTTGTTAATATACTTTAATTTGAGAGCATTTGGACAAGTATGAAAATCTAGAGATTTTAACTTAAATGATTAATTAAAATCTATTTAATGGTTCCCTAGGCCTAGTTAAGCTTTTAACTTGATAATCATGAGGACTGGGACTTGTGTACTAGTATGTATTAAATTGGGACCATTTGAAGTTGCTTAAAATTTAGAAGTTTAATTATCATGATATAATTAAATTCTACCTTGTTGTACCATTATCCTACTTGAGATTTTAGTGAATATATGTGGATACCATGAAATGTTGTATAACATGTTTTAATTAGGGACCATTTGGTTGAGGTATGAAGCTTAAGGAAATTAATTTGGTTATTTGATAAATTTTCGTTTCTATTGCATTAATGATTTGATCATGTATTTGACAATGGTTGTATGTTTAAAATATGATTTTTGACTTGTAATGGATTCATGAATTTGTGATTTCAATATTAGATTATATTGCCATAGCGTGTAACGAATCGCACACTGAAGATTCGACATGTGATGTTATATAGCGCGTAATGAATCGCGCTCTGAAGATTCGACATTTGTCATCCTATAGTAGTTGTGGATTTAGAGCATGTAATGTGTGGTTACAAACTACTTGTGCATGGGATGTGGTTTCGTATATATATAAGTTGTTAACTTATTTATTTTGGAGTCACTTGGGACATGGTTACTATGATATGGCTAAAGTTCGGCTTTAGTGCGGGAGGTATGAGTTCTCCCCAATTGAGATAGTGCGCACTTAGGGTGGTTTTCCCTGCGGGTTAGTGCTCAGAACAACCATTGATCTCGGTAGAATTCCGAGTCTAGATGTCTAAGTCTTCTATTATTTATTTTCGCATTCAATTCCAAGTTAGCAATCATGTTTATATTGTGACTTGTGGTTTTGGTTATCGGCGATTTTGATGTTATTAAGTACATCCAGGCTTTATGATCTTTGTAGATTTTGATGTTGCCAAGTACATCCATGTTTTATGATTTTAATAAATCATTTTAATGTTGTTAAGTACATTCATGTTCATGGTTTTTAATAAATCATTGTGAGCTTTTAATGTTGTTAAGTACTGTAATGTTTGTGTCTTATATATGTATGTGGAGTATTTTGAAACAAAAAGAAAAGGGAAAAGAAAAGAAAATCGGCGGGATCCACCACCCACTCAAACATATGGTTTAGAGACTTTTTTTATGCTCATTCTCTCTCCCCGCTGAATCTTCTCTCTCGGCCAGTGCTCTATCTCTCTGCATTTTTCTTTTTCTTTTTCCTTTGCAACTTGAATCTTTGATTAATTCATCATCTCTTGGTAGATTTGGGTGCCGTTTGAGGCAAAACGAAGCTCGTGTCAAGCTCTATACATCCATACCATCAATTTCCAGTTTTGAGTCTTCCTTGGAGCTCGAATTTGAGGACCCATTTTCTAGGGTTTTGGTGCAATCTTGAGGTAGGGGCCCTTAATTCATGAAATCTTGTACCTTAGTGAGTTAATTGCCTCTAATTGTTGTTTAATTTGATTAGTTGTTTAAAATCTAGAGAATTGTTGATATGTATGCATATATGTTAGTTGTGTGACTATATTTGTTGATTGTTCTATGTGAAGCATGTTTAGGACTTGATTATATATGTTCATTGTGCTAGAACTTGTTATGTATAAGCATGTTATGACTTTCTTGATTATTCTTGCGAATTATGCCATGTTGCTTAAATTGGATAAAGTATGGAATGATGAACTTGTGTATGTCATTGAGGTATTCATGCATTAACATTGGGCAGTAAAAGGGAAAGAATTGATTTACTTCAAAAAGGGGAAATTTCGGGAAAGTGTTTTTGATGAAATGATTTTATGCGAAACCCGGTCGCTGCGGGGTTACCAACGGGCCGGAGGTTAATATAGCCTAAAGGGGACTAGGGAGTCGCCCTAGTGTGGTTGAGCTAGCTGGGCCCCATAATGACGCCGCGGGGTTACCAAGGGTCAGGGACACTAGCCAATCCTCCTCTCGTGTCGCGGCGGGGTTACCAAAGGGCGGGCTGTATTAACGTTTGAAAGTGATGGTTTTGAGAATGAAAATGGGGAGTGTCATTGACATGCATTGCATTTCATTGCATTGCATTGCATTGTTTATAATTGGAATTGAATTGTATGTTGTATTTGATCCCCTACGTTGTATGATCCCTATCTCCCATTGGCCTATGCTTTGCTTGAATTCACAAGGACACAAGATTTGTGTCTTAAGTGTCACCTACTGAGCATATTGCTCACCCTACTATTTATACATTTTTTTCAGGTCTTGGAAAAGAACCGGTGAACGACAACCCACCTCAAGCTTGAGCGATACTAGAAGCTCACTTTTGTGTCTTTTGTATATCTCCCATTATTTTTGCAAAGCACTAAAAATGTGAAGGTGTATATGTATATTTTGCAAAAACTTTGTCATGTAATGTAATTAAGGTATTTGATGATATTTTGGATGTGAATTTGATAACATGTAAACCTTATTGATGAATAGGGAGAGTAATACTAGTTTGAAGTATTATTGAGGTCATTTGATTGTGTATCATCATCTTCTATTGCCGTGAATTCGGAATTTGAGCCATGATAGGTTAAAAAATGAATTTAAACAGGTTGCGGTAGGTCCATTTTTAGGGGAGGTTATGCCGAATTTTTTAAAAAAAAAAAAAAATTCTTGGCATTAGTTTTGGGATCGTTACAAATTTGGTATCAGAGCAAAGGTTCGAAAACCTTTAGGACGACGGGTAGAGGCCTACATAGAGTCGCATGGGATGTTGTTTGTATTGTTTACTTGACTACTTGCTATGTGGTATCTTATTTAAATGAGCATGCTTAACTGCCTATGTGCTTACTTGCTTACTTGTTTATGTTAAAATGTTTCTTGCATAGTCTTGCATGCTAAGTGTTGTACGGTATTAATTCTTGTTGAGTCGTCCACAGTGGACCTTAGTGTCATGTTCTGAATCGTTTTCTCGTTTTATAGCACGATGTCACGGCGTGAGGAACCTAGAGAAGTTGGCCTTAGGCCAACAAGGGGCGATGTTGGTGAGAGCTCTAGCTCCAATCCGGCGGAGCCAGTTGATGAGAACATGCTTCTTAGGGACTTGATTCCCCCAAGAGCTGTTCCCCCAAGAAGAGAGAATGTTGAAACACCCGTACCCGTAGAAGTGGGTGAAGGTTCTGTGGCACTGGAGTTTAATCGTTTGTTGCAGAATGTCGTGAGGGCAACGATTGCTGCTCAGTCGCAGTCGGCACCACAACCTACAGTTCAAGTTGAGGAGACGCCAGCTCAAAAGCGTCTCAAGATCATAAAGGGGTTTTCTCAGCTGATGCCGGTTATGTTTGAGGGCAGTGCGGATCCAATGGTAGCAGATGACTACTTGGATCAAGTTAAAACCCAACTAACCTCAATGGATGTGACAGAGGATCACTTGAAGATCATCCTAGCAACTTACAAGTTTGCTATGGATGCCAAGGTTTAGTGGAAGTCGATCACCAACCAGTACAAGATTGAAGAGATGAGTTGGGACAGGTTCAAGGAGCTGTTTTATGAGAAGTATTTTCCACTTTCCAAAAGATGGGAGTTACAAGACCAGTTTCATAATCTTATTCAAGGGAACATGTCAGTGGCGGAGTATGAGAACAAGTTCACCTCACTCTCCCGTTTTGCTCCAGAAGTGGTGAGAGATGAAGCTAATAAGACTCGGAAGTTTGTCTCGGGTCTTAATGATCGAATAAGGCCGTTGATCACGGCACAGTTTATTAAGGTTTACTCGGAAGCAGTGGAAAGGGCTTTGATGCTGGAGGCTGACAATAGAAAGAAGGATGCAAGAAGAGAGCAATTGAAGCAAAAGAGGGGTGCAGGGCCATCCTCAGAAGGATCTTCTTGGAAAAGGAACAGGGGCAATCCATCCCAGTTTCAGGGGCAACAGTCTACAAGATCTGCTCCTACCACTCCTATGCCAGCTGGATCTGACAGGAGTGCAGTTGTTTGTTATCAGTGTCAGCAGCCCGGACATTACAAGTCCAGTTGTCCGATGAGATCGTCTTCAGTTTCGTCAGCTCCGAAGGCTTGTTATGGGTGTGGCCAGCAGGGTCACTTGATTCGTGATTGTCCGAGTCAGAGAGCTGGCACCATTAGTGGTAGAGGGTCACAGCAGAGGCCGTCACAATCGGCTACAGTTCAGTTAGGTTTCAGACCACCACCACCACAGCCTACTATGTCTTCACAGGGTTCACGATCAGTTAGGAGGGATACTCCTACTATGTCAGTGCAGCAGTCAGGTGTTCAGGTTGGCAGTCCTCAGGCACAGGTACCACAAGGACGTGTTTTTGCACTGGCACAGACCGATGCATCTTCTGGACCGTCAGTTCTTCGAGGTATATTTCCAGTGTTTGGTTGTTGGGCCCGTGTTTTGTTTGACTCTGGTGCATCTCATTCTTTCATTTCATCATCATTTGCACTTGCATCGGGGTTAGAGGTTAGTTTCATGGATCGGGCGTTATGTGTTGATACGCCAGTTGGGGTTTCAATGTCATTGAGCCGAGTTGTGCGGGATTACTCCATTGTGATAGCCGGGCGGACCTTTGTGTTTGACCTTATCCTCCTGGAGATGACTAGCTTTGATGTCATTCTCGGGATGGATTGGTTGGCTTCATTTCATGCCACGATCGACTGTTACAGAGGAAGGGTTACAGTTTGCACTCCCGAGGGAGACTGTTTCTTTTTTGTGGGAGATCGGAGTGATTCCCACATTTCATCGTTTTATGGAGTTCGTGGACGAAGTCATGGTGATTATTTCTTAGCTAGTCTTCTAGCCGAAGAAGATGATGTCGTGGGAGAAGTTTATCCGGCGATTGTTTGTGACTTCTTGGATGTTTTTCCAGAAGATTTGACAGAGTTGCCTCCACACCGAGAAGTGGAGTTCACTATTGATTTGATGCATGGTACTGCGCCAATTTCTATGGCACCGTATCATATGGCACCAGTTGAATTGGAAGAATTGAAGAGGCAGCTTGATGATTTGAGGATGAAAGGTTTCATCCGACCGAGTGTGTCACCGTAGGGCGCACCGGTCTTGTTTGCTAAGAAGAAAGATGGATCTTTGAGGTTGTGCATTAATTACCGGAAGTTGAATCGTGCCACCATCAAGAACAAGTATCCTTTGCCAAGGATAGATGATTTATTTGATCAGTTGAGGGGAGCCAGCTGTTTCTCAAAGATTGACTTGAGGTCTGGCTATTATCAATTGCGGGTTAGGGATGAGGATATCCCGAAGACAGCATTCCATACACGGTATGGACACTATGAGTTCCTTGTTATGCCTTTTGGCTTGACTAATGCGCCAGCGGCATTCATGGACTTGATGAACCGCGTCTTTCACGATTACTTGGACCAGTTTGTGGTAGTTTTCGTGGATAACATTCTTGTGTACTCACGGACCCGGGAAGATCAAGAGGTCCATTTGAGTATTGTTTTACAGATTTTGCGGGAGCACTGATTGTATGCCAAATACGAGAAATGTGAGTTTTGGTTACAGGAGGTGAAGTTTTTGGGGCATGTTGTTTCAGAAGGTGGAGTATCAGTTGATCCATCAAAGGTTGAAGCAGTTTTGACTTGGGAGCGACCCAAGAATGTGTTTGAGATCCGCAGTTTCCTTGGTTTAGCGGGTTACTATCGGAGATTTGTGAAGGATTTCTCCCGTTTGGCAGCTCCTATGACCCGTCTGACCCGGAAAGGGGTCAAGTTTGTCTGGAATGAGGCCTGTGATTCATCTTTTCAGGAGTTGAAGACGAGATTGACTACAGCGCCAGTGTTGGTGATACCTGAGCGTGGCTTGGGTTATGTGATCTATTGTGATGCTTCACGTGACGGGTTGGGATGTGTGTTGATGCAGGATGGTAGAGTAGTGGCTTATGGGTCTCGACAATTGAAGACTCACGAGTACAACTACCCTACTCATGACCTGGAGTTAGCGGCAGTTGTGTTTGCCTTGAAATGTTGGAGACATTACTTGTATGGTGAGAGATTCGAGGTATTTTCAGATCACAAAAGTCTCAAGTACCTTTTTTCCCAAAAGGACTTGAACAACAGACAGAGACGATGGGTTGAGTACTTGGAAGATTACAACTTTGATTTGCAGTATCATCCGGGCAAGGCAAATGTTGTAGCTGATGCCTTAAGCCGAAAATCTCATGGAACTTTGGCCAGTTTAGCTATTCGGAAGTGGAAGATACTTGAAGATCTGGCAGAGATGGGATTACAGTGTTTTGATGATGATGGTTACAGTGAGTCGGCATTCTTATTTAGTCTTGTGGCTCAGCCTACTCTTGTTGTACGAGTAATTGAGTCACAGAGACAGGACCCGGACTTAGATGCCATCCACGCTTTGATCTCTAGTGGTGAGACAGTGAAAGATTGGGCCTTGTATGCAGATGGGGGTCTACGGTTCAGGGGTTTGTTGGTGGTTCCCACAGTATGTCGTGAGGATGTCCTACGGGAGTTTCACACTTCCCATTTTGCAGTTCATCCAGGTGGTACTAAAATGTAGCACAATTTGAGACGTTAGTATTGGTGGAGCGGAATGAAGAATGATGTTGCACAGTTTGTGGCTAGATGCCTTACCTGTCAGCAGGTGAAGGCCGAGCATCAGAGGCCAACAGGTTTGTTGCAACCATTACCTGTAGCGCAATGGAAATGGGAACATATCGCTATGGATTTTGTGACAGGTTTTCCAAGGTCACGAAGGGGCAATGAGTCCGTATGGGTCATCATTGACAGATTGACCAAGACGGCTCACTTTTTGCCTATTAAGGCAACAGACGATGCAGAGACGCTTGGTGTACTTTATGTGAAAGAGATTGTAAGGTTACATGGAGTCCCTGTAACCATTGTGTCAGATAGGGATGCTAAGTTCACTTCGAAGTTCTGGGAAGGACTTCAAGTAGCGTTTGGTTCAGCGTTGCATCTTAGTACGGCATTCCATCCACAGACGGACGGTCAGTCGGAGCGTACTATCCAGATTTTGGAGGATATACTTCGGGCATGTGTGCTTGACTTGGGTGGTAGTTGGGAGGATCACCTTCCACTTATTGAGTTCGCCTACAACAACAGTTATCAGGCGAGCATCCAGATGGCTCCATTTGAGGCGTTGTATAGTAGACCTTGTAGGTCTCCTGTTTGTTGGACTGAGGTAGGTGAGACAGCCGCCTTAGGACCCGACATTGTACTCGAGACTACTGAGAAGATTAAGTTGATAAGACAGAGGTTACTTACAGCTCAGAGCCGACAGAAGAGCTATGCGGATAAGCGGAGACGACCGTTATCCTTTGAGGTGGGAGACCACGTTTTTCTACGGGTTTCTCCACGGAAGGGATTGATGAGATTCGGAAAAAGTGGCAAGTTGTCGCCACGATTTATTGGACCGTTTGAGATTTTGGTCCGAGTAGGAGAGGTTGCCTACAGGCTTGCTTTGCCACCACAGTTGGATAGGGTCCACAATGTTTTCCATGTATCGATGTTACGGAAGTACGAACCGGATCCATCTCACATTTTGAGTTGGGTAGATGTGGACATTGATGAGGATGTTTCCTACGATGAAGGACCAGTTCAGATTCTTGACATACAACAGAAGGTGTTGAGGAGCAAGACGATACCAATGGTGAAAGTCCTTTGGAGACACCACGGAGTCGAGGAGGCTACTTGGGAGCTTGAACAGGAGGTTCGCTCCAAGTATCCAGCGTTGTTTTCTTCCTCAGGTATGTCTTGATTTCGGGGACGAAATCTTTTAAAGTTGGGGAGAATGTAATGTTTGTGTCTTATATATGTATGTGGAGTATTTTGAAACAAAAAGAAAAGGGAAAAGAAAAGAAAATCGGCGGGACCCACCACCCACTCAAACATATGGTTTAGAGACTTTTTTTATGCTCATTCTCTCTCCCTGCTGAATCTTCTCTCTCGGCCAGTGCTCTATCTCTCTGCATTTTTCTTTTTCTTTTTCCTTTGTAACTTGAATCTTTGATTAATTCATCATCTTTTGGTAGATTTGGGTGCCGTTTGAGGCAAAACGAAGCTCGTGTCAAGCTCTATACATCCATACCATCAATTTCCAGTTTTGAGTCTTCCTTAGAGCTCGAATTTGAGGACCCATTTTCTAGGGTTTTGGTGCAATCTTGAGGTAGGGGCCCTTAATTCATGAAATCTTGTACCTTAGTGAGTTAATTGCCTCTAATTGTTGTTTAATTTGATTAGTTGTTTAAAATCTAGAGAATTGTTGATATGTATGCATATATGTTAGTTGTGTGACTATATTTGTTGATTGTTCTATGTGAAGCATGTTTAGGACTTGATTATATATGTTCATTGTGCTAGAACTTGTTATGTATAAGCATGTTATGACTTTCTTGATTATTATTGCGAATTATGCCATGTTGCTTAAATTGGATAAAGTATGGAATGATGAACTTGTGTATGTCATTGAGGTATTCATGCATTAACATTGGGCAGTAAAAGGGAAAGAATTGATTTACTTCAAAAAGGGGAAATTTCGGGAAAGTGTTTTTGATGAAATGATTTTATGCGAAACCCGGTCGCTGCGGGATTACCAACGGGCCGGAGGTTAATATAGCCTAGAGGGGACTAGGGAGTCGGCCTAGTATGGTTGAGCTAGCTGGGCCCCATAATGACGCCGTGGGTTTACCAAGGGTCAGGGACACTAGCCAATCCTCCTCTCGTGTCGCGGCGGGGTTACCAAAGGGCGGGCTGTATTAACGTTTGAAAGTGATGGTTTTGAGAATGAAAATGGGGAGTGTCATTAACATGCATTGCATTTCATTGCATTGCATTGCATTGTTTATAATTGGAATTGAATTGTATGTTGTATTTGATCCCCTACGTTGTATGATCCCTATCTCCCATTGGCCTATGCTTTGCTTGAATTCACAAGGACACAAGATTTGTGTCTTAAGTGTCACCTACTGAGCATATAGCTCACCCCACTATTTATACATTTTTTTCAAGTCTTGGAAAAGAACCGGTGAACGACAACCCACCTCAAGCTTGAGCGATACTAGAAGCTCACTTTTGTGTCTTTTGTATATCTCCCATTATTTTTGCAAAGCACTAAAAGTGTGAAGGTGTATATGTATATTTTGCAAAAACTTTGTCATGTAATGTAATTAAGGTATTTGATGATATTTTGGATGTGAATTTGATAACATGTAAACCTTATTGATGAATGGGGAGAGTAATACTAGTTTGAAGTATTATTGAGGTCATTTGATTGTGTATCATCATCTTCTATTGCCGTGAATTCGGAATTTGAGCCATGATAGGTTAAAAAATGAATTTAAACAGGTTGCGGTAGGTCCATTTTTAGGGGAGGTTATGCCGAATTTTTTTAAAAAAAAAAAAAATTCTTGGCATTAGTTTTGGGATCGTTACAAGTACATTCTTGTTTTATGATTTTAATGAATCATTATAAGCTTTTGATGTTGTCAAGTACGTTCATGTTGCGTTGTTCAAATGTAAAGTAGGAATGATCCTATAGATTCATTTGGAACATAGACATTAGGTGGCATGATCACTTATGTCATTTTCGTTCTTTAGATTTTAAATTGATGACTTTGAGAATCTATGTTAGTTGCTTTGTGTAAGCATGCTCCAATGTTGTTGCTATGTGTAAGCATGACCCTATGTTGCTAAAATTGCATGAATGAGGTGATTGATGCTATAAATGATCTTAGGTAGCTAGGATGCTCCTTGAGTCTCACCTTTGACATAGACGTTAGGTGGAATGAACCACAATAATTAATCATGCATGCTCATTTCCTACGAGTAGCTTTATGTTACTTACCCCTACGATACTGGGGCATATTTCAGGTACAGGATTCAAGGTTAGAGATTCTCACTATGCTTGGATGATTTGGGAACTTGAAGGGTTCAATTCTTGTGAAGGTTGGCTTGAAAAACCATTTGTAACCTTATATGTCAAATGTGTATATTTGCTTCTAGACTTGTAATGTGTGCCTAAGCACACTTTTTGATTCTCATTTTTATGTATATGACATGAGGCCAATGGCCAAACTCCTTTTGAAATTACATTTATGTCATGGATGTTAATTTTTGCTTTCAATGAGAACATATGGAAAACCATGCGTTTTAGTATGCTATTTTGCACCAGAGCATGCATTGTGTATGAACTTCTTCCATTAATATTCATTTAACATGCATGAAGTGTGGCGAAGGGCCAAACGGCATTTCGAAATCATTTCATGATTTTAGGTTTCAAGTTTTCATTCCAAACTTCATTTTGTCATTTTGGCCGTTGGGGGGTCATATTTTGTATCGGCCATATTTTTGGGCCATGGACCATTGTAGCACATCTTTCTAGGTAAGTTACGTTTGCGTGCATGGTCGTTTCCAGGCAAAGCTTCTTCTTTGGTGAAATGAGCCTCCAACGGACTCATTTTACACTTTTGTTGCATATTCTGACCTAAGGGTATTTTGAAAATTTTCTTTGGGAAATAAATTTTGTTCTTCATGTCGTCACTTAGAAAATGTGATTTTAGGGGGGGTTTCTTTTTCGTGTTTCTCCAGAAAATGCCATCTTGGTATCGGAAATCGCATCCAAAGTTCAGCTCTCAGTTTTTAAATTTAGCAGCTTTTTGGACCCTCTAGACCAGTTTTCATGGAGGGGCATTTTGGGCATTTTACATTATATATTTTTCAATTTTCCTCTCAAGTCACGTAGAAAACTCGATTTTGAGGGGGGTTTATTCTTTGAGTTTTTCCAGAAAATGTCATCTAGGTCCTCAAATTTTCATTTTTCCTGAAAAAACCCCTGCTGCCAGGTTTTTGAGCTGCCTATTCTGCCTCCTTCACATATAAACGGTTACGAGGGGTTTCGTAACCGGTTACATGTGCTTGGGCAGTGTTTTGGTTGAATTTTTTTTGTCTCCTAACCGGTTAGGAAGGCTTGGTAACCGGTTAGATGATCTAGGGTTTGCACTTTTTGACCGTTTTGCCCCTTCTTCTTCCGTAAGCCATATCTTCTTCATCCGGACTCCGAATCAAGTGATTCTTGAGTCTAAATTCATTAATTTTTTGTTGTCTTTCCAATGGTGTGCTCGGTGGCACCCACTTTTAAGTTAGAAATGACAATTTTGCCCCTAGGTTCAATCTTGTTCGTTTTTGAAACATTGCTTCCCCATTTAATTCCTTTGGGTTCCGTGACCTTGTTGAGGGTCATAATGGTGTCTTAGAGCCATGATGTATCTTTAGAGACCGTTGTTTTGTCTTTTGCTTCAGCATTTCAGATCCGTTATCGGGTCATCTTTCGGTTTATCACTGACGCACCGGGTTGAAAAACTTGGGTCGTTACATTTGGTATAGAGATTTGTGAACTCTTGTTATTGTAACTATACTTTGGGACTGTAATTATGATAATTTGGATTAAACGGTATGTAGATGTTCCACCATCAGATGAACTATGTTGAGGTATAATGAACGGATGAATGGGATATTGGAGTATATTATTTGTTTTATGTGTTGAGACAGGTTGGAGGTGTTTTGAAAGGCCAGGAAGGGCCATTGCATTTTTTTATTTGAGTAGGTTGTGGTAGTCCCCTTTTTAGGGAAGGTCATGTCGAATTTTTTTTTATAAATGTGATTAGTTTAGGGTCGTTACAACCAAAATCGCATCCCAACCCATTTCGTACTCATGATTGGGAAGTAGAATATAATCCCCAATTTGTAGTCTGAGAAGAGCCTACACTCCTTCTGAATTTGCTCTCTCGCGTGGTAGAGAAGGTGGTATAAATCGCTCACTTTAGTGGTGAATTGAGTAGGTTTCGATTTTCGAATGTTTCTCTTCAATTTTGTAGACCAAATATGAGTTTTTCGTCAACGAAGACCGTTTGGCCATTCTGATTGAGGAATTTTAGAGGAGGGTTTTGTCGGTCAGAACAAAAATAAAAAGTTACAAGGTGTGGGGCATCAGTAGTGGAGGATGGCGGCAATGGAACTGAGCTCGACGGTGGAATTTTGGCAGAGGTGGGGGGAATTGTGTAAGCGTTAGTGAAAGAGGGCGATGCCACCGGTGGAGACGACGGCGCTAAACAGTTAAATAGAGAGATAAATAATCTTTAGAGAGAGAGAAAAAAAAATTAAAGAATAAAAATAAGAAAAGAAAAATTTTATTATATTGAGAGAAAAAAATAAATAAAGAATACAAATATGAAAAGAAAAGCATTACAGGGAAAGAAAAAATAAATAAAATACATAAATATGAGTATTACATATAGAAATGAATGATATAATATAAATAAGAGAGAGAAATATAAATATAATAAGTATTATATATGTATATATATATATATATATATATATATATATATAATGTGTATTAAATATAGATTATTTATAGAAAGAAAATTAATTAATAGAAAAAAGAAAGAAAATTAATTAATAGAAAAAAGAAGAAAAAACGTAAAGAAAGAATATATATATATATATATATATATATATATATATATGTATATATATATATATGAGTATTATATATATAGAAATGAGGGATATAATATAAATAGGAGAGAGAAATATAAATATAATGAGTATTATAGATATATAATGTGTATTATATATAGATTATTTATAGAAAGAAAATTAATCAATACAAATAAGAAAGAAAAAAAAACGTAGAGAAAGAATATATATATATATATATATATATATATATATATATTACTCATTATATTCATATTTCTCTCTCCTATTTATATTCATATTTCTCTCTCCTATTTATTTTATATCCCTTATTGCTATATATATATATATATATATATATATATAGTATGTGTATTAAATACGGAGTATTTATAGAAATAAAATTAATTAAATAAGGTTATTATATATAGAAATGAGAGAGAAAATGAGTAAAGGGTAGTTTGGTTATTATATATCTTATATATTTAGAAATTAATTATTTAGAGAGGAGAGAATAACAAAATTTAAAAATTATTTTCATATTTCCAAATAACCCCCCTGTATTTTCAAAAGTTTGCAAAAAAACCCCATTTGGGCATTTTGGGTAGTTTTGGTATTAAAGACTGACTTTTGGTCACATGCACGGCACATGCCAATTTTCTTGATCAGAAATCCTTATTTGCAACTTTTTGAAACTAGAGGGGTCAAGTTTGAACAACAGGAGTGTTATTTGCACATTTTTAAAAATAGAGGGGTGTTTTTTGCACTTACCCCATATATATACATACAAACTTATGTGCGTATATATATATATTTACAAATAAATTATTTAGGTATTCTTATTCACTAAGAAATTATCAATCAAAGTTATACAAAAAGCAAGGAAAGAGGTACATTTGTGAACAGAGCCCATAACAATAAATCAACAAGAAAATTTCACTTTCTGTACAAAATATTTCATTTTAGCAGTCTATATAAGAAAAAGAACAAGAAGGAGAGGAGGAGGAGGAGGAGATATACCTGTGATGAAACATCAAACCGTGCCAAGAAATAGCAAGAGACGGTCATTTCACTTTTTCTTTACTACCTGTGATGTATGGACAAACCTGTGTTCGTTGAATTAGAATGCACGGACTAACCCTAAGTTAACAGCTGTATATATCATTTCTCTTTTTATTTATTTATTAGGATTCGTTAGATAGAGGGGAAATGGGAAGGGGAGGTACCAAAAATTTGTTAATAACACTTACAAATAATGAAAGCACACTACATTAAATCATATACTTACCACAAAATCAGTAAAGAATGGTTTCCCACTCGGACCCGCCATCCCTTCCGTTCTGAATCACAAGGAATCGAAGTTCAATAATCAATATTGAAATAAATAATTTCTTAAATATACAATTTCATGCTCTATATGCATAAAAACAAAGGTCAGTGTGCAAAAACAGGAACTCTTTACACATATATTAAAATTTAAATTTATAATAAAAAAAACTGATGCATTTACTGTAAAAAATCAACACAAAATAGTGAATTAATACACTAATTGTTGTAACATTTGTATTCTAGTTCTATATGTGCTACAACTTTGTTCTAGAAGTACATATGTGTATATATATATATTTACAAATAAACATATGTGTATATATACATATTTACATACAAATAAACATATGTATATATATACATTTATATAAAAATTTTTATATATATATATATATAAATAATAAATTTATACATATGTTTATAAATTTATATATAAAAATAAATTTATAACATATATGTTTATTTATGTTTTATAACATATATAAAACAATATATATATATATATATATATATATATATATATATATTTATAACAAATGCCTTATAAAAACATATGTGTTTATTTGTTTATAAATTTATAAACAAATAAACATATATGTATATTTGTATACATTTATATACCTTATAAAAGTGTATTTAATTTTGATTTTTTATATACATTTTAAAATAAATATCTTTAATTTAAGAGTTCTTATTTTAAACAATTTTTAAATTTTAATTTAAATCAATCTTACACACTAGATTCTGGATTTCTTTATTAAAAAAGTAACATTAATTATACACCATACCTTGAAAAAAATTGTAACTTCCTACAATGTAATTTTTAAAAGGCATTAACAGTTAATATGCATTTCTACTTTTATATTTAAAAGAGACATCTATTGTGAAATATTGTCTGCTGTTTATATATACCTATGAGTCTAGAAATATGTACGTGTTTGAAATTTATTTTAGGGGAAAATCACATAACCCCCTATTTTCGTCCAAAATACCCTCATGAAAATTAAACAGCCCCCCAAACTATAAAAGCTCCTTAAGTTCTTCCTAAATCGGTATAAAATGATAAAATTGTCCTTATAATTTAATTGTTAAATTTAAAACTTATAATGTTATTTTAAGATTACAAAAATACCCCGGAGTAACCTTTACACTACTCTAATACTATTATAATATTATTGTAAGATTAAATTTAAAACATATAATATTATTGCACGTGTAATGCACGTGCACATTTCTAGTATATATATACGTACAAATATATGTGTATATATATATATATATATTTACAAATAAATTATTTAGGTATTCTTATTCACTTATAAATTACCAATCAAAGTTATACAGAGAGTAGGGGGAGAGGTACATCTGTGAATAAAGCCCGTAGCAATAAATCAACAAGAAGATTTCACTCTTTGTATGAAATATTTCATTTTAGCAGTTTATACAAAAAAAAAAAAAGGACGAGAGGAGGAGGAGGAGGAGGAGATATACCTATGATGAAACATCAAACCGTGCCAAGAAATGGTAAGAGATGGTGGTTTCACTTTTTCTTTACTACCTGTTATGTACGGACAAACCTGTATTCGTTAGATTAGAATGTACGGACTAACCTTAAGGTAACAGCTGTATATACCATTTCTCTTTATATATATATATATATATATATATATATATATATATATTTATTTATTTATTATGATTCGTTAAATGGAGGGGGAATAGGGAGGGGTGGTAACAAAAATTTGTTAAAAACACTTACAAATAATGAAGCACACTACATTGAATCATATACATACCACAAAATCGGTAAAGAATGGTTTTCCACTCAGACTCGCCATCCCTTCCTTCATGAATCACAAGGAATCGAAGTCCAATAGTCAATATTGAAATAAATAATTTCTTAAATATACAATTTCATACTCTATATGCATAAAAATAGAGGTTAGTGTACAAAAACAAGGACTCTTTACACATATATTAACATTTAAATTCATAATCATTAACTGATACAATTAGTGTAAAAAATCAACACAAAATCGTGAATTAATACTCCAATTATTGCAACATTTATATTCTGATTCTATATGCACTACTACTACATTCTAGAAGTACATATATGTGTGTGTGTGTGTATATATATATATATATATATATATATTTTGAAATAAACATATGTGTATATATACATATTTACTTACAAATAAACATATGTGTATATATATACATTTATATATATAAATTTATTTATATATGTAAATAATAAATTTATAAATATGTTTATAAATTTATTATTCATATATATAAATAAATTTATAACATATATGTTTATTTATGTTTTATAACAACATATGTGTATATTTATATACACATATGTTTATTTGTTTATATATGTAACAAATGCCTTATAAAAACATATGTGTTTATAAACAAATAAACATATGTGTATATTTGTATATATCTATATACCCTATAAAAGTGTATTCAATTTTATTTTTTTATGTACATTTTAAAATAATATCTTTAATTTAGGAGTTCTTGTTTTAAACAATTTTTAAAATTTAATTTAAATAAATCTTACACTTTTGATTCTGGATTTTTTTATTAAAAAAGCAACTTTAATTATATACCTTACCTTGAAAAAAATAATAAATTCCTGCAATGTAATTTTTAAAAGGCATTAACAGTTAAAATACATTTCTCCTTTTATATTTAAAAGAGACGCCTATTATGAAGGGTTGTCTGCTGCTTATATATACCTATGAGTCTAGAAATGTGCACGTGCATGAAATTTATTTTATGAAAAAAATCACATAACCCCCTATACTATCATTTTCATCCAAAAAACCCTCATGAAAATTAAACACTCGTCTGAACTATAAAAGCTCATTAAGTTGCCCCCAAATCGGTATAAAATGACAAAACTGTCCTTATAATTTAATTGTTAAATTTAAAACTTATAATGTTATTGTAAGATTACAAAAATACCCCATAGTAACCACTACACTACTTTAATACTATTATTATATTATTGTAAGATTAAATGTAAAACTTATAATATTATTGCACGTACAATGCTCGTGCACATTTCTAGTATATATATACATACAAACATATGTATATATATATATATTTATAAATAAATTATTTAGGTATTCTTATTCACTAAGAAATTATCAATAGAGAGCAGGGAGAGAGGTACATCTGTGAACAGAACCCGTAGCAATAAATCAACAAGAATATTTCACTTTCTGTATGAAATATTTCATTTTAGCAATCTATGCAAGAAAAAAAAATAAGAAGGAGAGGAGGATGAGGAGATATACCTGTGATGAAACATCAAACCGTGCCAAGAAATGGCAAGAGATGGTGGTTTCACCTTTTTTTACTACCTGTGATGTATGGACAAACCTGTTGTAATGACCTGGTTATTTTTCTTCCTTTCATTTTTTTTCAATTTTACGGGTTAATTTTTTTCGTTGAAATTTTCCTTTGCGTAACCTCACTCTTCATGGTCAGAGTTGATTTTTTGACTTCACGTACTTCCATTCTTGTTGGTTTCTTTGAAAGGCTTGACTTTACTTTTGAAGAAAAGCTCGCCGGTATTTTATTTTATTTTATTTTCCCGCAGGAGCGTGGATGGAGAGATTTTTCAGAAACATTTTTGTTTCTTTGAGTGTTTTTCATAAATATATTTTGAAGATATTTTGGAAGATATTTTCATTTGGAGTCACTTGCACAGTTATCCTTTTGTGTAGGGGCATTTGTGCAATTAATGAAAGTTAATTGCTAAGTGTCGCTTTAGGGCTTAAATCCCCATACGGAATTCATTTTCATATTTCGTCGAGTTGTGTACTCTTAGAATTGTCTTGCGGTTAAACCCTACAGTTTTTGGGATTTCGACCCCGGTTCGCGCCAAACTTGTTTGGGGCATCTCTCTCTGCTCGGGATTCGATTTTTGACGTTGTTTCTTTCGTTGTTCATATTTTTTTTCATTTCGGTTCTTTTTCGTTCACAGAGTTTTGCTGTTTGAGCGCGTCTACTCAAATTATACTTTTCCGGACCCGGCGGGGTCCATTCGGGGCACTTTTTGAGTTTTTCTATAAATAGGGGGTTTAAAATGAAAAAATCAGATTTCTCCATCTTTCTACCCTCTCTTGGCCGGATTCCATCGGGTTTGAAGCCAAGTTGGGATTTTGGTGTGTCTTCCTTGGGGTTTAATGATTACCTTGTTTTCCCCAATAAAACCCCGGAGTTTCATAGGATTCGGAGCGGTTTCATTTCAGTGGGGAATTTGAGATTTCATATCAAAGTGAGGTAGGGGATGTCCTAGGTTCATATTAATATTGTATTGATTGTTTTGATAGCTTATACAACTTGTATGCATGTTTTTGTGCAAGTTTTAGAATTTAATTTAATTATTTTCTATATTTAAAATTTAATTCTCATGATAGTATACAACTTAGAATTAAATTGTGGCATGCTAGTAAATTAGGCCTTAGTATGTTTATCAACATATATTAAATTGAGAGCATTTGAATAAGAATTGCAAGTTTTATTTAATAATTATCTTTTATGAAAGTTTAATTCACATAATTGTAATAAGTATGAAATCAACTTGTAATGTGATATTAAAGTAAGCCTTAGTGAGTTCTTTAACCTATGTTAAATTGAGAGCATTTGGATAAGTTTAGAAATCTAGAAATTTAAAATTAAATGAATTAATTAAAATCTATTTAATGATTCCATTGATTCGATTAAGCTTTTAATAAGATAATTGCAATGCCTAGGACTTGTTCACTAGTGTATACCAATTTGGAGCCATTTGGAGATACTTTAGAATCTAGAGATTTAATTGCCGTATTTTAATTAAACTCTATTTTGTTGTTCCAATGACTTAATTTAGTTTTTGAGTTGGTTTGTGTAATGACTATACTACGTTGTTTAACATATGCTAATTAGGGATCATTTGGATGAAATTCCATTTATGATATTGAAATAATATTGTGATAGCGTGTAACGAATCGCACACTGAAGATTCGACATTGTGGAGGTCATTGTAGACTCGAAACTCTAGGACATGGTTTGTATGGATTCAACCTTACTTGTGTTTGTAAATTGATTCCTAGACATCATTTGAGTTTATATAAGTTTGGTTTAACTTATTGACTTTTATATAAGTTTTGAACTTATTTATTTTGGAAGGCTTGTAAAGATAATGTACATGTGATGGCTAGAGTTTGGCTCTAATACGGCGATAAGAGTTTCCTTAGTTATATGAAGTGTGCAATAGGTAGTACCTTGTGGGTCATAATTATCCGAAATCACTTATACTCGTGCGCACTAAGTAGTATCTTGTGAGTCGTAATTACCCAGAATAACTGTCTTGGTATGTAACCAAGTATCCTAGTCCTTCCACCATTTGACTTGATTTCGTATTTAATTCCAAGTAACTAATCATGGATTACTTATAGCTTGTGAATTAGTGCTTGCCTTGTGTATTTGGATCTCATTTAGTATACTTTAAACCGTATACTTGCTTCGTGTATTTATATCTTATTCAGCATACTTGAACCTGTATTCTTATTTGTGTATTATAATCTTCTTTAGTGTGCTTGAATTCGTATACTTACGCCTTGTGTGTTTGTTGTGTGGAGTCAGATTTCATTTTAGTATACTTGTGCTGTGTATACTTGTTTTACGCTTACTTCGCCTAACTTAGTATACTTGTGTTTGTATACTTGATTTACGAATTTTTCGTATTAAATGTATACTTGTGTAGGTATGCCTAGACATTGCATAACTTGTTCAATATAGTTTAGTATATTTGTAAATATATGCTTATATGTTGTATATTGTATTTGAGCATCATTTTGTATACTTGAGTATGTATACTTATATGCCCAAGTTCATTTCAATTGCATGAGTAGTTTAGGATGATCCATTCGTCTCACTTATGACATAGACGTTAAGTAACATGATCCTTTCGAATTGCTTCATGTAAATGTAATAACCTTGTAAAAAGTTAGGTCAATGCATACTCATTCCATACGAGTAACTTGTTTACTCACCCCAAAGTTATCGGGTTGTTTTCAGGTACGGATGTCTTGGTTTGGGATGCACAACATCCCTAGGTCGTTTCGATGGATTGAAGTTCTTTTAAGCGCATTCTTGTTCACATGCAAGTGTTAATATGTTTGATATTTACTTTTAAAATTATAATACATAATTAGGTCAAAATGCCATTTTTTGCCTTGGACTTGTAATGTGTGCCTAAACACATATTTTGACATTCATTTTATGTATATGATATGTAGTCAAGGGCCAAAATTTATTTGAAATCCATGTATATTGAAGAATGTTGAATTTTGCCTTTAATGAGAATAATATATGAAAAATTAGGGTTTAATATGTCATTTTTGCACCGGAGTGTGCATTGTGTATGAAATTCATTCTTTGACATTCATTTACCATGTATGAGGTATGGCCAAGGGCCAAACACCATTTTGTTTTAGGTTTTATATTTTAGTTTCATATATTGCATTTTTGGGCTAAAATAGGAAAATCCGAATCTTTAAGGGTTCATTTTCAAATCGGGTGGTGTAAAGTGTGCATGAGCACCTCCACTAGCACTCATATATTATGCATGAAGTGTGGCCAATGGCTAAACGGTCTTTTGATTGCATATAGGTACGGTTCTCACAATTTTTGCCTTTTGAAGGGTATTTTTCCCGCATTGGGATTTGGGTAGGTCATATTTTGCATCGGCAATATTTTTAAGCCATGAATCATTGTAGCACGTCCAAATAGTTAAGTTACGTCCTTTCCTTGGTGAAATGAGCCTCCTATGGACTCATTTCACATTTCTTTTGCAAAAACTGAGTATAAGGGCATTTTGGAGTTTTCATATGAAAAATAAAGTTTTCTTTTGGCATGGTTAGTTAGAAAACATGATTTTTAGGGGGGGGGGGGTTTCTTCTTTGTGTTTTTTTTCTTCAAAAAGGCACAAAAAGTCCTCAAAATCACATTTCAAGTTAGTTGGTCTGATGCATTGAGCATTGGACGAGCGCTTGTTCATGGGGGACAAACGCTCGTAGTTAGGGCAATGGGCACTGCCTTAGCGTGCCCATTTAAGAATGCTCGTCGCCCTTGGACGAGCGCTCGTCCGTCTTGTTTGTGTGTGTGTGTGTGTGTTTTGTTTCAGCGTTGTACCTCCGACTTCAAGTTATCGTATCTCTTTCGTTTTAACTATGAATTGGTCCGTTCTTGAGTCTAAATTGACCACATCGAAATAAGCTTTCCAATGGTAGCAATTATAATATTAGATTCCACTTGTAGCTCAAGATATTTAAGTTTTAGTAAGGTAGTGTCAAGATTTGGTTCGAACTGGGATGAGTTTCCTTTCCTTCAATTTCAGGACTTGATATCTTTACCATCCGGACTCCGAATCAAGTGATTCTTGAGTCCATCTTTGTTAATTTTTCGTTGTCTTTCCAATGGTGTGGACGGTGTTACCTATTTCAGTTTAGAATGACCATTTTGCCTTGGTCCATTCCTTAAAGGGTTTTAAAACTCTAACTTTGGTCTTACTCCATTGAGTCAAGGGACTCCTCGGAAGGTCACTCTCGTGTCTTAGGGATGATGTACATCTCTATAGACTTATTTATGTTTAGCTTCCACATTTTGGAGTATTAATAACGTTATACACTCAATCTAAAATCAATAGTGTTAGCTCCCTAATGGAGTGGTCTACACTAGGTGATTTTAGAAAGGCTAAACATAATCGGGAATCATTTCATATATATAGAAAAGGCATTGCCTTAAGAGATATGGAAATGATGGGATTTGTCTGCCAATAGTAATAATGAACTTCACCAACCGAATAAGTTATTGGCGTATTAGTTATCCGATTTTTCATGCAAAGTGGTTAAAAGACCCACATATTATTATTTTAATGGAAGTGCTTGCCTAATAGCAAATGAATCTTAACAATAGTAATAATGAAGTCTTCCATCAGGATAAATTATTGACGTATTGATTATATGATTTACTATGCTACAAAGTTGAGAGACTCACATTAATTAAAAGAGATTGTTCACCAATAGTGATAATGAACTCTTATTCTATTGAGATTTAATATACTATGTGGTTGACAAACTCATTTTAATTTTAAATATGCATGATAGTATTAATAATTCACCTTGCATATTGTATGAATACATTTATATTCAGATTATTTATGTCTAATCCATTTAATCCGCTTGCTAACATATTCAATGCAACTAGACCTCATTTATACGGGCTGAAAATGAACTTAGATATTGTATTCACAACGTAAGGGTACAAATGTATTTACTATTCTTATACCTAATTCCCTTTTACTTTAAGATAAGAAGGTATTAACGCTTTTAATAAATGAAATAAGACAAATGAAATGGCTCGGTATAATATTATAGAGTTTATCTCGAATACGCTCTAAAACTAACATTTGTATTATTTTATTTACTTTAAGCATCATGTTAAATCTCAATGAGATGTTTTGGTGAGATTAGATAGATCGTATGCCTAAGTACTATATCAGATTTAAATACCATCAAGATAGCCTAAGGATATCCAATAAAACATCAAATTTTGGAAAATGATTGTTTAGTATTTAAAAATTAAACTGGAGGTCAATAGGGCTGACTTGGATGGTAAGTTTCAAGTTGACATAATTATTGCCTTGTTACCAAACTCGTTTAACTCTTTTAGAGTGAACTAAATAAGGAATCAGTTTGAGTTCACACTCGCTGATATTCTTATATAATTGGTAACATATAAAGGGATAATAAAAAATATGGGCGTTCCTATCAATCTAACCTAGTCTATACCATTTTCTTCTAGGTCCAAGTGGAAGGGCAAAGGAAAGAAAAAGGATGATAATAAGACTAGGCTAGCACAAAACATGGGTATCCAAAAGGTTAAAGGAAGTAAGGCAATGTAAGTCGAGGGCGAAGGAAACTGTTTCTTTTACGGCTAACTAAGACACTAAAGGACGAATTGTCTAAGTAACGACGTGGCATAGGAAAATATATATTTAATCATTGAGCCATATTATGTGGTTGTATCTATTAATTCCTAATGGATAGATTCTGGAGTCACTAAACATGTTTGCAATTCATTGTAAGGATTTCAAGAATCTAGAAGCCTTGACGATATGGATATATATTTGTCTTTTGACCTGATGCTAAGGTTATAGTTAAGTCAGTGGGAGTATTACATATGAAATTAAAGAGTATGAAGATATTAGTATTAGAGAACTATCTTTATGCACAGATGTTAGACGCAATTTCATTCTTGTTTTACTTTTGGTTTATAAAAACTGTACTGTTACTTTTGGTCAAACTGCTTTTATAAAATTGAATAGATGTGCGATTGCTTCTAGTGCATTAAAAGATGGTTAATATACTATAACCACTAGCTCTTAATATTTGCATAATGTAGAACCTAATGTTGCATCTTCTAGATTGAATGTTAAGAGAAAATTTGTTATTCCCGACTCATTGTATTTTTAGTGCCTATTATTGGGTTACAATCAGTCAAAATGAGATTTAAAGATTGGTCAAACAAAATTTTTTACTTAGTGAGGCAAGGGAGCCTAAATCAACTTGTGAATCCTGTTTTGAAGGATAGATAACCCTAAGGGCTTTAATCTGCCAAATGAAATAGACATAAAGAACTATAGGAGTCGGTACACACTGACATGTGTGGTCTTATGAACATCCAAGCAAGATTACTCACTTTTTGGATACATTTACCTGATGCGAAACAAGTCTTAAACTTTTGGAATATTCTAAGAATGTGGAGTACATATTAGGTAAACTTATCAAAACACTTCGATCTAATCGTGGATATGAGTATTTCTTGGGATAGTGCAAAGGCTATATGGTCAATGAGGGTGTATTGTACCAGTTTTCCGCAGTTAACGCTCAATGAAATGAGGTGTTAAATAGGAATAATAGAAATCTGCTTAACATGGTTAGATCTATGATCAATTATGCTACATTATCTCTTTCATTTTAGAGTTTAGCCTTGATGATATCAATGCACATTATGAACTGCATTCCATCTTAGTCTGTCTCAAGTATACTTTTTGAGCTGTGTTTTTAACTAAATCTTAGTTTGAATCATATGCACATATGGGGTAGTCTTGCACATGTGCGTTTGATATGGACAAGTAAGTTGGAAACAGATCATATGTATGATAGATTTTATAGCTACTCTAAAGGCACTAGGTTGGATTATTTTATGATCTCAATGATAAAAGTTGATTGTTAACACTCACTACTTATCTAGAAGAAGATCATATTATGAATCATATACCTAGTAGCATAATGTTAGAGAATATGGTATGAGTACCAGATGTATGACAAATGAACATACTTATTATAGAAATTAAGAATTATAAATGAATTCTCTATTGATGCGTCAACATCATCTAGTACACAGATTCCAGCATCGGTACATTGATGTAATGGGAGGATTATCATCCAATGCGACAAAATCATGTTTTTAGGTGAGACAGTTATGGACATCCCTGTTAAACATGAGTTGGACCCAGTAAGCTACACAGAAGCGTGAACCAATATGGATATAGATCATTTTGGCAAGTTGATATGAAATCAAAGTTGGAATCTATGTATTCTAATAAAATCTGGGATCTTGTAGAACTTTTTAGTAAGGTGATACCTATGGAAGGCAAGTTAATCTACAAAAAGATACCAGAAGATTTCTTAGTGAATGAACCATGTGTGTGCAGGGTAATGTCATTATTTTTCCTAATTCTATATATTGATGACATCCTACTCATTTAGAATATCGTGGAAGTTTAGTCATTAGTAAAGAGGTAGTTGTTCAATTACTTTGGAATGAAGGATTTTCAAGATGTAAGATATATTCCTAGGATCAAGCTTTTGCAAGATCAGGTTAAAAGAAAAATATGATTATCTTAACAATCCTACATTAATTAAAGTTTTGACCAGGTTTAGTATGCAAAACTCAAAGAATGAGTTCTTACTTTATTAATATGGATTGCTCTCTCTAGTAAGTAATTTTCCAAGACTAGCAGAAGAGATTGAGCAAATGAGAGTGGAATAATATGCTTCGGCATGTGGGATCCTCATATATGCCACAATCTATACCAAACAGGACATCCACTACATTGTAGGGATTGTCAGTAGATATCAGTCCAATCCCGGACTTGATAACTGGTCTGTTGTGAAAAATATCATAAAGTACCTTAGGAGAACCAATAATCTCATACTCATTTATGGATGTGATGATATGGTTCTAGTCGGGTATGCTAGTTCTATTTTTAAATCAAATGTAGATATTGTAGGGTTCATGACTTGGTGTATATTCACTCAATGGAAAGGAAATCAGTTTGTAAATTGTTAAGCAGATTTCAACTGCTAACTCAAACCTGAAGGTGGAGTAAATTGCAGCCTTAAAGGTAGCAGAGGAAACCTTTTGGTTTGATATTACTGATTTAGAGGTTGTGGAGCATACTAGCTTGCCTATCAAGCTATATTGCGATAATAGTGCAGAAATAGTTCAAACCAATGACCCAAGGATCCATAAAGGAATAAGGTACATTGAAAGGAAATATCATATCTTACATGATATTGTTCGGCAAGAAAATGTACTTATGACTAGAACATTGCATTGGAACACAACTTTATTGATCCATTAACAAAGGTGTCATTGATCAATAGTTTTGATTATCACCTAGATAACACCGGAGTTGGATGCAATTTGAATTGGCTATGAGGACAAGTGGGAGCTGTTGGGATTCATATGCCCTAGCATAGTAAATTCCTGTTTGGATTATAGTGACATTTGTTCCTGACATATCTGAAATATTTATGATTTATATAATTGGTGAATTCAATGTATTATGTTTCGATTCATTATGGAATTGATAGTGTCCACTTGATTACAAGAGATATTTATATATGTATGTGATAGTGATCGATACATGAATATAAATAGTAATCATAAATTGTTCATAGTCGGTAATTATGGATGAACATTTAATTAAAGAAGACTTGACTCGAGTCCATGATAAGTTGAGATATATTGCGAGAGCCGTCGTATACAATTGGTCTCTATCACAGTCATGGCTTTTGACTCCCAAGCATAAGAGAAGTATAGACTCTTTTATTAATTAATAATTACTTGGATTTGTTCGGCGAATACTTCGGGATCTTTAGACCGACACTTTGAGTAGTTATGTAATTAAAAGTTAGATGGTTATATTCTCAATATTTGTATCAATGCTACTTGTATTTATTTTATATTGATTATGGTTAATCACAAATTAAATTCGAAGGCCTTCGTATGTTTTAGATAAAATGTTTTCTATATATTTATTTAGTAAATTATTATTTTTTGTCAAACAAACTTTTATTGTGATCAAACCGGAAATAATCAAAGGTAACAAAATAATTATATTAATTATGTTATCGGATTGATGGTTTTATAATCCGATAAATAATTATGCATAGAGGGGTCAAAGTACAACATTGACTTAGAAATTATTTACTATTTAATTGGAGTGTAATTAATTTCTTTTAGTGAAAAAAAAAAAAAAAAAAAAAAAAAATTCAAATGTAGCTCCTTCCGATAAGAATGATGTTTTACTTGTCTCCTTGATCTATTATTCCATAGGTTGAGAGCAGCCTATTATAGATTTGAATGATTTCTAGCTTCAAGTTGATGCATTCACAATTTAGTAAGCCAATGTTGAATGTGAATTGTAATTAAACGTTAGTCTTGTTAGAGGAACGGCACATTTAATGCGCGGTTTGATTTTCTCTCATATGGTAGTTAGGCAAGTATGCCTCGTCTAGTGGTTCAAAATCTCTCTTTCTTAGGAGGTAGCGAGCTAGGATTCAACTTTTCCCCCCGGATTAGGATATAGGATACTATAAAAGGAAACTGATCGTCGATTATCAATGAGCTTCAAATTGATTCTTTATGAGGTTCACCCTCGATATCACGTTGAGGACCATCTCCTGACCATCTCCTCTTAGGCAATCCTTGGAACTCAGCCACCCAACCAATACCTTTCAGGCTCCTGAAATTGTAGTGGAGGGGGAGGGAGAATCAAATGGACCTTGCCTTCTCCGTTCCTAAGCATTCAATTCTTTTACCCTTAATAGGCTTCCTCGGTGGGAATTTTTTTTTTTACCAGATCATGTAGCCTCAGATTATGCCACGCATGCAAATATCACAACCACTCAATTTTTTTAAAAGAAAAACAAAAAAAAAAATCAATAATATGGCTAATGCATGAACACAATCATTTTTGAACGAGTCACATATATATTAAAAATCTGTATATACTTCTACATCTCGTATGGATGCAAACTTATTTACAGAACTGGACGCTAAGTCTAACAAATCAAAATTGGAAATAGAAATCACATATAGGCGTGTACATCAGTATCAATTCTACAGAACTATAGATATATATAGTTAATTGCACAAAACCTCCTAAATTATAAAAAAAGTGTGGATGTTACGATCCGGAGATAAAATAAATCCAAAATAAATCCTTCTAAGCTAGTACTGAAAATTTTTACATTAATTGCACAAAATCCATGAATTATAATAAGTTTACACATTACTCTGAAAAGAGAACAATATGCAAAACATTTATAATTCAGAGCAGTTGATCCAAAGCATAAATTAAGATTTTCAAATAAAAAATTATGTGCTTTGATCCATTTATTTTCTAATTTTTTTAAAAAAATTTAGCACTGAAATCCTAAAATGTAATTATAGATTTTATGCAATTAACTCATATATATATATATATATATATATATATATATATATATATATATGTAGTATCAAAAAGTGGGAGTGATTAGAAACTTGCGAATGCGCTTCATGAAACCATTTTCTCTCTCATCACGACCTTTCTTACCTTCTCTCTTATTCTTTTTGTTCTTCTCCCCCGTCTTGAAACGCTCTTTCTCGAACATGCGGTGGTGCTTGAAGGAGAACCTCGGCCTCGCGTCATGATGCTGACGGTGGTGGTGGTGAAATGTGACCCACCTCGCTGGAATCTGACGCACGCCACCGCCGCCGCGGAACATCACCGGTTGGAGATCACTTTTCTCGCCGGGAAATACCACGTCGCTGGGGCTCGTCGTCTTGGATCTGTGGCGGCAGCGGTGGTGGTGAGAGAATCGGACAGGATACGGACGTTTCAACCGGAACTGACGGTTGATCGGACGGAAACTGACGACGTTCGTTGGTCGGGACAGCGTGGCCGCGTCAGATTCCGGTAGGTCCACGGCGGATTCGATGGGCTGAGTATCGGTGTTGATGGGTTCGGGTTCTAAGAACTGATCGGGGATGCTGACTGGTTTGGAGGGCGGTTTCTGGCTGGGGAGGAGAATGGTGGACTTGGTGTCAGATTCCGGTGAGGAATGTGAGGGATGGCGTTGGATGACGTCATTTGCCGGGAGGATTAACGGAGTACGGGCATGAGAGAAGGTGAAAAAATGGGAGAGAAGGACGGTGACGGTAACGGCGAGTGTGGACATTGACATTGTTGTGGAAAGGAAGAATATTTGGAATGGAAAAGATCAGTGGGGTTGGGTTGGTATATATATGGTAAAATTGGGGCAGTTTGTGTGATTTTCCACAAGTGGAGTGAAAATCAGCGAGTAATAGGCATTATCATCCACGTGATTGGAGGAAAACTTCCACTTTTATATCGGACCATCCACCAAAGTTTTTTTATTTTTTTTGGAAGGTAAATCTGAATTATATAAGAGAGAATGTACAATGGCGGAAGCCCAAACAAAACCAGCAGGCCAGTGAACACCCCACTAGCCCGAGCCCAAACATAATCAACAAGGATACATCACCCCAACAATTGGTCCAACTCAGTAAAGTCTAGGGTTCCTAAACTTACCCTGCGTTCTCCAAACATCCGGTGCGTGAGTAGGTCAATACAGAATCCCTACAGAACATCTGCCCACCCCTTTCCATCTAGTCTGGAGGTTCCGCCGGAGGACGTATGAAGGAACCAGGACGGTCCCAGGTGAGGATCACTGATTATGCAAAGGAAGAATCTTTTACCGTCATTGAAAAAAGCCTGTTTCTTATCAAATCATTTGTTTGTTTCAGCAGTGACGATTGATTGCAACTCAGTCGCTTGAAGGCCCTATTGTTCCTCTCGGTCCAAATTCGGTTGACAAATGTGGAGAGAAACAACTTATTGATCAAGTTCTTCAAGTTCCGGCCTCGCCAATTATTCGATGCCCACGAAATCAGTTCCGGCCATTTCGTCGCCGGAATATGGGATTGGCATTTGTCCTGCAGGTGGATCCAAATTGGTCTCACGAACGGGCAGTCAAAGAGTAAATGGTTATGAGATTCATCCTGCCTTTGACAGAGGTGGCATAATCTAGGGCCTTGGATTGATTGGGTGCAGTTCCGATCCAGTGTAGGAAGGCGCCCTTGTACAGCCAGCCAAAGTGTGAATTTACATCGTGGAATCGAGAAGGAGCTCCAGACAAGGTGATGCCAATGACAAGGTAGGAAGTGTGGTGAGAGCCAATTGATGGTGTGACTTGTAGAGAAGGAACCAGTTGGGGAAGGGATCAAAAATATGGTATCCAGATTGGTGCTCAGAGGGACGATCAGTGCGATCTCAGGAATAAGCACAGGTATCTCCTCAAGAAATGAGCATTCCCCATCAACGATAAATGAAGAGAGCTTCTATTCCCTTTGAATAGGTGCATTCATTATAGTATCCAGTGGGACTCGTCGGCATAGAGGGCCTCCTTGTAGCCAGTTATCTTCCCAGAAATAAGTAAGGTTGCCATCACCCACCACTTTTCTACACATGGACCTCACAACCCTTCTGAGTTGAAGAAGCTTCTTCCATATGCATGAGCTTGACTGAGGGATAGGAATAGTCCAGAAACAACGATCCCGAATTAGCTGAACCTTTACCCATTTAGCCCACGGGCTATCCCTGCGATTAGATAACAGTCTCCATATGTGCTTAAGGCAGGCTGCAATGTTTGTTACACTAAGGTTCCTAAATCCAAGTCCTCCACACTCCTTAGGTTTACATACTACATACAGCTCCCCATGTAACCTTAGCTCCTGAATGCTTGAACTCAGTTCCAGTTCATAAAAAGTAGAATAAATAAGTTCATCATGCTATACAGCACTGACTGAATGAGCTGAATTCTACCAACATGGGATAGAAAGTTGGAGGACCAATGGCTAATCCTCCTGGTAATCTTTTCCACAAGCTCTCTACAATCGGATGCTCGGAGTCTCGTAGATAATAAGGGCACTCCCAGGTACTTAATAGGTAAAGAACCACACTCAAACCCTAGCAGAGCTTTGATGTCATTTAACATGCCAATGTCCAGTCCAGAAGTAAAGAAGGTACTTTTAGAGCAATTGATGCTTAATCCAGAGAGGGAAGAGAAATGATCAAGTGAGCTCTTTAATGTATAAATAGAGTTGAGATCCCCATATGAGAAGAGAAGCAAATCGTCAGCAAAGATGAGGTGGGATATTGATAGATTCTTGCATCTTGAATGGAATTTGAAGGAAAGGTTGTTTGAGATGTATGTGTTGGTGATAGAGGAGAAGACCTCCATAGCTAGCACAAAGAGTAGAGGAGAGAGCGGGTCTCCCTGTCTAAGTCCCTTCACCCCTTGAAAGTGCATGTCCATGGAATTCACCATTTATTGAGATGGTGAATGATGGGGATGTGATGCAAGCTTTAACCCATTCAACAAATAGAGAGGGAAATCCAAACAGTGAGAGAGTGTCCAGTATAAACTCCCAACCCACAGAGTCAAATGCCTTCTTAAGGTCCACCTTAATTGCGCATCTTGGAGGCTTAAGATGTCTATGATACCCCTGCATGAGCTCCTGCGCAAGCATGACATTATCCCCAATATGCCTTCTTTGAACAAAGGCTTTTTGGCACGAGTCAATAATGGATGGAAGGACAAGCTTGATGTTCCCTGCAATGAGCTTAGCAATGCATTTGTATAGCGTATTACAACATGAAATGGGATTGGAAGATAGCAGTGTCTCCCTTCTTTGTTCACAAGAAACAAGACTTGGTTTTTGCCATGTTTCAATGGTTGCTGTGTATTGTATAGGTCCTTTAACCTTTTGTTGTCTTTTTGTCTCTGCTATTGGCCTTGGCCTCCATGTGATTTTGTTTTCCCCTCTTTTTTGAGGGCTTCATGTATCTATTTTATCTTCAATACAAGCTTACCTTCAACTAAAAAAAAAAAAAACATGAAATGGGCCTAAAAAATTCTGTAAACTTCCTGAATTTTCTATTCAATTAAAGGATTTCACACCATAAATCCCCCTTCTTTCTTTCTCTTTTTTTTTTTTTTTCTTCATTCCTTTCCCTTTTTACATCATATTTGTTATATGTTTTCCTTTTTTATGCAAATTTGATATTGAAAAACTCTTCGTTTTTTTTCCCGCCTTTTTTTGAAGGTAAACATTTTGCCTAAAATGCCCTTTTTTCAATGAATTAGTATTTAATTAACAGGGACGAAATTGTAATTACCGCTCTCTTGCGTGGAAGATCAGTCGAAGACCCAACTCTTCACACATTTTCCCTCCCCTGTTTGAATTTCTCTCTCTACAACACGACACCTCACACACTTCCTTCACACATTTTTTTTTTTCTTATCCGACCCGCTACCCGACATAACGACTCAATGAGAATCATCAAATCTGCACTCAAGCTCCTCTGAAACATGGACATGCAATGAAGAATTCTACAGTTTCCTCCAAGCTAGGTTGATCCGGCGGCGAGGTCAAGTGCAGTTTCTTAAGCAGCTCGGCCAGGTTCACTTCTTTCTTCGAATTTTGGAACAAAGAACCCTCCATAAAAAAGCCCTATTCCTTTAGTCGCTCTCTCCGCTCATACACTAGAGAGAGAAAGGTGAGAATTTTAGAGAGAGAGAGTGGGGGTGGGTGGCGTCTTCGGCGGCAGCGGCAGCGGCAGCGACGGCTTGTTAGGGTTTTATGCAGAGGGAGAGAGAGAAATGAAATAGGAAATGTGTTAGGGGGCTTTTATGCAAATTAAGTTAGGGGTAAAAAAATAAAAAATAAAAAAGGGGGGTAATAAGGAGTTTTTATATTTACTTTTTGTCAATGAGTGGTGTGAGGGGCTTATTTGTATTTTTTTTTTAATTTTATAGACTGAAATACATATTTTAAAAAAGAAAGGATTATTTGTACACAAAACTGATATTACCCTAAATATAAGGTACCAAAAAAAAAAAAAAAAACTGCTCACATCTAACTCTCTTTGGAGTCTTTATTGCCAAAAAATTTTTAAAAAAAACAAAACAAGAACAAAATCTGACATACTATTGATGACTGGGCAATTGTTTTGCAGTACATGTGTGTGTGTGTATATATATATATATATATATATATCAGTTAAGTCCGACGGTTGAGATTGCTTGATCCTGTAATTTGACCTCGCACAACTTGTTTTGAATCATAAAATATAGGAGTAGAAAAAAATTGAATAAGACCATCTCAATGCTAAAAGTCATTTACACATGTCAAATCTATATTTTGACAAGTGTTACAATGTCAAAATGCTACATTTTGGCAATTCTGTTCTAATTAATGGTGCATTTCATGCAAAATACTATTTTTTGACACAACCACTATTATTTTTCAACTACTATTTTCACCATTCATATTTGCATCAGTAATATTAATATTAGGCACATTTTAAGTCAAGTTGTAGACATTAGAAGGAAACTAAAATTAAATATAATTAAAAAGAAGCAAAAATTTAAAATATCTGGTCAAAAAAAAAAAAACAAATTTATTATTATTTTTTTACCATTATTTGGGAATTAATTTTTTTATATAATATATTTTTTTCTTTTTCAGAAATTTATATATATATTATATATATATAAGTATATTATATATATTTGATTATATTATTATTAAAAATATATATATTTTTAGGGCAAATCATTTCAGCCTCCCCAATCGCCTCCATCTCTATTCTCGTTCTCAACTCTGAGAACTTGCCCTTTCTCTCTGCAACTACAAACTACAAAATCTACAAGAATCAGAAGTTCAAAACCCATGTATTTCAGTTTATCTATCTATCTGCAAGAATCTAAAGTTCAAAACCTATTACCTATATCAAAACCCATATCGGCGTATCATTTCAGATTGTTCAAAAAATCAAAACCCATATCTTTCAGTTTCCATCGCCCGCTGTTCCAGATCGGGTTCGCCGTTCGCAAGCTTCCCCCCCCCCCCCCCCCCCCAGGACAACTGCTAACTTGTATGTATGGGTTTTGTTTTAATTTTTTTTCTAAATCAACTAATCGATATCTGTAATTCTTGATTTTGTGTATGCATATATATATATCAAGGTCTGTAATTCTTGTTTTATAATCAAAAGTTCAAAACTCATATATTTCTGTTAGATTTGGCACAAAATATAGAAATAGCTATTGATATTTGTTTTGCTAGATTTGGCACAAAAAATAGCAAAGGCAAATTTTAGCAGCTAATATAACAACCAATTGGAGAGCTCAGTTTTAACTCACCTGTTATATTTTGAATTGGCATCTCATATGGCAACCTCATTGGAGATGCTCTAACTTCTCTCCCAATGAATTATATATTTAAAAAATAAAATTGGAGAATTATCATGTACACCATTACTTGGTAAAACTTATGGGTACTTTTTGCATAAATATAAGGTACCTACAAAAAAATAATAATAATAATAAATAAATAAAAAGAAGATACAATTGCACACATTTAACTCTCTCTTTATTGGTAAAAAATAAAAATAAAAATAAAAAAACTAAAACTAAAACTAAAATACTATTGACGACGGGGCATTGCTTTGGTGTACATGTGTGTATATATATATACAAGGGAGAAATTATTAATGGGCTAATCTGGGTTATACCCCAGGTCGAACTAAAAAAAAAAAATACTACTATTCATATAAGTCCAATGCATATGTAACCAATTTATCTTCATATCAGCCCAACTGTATGTGTTTACCTGGGCTATATTTGCTACTATCCTTCTTTTTCGAAGTGTTCATGTGTTTATCTTTTATTTTTTCCAGCATAAATTATGTTAATTAGAAATCTCAATTCAAAAAGTTTACAACTACTAGAAAGTAAGGAAACATCCAACATTTCATTAATATTAGGACATAAACCCATATTCCCTATAACATGGGCAGTCTTATTTCAAAATTTAAGAACTTTATCCATTAATAGTTGAATGGATGTTCAAGGTTTAATTGGATAATTTTTTATTTTATTTTTACCCGGAAAACGAATTCTAATGGGTACTTGATGGTGGATAACAAATATGTTTTTATACCTGATTTTAAGTTGATTTAAACTTGGTAAATTAAGTTTCTAGGTCCTCTCGGATCGGATCTTCAATAAAAAAATGATCAATTTCATGATCTAATTACTTGGACATGAAAATAAAACCATATTGAACACAATATACCCTTACCATATCTTAGTTCTACAAGAAATTTTTTTAATATTTCAATTGTGTCCATCTACAAATTTTCTTTTCTTTAACTTCAACTTTACAATCCTGGCTATGTGGTGCTGAAATTTGGCATTTTGCAACGTGAAAAGGTTATAATATTATATAGAACAAAAGAAGAAGAAAAAAAAATGAAATGAAAAAGAGCAAAACCAATCAATTAAAGAATTGTAAAACAATGACCCAGTAGTTTTCTTCGTCACTGACCTTTGATCTATCCTATCAAAATTTGTCCAACAGTCATGATATTCCACCAGATTCATAGCTCTCATCTGACGGTATATATAGACAGTGATTCAGTGAATATTGCTTCAGCTGAATATCCATTGTATATACATAGTAAATATGCACCCAATGAATGAATATTAATTAAACAATTGATATATAATAACTTGAATAACCAATCCAGTTTGAGGAGTATTTCAATGACTACATAGTTTGGATCTTGTGAAATTCTCTCTTAAAAAACAAAATTCATCAACAACCAGCATTATAATAATTCGATGATAACCATGAGCTATACGTACGTACCCCTGTAGCCAAAAACCAAACATCAAGAACTTGAACAAAAAGGACCACCACCATTACCAATGCCAGCCATTAACCAACCTTGAAGCTAGCAGATCATCAAACATGCTGTCAAGAGCCTTCACAAAGCCCAGGAGGAGCTCCGGTGAAGCCGAAAACAGTTGCCGGTCCATCGACGAATATGGGGACTGCGTGATAGGGTTCATGGAGGACATGCCTCTGATCTTCTGCGGCGGCAGCAATAATGGAGGGGAGTACTGTGTGGGTCCCGGTGGCCACGGCGGAGGAGGGGCTTACTTGACCTTGAAGGGGTTGTTGAGGGCGTCGGTAGGGGTGTTGGGCGAGAGCAGGTTGGGGATGACGGAGAAAGTGGTGCTGTGGGTGGGGAAAGTGTGTACGGTGAAGAGGTTTACGAAGGTGAGTGTTGGGAGGGGGGAGTTCGGGAGAAGGATTCAGCTGCTGGCGCAGGTTAGCAGGAGGTGTGAGTATCTTGTGCCTGTCAATGCTTTCTTGTATTCCAAAAGGATCAAGTTTGTTGTTTCTGATTACCATCCCATGGGAAGCCTGGCTGACTTGCTTGCTGGTATATATGTTTTTACTTTTATTTACTTCTTCTCATTTATAATATTTATTTACTTTTCATTTTCATGATCAATATATATATATAGTATATCTATATATAAATATGACATATATTGTGAAGTTGTGGTTTGAATTTTGTTTTGATTTGTTATCTGATTTTGATTCGTACCTATATTTCTCTTGCGGATTATGGATCCAATTTTTGTTCTCTCTTATGTATTACGGATCTAATTTTTGAATTTTTTTGTAACTCTCTAATATATAAGGACATTTAGGGTTTAAGATGTGTGGTATGAGAAAGGAGGTTTGAGGATTGAAACTTGTAATATTTTATTTTTCACGTATTAAAATTTTTTTGTTGAATCTTCAGACTTACCAAATTACATAAATATTTATATTTTTTTGTGTCACGTGGATCTACATACCTGAAGCGTGGATTTTTTTATTTGTTCATGGTTTCTGATGTTTGTCATAAACCACCACAATTGATTGGACAGTGTCCCAATTAAGGAGAATCATATTAGTTAAAATAAAAAATACTACCTAATAACTGTAAAAAGATCTTAAAATTACAAAAACATGACATGAATTCTAAAACTTATATTGACCCAGTAACCAGTGATATCTTTTTTCATCTCTCAAAATGAATAGTAAAGAAAAACAATAATAAATAAATACATAAAATTCCTTAAACGAAGAATTAAGTCTATTCAAGATGGCCCAAAGCACCTGAAGACTACACATGGAATCTCCAAATTTTAGCTGCTTTTATGACTCATGGTATTCGTTCAAAGGTGGAAAACCAAATCATTAAAGCTGAAAACATGATCTAAATTGGCTTGTTGGCGAATAAGCAAATAAATAACTTTGACGAACCCTAAAATGGTTGTTAAAGAGCAATTGTGTGTCTTCAAAGCAATTTTCTTTAATTTTGGCCCCCTTGCGTAAAATGCTAGGGACACGTTTGCGTGCCATACGAGGACTGTTCATGTTTAGTGTGAGATGGGTCTCACTGTGAGACAGATCTACATCATCTAATAATGGACATTTTTGTCACACAGGAATTAGAAGAAAGTTCAAAATTTTCTCTATTTCCAATTACAGGACGCCAATTCAGTGCTGCCAAACATAGCTTTAGTATCATAATTAATAGTGTTGTGGTTCATTTGTTTTTTTCTTTTAGTTTGCAAGCACTTTGAATATTCATTGAAGATCACTCTAAATAATGTAAATATTTGTGAAATGTACTCTTCTTGTTTTCCTGATACATTAGGTGCAAGGGAATATGGTCACACAGCTTTAGAATGGAATCATCGGCTCATAATAGTACTTCACATTGCGCGAGCCATCGCTTTCATCCATTCACATTCCCCTCCAAAGGACAGAAACTTGCAGCTGAACGTGCACGGTAACATCAAAGCCTCCAACGTCATGATCAATATCGATTTCAGTGCTTGCTTGACAGATTATGGCTTTACTCAACTGGCACGGCGGATAGAAGTTTCAGATACATGGCCGCATAAGCCACCCCCACCACCACCAGTAGGCTCATACTGTGACAATTTATGCCAGAAAAGTGATGTCTACAATTTTGGGATCGTAGTGTTGGACATTTTAGCAGGGCCTGAGGCTCTAGGTCAGATGAAGTGCATAACTCAGAAGAAAGAAGAGATCAAAAATGGGGACATTGAGTTTTTCGAGTTTTCTGTAGAAGGGAAAGCAAGAAAGCAAGCTATGCAGGTTTTGGACATTGCATTGGCATGTACAAATATGTCGCCCGACCCAAGGCCTTCAATGGAAAAGGTACTGTTGTACTTAGGAGATGTTCTTAGCGGCAGATAAGTATGTTGCATGCATAATAACTTCATTATATACAATGTATTCTTATATATCTATATCTATATCTATATATATATATATATAATGGCAGCAATTCTAGTTGCGAACCATGAAAAATTGAATGGACTGTCCAACAAATTGGTATTAGAAATATATTCATATGCCTTTTTGTACCTTGTTGTCCAGTTGATCCAACTGTTCCACAATTGGATATATATATATATCCAAAATTTAATATTTTGATGAAGTTTTAGATGGTATGAACTTTGTTAGTCTTGAAAGTTTTGCTACCTTGTGGTCCTATTCGTGCCTAATGAAACAGTAAGCTATAAGGTGAAATAAAAGAAGACTGGTTTTTCATTTGATTTTGTGTTCAATGGCATATATATGTTGATGGGCTTTTCTTCAATTAATGTTGTGTTCATATATATATATATATATATATGCAAAGTGATTTGATACATTTTGATAAGCTTCTCAGTTAACTAATTTTAGCTAAGGTTACAAAGAAGCAACACCATAGAGGGAATTACCTTTCAAAAAAACACCCACACATAATAGAGTGAATTGCTGTTTACATTTCTCAGCAAAGTCCAAAAGGGAGGCTGACAATGTAAATCATGTGTTACTCTCATTTTATATGGTTGAAACTCAATTCTTGTTTTTTGCCTAGCTATTGAATTTTATTAATGTGTGTATATGTAACATACACAAGTATATATATATATGCACAACAGGGTACTCCTGATCAACATTGTGCAACATAAATTCGATACATAAAAATTACTGAAACTACAATGAATTTAGAAAATTTTCCCCCATTGGAGACAGATTGGAGGATGTTTTCTAATCCCAGCTGGTGCAGATGGTTTAAAATTGACTGTCAAGCTTGTCTTTGTTGTCTGCTATCTGATACACCCTTTTTTTTTATACAAGGCCCTCTTAACAGATGTTCCTTCTCTTTAGTGGCTTAGGATAGCTTAGACCTTACTCATGGCTTATTGCTAAAACTTGTTTGGTTACAAAGAAAAGTGAATTCTGAAGTCAATTTTGCTTTTCAATTAAAGGGAATATTAGGCTAGATCTTCTCTATCAGTTTGCATTGATTGTACTGATCCCTATCAAAGGAATCTGCAAGTTATTCCACTTCCCACTATCTGCTCTATTCTTCTTCCATAGTCTCCAATGCCCCATGGGACCTACAAACAGACAAACACACAACACACAACACACACACACACACATGGATGTGCCATATGTGTGTGTGTGGGGTAAGCCACACATGTACATATGGAAACCACATGCAGGGACTTAGTCATCTGCTTGAATTTGGTGCTTGTGTAGTGTTTGGATGTGAAAATATGTCAATTAGTGAAGAAAATTGTGTGACATGTACACAACTGATAGAATTTAGATAATATATATATATATTTATTTATTTATTTATCTTGACAAATTAGGGGGAGGGGGACTCGAACATGAGTACCCGTACCTGCAATCTCATAGAATGGACCACGGTTTTCGATCAGTGTCAACTTTTACTTATTTTCCTTTTCTGCTTATCTTATCCTAAACATACTAAAATTAAAAAGAAAGACTTTACAAAAAGATAAGCATAAAATAGGTTGCAAGCCAGCACTGAAATTAGCTTGATGTGTGACAAATATATATTCTATATCATTTTCCCCATGTGACAGATCAAGGTGAAGGACCACAACCATGAATGTAGAAAAGTTGTTGCAGACAATTATTATCATACTCTCTTATTTAATTTTGTAGGTTCATGTAGTATGATGATAATGTTGAAAAATAAAGATAGTCCTTTGCATATATACAACCATATATGTAGGGTATTGAAACAAAACGATTGCACTAACCTGAGATAAAAAGGTGTGGTCTTCAAGCTCAATCCATGAGAACATGGCATGCATTATTCACTCTCCTCGAGAGCTTCAGCATTGGCCTTCTGGGAGGCGAATTCGGAAGCCCTTGAGGGAGAGAGAACAATGGAGGCCATATATTTGTACTGCCATTCCCATAATTCCACGATCACCAAGACAACTTTCACCCACCCTTCTCAAAGGCTTCAGGCTTGCTAGCTGTAGCTGCACAGCACCGCCGGAAGCCAATGAGGGAGAGTGGGCAACTGAAGTGTCTTGGGAGCTCAAATCCAGAACACATTGACACACACAAAACACACACACACTCCTAGCAAGCAAGACTTGGCTTGTTCAACCCCCCCTCAAGTGCTCCTAAGCTGACTTCAAGCATCCCATATTGGGGGACTTGAGATGGTCCCAGCTCAGAAGCCCTTGAGGGAGAGTGAGCAACCAATGCCTTGAAGATACTCCAGTTCTCTCATTGGTATTGACTTGCTTGGTAGATAGTATTGGACAATAAGTCCTTTATATAAGCCCCAAAAAAGGAGGTAACGACGGATGTGGAGAAAACATTAGGCCATTTGGTGGGGTCTACATATCTTTGGCACTTGACATTTTGTGCCAAACCAGATCCTAATGCTTCCTAAAAAAGTCATATCCTAGAATAAAGATAAGAGTACTGTTGATCATAAACAGTCAAACACAAGTTGTTTAGTTGCTCTGTATTATTGAAGCCAATATGGTTGGCCCTTGAGAACCATGACAAGGCAATTATCTTTATATATATATATAATGAAAAAATTACATTCACCTTTCTTAAAATTTGTACAAATTATACACAAATAAATTATATACAAGTAAATCGTTCAGCGTTTATTATTTTAGCCTCCTGAGATTTGGTGTCCGTTCAACAACACTTCTAATGTTTTCTTTCCAACACATTTGATGACCAAATTTGATAAAATGACAATTTTATTCGTATAAAACACATTATAATATATTAAGGTCATTACGTACTAACTTTTCACACTCAAATCTCTTTTTGGTTCTCGACAACATATTTAGGGGAGATTAAAGTAATAAGTTGAACGATCTACGTAATTTGATCAAATCTCATAAGAGGTAATTTACACTATTACTACTGCTGCTGCTGCTATTATTATTATTATTATTATTAGGGTTAGGCAAGAAACATTCTTACTATATACAAAAGGTGCAGAAAACCCCTTCCTGTTCTTTTTTTTTTTTTTTTGAGCAAAAAATCCCTTACTGTTTTTTTTTGGGTGCAAATTGCCCCTAATGGAAAAAGCCCTCTTCACGCCGGCACCCTTGTTCATCTTCTTCACGGCCATTAGAAGCCATTAGAGGAGAGGCATACAAGCTCCGAGAAAATAATCAACCACCGCTTCTAAGTATTGGACTGATGAGGATGTCTTTCTTACAGAGCTAAATCCTTACCAGTACCACCCTTCAACTTTACCTGGTTAGTATCAATTTTGTTATTACATTCTTGATTGTTTTATACTATTTATCTTTCCACAATCTCTCTCTGTATATGTATATAATTATATATATAATTGTGGTCTCTCTCCAATATCTAATTTAAAATTAGACTTCCTATTTGAACTTTTGTTTTCCTGATTAAATAAGATTTTACTTCATTTTGTGATCAATAGGCTGATTTGAAGGTGTTAGAATCATGCCCTGAAGTTTTGATCTCATTTCCAGGGAGTACATTTAAACTCTCTGCATTGTGAAGCTCTTCATTTCAGTGGAACAAGTGCAATCATTTGTATGTTTACATTTTATATGGATTTTAAGAAGGTGAAAACTTAAATTTACCATGGGATTGTATAGAACTCATAATTGATTAAGCAATCTGAGTTTGTTTGGTCAATTATTTTCTCAGAGCTTGTATGCCTCTCCTCTAATGGCGGTGAAGAAGATACACAAGGGTGCCCCCGGTGAAGAAGATTTATATTATTATTATTATTATTATTATTATTAGATATATATATATATATATATTGTCAAAATGGCTGATTAGGGGGCCAATTTGCACCCAAAAAAATAGTAGGAGATTTTTTTACCAAATAAAAAAAAAAAGAAACAAATAGAGATTTTTTACACATTTTGTGTATAATGAGTGTGTTTCTTACACGTAACCCTTATTATTATTTAACGAAAAGAAAAGGAAGGGGCTTAGATGCTTAGGCATCTCAATCATATCCAATGCTACAAGAATGTTTATGCAGAAATAATTTCACTTTGACATTCCTCAAATCCAACTTTAAAAAATTCACTTTATATCTGTACCAAAAAGCAAATGGCATATCTTACCAATATAGAATAATGGGATCTCCACAACCTTTCAATTTTTTGGCATACTAATTTTTAACCTTTTCCTTCATGCATGATTATCCCGTGTGCTCAAATGGTATTGAATGAAAACAAACAAAATCCATGTCGTATAGCTGGATGAATGTGTATCCATTATTCTCCAGCTGTATCGAATGTAAAATAATCTCTTCCAATTTTGGTGATTCTTGACTAACTAGTGAAGGGAGATTTGAATACGGGTACACCGCACTCGAACTCGAATAACGAGTATTCCTTGCTTATGTGATGAATTTTTGTGCCAAGAGAGAGACCAGCAAATAAGTCTCCACTGACATAGTGCCAATGTCCAAATTAGTCCTATATTTGGGAAATGCCTCATTTACCTACTTTTTTCAAATTCTGTCATACTAGTTTGAAACTTTTGTGAGTATTGTCAGTGCATTAGAGTCAACCTAAAATTTGCAAAATAGTTGGAATAGTGGACAAAAAATTATAGGGCGAATTGTAAAAAAAAATCCCTCGACTTTCATCCATTTATAAAAAATCTCTTATGAATATCTTTACCAATTAACTCCTCTCAATTATCATGAGTGGGTCATTTTAATTAATTTCTTTTAGAGTGATTGTGTGAAGAAAAAAAAAATCGGACAAAATTACCCTTAACATAAAATATCCATAATTGTGTAATAAAAATTTTAGACAAAATTACTCTTAAAATCAAAACAATACATTAGTATTACTAAAGTACCCACCACTCACTTTTTATTTTTATTTTTCTTCCCTTTTTTAACTGCATAAAACACTAAAAAAATATCTATAGAATAAATAAATAATTGAAGATAGTCCAAAAAAATATTTGTTATTCAAGTGAAATATCTTTTGACTAAAAAAAATAAAAATAAAAAACAAGCGTGAAATTTTTTTTTTTTTGTCGGGTGGGGGGGGGGTTGTTTTGATATTATGGTAGATACCACTGGATTTTTTTTTGGGTATGCTATATTCATAATTTTTTATAATTGTATAAATTTCTACGATCCTTCGTATATATGTCTCTTTCTTTATCTTATTTTATAAAAAAATCATAGTTCAAGTTTTTTTTTTTTTTTTGACCAAAATCAATTTAAGTTTGACATTTGATAAATAACTACCATATTACTATATATATTCCAAATGCAAGAACATTTCGAAAGAAAAAATCAAAGGCCTCGTTTCATAATAAGAGGCCTCGTTTTAGTATTTTATGCAGTTAAAAAAATAAAAATAAAGTGAGTAGTTGGTACTTTAATAATACTAATATATTGTTTTGATTTTAAGGATAATTTCATCCGAAAATTTTATCACACAATCACTTTAACAGAAGTTAGTTAAAATGACCCCCCTCATGATAATTGAGAGGGGTTAATTACTTAAAATATTCATAAGGAGTTTTTTACAAACGGGTGAAAGTTGAGGGGAGTTTTTTGCAATTCGCCCAAAATTATAATGTTACAGTCTATAGTTGATTTAGATGTCTAAACCTTATTAATGCAGTTGTTTCTCTAATATACTTCATCTACTTCTAAGCTACCCATCAAACAATGATGTGCTTGTGCAACTCGGGCGGGTTCAACCCGGTCCAACTTGAACCCTAGCCTCTAGCTCAATGCCGTCTAGAGCTCTCACCAGCCACCACCACCACTGATCATTTTCACTGGCCACAGATCTTGTTGCCATCTAGAGCTCTCACTGGCACCGCCGATCATCTTCGTTGGCCAAAAATCATCTTCATGTATCACTGCCATCTTCAGACTTCAACCTATTGCCAAAAATATTAAGATTTGTTAATTTATCTCTTACTATTTACTGATTTTCTGAGTGTACAATTTTCAGTGATCATGTGAAGATTTCACTGATCTTCTTGAGTATTGCAAACATAAGCAAAAAGGAATTCAATATTACATATGAAAAGAGAAATTTTCTAGTTAGTTTTTTGTTTATGCATTTCTTTGATTACTCCGAGTGCCTCTCCAAAATCTTATCATATAAAGAAACCAAAGTCATAAACTTTTTTCGTTGATATTATTTATTATTTGAAAACGCATCCAACTTGGTGCAAACTAGACCAACCCGCCCAAACTGACTTGGATAATATATAGGGCCCATAGTGCAAGTTGGGCTTGGGTTGACCCCTCAACTCATCGATATATGGTGTTATCTTCACAATCCAATTTTCTTCCCTAATATTATAAAAAAATCCAATTCAAACTTCCCAAACCTCTCACAAGTCCCTGCAGGCCTCACTAGAAGTGGCAAAGAGTCCGAATTCAACTCTCCATCATTTTTCTTTTTGCACTCACAATATACTTATTTTAAAAAAAACTGACACTATTTTTCTTCAAAAAATACTCAAGCATACACTCCCCACTTTTGAGAAACATTTTCTTGTTTAATTTATTAAAAAATTCATTTGAAGTGCAAATATAAAAAAGTAATAATAATAATAATAATAATAATAATAATAAAAGAGTTCGAATATGGTTCTCCCAAAATAAATAAAAAAATGAAAATTTTGGGCTGGGCCTGTAGCCTGTGCTTTACCCTGGGAAAAAAGCCCAAACTCAACAGTGACACTTAAATCCAAGTCCAGCTCAATCTAATCCAAATGCGCAAAAGGCATTCGGCCCAGACCAATTTACCACGCGCGCGAATATATTGGTTTTCTCAATATTTGGCGCGTAAACTAGTGAATTAAGAAATTAGAGGATTACATGGATAAAAGCTTCAACTCAATAAGACTCATTTTTTAGGGTTTCTGATCGATCAGTGAGGAATGGCCTCTTCACGTCCCTTGAAGCGTAGACGTAAGAACCAGAACGAACATGATGATGAAGTTGAAGAAGCAAAAGAGAAGAAGAAGCCTTCACCTGTGGTGGTCTTCGCTCACGGTGCCGGTGCCCCTTCATCTTCCGATTGGATGATTAGGTACCCTGTTCTTCTCTCTCTCTCTCTCTCTCTCTACACACATATGTGTGTGTAAATGTATACATATATCCTCTAATTAAATAACCTAACTAGATAGATACCTGAATTGCATAAATTTCAAATTTGAGCTTAAAGATTGGTTTTTTAGACTAATTTTTAGTAGCATAGAATTTTTTTTTTTTTTTTTCCCCACTGGTTTGATACTGTTTTGTTCTGCGTTAAGGTCTATTATTTGTTTAGTTTGGTGGAGTGTTTTCTGACAATTTTGACTTCTAAATGTGATAAGAACTTTAGAACTCAAACATTATACAAATGTGTGTGTATTTGTTTCTTTTTCTTCCCATACAAGTTCTAGTCAACCACACTTTAGCATTATGATTCATTCTTGGTGGAGCATCCCTTCTTAAACAGTGTGTATATATTGTGGTAAATGAAGTAGCAGAATATTGAGACAAAGATAAGAACACATTGGGAACCAAACCTTACTGCAAAGAAAGGAAAACCCAATAACTGCTAAAGGATTATCTTATAGCAAATTACTAAATTAGTACAAATTCTTCTATATATATATATATATATATATATATATATTGAGAACTGACCAAAAATCATGAATTTTGACTTTCCTTAAAATCGGAGACAAAACAGAGTTGGAATCAACCCTGAAAAAAATAAAAATTAAAAAAAAAGCTACCAAAAGTGAAAAATAAATTTTTTTTTTTTTTTAAAAAAGAAAAGAAAAAAGAAAAAAGAAAAGAAAACCTAAAAACTGCAACCACATAAAGTGGCTTCAGATATCTTGAAGAAAACTGGCCACATCGTATAGCTAGTCTTGGAGCTTTCCAGAAGGCCTGAAACACTTTTTGAATCAAAAGTTATGGCCATTTGAAGTTTTTCCCTAAAAACTACACAACATGACTGGCCTCTTGGGCTTATGTTCACCCATCCACTCTAAAGACTCTTCTGCCATCTGTTACTAACAGCAAACTATAGAGTTATGGGCTTGTGAAAATAAAGCTAAGAAGCAGAAAATGGGAAAGAGGAAAAAGAACTGTAAATGTAACAGAAAGATTGTGTTATAAAACTTAAGTTTTTAACAAGCATTAACATACACCAATTAATTAAATCATATGCCCGTATGGTGATACAAAGTCCCCCTGAAATCATGTATACAAGCAAGTATATGTCTATACTTTTTTTTTTTTTTTTTTTTTTTTGATAAGTAAGTAAATGTCTATACTTATTATCGGCGAATAATTTCTATACATGATTCTGGTAATGAAACTTGATTTGGCTGGATTGGTCATTGGTGTATTATATACATGATTTTGTTTCCTACTGAAAAATGATTAGCACCCTTCTTGATCCTCTATTCTTTAGTTGTGGGGCATTGAAGTGATAAATGGTCAAACTATATGTTTGTAGATGTTATTGTTGATTGTCTACTTGTGGAATTGTAATTATTGGTGATTTGAAACACAGGAAAGGGAAAGAAACAACTACAATAACTGAAGCTATTCAGAAAAAGTTCATCTGTCATAAAAAAATTCGAACATGAAAAACCATCTGCGGTATGATTTACATAAAGTTCCTATAAAAGCTCACATTTCTACTTTTTATTCAGATGGAAGGAAATGTTGGCCAAGGCATTGGACGCTGTTGAAATAGTAACTTTTGATTACCCATGTGAGTTTATTTGTTAATCAAATGCTTTATTTTGCTTTCTTTTGGTATAATATTGGTTTCTGAAGCTGATTGGAGAACTGATATTCTAATGATTTATGACGCTCATTAAAGTTTGTGATTTACATAATGCGTTCATTCAAAGGGTTATCTGATTTTTGATATGACTGATTGAATAAAGGCCATTACCATTGCTTGTCCCCACTACGTGAGGTGCTGGGATGGGTGGAGTGGAGGCAAAGTGAACCTTTTACATTATTTTACACAAAGTGGCTGCTCTCTGACATGTACTTTCCATGCTAGTCAGTTCGAGTTTGACCATTTCACCTAGAAATGATCCCTATATGACTGACTGAATGATATATGAAAATTAAACTTATGAGCCTCATCGGACTTTGGAGTTCTTGTCACTGCTGTGGACTACAAATAGGCAAAGTTAACCTTTTACATTATTTTACACAAAGTGGCTGCTCTCTGACTTGTACTTTCCATGCTAGTCAGCTCAAGTTTGACCATTTCACCTAGAAATGACCCTATATGACTGACTGAATGATATATGAAATTAAACTTATGAGCCTCTTCGGACTTTGGAGTGCTTGTCACTGCTGTGGACTACAAATTTTAATGGATTTCTCTTTGGCAGACATTTCTGGTGGGAAGCGCAGGGCTCCTCCCAAGGCAGAAAAGTTAGTTGAGTTTCACTCAGAGATTGTCAGAAAAACTGCTGCTACTTATCCTGGTCATCCACTTGTTTTGGTTGGAAAGTCCATGGGTTCAAGGTAATGATAGTCACTATATTTTTCCAAGGAAGAACGCATGCATGCTGTGGAAGAGCTTAGTCTGCTTATACTTTACTAAAGAGTCTCTGTTTCTATGATACTTCTTCTTTTGATTGAAAGTTGAATTGATCATAACCTAAAATAGTGTTTATGATATCTGTCAAGGTTCATGAGAAAAAATATTGTTTTGGAATTTTGTGGAAGTCAAGGCCTGCTATACTCAAACTCAAAATTTGGACAGAACTTGGAACCTTGTGAAATTTAGTTTCTTTAATATGTGTGTGTGTGTGTGTGTGTTATTTTGTTGGGTTAAATTTTTATAGGTTTCCATTTTTGTTTCAGATGAAGTAGTCCATTGCCTGTTGTTACTTCTCTGAAAGGAATCAACATGAAATGGGCTTATATACACAGTTATAAGTTATGCATCCATCTGAAGCAATATTAACAATTTTGGAGCATACCTGCAAAAATATAAATAATAAATTAAAGATTAAAAAAAATGGATTACAAATATAAGATACGCTTCAAACAAAAAAAATTAATAATCCTTGCAAAAGTTTACTTCTCTATTAATTTTTAATTTATCTTTTTTTTGTGTATGTAGGGTCAGTTGCATGGTGGCCGGTGAGAAAGACATTGATGCTTCAGTGGTAGTTTGCTTGGGGTATCCACTAAAGGTTTGCCATTATACAGGGATCTCACTTTATGTTATAATGATTTTGCTGTCTTTGCGCCAAGTTTTGGCCTTCGGTACATATAAAATGCTTTAGAATGATTTTTATTTTGTTGCATGTTACAAAGAATTGATTTGATGGTGGATCCACATTTTTTTTTTTTCCACCTAGTCTGCATGTATTTCTTAGATATCCCTGTCAGCATTTGATATCTACTCTGTTGTAGAAGTGCTATGATAACTAATAAGAACTCGTATCTGGGTCATGTAAATAAAAGTGAGAATTAGCTCACTAAAAGTGCTTGCATAATGTTGGCTGGGCTATATTGTGATGTAGATTCCAAAAAAACAAAACAAAAATCTAAACTGTTTCCAATTATCTTTGGTTTTCATATTGCTGTTCAAGTTGGTAGTATAGTCTGGATAACTTTGCAACAAGATGGGTGACAATACCATATTGATTATTGCATAAATCAGTGTGTAAAATATATATATATATATATATATATTTGTAGCATTATTTCTTGCTACATCTGCTTGCTTGTCCTAAGGAAACCCACAGCTAGTGAGGTTACTTCCAAATTTTGCTTAGCACATTTTTGTCTCAGGTCTTTGATTAGTAAAGGTAGTTTTCTTTTATATATATATATATATATATATATATATATATATATTGGTTAGTGAACTATTCCGACGAAACACCCGTTGGGCTCATGTCTACAACATAAACCTTGGATATCCGCAATCAACCGAGAATCATGGATATCGCTTAAACTAGGACTTGGACTTGAGATCTCAAGGTAGTAACTGAGACCCTACCATCTGAGCAACCCTGACAGGTTTAATTTTCTTTTATACCTGTTACCTTATAATGCCCAGGTCAAGGTTGAAAAATTAATTAAAACTGTAATACACGGAGTATAGGAAGTTAGTAACTAAAAAAACTTCTTTATGCTTTGCCAAATGTTGCTTAATGATGAGAAATTTGTGGTGGGGTACAGTCAACCATTTCTGATTAGAAATATGACGTACCATGATAGTGCTAAACAACTTGTTATTATATGCCAATCAGCATTTGTGTTGGCATTGAAGGCATGCCTCCAAGCCTTCATGGGCTGGTAGGTCTCTTGGCTTGAGAACGCCTCGCCTCCCCGTGAGATTGGTGGTGTACAATATGTTTGACAAGTTGTATAAAGGAAATGGCAATTACGATTCATTGCTTCTATTAACAAAACTATCTTTCTTGACCCAGTTGCATACTATTTCAGGGCATGAATGGAACAGTGCGAGATGAGACATTGTTGCAGCTTACTGTACCTATTATGTTTGTTCAGGTAAAAACACCTACTTATATTATTCATTAAGAAACTAAGTAAATTAGACAATATACCAACAGGTATGAACACAATGGCTAAGCATGCTTTGACATTACTTAATACCAATTGGGTAGTCTGATGGCACTTTGATCATAGAGTTCAAGCATTCATGCAAATTTAAGTTTGAAGATATGATAATGGTTTCAGGAATTTTTGACCTGAGGTTTTACATTTGGTTTACCATTCTGATTTCATTTTACTTCAAGTGCAATGGTCATTTTGTGTTTTTCTGGCTTCGTAGTACTCATAAGTGCACTATGTATTAATTGCACTCTTAAGTTATCCTTTTCTTTTGCTTGTGCTGATTATCATGTGATGATCTTGTTTCATGAAGGGTAGCAAAGATGGGCTGTGTCCACTAGATAAGCTGGAAGCTGTTCAGAAGAGGATGAAAATTATTAATGCATTGCATGTGATTGAAGGTGGCGACCACTCATTTAAGATTGGGAAGAAGCATCTGCAGTCAAAGGGGTCCACCCAAGAAGAAGCTGAAGATCACGCTGTTAAGGCCATTGCAGGGTTTGTTTCCAGGTCTATAGCAAAAAGGTGACACCTCTACTGCACAAGTGCTTTTGCATGTTGTATCAAACGGGTCTTAATGTGTATATTTTGTCTTATTTTGGTGTTTCTGGGCTAACATCTTTCTGCCTTCTGTGCCTTTTGTGTTGCATATGTCTTGTAAAGATTGCTCAAGTTTGTAATCTGAAACATCTTAGTCATTGAGGATGGAGCATTAGATCACTATGCTTGGTTAAAATTTTGTACCAAATAAGTGTGGTTTTAGATCATCTAATTGTGGCCTTCCCTATAACATTTGTTTGCCCTAGTTTTTTCCCTCCAAAACTCTCTTATGATGTGCCTTATGACTGTTAACTTTCTCCAGGTGTCTTTGTGGTAACAACAATTCAAATTAATTATAAACAATAGGAAATTTCCTTTAAATGCAGGGAAGGGACTATCGATATATAGTTTGTCTGTCTGTCATGCATGATCACTCCCTTCTGGCCTTCTCAATGCCAAACTTATACTATTTTGTTCATAACACAGGTGGTACAAAAGAGGATTATCATTTATTCTTATATGGTATACAACATATTTGTAGAATCAATCAATTTTCTACTAAACAATAGCCATATGTCATAGATAATTATAGCTTATTTTTACTTATAGTCTTGGTTGGCAGCTTTATTCCTCTCATTTCCATGTAGCTGAACCTTCACAATGCTTCTCCTCAGTCCTGCATACACAAAACATGAAATTCAGAACACAGTAATTTGCAAGACAAGAGTTGTGTCTTTTAGAAGCTTATTAGGCCATGTGAGAAACTTTGTCAAAAAGATGTTAAGAGAGCCTCATATACTGTACAGAAGATTAATTACTTTGTATTCGTGTCCTACTTGTTTTTAGAATTATAAGTTCATAAGACATGTCTTTGCCTTCTCACGGACAGCATTCGCCGTCACTACTGCTGCTGCTGCCATCGCTACTTTTGCCTTCCTTGCTCTTTTTGTTCTTCTTGTGTTTCTCCTTCTTCTTATGATCAGACAGCCTGGGAATGCAATTCCCTTCCTTCTTTTTCTTCTCAGTAGTGGAAGTATGGTGTGTGTGATGTTCTTGGTGTTTATGCTCAGTGAACAGCTTGCGTGCCGAGTTCGCCATCTCTTTCACTTTGTTGCAGAGCTTGTGTTCATTATCCCCATGAAGGGTCTCACTGGAGGGTTTGGGATGATGGTTGGTTTGATTGGCTGGTTTTTGACACTGCATTGAGGCCATGGAGTTGAAACTACAAGTGATTCTTTTGGTTTTGGGGATTGTTTGGGAGTGGAAAGAATTGTCTGGAAAATTTATACACAAAGGAGTTAGTGCATCTCCTTACACTTCCATTGCATAAGAATCTCCTTTTCCAGCTATAAAGTACCTTTTGCATTCTTTCTGATGGAATTTTTTTATGTTGATTTTCAACCGATCATGGTGCGCAATTGTTCCTTCTTTCTTTCTTTTGGATTATGACCGTCCACTTGGGGCTGTTTAGAGGGGCTTCCTGTACCCTCAGAAAAAGTCCGTTTCACAAAAAAGTAGTTTTATTTATTATTTCCATTCGAACTCGAATCCTATGCTGTAATCCCCCGTTGTATAGGTGTTGTATACTTTTCAACCCATTATATTTACTTTCAATATATTATATCTGTTTTTTAACACATTACAATTGACAAATGTAAATGTGTCGAAAATAGAGTGGTGGGAACATTTGAAATTCATTTGTGAATGGTTACACTAAAAAAGTATCCCAGACGGCCCATGATTTAAGTGCCCAGGTCCAAGCTCGCTGGCCTTTGAGAAGTCAAATACTAAGTCAAAATTAATGTAGGATGATGCTGATTTTGGTAGCGAGTGGGCCAAATTTTGGGTCTCTATTTAGCCCTCAATTGGGCCTTCAAAAGGCTGATTTTGGGTAAATGTTTAGTAATCACAGTGCTCGGGTTTGTTTTATTTTTTTTGAAAAGACATTACTCATATTATAACTTAAATAAGTGTAACTTAATAAAGATATATAACATATGACCTATAATTTTTGCAAGCCTTGATGGGCCAGGCCAAGCCTTGGGTTGGTTTTAGGCCTTTGGCCCAAATTGAATTTCTATTAATTTTTTGGGTTAATTGGAAAAAAAATATTTTCCTTTGAACTATTATTTTTATTTTTTATTTTTTCATATTGCCCTAATACTTGTTTTCTAGCATATCACTCACCTAATAGTATGTAATTTCTTTTTTAATGGCCTGTTTGACTAATGATTTTGTTTTGTGTTTTTTACTTTTGTTAGTGTACTGTAGCAAACTAAAAGTACGAAGCATGTTTAGCAATGTTTGTTATCATTTGAATAGTACCGAAACGCTTCTAAAATTGAGGTCAAAATCGAAAGTATCAAAATGATATTTTTGTTTGTTTCTGCACTGTTCAATAAAAATAAATAAAAAATAAAAAATCTTTTTAAATTAGCATTTTTAACTAGTTATTCAATTTTTTAAACTTGTAATACTTTTTACCAAATATGCTTTCACGCTTTTGTTTTCAAAAATTTTGTAACAAATTTACGTTACCAAACAAGTTTCGAAATAATATTAAACACACTCTAAAGCAGAAAAATTGTTTCTGTTTTAAATTCGTAAATATTATATGTATTGGTTCTTTATCCATGATTTAAAAAAAAATAAAGTAAAAAAATTAAAGTAAACTAGAAAGAGGGGGACTCGGAACACTGACCTATCAAGACAATTTGATCAAGAAAGGGTAGAAATGTATTAATGTGAAAGAGATGTGGTAGGGCTATGATTACATCACATAGTCGTCACAAATCTAGAAGGATAAGTAGGTTTGGTGGCCACTTGCTCCTTTGGATCAGATTAAAGTGCCAACAACACACACATCCTCTTCACTCTCCCAAACAAAAACCAATTTATTTTCCACAAAAACACGGTTACACATTGATTGATTATTGAAAAGAGCGAGACGTTCTGATTTTGTCACCATTGCAATTAACAACAAAAATCATGTCAGTCCCCATCTGTTTTGAAGGAACCCAAAAATAAATAAATAGATAATAATAATAAAATAAAAATCATCAAAAGTCCTGATTTGGTTTGAAATTTTCAAACTACAATCTCTATACTATTTGATCTTGTCATGGAATACGTTTGGTAAGCCGTTTTATTTTTGAATAATATATAAACAGTGTTTTTGTTGTAAAAATATCTTGAAAAAAAAATCAAAAGTATGTTTGGAAACGATATTTTACTGTGAAAATATCGGAGTGTTTTAGCACTGTGTATGATTTTGGATCATGAACAGTTGTCAAAATAAGAAAAAATATTTTTTTGATATTTTAGTTTTGAGTCACTGTTCATGAAGTGTTTTAACACTGTGTAAAATAAAACAAAGCCGTATCAAACATGCTTTTGTTATCAAAATCGACACTATAACAGCCCAAAAACAAAAATAATAGAAACAAAACGCATGCCGAACGGGAAATTATGCAACTAATAAACTTTAAATATAAAAAAAGTGTCATTATCCAATGTGATCCAGATTAATCGAAAATTACTCGGTGTGACCTAGATTGATCGAAAATTATGAGAAAAAAGTAAACGCTTAATTCTCACACAAACACTTAAAAAAAATATTATTCCCTCATTCTTAACCTAACTCATTTTAACTAGAACAATATAGATGTGTGAAAATATTTTATTTCTGAAGTCTTCCCTGTTAACTGTTTTAAAGTTTTTTATTAAAATAAATAAATAAATAAATAGATAAATAAGATTCAAAAGTCCAAGTTTTTAGAAGTAAACATTTTTCGTATCTAAACAATTTTGTCACTTCAATTGAGATGCTGTGCTACTGATTCTCCAGATCCGTGTGAAGTAGACAACCCCCTTCACTTGGACTGAAAATATAAATATCCATGTCACATACGTACGCATTGTTGGTCTTCTTTATTTAATATTTAATTTTTTAAAATCATTTTTAATTACGATAAATTTTTGCCTACCTTCTCTTTTCAGAAAAATAATTCTTTCTCTACATCGGTCTCCTTAAACAATTCTTTCTCTACATCGTCTACTTTCTTTTTTTTTCTTTTTTGGATAGTTAAGCAAACACGCGCACACATCTTTGCCCACATCGACGCTCGAACTCCTCCCCTCTTATTATGTGCTCTAACTTTATCATGGAGAAAATGCATATAGTATTGAAATCTTATTATGTGTTAAATTGAGTTAGGCTCTCAATAGTATTTTTTTTTTTTCTTTTTTATTTTATGTTCTGATAAATTAGAAGAGTAAGACTCGAAAAATGTAAGAAAAAAGAAAAAGTGAACAAAGTTAAATTTGACCGGACGAATGTCAATTTTAAGGTGCCACCGTGCTTCTAGACTAAAACTTTTAAGGTGCCACCGTGCTTCTAGACTAAAACTTAGAATCTAAATTAAATTATATAAGAAATGAGGATGGTGGAATGGGTTTGGCGAATTTTCATGAACTGAGTATATATTCTTAAAACATAATGTTACTTTTAGTTATTTTAATACGAGTAACGATACTTAAGACTATTTCATATATTAAATAATTTAGGGTTAATTTTATTGACATTTTTTTCTATTTGACCAAATATTATCTTCAAACATCTTTTAAAATTAACTATCACTTAGACACTAATCTCTTTTTTATTTTTTCCGTTAAAAATGTACAAAATGACAATTTTTAATCTATTTAATTCAAAATATCAAAAGCCTGAAATAATCAAATTGCCCTCATTTGTTACTCTGTCACCCCCAAAACTCTTCATCTCACTCTTTTCTCCTGAAATATATATATATAAAGAATATTTTTAAAAAGTATTTATAAATTTATAATTATAATTTAGTTGGTTTTAAAAAATTATTATAAATTTGGTTTTAAAAAATAATTATAATTTGGTTGGTTTTAAAAATGGGATATATATATATATATAAAGAATAATTTTAAATTAATATAATGAAGGTCAAAGGATATTCAAGTCATTTCAACCATTATTCAAATCATCAGATAGTTAGAAAAATAGCAATATCATTTTACATACAAAAATGTATCTAACACACTTTTAAATTAACTTTGGGAGTGTAAGTGAAAAATGGAGCAAACATTTGTAATGCAAGTGATAGTTATTTTTTAAAGATGATTCAATATGATATTTGGCCAAGTCTAATGGGGTGTCAATGAAATTAACCCAATAATCTAACTTAATTAATTACATGTCTTAAAGTAAAAATAATTGGTTTTTAAAAATATATCTAAGAGTTAAAAATAATTTGGTCTAGCTATTCGCTTTGAAAATCATTTTTCTTTTATATATAAATAAGTGTAAATTAGACAAATTTCCTTTATGATTTGTCAAAATTAAATGGACTTTTTCTATGATTTGCGAAATTATAAGCAACTTCCCTGAAAATGAAACTAACCTACACGGACCTCCCACTTAGAGATAGACCCTCAAATGTACTAACGGACCTGTTTAATTTATTGAAATGCTCTCAATACTGAAGTATCCATTTATATGTGTGTATATATATTATATACATAAGTTATGTAAAACAATACCTGATGAACTTTGATCGGAAAATCAAGTTGGCTTCCATATATACTGGCCCAATTCTCTTTCTAACAGAACAAAACATGAGATTCATCATTATTAATTTACTTCCAATCACTCTCAGATATATCTATATTACACAATCAGTAGTTATATGATGCATATCTAATTTATTTAACTTTTGTTGCTGGTTGGACTTGTAGATCATATAAAGTTACTCATAAAGCAACATTCTGTAATAGTTAATTAAATTACAATTGTAATTGTTAATATACTTTCAACGGTTTTTTTTTTTTTTGGTAAGGCAAGAATGTTATGTTAGAAGTTAGAGGCACGGAGGTTCGAAACCGGACTCCCAAGGATAACGAGAGACAACCCAACCACTGGTAGGGACGAAGCCTATTAAGGATAAGGGGCACGTGCCCCCCTAGATTTTCTCCCTTTCTTATATTCTATATATATTTTATATTAATATAGATGTTTTTTTAATGAGAATATGGAAAGTCCCCCCTTGAAAAAAGTTTTTAGCTCCGTCCTGACCACTGGATTGGATTACGAAGGCATATGCAACCACTCTCAATTAGGGTTGGCAACTTTATGTAATTGTTAATTCAATTCATATTAAATTTTATTATGTGTGGATATAATTGTGGCTGAGCAATATTCATATTAAATTCTTAGAAGATGAGAGAAAAGGAATTGTAATCACAAAACATGGGTACTAACAAGTCAGTCATTAAGCATGGTACCTATATAAAGAGAAAATTGAACTGTTTAGCACATGGGTTTTCATGTAACAAGTTTTCAACCCAAATTATTTTTTTTCCTCTCTTCTTTCATTACTAATCCTCCAACTCTAGCTATGAATGTTGGCCACCCAAACCAACTACTTAGCCAAAGAGACAATAATAGAACTGGTATCTTCAACCCAAATTTTACATTTGTACTAAATAAAATCATCTATTTTGGCAAAGGGTTGTTTTAAATAAATAATATGAAATGTTTTTATAAACTTTCACCTGAATTATAGTACTTTTGCATAATTTTTAGTATATTACTTCACACATTTATTATATTTTGAATTCTTATACATCTCTATGAATTGCCTTATAATTTTATTCCAATGGTTTTCATATAACAAATATCCATCACAAATTATTTTTATCCCTACTTACATGGATCAAAGAGATGAATCAGATCTCGACATTTCTAAATTTCTAAATTAACAGTAGGAAATACTTTTACAAAATTTCACCCGCATTTTAGCAGTTTTGCAAAAAAAAATTTATGATACTTCACAAATTTTAATATTTGTGTTCTTATGCATATGCAATGAGTGTCTTATGATTTTATTAGAATGATGAACTCAATTGATGTGCAAATGCTCTATTTTTTCCTCTCTTTTTTTCCTCTCTGTTATGTCTGTTCGAAAACACTTGAATTTCGTTCTCGACTTTATTGGTGTTTCCAGGTGCCGAAGAGGTGGAGAAACAAGTAGTTAATTCACGAAGAACGGCTTTGAATTCCAAGCCATGGCTGCCTCTGCCCATAGGATTTTAGATAATTTTGTAATACAGAGGATTTTAGAACGAAAGGAATTTAAAAAGTTTTGTTTTCCGAATTTCAAACTAGTTTTGGTGTATTATACAGGTGGGTTTAAATCATATATATGTAGTATATAGTATTATATGTGAACTTATGCAACGGAAGATTTAGAGAGTTTTGTATTTTTAGAAACAGATTGGTGTCTTTCTAACTTTACTTATTTTAGCAATTAATCGATTAATTACATGCAAGATAAAATAAAGCAAAGTAATAGAGTTAAAGATGACACCAGGATTTTTAGCGAGGAAACCTCAATTGGTAAAATAGACCAACTGTTTGCGCAGAAAAAACCTCATGGACTGTGCAGTCCAAAGTAAACAGATCTACTATGTTTGAAATAAAGTATAATGGATTTTAACCCAGGCTCACACCCTATCATTTTACTAAACACCAATCGCTGACAATCATCTGGCTTTGCGACGTCCCGTCCAACAATACTTGACCTCAAGCTTACTCTTGATCTCTGTAGAAGGATTACTGGTAGATCAAATAATACTCCTCGAATGCTTTGACCCTTTCAAAGTGGGATCATTTTTACCTCTGTTCTTTAATATCTGAATTTGTAGAAGAAGTAATAGATTGGCTTTTTTTATCGTTGTAGATGCAAGACTTTAATCATGATTAGGATTTGAACAATACTCTAAACTCACTCTTGTGTTTATGTGTGTGTTCTAGAAAGAATCACAGAAAAATCAACTTTGATTTTCTGCAAAAATATCTCTCTAAGGCTTTTATGAAATTTGAAATTGTAATGCAAAAGCCGTACAAACCTAGATGAAAATCAAGGTTTATATAGAATATTCAAAGACCTAATTATGCATAAGAAAAGGGGATTTTCGTGCATAGGACTTTTGATAGTATTCTAAACCAACTAGGAAGTTTTAAACAGAACAAGAAACTGGAATCCTAAACTGTATTGCAGTTGGTACCAGTAGCCATATGTGGAATTAGTTCCCAAAGGACAAAATGAAATCTTCGAAGCTAAGGTTCTTGAACCGGTTCCCAAATGTGGTACCGGTTCCCAATTGACAAAATTCTGAAAAACTTGGAAAATCCTGTTATTGGTAACTTGAAGATTGTGTTTTTTCTTTTTTCCCTCTCTGCTATGTCTATTCGAAAACCCTTGAATTTCGTTCTCGATTTCATTAGCGTTTTTAGGTGCCGAAAAGGTGGAGAAACAAGTAGCTAATTCACGAAGAAGAGCTTTAAGTACTAAGCAATGGCTGCCTTAGCCCATAGGATTTCAGATAATTTTGTAATACATATGATTTTAGAACAAAGGGAAATTAAAAGGTTTTATTTTTTCGAATTTCAAACTAGGTTTGGTGTATTATACAGGTGGGTTTAAATCATGTATATGAAATATATATTATTATACAACTAGGGTTAATCATGGTATAATAGTATTAAATGGGTATATGCATTTTAACTAGGGTTATGGTTCACATTATTTCACTACTATTCGAGGCCACAGATTTGGTTTTAATATTAAATGAGGTGGTCATTTTTGGGCCATGTTTTCTTTTTTTTCTTTTTCTTTTTCTTTTTTTTTTTTGTTCCAAGGCAAACACACCCTTAAGGGTGCATCGCATGTGACCGAAGGGAAAATCACTTTAGAGGATTTGCACCCAAAAAGTATTGTGTTGTAAAAATTATGGTCATAGGCATGTGAATTTATATGGGAAGGCTATATTAGATTTTTACATGGTTTAGGTTAGACACATTCACATGCTCAGTTTCCATTTCTTGTGATTTTTTTTGGAAAGGTGACATTATCTTTTTACATATTTAAGGGTAAATATGTCCAACTAGGGGACATGCAGATTTACAATACTTTATTATTTCTCAAAGAAGCAATAAATGTTGATGTAACCGTTAGATTCAAAACTAGCCGAGTGTCGGTCGACTGATGAAGTACTTTTTGTTGGCCGAAAGTCCTTGATCAGTCGGCTAATAAACCTTCTTCGGCCGGCTAAAACAATGTTTTGAGGAACCCAACTTTTTGTTTGGGCCATCAGTCGGTTGGCACATCTCATATCTATTTCATCAGTCTGTTGATCCTCCTCTAATGGCCATATAAATGTCTTTTAAGTGCATTGATCATTCCTTTACATCATAAGTCAAAGAATGAAATATATATGAAGTCTATGACCTATTCTAAGGATCAAATATGGTGGTATGATGATGATGCATGATCTAAATAGAGATAAGTTTCAAATGGATTCATAAATTACTTTGACATTGAATTCTATATACTTCCCAAACCTATCTACCCTTTTGTTGAAGCATCAACATTGATCATTAGCTTCTTAGGGATTCTTCTTTGAGTATTGGATTGACTTCTTCATTTTGAAGCCCAAGTCCCTTGAAATGCTCCTTGACTTATCCTTTGCTCCTTTAAGTTTTTCTTCGAGCTTTGGGATATATCATGTGAGTATGGCTTGACTTTGACTTACATTTGATTTCCCAATTGAGTTAAGTCTTGGAATTTGTCATACTTCTCACAAATACTCAATGTAGACATTAGTCCTTAAAACACTGTTAATGGTTTATAATAATCAAAATTACTAGATTGCCCTTAGGTTGAAACCTTAAGGTCAACCAAACTCAAGCATTTGTTGAAGGCTTCGGAGGAGAAAATTGTACCAATGAAGATTTCGGCGAAGAAATAAGTTCTAACTATGGCCCTGAAAAAAAAGCTCTGACCAGAAATTCAATTGACGAGACAATCGAAGCTTTAAAGTATAAGAAGTGGGCTTTAGAAAAGACCTTAACAATTTCGGCGAACTTTACTCAATCACCAAATAGTTTCGACGAAGGTACCGAACGTAATCATCAAGAACTCCGGCGAGCTTTGAACTTTATGACCACCGGCGAGAAGCTCTAAACATCAACAACCAACCAAACCAGTATTCAGAAAGCCTCAAGCTCCATGATTTCTGGTGAAGAGCCTTAATCTCCATGATCTCGTTGCTGTCATTGTACCGACATCTCACCACCGCTACTCGTTAGCCAGCGAATCCCCTAGCCTTGTACGCGATCGGTAATGCCATCGATTTAAGAGAAAGAGAAAGAGGCTTAAAGTGGTGATGAGAGATTGATGTGGGTATTCTTGGGTTTGGCTCGTCGAAAAAAATGGGTACTAATTATAACCTAAATCCATTTGGGTTTATATGTTACATTCTATGTATATACATGTTATATATAAAAAGAATGTGAGTTAAGAAAGTGAGAGAGAAGAGATGGTGGTGGTGTGGTGGTGATAGTGATGGTGGTGGTGGTCGGCTAATAAGTTAATAATATATAGAAAGAAAGAGGGTTAGAGTGGTGAGGAGAGATTGATGTGGGTGTTCTTGGGTTTGGCTCGTCGAAAAAAATAGATACTAAAAACCCAAATCCATATGGGTTTTATACGCTACATCATGTGTATATACATCTTATATAGGGAGAAAGTGAGTAAAGAGAGTGGAAGAGAGGATATGGTGCTTGTGGTGATGGTGATTGTGATGGCGGTGGTGGTTGGCTACATTCTGTGTATATACGTGTTATATAAAGAGAGAAATTGAGTAATGAAAAAGAGTAAGAGAGTTTGAAAATTAGCACTATTGCCCCCACAAATCCACATTAGGCTTCTTTAAAGAAAAAGGGTTAATGGCCCAAACCACTGAAAGTATCAATCTAACTATCAAATAAGTTACACAGAAGGTCATTAAAATGGTTTGAATTTTTTTTTTTTTCTTATTGCTTTTAAAGGTCACTTCCACTCACATAATTTTTTGAATCCGTCCTTGGGTGCTGGGGGTGGTCGTTGGCCAGTAGGTGAATAATATAGAGAAAGAGTGAAAGAGAGGAAATAGATAAAGGGTAATATGATAATTTATTAAGTACATGACATTAGCAAAATTTGTCATTGACTGTTATAGAAGGAGGTCCGTGTAAGTTAGTTTTATTTTTAAGAAAGATTTGTGTAATTTCGCAAACTAGAAATGAGGTTAATGTAATTATAGCAAATCAGTGTAATTTATAGTGGTGTTCTTATGTTGAAAGATAATACATTTTTTTAACTAATATTTTGAAATAATGATAATTATTAAAAAAGCAAATAAGACACATTCTTATTTTCTACGAGTGTTGTGCAATGTATGAAGATTGATGGTGACGCAACACGTGCACGTCAGCAATCCACACTCTCTCTCCAACAAACAATAGTAATAGCTTGTTTAATAAGGGAGGAACGCGTAGTAAACTTTGAAAATTCTTTGGTCTACTCGATACCCCCTAATCTCAATCTCTCTGACCATCTTTTCTTCTCTCTTAATTTCAATTATTATTCTCCTCATGATTCATGAATGCCAAATCAGAAGATATAATTATATATATATATATATATATTAGACCTTTTGGGTATCTTTGAATTGGTCAGCATCTCTCTTTTTCTCTCTGCTTCTTATATGTGTGTGCGAGCGCGCGCGAGAGAGAGAGAGAAAGACTATTTTGGACTTGGAATTGGTCAGCAATCGGACATCCACACACTCATTAGTCTCTCTTCTCTTCCTATACTACCCATATGACCAATGACCGGTCTATGCAGAAAAACTCGGTTTCTCAGTCAAACTTCAACTCTCTCATACCCTTTCCACATCCCACTTTTTCTCTTTCCAACCCAAAAAAGGCTCTCCCTTTAAATTCAAATGCTTCACTCTCTGCTTCCTCAGAGCTTCACACATCACTCACATTTCTCATCATCTCTGTCTCATTCTCATTTTAACATCACATACATGATCCACACTTCTCGGTTCAATTCATTTGTTGGCTTCTAAATTTATGCACAAATCCCCTTTGTAGTTTCTGAATTTTCAAGCAATTGAGTGTTCAATATACCCTTTTGGCTTCTAAATTTGTTGCTAATTGTCTAGCTTAATAACACACACACATATATATAGATATATGCTTCAACTCTAAAGTTTGTCATCATTCTTGTACAAGATGGAGAGTGGTTGGAGTTGTGAACATATGACACTGATCAATGAGCTGACTGAAGGAATGGAGCTGGCCAAGCAGCTAAAGTTTCATCTGAATTCGACTTCTTCTGTCGAAACTCGAGAATTGTTGCTGCAGAGGATGGTATCTTCATTTGAGAAGGCTCTGTTGATTCTCAAGTGGAGTGGGTCAGTGGGAGAACCTCAGACAGCAGCAGCACCGACTACCACCGGATTGCCGGAGTCTTCCATTTCTGTAGACGGAAGTCCGGGAAGCGAGGACTTCGATAGGGGTTTCAAGGATCAGCAGGAACTCAAAGACGTTTCGAAGAAGAGGTGAATTTGAATACTAAAACCATGGTTTTGTAGTTAATTTTTGTCTATCTTAATCTAGGACTTTGCTGCAGAGGAATTTTTTATTTTGTCAAGGATGGTGTGCTAGGATTCTTAGAGCACCCGACCACCAGATACATGTAGTCCCCAGTTCCACATGCACCGAATAATCATCGGGAAATTTCTCTAGAGGTGGCCCCAACAAAATTCAAACTCCCAAACTCCATTTGGGATGGGAACTATATGTGTCTGATGGTGAATTATGAGGTGCTCTTAGAGACCTGACACTGCCATTAGCGGCAAAAAATAAATAATAAACAAATAAATCTTATACTTTTTGCTAAACCTTCTCTTTGAATTGGTGTTGCAGAAAGGGAATGCCTACCTGGAGTGAGCAAGTGAGAATTTGCTCTGAGAATGGACTGGAAGGTCCCAATGATGATGGATACAGTTGGAGAAAGTATGGGCAAAAAGACATTCTAGGTGCCAATTATCCCAGGTGAGAAGTCTGTTCTCTTATCCTGCATGAAAGTCACAAGCACCACTCAATTGGAGTGCCTGATACAAAAGTAGTCCTGCTTGGAGTGCCTGATACAAAAGTTGTATAATATATACATCATAGTACTTAACAAAGCCACCTAAAAGGAGACACATTTTTGTTTGTCATCAATTGTCATAGCATTAAAGCGTGTCTATTCCCACAATGTCAACAAAGCATCTAAAAGGTGTCACATTTCTCCTTGGCATAGCATTAAAGTGAGTCTATTCCCACTACACATAGTCACATAGTATCCCCATTCATGGATTGTCTGAATAGTGAAAGGGGATTATCAACTTTTTAAAGAGCTCTAAAGACTTTGAAACAAACCTAATTCAGAGTTGTTCATTTTTGCAGGAGCTATTACAGATGCACATACCGAAGTGTTCAAAACTGTTGGGCTACAAAGCAAGTGCAACGTTCCGACGATGATCCCACCATTTTCGAGATCACATACCGAGGGAGGCATACCTGCAACCAGAACCGCCACACAGCTCCCCAACCACCATCACCCGAAAAACAGGAACCTAGGCAAATCAAACATTACATTAGTCATCATCAGCAGCAACACCAAAACCAACCTAATGAGATGCTCTTGAACTTACAAACAAACTTGAGAGTCAATACAAAGGACTTGGAAAACAACAAGGAGAAGGCTTCCACCTTCAGCTTTCCTTCAACATTCGGATTCATGAACAGCGAAAACCAAAACTTCCCATTTCCAACACTTGTTCACCATGGTGACAATGTAGTCCTAGAGAATTACTCTTCGTCGTTTGTGTCTCCGGCCACATCCGGATCAAACTTCTTCTCGGTGTCTCCGTGCCAGATGAACAGCAACCGATGGGTGCATAATCTGCAGCAGCATAGATCAGAGTCTGATCTGACTGAGATAATCTCAGCCACCACTTCAGCTACCAATTCTCCGATTGTGGACTTGGATTTCTCCATTGATCCACAGCTCGACCTTGATCCGAATTTCCCATTTGACACCCCTGGATTTTTCAACTAATTCTTCACCATAGAATGAGAGAGGAAAGCATGTTTGTATAAATTCGTGTAAGATTTTGTAGAATCAAGTTTCTAGATGCTAGCCTAGAAATAGGGTTAAATAAACAAGTTCTGCAGCTCTCTTTAAATTGCAGATGTTATATCCTTAGGTCATGCTAATGAAAAACATGTAAGTTGAAGAAAATTTTCTGCTACATACATATACGACTTCCATCAATTTGGGGTAATGGCTAAATTCACCAAGGCAAAGCTGAAGAAGGGATTACAACTTTCTTAAAATTCAATGGAGATGAAACTTGGTGAGATGGAAGAGTCTGCTTCTGATCTTCATCTCATTTTTCCTATAAGTAATGATAATGCTACTACTGTCCGTCTGGTATAGCTCTCAACATTTTTTTTTCCAGTGTCTCTTTTGACTACTCATGTTGCTTCTTTCCCCCAAGTTAGTTCTCAAATTTCTCAAGCAATCTGAAACCTTTTTGAGATAATAAGTTATCTTCCCGGGAAAAAAAATGTTGAGAGCTACACCAGACGGAAAGCTCTCTGTAACCAATCCAATGTCCATACAGAAGAACAGTAAAGAGAGATTTACTTCACAAACAGGAAAATAAATTATGCATCTTTGTTTAAGCAATATAAATTAACAGAACCCCAATTCCTTCCAAGAGAAGGAAAACAAAGGAAAAGGGAAATTTTGAAAGAAACTTACAAATTGTGAGTGAAATACAAGATACCAATATTAAGGGAAGAGAGGAACTGCAAATAGCTGTAAAGCTATGCTCTGTGCATCAATGGTGGGTGCCACACACGATCCCTGCTCTGTTCTCACAAAAGTTTTCTATTTTTGCAATACACCTGTAAGGCTTTGTTTGTTTTAACATTTTGCCAGGAAGTCGAAGAAAATGAAATGCAGAAATATGGGGTAAATTTAAAAGAGGTTGCACACAATAATTAATCATCTTTGAGAAAAGCTTTTTACTCTTTCTTCCTCGTAAACAGTTAACACACAAAATGAAGATTCCAAATAGGGTTTTGGTCTAAGTAGGGCTCATTCTACAATTGTTTTGTGTTTTTACTTTTGTTTTGAGTCGTTGCAGCATTGAACTGTGTTCAATACTATTTGAGTCCGGTTAGTAATACAAGATTTTTAGAAAAAAAAAATATGAAAACATGTTTAGTAAAAAAAAAAATATTGCTAGTTTGAAAAAATAAATGGTTAGTTAAAAATATCATTTTAGAATTTGAAGAGTATTTTTGCTATACTAGGAGGTGACTGGATTGAATCAAAAGTTTTTTTTTTTTTTTTTATTAATCAGAATTTCAGTGATAAATAATAAGAACATCCAACCATAATTAGAGAGTTTCAACTAATTATTTGAAAGTCTGGTTAGTAAAAAAAGAATATATTTGAAGAGGTGTTTGAATTTAAAAAGGCACTAAGTGAAAGGTTGAGGATTCAAATTAACGAGGGCATGTGGGTGGGTGCCTTTATTGCAAGAAAATAATAATAATAAAAAGCAAAATATATGATTTTGGAGTGGAATAGTGCAACAGTTAACCGTTTTAAAAAGGTATTAAAATGTATATAAAAGTTAAAAAGTCCACAAACTTCTAATAGTAGTATATATCAGTGTCTATTTGTTGTAGAATTGAGTTCTGGAGTCTTCTCCATCTGCATGAAGATTATAACGAGGAATAAGGGATTCTAAAACATTAAAGAGAAAATCTAGAATATTTGGGTGGAGAGTTCCTTAATTATCTACTGTAATTTATCATAGTCCGTCTTGGAAGAGAGGCCTATATATATTAAGGTACGAGTCATGGAGAAGTGGACTGAAGAGGAAAAAATGATTAAGTTTAATGAAGAGAATGAATGGGATTATGATTTGAGGAAGAATAAGAAACAAGAAAAGAAAATACTGAGCTCTGGTATCAATTACCTTAATATATATACACATTAACTCAATTGACAAAAAACTGCTGATTTGTATTATGGTTAGTGTGGAGATAGAGGTGTAGGTGGGCCGTTTAAAACTTACCAAAAATTTTAATTCATAATTCTTGATTGTCCCTAATATTATAAGTTTAGATATAAATATTTTTCTACCCTCAAAACTCAAACAACCCAAATAAAAATAAATATTTATATGTCACAAAAACATAAGCGGCTCTACATATTTAAGAAAGAAAAGAAAAAAATGTATTAACCTCTTTGTCAATCATTTTCTTTAAATATTATTATCATGCTAATGTACTCACACACCCTCTTTAAGAAATTGTTTGCGGCCAAGAAAAGTCAAAACTTAAATATGATGCTTCCTAAGACATTAAGGCCAAACAACTTATCCACCTGAGCCAACCTCTTAGTTAAATTCGTGGCATTCTATTTAGCTAAAATGTTACATTTTATTCTTAATATTTTAACATGGTAATAGTTTTTGCAAGGTAGAATCAAAGTAATAAATAAGTAAAAAACTAAAACTTGAATTTTTGAAAAATTAAACCAATTGTTGGATAAAATTTAATCTAGAACAATATTTTTTTTTTCCTTTTAACTTGCCTTTTCCTCTCAATTTTTTTTTTTTTATTTTTTTTTTCATAATTGGTTTGATCACTACTTATTTAAATTGTTTTTTTATATTTTTTTGGATTGTCTTTTCTCAATATATATTGTAATAAGAACAATACCATAAAGAAAAAATATATTACAATTGATTTATAAATTGACCCCAAAAAATAAATAAATAAATTTGGCTATGCCCTGATTATGGTCTAAGCGGTAAGAATTGGGAGTCCTAGTCAATTAATAGGGGCGGATCCTGAAAAAAAAATTTGGCTGGGACAAAACTAGTAATGTAAAATCAAAATTAAAAAATATAATAAAATAATCGTATATATTTTTTTGTAGTTCATTTTTTATGTACAAAATAATAAAATAGATCGACCTTTAAGATGTATCACATTAATTTATATGAGTGAGGGATAATGTCATTATGACCTCATTAAATATGATGATGTTATCATACCATCATTCTTTACTTACATAAATTTAATCTTATGTGTTCAACTCTCAAACTCCCTATAAAAAGAAAAGTCAGGAGAAGAATAATTGAGATTGTTAAGTGTCTAACCATTTTTTTTCTTCCCTTTCTAATTCATACAAATAATCAATATATATATTGAAGATGCAAGAAATTCCTTCTCCTCTTTCTCTCTCTAGAATTCTTACACTTTCTTACACCTCAACCAAAAAAGATCCCTCTCCTTTCCATTCCATATCCTATTTATAGATATTTACAAGATATTTACAAGATATTTACTGATTGCTGGATCTGGGCCTATTCCTCCATAAGCCCTGGTCACCTTTGATGGGCTTACTCCCGTTCGGCCCATATGGCAGTGTCTTTATATGGGCCGACCCAGCTGTACGAACTGAATGTTGTGTTTGCGAGTCGGATCCGGCCCATGTCGTCCGTGGCCTCCTCAACTGCCCCCATAATTGCCCCCTATTTAATAAGGGGTAATTATTGATGGCGTCTCATCATGATGTTGACGGCTCGAGATAACCACGTGGGGGAGCGGACGGTCAGATCCAGAATCAATGTTCCGGGGCTCGAGGAATTTCTCGCCTTCCCGACGCTTCGGCCCTCGGGCCCCCTCGCCTTTATAATGCTCTAGAATTCCACTTCACTTCCCTTTACCGTCTCCATCATCAGCCAAGTCTCTCTCTTTCTAGAACAGTGCTAAGCTTTTTCTGGTGAAATCCTTCAAGAGTCATTCTTCCAGCGATCTTGCAGTCCTCCGAGGTTAGTTTCGTTCTTTTTACTTTCGGCAGGCTTCCATTTACCCCCTTTTAGATTCTTCTAGCACTTCCACCATGGTTGTAGATCTGGATGTTCTTCGTATGAGACTTAGACTTCCTGACAACATCGAAGTTAGGGTTTGCCCCCAGGATGTTAACATTATGACCGGCGCCGGCCTCCTGCCCGGCGAAGTCTTATTCACGAACCTTCAATTGAATGTTGTTAGGTTCCCTCTGCACCCTTTCTTTAGTTATGTCTTCAATAGATTGGGGATATCCCCTCTGCAGGTCAACCCCAACTTCTTTAGAATCATATCTGTTATGCTCTTGTTGATGCGTGACAGAAATCTGGACCTCGACCTCATAGACCTCCTTCTGTGCTATAAGGTCAGTAAGATCCGTACTAACGAACCCTTCTACCACCTCTACCCGTTCGAGAAGATGTCCATATGTACGGACACAATAAAATCTGAGAAGGGTTGGAGGGATAGCATAGTGGGCATTAGTGGGGCTTGGTCTTCGCCGGCTGCAGAGGATTACCCAATCCCGAGCGCCTTTGGTGTCTGTTCTGTCTCCTCCTATAAGAAATTCAAATCTCATAAACATGACTGCCCCTGCGAAACATGCGTTCCTCGTTTTTGCACTTTCTTATGCCGTTCCTTGGGAATACCTTGTGATGACTTGAGCTATAGTGTTTGCAGGGATAGGAGTAACTACTTGAAGAAATACGTTCTGAACGATATTCCTTCCTGCTCAGATCTCCTCACTTCAGACAACCTCTTAGCGCTCTCATCACTCGGCTACAACATGAGCAGACTTCAGATTCCTTCTTTTGGCAGGAAGAAAAATACTCCCCCAGCCACTCCTGCTGCTGGGGCGACCTCCTCTCCAGCGTCAGCTTCTTCCTCAGCCACCATATCTGACACTGTCCCGAGCGCAGTGGCTATTAACCCTGTTGCCAGCGCCCCTGCTGCCAACCAGAACGCATCCCCCCCAGCTACCATAGCTCCTGCTGCTGCGGGGGGCGGTCGGGACAAAGAACGAGGCAAAAGGCCTCATCCTGATAGTGAAGTCGATCTTGAGGAGGAGCCTCTCATTAGAAGGACCCGGGTCTCCGGGCCGGGTGCTCTCTTGCACCGAGCGGTCAGAGCTCCTGCTCCCTCTGGGCCTGCTACAGCTGGTGGCTCTGCTTCTGCTTCAGGCCCCTCTTCTATCCCCACCTTACCGCCATGGGCCCCTCGGTACACCCGAACGGATGGGACGTTCGTGAAACCGAACGAGACCATGCTGAAGGATGGCCAGACCGCTATGGCCTACTACAGGAGCATGTGGACTCCGAAGGACCTTGAGGCGGCAAAGGGCCTTTCCCAGAAGGATGTGTTCAGCCGCTTTCCCCAATCTGCTATGGAGGTGACTTTTATTTTCTAACTCATGCATTCTCTCATATTATTTGGTCTTGCCTTCGCCCGACCTGACTATTGGCTTAACTGTTTTTAATGTGCACCTATGCAGACACTGTTCGGAATGATGGCCATGCAGAAGCAGGTGGAGATGGGGAACGCCAGGGCCCGTAAGTTTTCTGACAGCCTGGAGGTGGCTAATAAAGAAAACGACCTCCTCGCCATGAAGAATACCGAGGTACTGGCTCGGCTTGACAAAACCGAGCAAGAGAGAGATGTCCTGAAGAAGGAGAATGATTCCCTTCAGGATGAGAAGGACGCCCTCCAGCTTGAGAAGAGCGTCTGGCAGACCGAGCAGGAATCAATTAGAGAAGAGAAGGCAGAACTCCAGCGCCTTCTAGCTGATGAACAGTCTGCTCGGATGGCTTTTGAAAAAAGAGCTCTGGACGAGCGTACCGCTCTGATCGACGCGATCAGCAGAGTGGGTGGTGGGATGCTGGCCCTTCACGCTCGGTTCTCAAGGGTCGGTGCTCTTAGGTATGCTCAAGGATTCCGGGAAGGTTTCGCCGACCGGGTTCCGGATGAGGGACAGACCAGCTCCACTCCGGATGAGGTAGACAAGGATCTGGGGATCGAACCTCTGGGGGTCTATGTCGACCCAGAACCCACCGAAGCGGAGCGTATATTTGATGAGTGCCAGGACATTGCTTCCTCCAGGATCATCACAGCTCCTCCTACCGCTCTGCCACTGACCGCTCCTCAATCGTCAACCGTGGTTCCTTCCATAGCCACCGCTGACGCTGAACCCCAGCCGAACGATTCAGTCATTCACCTTGATTCCCAACCTCATGAAGGTGAGACGGCTGATGGGGCCGAGGAGGCGAGTCGGCACGACCAGGATGCTGTTGGTACTGAGGCGTCTAGCTAGGGCTCCTTTGAATTCTTCCATTCCATACCTTTTTGTAATGATGGACATCTCTCTTTTGTAAACTCAATGCTCAATATTAATGAAACGACAGAACTCTTTTTCCCTATGTGTTGTGCTCTATTCAACTTATCTTCAATACATACACATCTCTTCTCTCTTTTTCTTTTATATTAGCTTTGCCGTGTGTCTGTTTATGGCAAGTGCCTGGCGCTCGGCTAGGATGCCACTTGCCACTTGCCACTTGGCTTTAAGTTTTTAGCAAGTGTCTGGCGTTCGGCTTATAGTGCCAGCTGCCACTTATCTTGCTTAAGTGCCTGGCGCTCGGCTAGAATGCCACTTGCCACTTGGCTTTAAGTTTTTAGCAAGTGTCTGGCGTTCGGCTTATAGTGCCAGCTGCCACTTATCTTGCTTAAGTGCCTGGCGCTCGGCTAGAATGCCACTTGCCACTTGGCTTTAAGTTTTTAGCAAGTGTCTGGCGTTCGGCTTATAGTGCCAGCTGCCACTTATCTTGCTTAAGTGCCTGGCGCTCGGCTAGAATGCCACTTGCCACTTGGCTTTAAGTTTTTAGCAAGTGTCTGGCGTTCGGCTTATAGTGCCAGCTGCCACTTATCTTGCTTAAGTGCCTGGCGCTCGGCTAGAATGCCACTTGCCACTTGGCTTTAAGTTTTTAGCAAATGTCTGGCGTTCGGCTTATAGTGCCAGCTGCCACTTATCTTGCTTAAGTGCCTGGCGCTCGGCTAGAATGCCACTTGCCACTTGGCTTTAAGTTTTTAGCAAGTGTCTGGCGTTCGGCTTATAGTGCCAGCTGCCACTTATCTTGCTTAAGTGCCTGGCGCTCGGCTAGAATGCCACTTGCCACTTGGCTTTAAATTTTTATAGTAGACCGTTGGAAAAGAAAATTCTTTTTTTGTAAATTTCAGTAACTTGCTCATTCATATGTATTTGATTGACAACAAACAACATCCAATTGAAGCCGGAACTTAGCTTTTATTGGTAGTACCTCTTCAGAGACGTGGCGTTCCAGGGCTTGCTGACCAACCTTCCCGCCATGGTTTCCAACGTATATGCCCCCTTGCCAATGACTTCTGCAATTCTGTATGGGCCTTCCCAGGGTGGCATCATTTTTTTGACCATCCCCACCTTTCTTTTCAGAACCAGATCGCCAGGGGCAAAATCCCTGTGTTTTACTCTCTTGTTGTGACTATTCGCCAGCACTTGCTGATACGATGCTAGCCTTATAGCCGCTGCGTCCCTCCTTTCGTCTATCATATCGAGGTTCAATCTTAACATCTTGTCGTTCTGATCTCGACTCCATGCTAAGCTTCTGATAGTGGGGACTAAATGCTCAACCGGTATAACTGCCTCGGTACCATACGCCATTGCAAACGGGCTCTCCCCAGTCGGCCGCCTTGGGGTGGTTCTGTAAGCCCATAGAACGTTCGGGAGTTCATCCAACCACTTCCCCTTATGATCTTCCAGCTTCTTCTTAATGCAGGCGAAAATGGTTCTGTTTGTGATTTCTGCTTGTCCGTTGGCCTGAGGATGACTTACTGCAGCCAACTTCTGGTTGATTCCATACTCCTCCAGTAGCTTTCTTACTTGCCTGCTGTCGAGGTTTGTGCCATTGTCCATGACTATTGATCTGGGAACACCGAAACGGCAGATAATATTGTTCCAAATAAATCGTCTCACATGAGTCTGAGTCACGCTAGGATACGGTTCTGCCTCCACCCATTTAGTGAAGTAATCCGTGGCCAGTAACACATACTTGTTCTGAGCTCTTGCAGTTGGCAGAGGACCGACCACATCCATCCCCCATTGCGCGAAAGGCCATGGCGAGGCCATTACGTGCAATTCCTCAGGTGGTTGGTGGATCAATGGTCCATATCGTTGGCATTTATCGCACCTTCGAGAGAACTCCTCCGCATCTCTTGACATGTTTGGCCAGAAATACCCTTGTGTCATTGCTTTATGCGCTAACGATCGCCCACCAGAATGATTGCCACACACACCCTCATGAATAGCTCGCAATACCTGCTGCGACTCCGCGGGGGTGACACATTTCAAGTATGGGCCAGAGTAGGACCTTCTGTACAGCTGGTTCCGCACGATGGCGTACTTGGCAGCATTCTTTTTGAGTCTCCTAGCTTCATCCCTTTGCATAGGCAAAACGCCATCTCGAATATAGGTAATGATGGGGTCAATCCAACTCGGTTCATACGGTATGACGTTGACTTGCCAAGGGTCAGAGTCCAACGGTTCTTCGAAAATAGATGGCTGGGTCACTATTCCTACTGGAATCACCCTCGCCAATGTTTCACCGCAACTCGAAGCACTGCATGCTAAACGGTCTGCATCTGCATTCTGTTCCCTCGGCAGCTGTATGAATTCAATCTTTGCAAAGTCCTTGGCTCTATGCAGAACGGCAGAACGATATGCCCCCATCGTGTCATCCTTGGTCGCGTACTCACCATTTACCTGTCGAACAATCAACTGCGAGTCACTATACACTGTCAAACTTTTGATCTGTAGCTCTCTGGCCAACTTTAATCCATTTAGCAACGCCTCGTATTCCGCTTCATTATTGGTGGCTCGGTACTCAAGTCTGAGTGCTTGGCTCAAGGAAGTGCCCTCTGGGGTTTGCAGTTTGATCCCAATCCCAGCCCCCATCTGGTTAGAGGAGCCATCCACAAAAAGTTTCCAAGAGCCGCATCTAAGGTCCTCTTCCGTATCTTCGGTGTCACATTCTAGTAGGAAATCGGCTACCGCTTGCCCCTTAACAGCTGTTCTCGGCTCATACGTTATGTCAAATGAACTCAACTCTATGGCCCACTTTGTCATTCTGCCCGAGAGCTCTGGCTTGTGCATAAGCGTTCTGATTGGGAAAGTTGTTAGAACAGCTATGGGGTGGGATTCGAAATAATGCCTCAACTTTCTTTTTGCATTTACAAGGGCAAGTACCACCCGTTCGGCCTTTGAGTATCTTTTTTCTGCCTCCGTCAGTGTTTTGCTTACATAAAATACCGGGTATTGCACCCCTTCCTTGCAACGAATCAGAACGGCACTCGTCGCGACACCAGATACTCCAAGATATAGAAATAACTTTTCTTCCGGTTCCGGGGCTGACAGGACTGGTGGATTCTGCATATATTCCTTCAAATGAGTCAATGCTTGTCGTTGCTCATCCCCCCAGACCTGCCTTCCATGGTTCCGAATCGTGTCAAAGAATGGTTTGCAGTGATCCGACAATTTTGAAATAAATCGACTTAATGCAGCTATTCGTCCTGTGAGGGCTTGCACCTCTCTGATCGTCTTTGGCTCGGCATTCTTAATCAAAGCCTCTGCTTGAGCGGGGCTAACTTCGATGCCCCTGCGGTTGACCACGTGTCCCAGAAACTGTCCGGAACTCACACCGAACGAGCACTTGGTCGGATTGAGCCTCATCCCATATCGCTTTAGTACATCAAATACATCTTGCAGATGCTTCAGATGATCATCCTTTTTCCTACTCTTTACCACCATATCATCAATATAGGCTTCCACAATCTTACCCATTTGATTCTTAAAAACTTTGCTAACAAGTCTTTGATAAGTTGCTCCCGCATTCTTTAGCCCGAAAGGCATCACTTTGTAGCAGTATGTTCCTCGCTCGGTGACAAAAGAAGTTTTTTCTTCATCTGCGGGGTCCATAGGAATCTGATTATAACCTGAATATGCGTCCAAAAAGGTTAAACGCTCATACCCAGTGGTGACATCCACCATTTGATCAATCTTAGGCAACGGGAAGCTGTCCTTCGGACAGGCTTTGTTCAGATTGGTGAAATCAATGCATACTCGCCATTTCCCATTCTTCTTCTGCACAACAACGACGTTGGACAACCACTCAGGGTAGTGCACCTCTCTGATAAATCCCGCATCAAGCAGCCTATCGACTTCTTCCGCTATGATCTGATTACGTTCTGGAGCAAATCTTCGCTGCTTTTGTTTCACTGGTTTGAAATTGGGATTGACATTCAGGGAATGACAGGATACGGAGGGACTAATTCCAGGCATGTCTAGGTGACTCCATGCAAATACGTCGGCATTGTGGGACAAGAAATCCACTAGCTCTTGCTGCTCTTCTCTGGTCAGTCTTATACCTACTCTGGTAGTTCGTTCTGGCCTGGACTGATCGATCTGCACATCCAGAAGGGGCTCCTCGGTCAAGTCGACTGACTCCTCCACCCTATTCTGCTCGAGCGGAGGTTCCTGTAATTGCTATCTGGAGCTTGCCGAAAGGACGGGCGCCTTTCCTTTCCCAGCATGCTTTAGTGTGACGGAATAACACTCTTTGGCTGCGACCTGATCCCCCCGAATGTCTATCACTTTATCTCCATCGGGCCCGAGGCACCTCATGACCTGATGCAGAGTTGAGGGTACACCTCGGACTCTGTGAATCCATCCTCTTCCCATCAGGAGATTATACGAGGGGTGAATTTCCACAACCACAAAAGTTTCCATAAGAGCTCGTTCTGCAGCTTGAACTTCCACTTCCACCATCCCGACGGGTTCCACCCTCTTCCCATCGAACCCTAACAAGGGATTTCCGGTGGGTTTGAGCCTCTCTGGTTTAATGTCGAGCCTGTCAAATGTGTCCCTCGGCATGACATTCGCACTGCTCCCAGGATCGATCAGAACTCTGCGCACCAAGCAATCTGCCACTGTCAAACTGACTACCAACGGGTCGTCATGAGGCAGTTGAACACGCTGCAGGTCTGTCCAGTCGAACTTTATCTGCATCGACGGGCTCTGCTGGTGTAGAGTAGTCACATTGCCGACCCTTTTCTTCATCTGCGCCTGCCGCAGGCGCACCCGGAGCAGCTCATCTGACTCTTCACTAGGCTCGGGTCGACCATGGATAGCATTGATTATACGAACTGGTTGTGAATTGTGGGAGCTTTGTTTATGACTCCTTTTTATTTGTTCCACCGGTCGATTCTGCTCCATCGCCGAACCTTGAACATAACTCGCGAACTCCCCTCTAGCTATCAACATCTCCACTTGCCTCCTCAGGTTCCTGCATTCGTTAGTCTGATGACCGAAATCAGAATGAAAAGCACAATGTTTAGTTTGATCCCTCTGTTCGAGGGGTTGCCTAATTGGCAGTGGTGGATGAAACTTGTCTTTGTTCTCCTGATACAGCCTCGCCAGAGTGACCTTCAGCGGAGTAATCAACTCTTCCTCCCTGGACCTTTTTTCTGCCTTCCAAGAGGTCTGACGTTGCGGCTGAGCCTGCTTCTGCCTGATCTTTGCCTTGGACTTTTCCTCGGTCGACACAACCGACGTTGTCCGAGCATTAGCTGCCTCCTCTTCTTCTAGGCGCACAAAGCCATCGGCTCTCTCATTGAGTTCATCCATAGTAGTCGGCGTGTTCACTACCAGACTGGTGTGAAACGGAGTTCCGCGTGTCATGGCTAACTTGAAGGCTTGAACTGCCGTAGAAGGGTGGCATTCGATCACCATACTCTTAGTGAGATTAAACCTGGTAAGAAAGGCCTGGAGACGTTCATCCTTGTGCTGCCTCATCGTGAATAGGCTCGAGATGTCCTTCGGCGGGCGTTTGTTCCCATAGTACTGGCTTATGAACCGATCGCACAGGTCTCTGAAACTACCAATGGAGCTCCTAGGCAAGTTTTTGAACCAGCTGAGCGCCGGTCCGGCCAGGCTTGTAGGGAAACATTTGCACATTAAAGAGTCGTTTTCCGTATTCAGGGCCATTTTCAACTGGATATGATACACATGATCGATCGGATCGGTCGTTCCGTCGAACAGAATAAAGACTGGCATAGCAAACTTCCTTGGATGCGGGGCATTCAAGATCTCGTCGGTGAATGGTGAATCCACCGTCCGAGCTGCGGATCGGAGAGCTTCATTCTCTCTCTGGAGTCCAGCGGTAGCTCTGTGAGTTACGGTTCTGCCGTCCGAACCGTGATGAGTGATAGTAACCATGGAGGGCCGGTAAGACGGATCGAACGACCGTTCCTCTATGAACTCTCTTTGCCAAGGCGACGCTATTCGACGGCGATCAGCCTCCATCACTTCCTCTCGGTCGAACCTTTCCCGCTGCGGATCAACGTGAGTCGATCCTTCGTGATCTTCAACTCGACGAACATTTGGCGGCAAATTGTCCATCATCCTTTCATCACGGTGGTGAGCTGACTGATTGTTCTCGTCCTGTTCGCCTTGATGCGCGATATTAGATTGAACACCTCCTTCTCCGACTGGAAGTGGATGCGAAACCGCAGGTATTTGCCGATGTTGCAGTCCAGCTTTCAATTCTGCATTCTCTTTTTTGAGAGCTTCAATCAAGTTCATCAACTCCTCAAGCTTTGTTTGCTGGACAGCCTCCATCGGATTGGAGCTTTCACCTATCATTATTCCCGAACGGAGTAAAGGCATTAATCTCAAGTTCGTGAGTAGATCCGAGCTTCGTGAGTAGGAATTTTTAGATCTGGCTTCTAATTCTCCGAATTATGCTCACTGTTTACGAGATCTGAATTGTCTGAACTCTAAATCCGTCAGATCCTGCCACAATCGAACAACTCGTTGTTGCGTAGATCTGAAGTCACTCCTGCCAAAGCTTCAAGAATTGTAATTCCTCCAGAGTAGGTCACAATCACTCAGATCTGGATTCAAATCCCAAAGATTGAGTCTCGATCAACCGAATTGGTTTGAATCCATTCGATATTCCTCATTGATCAACCAAACTTCCATGCGTTCCCCACAGACGGCGCCAATTGAAGATGCAAGAAATTCCTTCTCCTCTTTCTCTCTCTAGAATTCTTACACTTTCTTACATATATATACATATCACTTTCTATTCATAAATGGGTTGGGTGTTAGTCCTACCTAATAGTTAAGTTTTTGGATCGAATCGTGAAACACTCATTCGTTATAGTTAGTATTAGAGCCAGACACCAATCCCGATCTGATGCCACACCAAACATCCGATCCGAAAAATATCCGAGCCATCCGATTAATTAGGATAACCAGACCTCGCAACGAGGACTTTAAAAAAACAGTTACTTTATAAACTGACAAAAAAAATTTTATTCCTCTTCTTTGAATTTCTCAGCAACCAAATAGAGATGGCTAGCTCACTTCTCAAAGTGCCACGTGACACTAGAACTAAGACCCAAAACAAATTCATGAAATTTTGCCCAAAAAAAAAAAAAGATAGAACCCAGAAAAATGGAATTCTTACAAAAGAGGTTGCACACAATTAATCATCATTTAAAAAAGCTTTTTTCTCCATTTTTCCCAGTAAACAGTTTACACAAGAATTAAAATACCAGATGGTCAATTAATCTTCTTATCATCAGTATCAAAGATGCCAGGAGATCGGGACTGTCAGATCCGATGACTTTTAAAGATTTTTATATTGATTTGGGGTCCACAAGCCCACATTCATGGACTGATTTCAGTATCTTGGGCCGGTCAATTTGGCCCAAAATACATAAGACTATGATTGAGCCTGAATGTTTTAGGCCTTTATCAGAAGGTCAGTAGCTAATAAGATCATTTTACCATTTATTAGAGAGTTCAGAAGGCAGTTAAAGACCATCTTTTTAAACAAGTAATTTTTTAATTCATTTTTTAGAAAGAAAAAAAATATTATTATTTTCTACAAAATTTGTAATTTCCCTGAGTTATTTAGAGAAAATAAATAAATAAATCTTGACCACACATGTAAGAAATTGCACTCAGGCCTTTTTCTAGTTTTCCTTGTAATTAAAATTATGAGCCATATTGTTATTGCATCTAACGCCTAAAGCAGAAGTGACCAATTGATTTTTAGTTGATGACTTGATGGAGAGCTCTCCAGATCGCCTTCCACACTCAAACTGTCATCTAACATCTTCTTCGTATCATACTTATATATAAATCTCAAATTCTCAAGCTTTGTAAAATCAAGTATTATTAAACTATAGTTTTTATTTGTTAGGTATTTGATGATATATATATTATACATCACAATTAAAGTATTTTTAAATCTATTTTATAACATTTTTTTTTTTACAATTTTTTTACTGCTTAATTGTATTTTTCAAAATTTTAATTTAGACCGAATAAAGTCCGTTAGAACATTTTATAACTCATGGGAGCAATCGATCTTGTTTTGTATTGGGGTGGCTACATGGAAAACAAATTGACAACAAAATTTTATCTGGGAGACTAGGTGGCCTCAGTCGATCACAACTCGACACAACATGTAAGTAAATGTGTCTAACTTTATTTAGATTTTTACTGTGTATCAAGTTGTAATTGACCGGTACCATATAACATTGGATCATGTGATAATTACTCCAAATTGGCACCATGCTGTTTCAAACTCATTAACTATATCAACTTGAAATAACACTTAAATGATGTCTGCAACAAAATCGGTGTTGCATGGACAATGTGGCCCTTTGCCAAAAGTTTCTTAACGAGACAATAACCTATATATAACCTAAACCTCTCGTAACACAAACCTTACTAGAGCTCTTCTTTTTTTTTCATTGATGTGAAATGCTTTTTCTTCTTCTAATGGAACCAATTGAGAGGTTAAGTTTTGATTTGAGAGTTTGGTAGACTTTATAAATATTTGTATATTTGAGTGAATTCTAGAAGAACATGAAGCTTTATAGAGATAAATTTAAGTCATTCATTATAATGAATACTAGCGGTTCATTTAGGAGATAGGATGCTATATATACTGTAAGGGTTACAGAGACAATGTTAAGAAAGAGGATTATATGCTTATATATACGGTGGGAGGGTCATAATGACAATATCAAGAAGTAAATGTGATAGATTACAAAAAAATTGTTATTAATATAATACTAATATTTAAGGTTGAAGTCCCCGGTGGCTTGGATGAGTTGGTATGAGCTTCGCATTGGCTATCACTTGGCCACTGTTGGTGTCTCCTTGATACTCGTAATATATTAAAATGAAATTTGATTTTTTTTTTTATTTGAAATTTTAAGAGAATTTTTTTATTTGAAATTCATTTCAATTCATTAATATTAAAGTTTATCAATTCTAACAAAAGTTTAATTTTAAATTTTATTTTATATCCATTTGATACGAGCTCCTCAAATATGTTCTACTTTCCAATTTTTTGGAGATGGGAGAAGGGGCATAAATCATAATCCATCTTGGTTATGGAATAATCTTTTAGCAGCTAAAGAGGTCCTCCTCAAAGATGGATAGCTGCTGTGCAATCCTGGATTCAAAACTCGCTCGTGCTCTTCGTCCTCCACATCTATTCACTGGTTTCTGGTCTTCTTGATGATGAATTGAATTGTTGGGAAAAAAAAAGAAAAAAAAAAAAGGGGGCAATTATCCCCAAAATTTTGGAAATATGTTGGTTCATTTGGAAAGCCTGAAATGCAAAATGTTTCAGGGTGGAAATTATGGTATAAGCAGAAAATTGTGGACATGGCAGTGCAACAATTTTTTGAATTTTCAGATGTTATGTATCCTGGGAGAGGTCCATCAGAGCACCAAATAGGGAAAGGATGAACAAATCACAAACCAGGAAAAATGAACGGCCAAGAAATAAAGTTGTAAATTGATCATTGCGCTGAAATTCCAAATTTACCAACAAAATAGTTTTCCTAGCAAGCAGAAAAATGCTACAGCTTAATCAAAATTGAAAGTCACAAATGTGAGCTGCAAAACCACAATACAGAAACTATGTATTCTTAACAAATAAGTACAGTAGAGAAGATCACTGTTGCACATTCAATTCAGACGAGAATGAGGCGGTCTAGGGCTACGTGGTAGGTTCAAATGCAGCCTGTTCATGCCAAACACCATTTAAATTTGACTGCCACAACTTCACCATTCCATCACTACCAGTAGTTGCAAGTGTCATTCCACTGACGTCCCACTCCATCTGCCACACCTAATCACAAAATGAATTAAAACAGTCAATAAACCACCACAAAACCACAGCCTAACCAACCCCCTTCTCTCTCTCTCACCTCTCAAACTTCGCGTTAACAATAGATGTAACAGTCTTGCACAAAGTCACGTACCAGTTGACATGAAGCCCTTGCCTCTCAAAAGTATTGGAAATGAGACCTCCTCCTAGAACTATGTGTATAGGTAGAGTGTCTTCACCCTAGGGCTATGTGTCTAGGCAGGGTCATAGACACGTGCACATGCATCCAGTCACGCGTTTCAAAATTCATGAGATAATGTCATTTACATTTCTAATCATCATTTGGTCGTGACACCATACTTTTTTAATCATTTTGTTCAACTTTTTTTGTAATTAGTCCATCCCAATGATGGATTGAACCTCACGAAAATATAAAATAACAAGGGAAATTTCCATTTCTACGGCATTCCCAGACCCTTCCCTAATAGTCCCTAATGTCAATAAATCATGGCTATAGTCATTGTATTTAGATTGGTAATAAATAAAATCTTCTAAAGTTAAAATTTCAGACTCGTAAGTCATACCTCGCCCTTGTGACCGGAAAGCAATGCAACCTTGTCCACTGAGAGCCGTCCATCAACTTCAGGGTTCAATCCAAGATGCCATATTGTAATTCCCTTGCAAGTTGCAACAGCTATTACCTCGTATGGCCTGAATGACAGTTATTCATGCAAGTTCACTTTCTAATAAGTTCAATATAATGTATAATTGCTTTCTCTAACAAAACATAAATAAAATTATCAGGGGTGATGACTGCCCCAAGCAGAATCTGTCCCCACAGATTACAGTCCACAGGTCAATACTTTTTGCAATTTCTGTTCACCATATTCTAGAAATGAAATATCGAGCATGTACTATCAGAAGGCTTTGGTCTCAACAAGTAACTTTAAGAAATGCATTATATGAGAGAAAAGATAGCATTTCACCTGCCAATGTTCGGTGCCCATGCAACAGAGTAAACCTGATCTCCCTTGTCCCCAGGCAATGCCAACTCTGCAACTGGAAGCCATCTTTGATGATCCTGATCAAATTCCCAAACCTGTGGAACTCTATATGAGATTAAGTAAATCATGTTACTTGGAGAACATGCTTAGTTCTAAATCATTTCAGAAATTACACTGTAGTAGCACAGCAAGAACTTCCACAATCCGAATCAACTAAGATATCCTTGTCTAAATTTAAGTATGTTCTAATACTAGTTGTAGCATGTTTTATAGTAGTTCACTTTGCAAATTTTTTAAATATTTCTAACACTAGTTGTAGCATGTTTTATAGTAGTTCACAGAGCAAAATTTTTAAATATTTTAAGACATCAACTAATTTTCAACTATAATTCATGTCAATTAAGGGCAAAAAATGATTGCAGACAACTTATAAAAAAAAAAAAAAAATTATTGATTGCAGAAGCAAAGCGCAACAAATCCTAGCTGTAGCTACAACATGGATGAAAGGGGTAACTAAAAATATCAAAAGACACAAAATCTGAAATATGAAATTTTGCCAAATAAGATAACTATCAAGGTATTTGCACTAGTGAGGCTCACGGTCTTCCACTACGGAAAGCAAAGGAACTCATTATTCTATTTGTTCTTATACACCACTTTCACATACCCATTATATGGTCGACCCTCTGCCTGTTTTAATCCTTTTTTCTTTTGTGATGGAAAAATAGTGACACTGACCTCAAACCATTCTCATAAAATAAAAAATAAATAAATAAGAGTACTTCTTTACCCATCAGCCCCTCCAAAAAAAAAAAAAATAAGCAGAGACATAGAGTCACAGAGTTGCCGACTATAAAAATTAAACAATTAACAAAAAAAAAACCCACAACACAACTTATAACATAAATCTTATGAGAAGGATGTAAGACATGCAAATATTAGCACACCTTGGAGGAATTGAGTTCTGGCATATCCGAATTAAAACCCAGAGCAAAGCTTGATTGCTGGTTTTCACCTCTTACTGGGTTCCAAGAGATGGATGCAGACAAACATGAAGCCTTTCCAAATTTTGATACTGAGTCAATAGAATTTTGAAATTCAGCCTACAAAGGCAAGTAAATAAGATAATCAGTTTCTTTAAGAGCTAAGGACGTATAATGCATATGAGAAGCCAAGCATTAAGCAAACTCAAATAGACATAACAGAAACAGCTCATATATGATCTAAATGCACCAGGAGCAGGACTCAAAACGGCCACCTTCATTCATAGTTTGATTGCATTGAGCAAAAAAAACTCAGTAGTGAAAATCAAGAAACATGGGAACAGAAATTTAGGGGGGAAAAAGAGATAAGAATGTGAGGGGGGAAAAAAACATGAAAAATGCTCAATGCATATGCTTAAAGATTTCAATGATAAGACAAAGAAATTGATCAAATTATTAATACAAAAATGAAACAAAAACTTTTTAAGATAACAAAGATTATTATCTCTAACAAATTTATCAGTTGAGCTGCCACACAATAGAGCAACAAGGTGGCATAAGATAAATAATTACCTGAAGTTGCCAATTTGTCAGTTCCAAGGGATCTAAAAGCTCATAAACTTTCACATGGCCATCTGAATATGCAGCGACCTGTAAAGTAATCTCAAAACAAATTCAGTGACGAATTATCATCAAATTGTAATTCAAACTTTTTAACATACTCTGCTATAAAAGAACAATTTATAAAAAAATTAACAAAATAAAACTTCAGCAAAATTATTGCAATTTCATCAACATATAAGATTATGGCAGCAAATAAATTCTCTACTTTTAAATGCCTTTATGAGAAGAAAATCTATAGAAATGCATAATATTTACAAATTAAAAATTAAAAGGAACATTTATTGCCCGGCATTTTCAGTGTAGTGCAGAGATAGTCATGACACACAGAAGTTCAGTCAGAACACAGTTTCCAGAATGTTCTATATAATAAAGGACAAAAGATGGCAGATATCACACAAATGTCGAACACAACAGTAAAGCATTGGAGTTGGGTATGGCTCATTAATTAAGGTACTTTCAACAGCAGGTGGGTTTCATTTATTAAAATTTCAATAATTCAGAAACTAAGAGATAATGCTAGAAGCTTTCTGGTAATTCACCAGTGACCTTAATATTCAATAGCAATGCAATCCTAATACAAAGCACCACTTTATTTATAGGAGAAATCTTCAATGTTCTCATTACATTCTGAATAAACAAAGGGTTTAGTTACGTTGCCCCTTTATTTGAATGTAGTTACAACTGTTTATGACAGATCTAGGTCTGCTATAATACTGAGACAGTCTTACTTGAACATGTAACTATGGGTATAGGACGTGTCTCCCATGTCTGGTTGGACATGAACCTTACAAGCATATCCGATAATTCAAAATTTCTACACAATTGTGCATAAAACACTCAGCATGTTCCTTCTTTTCATTATTTCTCCAAAACAAGCGATATAGCCATATCAAACTTACAATGTTATAGAAAAGCTCCCTCTTATTCTAGAAAATAATGAAGAATTTTAAACAATTTTAAAATTATAAGTCACCCTAATTTAATAAATCTGATACTTAGATACGTATACACCAAACACACATTTAGGTACATGTAACATAATAGATAATATTGAGTCGTCTATAACTGATAGTCATTTCCAGGGAAGTTTCTCGGGGCTTTCCCACATAGAAAAAGATAATCAAACTTCTCAGGCATAGACCATCCACTTTACCATGTAAGAACAATTAAAAAGACTGCAATTCTATTGCATCAGAATGATTGAGCAAAATGGCGATATATAGCAACCACTGCAGACATTTGCCAATCACCTTTAGAAAATTAAAGAATAAAATGTAGTAAAGGAGATATTGAAACAGAAAAAACTACCAAAACTCACCAGTTTCAAACTTGTGACACAAACTCCAAATTGGATATCTAACACTTGATTTGCATGTCTCTCAAATAATTTGCACAGTTTCCATTGAAAAGGTTTTGTATCTAGAGAATGATGAAATAAAAAAGACAATAATGAGGCAATTTCACATTGTCATAAAAAATAATGTCCAAAGTCACAACTCTTCCTAATTTTTTAGATTAGGAGCAACTTGGTGACATCAATAACTTTCAGAATAGCAAAGACGAGAGCAAACTCATTCTTATTATACCTTCAGCAATTTCCTCCCACAACGATAAAGTTCCATCCGCACAAATGCATGCAACTGCATCCCCATATTCTGGAGGAATCCAAACAACTTTCACAATGCTGGCGTTGTGAACCTAAAAGAAGATCAATTTAAGAATGCATGGAAAATAATATTCTAGAAATCAACTAGGAATAAAAAACATAGAATTCTAGAAATCACAAAAAAAAAAAACATGACAAGGGCAAAATTTAGGATCTGTTTGTTTCCCATGCATTTGGGGGAAGAGCAAGAAAAAAAATTCCCAACAAAATATAAACCTCTTGGTTTCTTTAGCCAAAAATTTAGAACCAGTGAAAAAAACAATTCAAAACTGACCAATAACAGGCAAGAGAAACTCAGAATTTTGCATGAATTTAACATATCCTCCCACCACTCAATGAAGTGCATACAAGCTATCTAATAAAACTCTACCAAAATAATATTCACCACAAGCTATCGCTTGGATGCAACGATGCCTTCACAAAATCACATTATAGAAACCACTATATTAGCACTGCCCAATAACCCTTGATCATTTTGATTTCACGAGTTTTAACTGGGTATACAAAGAAAGCAATAGATTGCCAAGAAAAACTGATTACCAAAAGCTTTTGTTTGACTAAATTGCCCGGTAGTTAGACTCTTCTTTCCTTGCCATCCTTCATTACACACAAATTATTCGACAGCACATATAGCAAAATTGTGAAACACTCACACCAAATTACCCACTTATGTAGCATATTTCTCCTCATCAATAACTGGCATATCGAATGCTTTCCTACCCAATGCCCTTGTCCAAAATGCATTAAATCAACCATAAAAGGTCCACTTCTGTTTAACAAAATCGTAAATTGCATGACAAAGTCTATACTAGGTTTTCATAGAAACTTCAATCACGTACATATTAACAACTCCAGCAAAAACCCAAGTCCAACACGATAACATTAAATTTATTTTTCTAAAAATTCATTTTCACTTAGTTGCAATATTACCAATTCTCCAATTTACACAATTTCACTTATAGTCACCAATCACCAATTTAGTCTAATGGAAGTGTAATCTTTCATAGGTTGAAACTACTACTAGAATTAAGACGGTTATTTATCCACTCAAAGGCAATTGAAAGGGGAAAAAAAGACTTAAAAAAAAAAACTACGAATTCCACAAGGAAAAATAATATAAATGAATCAGAGATACTACTTACGAACCCTAGATCTAGAAGTGCAGGTGAATGATGAAGAAGCTGGATCAATGGAATCGAAAATGGCCAAGGTTCCATCGACCGATCCAGTAGCCAATCTCTGGCCACAGTAGTTCCAGGAAGAGCAGATTGTGCCTTTATCAAGCGTCGCCACAGACTTATCCATCTCTCTTTCGATATATATATATATATATATATATCTGTACGTATATATATGTGTGCGTCTACATATAATTTTATATATAGTTAAGCTTTGATTTCGATATCCTCTCTGTGCTCTGAGGAACGAACTGTTCTAGTGTGTCCAAAGAAAGGAAATTTTAAGTCCTTTTGTTAGGGTTTAAGGTTTTGTCACAGATGGTCATCGTTGCAATGTGATATTACCATTGTACCCCTAGATGGGTCCAATAAAACTGCAGCTGGAACTTTCCCGCGGAAATTATGTGAAACACTTCATTATGATTTGTGGTTAATGGCTTGTACAAATTAATTAGAAATAATTACTTTTACTTCCCCATAAATTGTATAAATTACAAAAATCTTCCTTATAATTTTAAATATATAACACTGACATCCCCTAGACCCGCGAATGCGTTAAATGACTATTAATTCCATTATACTTTTATTGTGTTTTTAATATAAAATATATGTTTCTTTATGAACAGAATAGTATTTTCATACTTTTTAATGATATTATCAAGTTTAAAATAAACTTTGAGCATGATGTCAAACAAGAGTTTTAAATTTTATGACATGGGAGGTGAGTGTTACTTAGACTTAAACGGAAGAAGAGGTCATTATTATATTTGAAACTAGATAAGAGGTTTCTATTATTTAGACAATTTACGAGAGATCAAAGTAATCGTAATTATTCTAATTAATAATTATTATAAGTGCCATTTCCCCTAGAAAATAACTTTCATTGCTAAATATACATGTTAGTCAAAACTCAAAAATAATTCGAGTCAAACTCTCTAAGCTAGCTTAATTTTTAGAAAACCACCTCTAACTATAGTATTAAGTTGTGCATGTTAAATAACTTGTATATGTGGTTAGAAAGCAATGGACTGTTTGGTTTTTCTTTTTCTTTTTTTTTTTTTTATGGATTTTCAAGCTACTAATATATATATATATATATATATATATATATATATGAAAAATGGAGAATATTTACAAGAAGGGCCATTAGGCCAAACAGTATTGGACTGAGCATATAAGCCCAAAAAGGGCCAACAAGAGAGAAGCCTATACAAAACTAATAACCTACCTTAACGATCTTCGTTAATAGAGGGTGTTAGTGCACTACGTACTCCGATGAAGCTCCAGATTAGCTGTTTGGTTGATTTGGAATAAATGAGAGAAAAAAATAAGTATTTGATTGAAATGACGCTATCCCAAAAAGGGTGACCAAAAAAAGTTAAAAAGAAAATCTCTCCAAAAAAAGAAAATCTTGTAAAGGTACGAAGGTTTCACCTTTTCACATAGTTTGTGTTGAACACTAGTCATTTGTAGACTCAAATTAAAAGCACAATAACATTACTCGTATCACTAGGTCATTTTCAAACTTCAACGGAGTTAAAAGATGTTCACTTTTGACTTAATTAAACAAGCAGCTTTAGATAATGAGGAAAATAAAAGAACTTGGAGTACTCGAAAACACAACCAACCACAAAATCTTAAAAATAATGAGGAAAATCCTTTATATTGGAATGGGTGAACAGTCAAATGTTTCGGCAATTCCTCATGAGGGGATGACTCGAGAGAATTTTGAATCAGAGCTCTGGATTTTTGTTCATCCCTCGCCGTAATAATATCTTGGGGTTTACAGCGATAACTTGGTATATCTACTATACGACCATTAACTAAAATATGTCTATGGTTAACTAATTGGCGGGCTCCCGGAATAGTCGAAGCCATGCCCAATCGAAAAAGGATGTTATCCAAACGCATTTCAAGTAATTGTAGTAAAACCTGGCCTGTTGACCCCTTGGCTTTTCCGGCGATAGTGCACTACGTACTCCGATGAAGCTCCAGATTAGCTGTTTGGTTGATTTGGAATAAATGAGAGAAAAAAATAAGTATTTGATTGAAATGACGCTATCCCAAAAAGGGTGACCAAAAAAAGTTAAAAAGAAAATCTCTCCAAAAAAAGAAAATCTTGTAAAGGTACGAAGGTTTCACCTTTTCACATAGTTTGTGTTGAACACTAGTCATTTGTAGACTCAAATTAAAAGCACAATAACATTACTCGTATCACTAGGTCATTTTCAAACTTCAACGGAGTTAAAAGATGTTCACTTTTGACTTAATTAAACAAGCAGCTTTAGATAATGAGGAAAATAAAAGAACTTGGAGTACTCGAAAACACAACCAACCACAAAATCTTAAAAATAATGAGGAAAATAATTTCAATTTGGAGACCGTTTAAATTTAATACAAATCGTTACAAGTCAATGGAGAGAACTTTATTGAATTCGTCTAATATTAAATGAAAAGGCACAAAATTGGTTAACAAAAAAGAAATAGTAGAAGCACAAGAAAATAGAAAAGAATAAATATATGGACTGTTTTTTTTTTCTCGCTTTTCTTATATTTTTCCCAGATATTTGGTACAGAAGTGACTTTATGATATGGAAATGGAGGCAAGTGGGTTAGATTGCCTTTCATTTGTCTACTATTGTTTGTCTATTTTACATGAAATAAAGTAACTTTCGAGGCTCTGTATATGACCCACAAGCACGTAGCTCACGTGGGTCAGATTTCAGGATTCTTAGCCCGATGATTAATTGCACTGCCTTGAGAAGTGATTGGTCATCGAAGATTTTAATGGGATAAGTCAATGTGAACTTGACTTCAGGATAGATTCTTCGGTTGTGTGTGTGAAACTGAGAATACAAGTTACTGTGTGATGCTAGATAGTACTCTGCCGACGCAGGAAGTGAACACTAGTCTTTTGATTTATTCTGATCTTTTTCCCCTGATTTAATTTTATGCAGGGTTTGGGATGGTCTTTCCCCTGTCGATGCTGCTTGTGGCTGTAACTTTGAAATTATTGCCTTGACGATGGCTAGATCATTGGTTCACTTTTGTTACTGTTCTTCTCTTTTGGTGGTTTCCATTGTAAAACTTTGACTCTTATTTCTTTACAAATTTGGAACTTATTCTTTATTTTTATTGTTTTACTTCAAGATTTGTATACCTTTTTCTAGGTTGCCTTTTTTGCCTCTATAACACCGTTATGACTGTGCCTTTGCAATGCTAAAAAAATAAAAATAAAAATAAATAAATCTTGCAATTATTAATTTTCTTGGCATATTTAGTGTTACTAGTGACTAGTTGATAGAATATTCAACTCTCTAGATCAATGCACTCCTATTATATTAGGGTTCGACGTGTAAAATGAAATAACACTGCAACATGCAGTTTGAAAAGGCAAGAAAGAAAGAATTTGAGGGCTGAAATTGTAATATCCTGTTTTAGCATAAAAAATAATTTTTTTTTTCTTTGGATTTTCATATGAATGTAAGCTTCACGTGGAACCACGTAATTTTTTGTATGGTATGTTTTTAACATATATTTTTTAGGGTTAATTACAACGACACTCCCTGAGGTTTGGGGTATTGACAAGTATATATAAGTTAACCATTTTTTGAACACTCACACACCCTGTCAGAAATTTAATCCAAACAAGCTCTTAAAAGTTGTGAAAAGACGAGATTGCCCTTCAATAAAATACCAATTTTTTAATCTAAAATATCAAATATATATATATGACAGAATTACCCTTTTTAAATCATAGGTTTCTCTCTCTACCCTCTGCTCTAAAAAGCCTAAAAAAAATTTGTTCTCTATCTCAAAAATCCAAAAAAATCTGTAAAGTGGTGGTGACGGGTGTGGCAGGGCCATGAAGTGGTGGCGGGGCTGTGATTTGGTGGTCGTGGGTGTGGCAGGGCTGTGATATGGTGTTGGCGGGGCTGTAAAGTGGTGGTGGTGGGTGTGGGTGTGGCAGAGCTGTGAAGATGAGAGGATAGAGAGAGGGGTTGGTGAAGGTGGCAGTATAGTGACGGTGGCTATGTTGGTGTGCCGCCAATGGAGGTGGCAACTCTAACCTCTACAACCACTGAGTCCAACTCGGACAATGATGGGAGACGACAAATTTCAGAATTTCCCTTTTCTCTCTCTAAAAAACCTCACCAACATACCACCAATTTCAAAAAGCTTTGGTTCCTCGCCGGTCCGACATCAGCCTTTCCCTCCCCGGCAACACCTTCACTGTCTTCGTCTGCGCCAAGACTGCCCTCGATCTCGCCTGCCCTGCCGTCATCTCCTATACCGATATCATCGTCGTCGCTGCCCGGGTGTTCATCACCATGTTGGCTTGCCTACCCCGCCGTCGTTTCCTTCGTCTGATGCGCCACCGTCTCTTGCGCCGAAATCCTCGCCGGTGTTAGTGGTGGTGTTGTGCTTGTGTGTGTGTGTGTGTGTATGTATATATATATATATATATATATATATATATATATATATGTCTGTGTTTGTATATATATAATTTGTAAATTTATAACCCTTCGTTTCACCGGTTAACAGCGAAGAACGATGTGTAAAGCTTGATTTGGTCTTCCATTACAAAAGCCCCATATTTCGGAATTGGGGTTTCGATTATCAGCGCATACTCTCTACTCTTCCTCTACTCCACCATTCATCTAGAATGGGGATCAGCAGCCCAGGAAAGATCAACCCCTAAACTTTGATAACAACTGTTACATATATGTATATATAACCTCCACCAATTTCAAAACTTAAAATATATTTTAGGGCATATTTGACATTTCATGTTACTTAAGGCTGTGTTAGGCTCCATTTTTTAAAATGTGGTGTCATTATTCAAGTTTGTAAATTTAGGGGGTCTCATTGTCTAGAAAAAGACTAATTTATATATGCTTGTCAATACTGCAAACCTCAAAATGTGTCGTTGTAATTAATCCTACTTTTTAATTTATATCTACTAGTTGCAGTTTAGTTACTCCAAAAGGTTTGATTTTTTTTATTTTTTTTTATTTTATTACATCCATGGAGTAGTTGGAAACAAGGGTGGTGGGCACCCCCCCCCCCCCCCCCCCGGCGGCGACTTCTTCTTTTTCTTTTTCTTTTTAATAGTATATGTATATTTTTATAAAAGTCCAAAAATGCAACCCCTCTACCCCCCCGGCGACTTCTTCTTTTTCTTTTTCTTTTAAATAATATATGTATATTTTTATAAAAGTCCAAAAATGCCCCCCCTGAAATTTTTTTTTTGCCCTCATATATTAGTAATACTTTAGTGAATCAAGCCAATTTAAGTTATTCACCTACATACTACCAAATAAAGCCCTAACAAAGTACCAAATATAGTGATAAAGCAGAAAGTACTGTGTAACCAAATAAAGCCCAAAGACTCCAAACAAAACTTCACTTTCTTTGACTTTTTAGTTTCTTTGCACAAAAGTGAGATACGAAAAGCAGAAGCTTGGACTCAAGAGTCACGCCGTCACCATGGTTATGCTGATTATGCTCAGGTTTTAAATCTTCATCGTTTGCGACAGAATTGGAATTAGAAGGAAGGATACCCAATTTGTTTTGCTGTTGAATGTTGATTCACCGTTTGATTTGCAGGTAAACCCGAAACCCTAGTTTTTTATTTATTTTTATTTTTTACATGAATCAGATTCACATTTATTTTATTTTTTATCTTACTTGTTTGATGAATATGATAGATAAATTGACTAATTATAAGTTAATTTTTTAATTTTGTTATGCAGCACAACCCTTTATTAAATTTTCAAATATTTTTCTATACTTTTACAGTTTTACTCAAATCCATGGGATGCAATCAATGTGCTTCTTCTCCTCCTACATAAGATTTCGATGCGAGACTAGCTTTGATTTTCTTTCTTGACTAAATTATAATTTTCTCTCTCTCTCTCTCTCTCTCTTTTTTTTTTTTTTTTTTAAAGATCTCTAACCTTCTTTTCTATCACATCTTTGATTGGTAAGTCTTTATTAATTGATTGACAACAATAATACCATGTATTAGCTTGATCGCCACTTTAAATGTCTAATGTGCATAGCAGCATAGGATTCAAATCCCCAATGTGTCAATAGTGATTAGTGGGCACTGGACATGTGTATGAGAATTGGTATGTCCGTATGTGATACCAATATTCACACACATATATACACAAACTTAAATGGAAATGAATGAGAGCAATTTTTAACCTCATATGTGAATTATATGACTCCACTGCTTTTTACATATCAAATTAAATCTTTTTCTCTACATCCTGACATCGACACTAAATCCTATTTCTGGTCAAAACTCTAAACGTAACAAGTCAATGCCCACACCCCTTGCTTGCTATTCATTCAATGATTTTCCTGTATGGTAATTTGTTAAATTTGCAGAAGATTGTTATAGTGGTTGGGAGTTTTTTATTTTTTATTTATTATGTTTTTTGGATTTTTTTAAATTTTCTAATTTTAATCATGATATTAAGGTTGGGTTAAATCATTGTCACTTAAATTGGGCATTTTTTTTTTAAATTTTTATTGTGTAGTTACTAGTTAGCACTTACTTTCCAATCTTTCCTAATGCATTCTAAATGAAAAGATTGAGTAATTTAAATAAAATTAATAAGATTGAAATGTCCATCTTAATTATTATATGTAAATAAGCATTTTTTTTTTAATTATTTTAAACAGTTATGGAGAAATATTATAAAAGAAAATCAGGATTGGCACCTCAGCCACCTCCTATAGAGAGAGATGATGATCAAATATTGAAGCAAAGTCGTTCCGACATCAACTTGGAAAATCTTCTAGCGGATCCAGGATTACGAACTCGAATCTTGGATTACCATCCTAATATTCGAGATGACATTCGTAAAGCATATTATCTTAAGGGTCCTTGTTAACCCAATACTCATCGTTTTCCCTATATGAGTTTTGGGAAAGCATCACGCCGTTTTAACCCTACTTGGTTTAGTTAATATTCTAATTGGCTAGAATATAGTATAACCAAAGATGTAACATTTTGCCTATGTTGTTATCTTTTTAAGCCGGATATTGGAGAACAAGCAGGATGTGAATCTTTTATGGGTGAGGGGTTTTCAAATTGGAAGAAGAAAGAAAATTTTCAAACTCATGTTGGAGGTCCCAATGGTGCCCACAACCAAGCTTGGAGATCATGTGAAGCTTTCGTGAACCAAAAACAACACATTCAAACAATTTTATGCAGGCAATCGCACCAATCTAGAAATGAATATCGGACTCGTTTGACTGCATCAATTGAATGTATTCGATATCTTTTACACCAAGGACTTGCCTTTCGTGGCCACAATGAATCTGAAGATTCAAACAATCAAGGGAACTTCCTCACACTTTTGAGATTTCATACTCGTCACAATGAGGATGTTAGAGCCGTTGCATTGAAAAATGCTCCTGAAAATTTGAAGTTAACATCACCTGAGATTCAAAAAGAGATTGTAAATGCCATTGTAACAGAGGTTGTCAATTTTATTATTAGAGATATTGGAGATGGATTTTTTTCTATTTTAATTGATGAGTCTCGTGATGTATCGATAAAGGAACAAATGACTGTTGTGTTACGTTACGTGAAGAATGGAAGTGTCATTGAACGTTTTATTGGTATGGTACATGTTACCGATACAACTGCTCTCTCACTCAAGATGGCGATTAATAATGTATTTTCTACACATGGATTGAGCATTTCTAGATTGCGTGGGCAAGGTTATGATGGGGCTAGCAATATGCAAGGTGAGTTCAACGGTCTCAAAACGCTTATTCTGAAAGAGAATGAATTTGCTTTTTATGTTCATTATTTTGCTCACCAACTTCAGTTGGCTCTTATTGCTGTGGCAAAGAATCATGGCCAGATTTCCACTTTTTTCGTATTTGTTGCTAATGTGGTGAATGTAGTTGGAGCCTCATGTAAACGTCGTAATATGCTTTGCGAGAAACAAATTGTTGAAGTTATTGATGGACTTAACAAAGGCGAGCTCACAAGTGGGTAAGGCCTAAATCAGAGTACTTCTCTTGTACGTACAGGAGACACCCGTTGGGGCTCACATTATGGTACTTTAATTAGCTTGATTACATTGTTCTCATCTGTAATTGTTGTTCTTGAGTTTATCAAAAAGGATGGATTGAAATCTGATCAAAGAGGCGAAGCATATATTCTACTTGGATCAATACAATCCTTTAATTTTGTATTCAATCTCCATTTGATGAAGACATTGTTGGGCATGACAAATGAATTATCCAAAGCACTACAAAGAAAAGATCAAGATATCGTGAATGCCATGGACCTTGTTAAAGTATGCAAGCAACGACTACAAATGATGAGGGATGATGGATGGGATTCTTTGCTTGATGAAGTTTCTTCCTTTTGTGAGAGACATGAGATTGATGTTCCCAACATGGATGATATGTTCATTACTTAAGGACGACAACGACGAAATGTGCAAGAAATGACAAACTTGCATTACTATCGTGTTGATTTGTTTTATTTTGTCATAGATATGTAACTTCAGGAGCTAAATAATTGTTTCAATGAGGCCAATACTGAGTTACTTCTTTGTGTGGCATGTCTATATCCAGATGATGCATTCTTTGCTTTTGACAAGCAAAAGATCATTCGTTTTGCTGAATACTATCCAAAAGAATTTTCTGTGGCTAAACTCATAAAACTTAGTGGTCAACTTGAAACTTATATTCTTGATGTGCGCTCTAATATCAGGTTTAAAGGATTGAAAGGGATTTCCGCTCTTGCAAAAAAAATGGTTGAAACAAAAAAAAGACAAGGTGTATCCATTGGTGTATCTACTTGTGATATTGGCATTAATCTTACCAATTGCGATTGCCACGATGGAGAGGGCATTTTCTGTTATGAATATTGTAAAGAATGAATTACATAATCGGATGGGAGATCAATTTATGAATGATAGTTTGGTTGTGTATATTGAAAAAGAAATATTTAGGGGCATAGATAATGAGGCTATCATTTAATGCTTTCAAAATATGAAAAGCCATCGAGGGCAGTAGTAATTGTATTCAATGAAATATTATCAAGTAATATTTTGGATCTTATATGTGTCAAGTATTATTCTTTAGTTTTTTTTATTTAACTTGTTACCTGTTTAGTTCTTTAGATAAACAAATAAATTCTTTTATGGGTATTTTCAATTAACATTATTGAAGAACATTTAGTTTCCACCTTAGTTTAAGATAAAAATAATAAAATACAATCTTGTTTGCTTTGGTTGTCAAGATTCACTATGCGCTTGGAGACTCAGAGAGTGGGTATAATTGCTTTGGAATGGCTCCTGAATTCCTAGTTCATCCAGTATCTCATCTTGTCAGGTAATTCTTTTTTTGTCTTTTGAAAATAGTGACTTTGCTCTTCTTCTTTTTCTTTTTTTTAATTATAGATACTAATCCTTTAAAAATAGTGACTTTGCTTTGTTTTCTTTTCTTTTTTTTCTTTTTTTTTTTTTTTTTTTTTTTTTGTCTTGTTTGTCTTTTGATGTGAAAATTTTATTTTTGTCGTTGATTTTTTTTTTCCTATCAAATACACTATGCCCCCTTGGAATGAAATTCTGGCTCCACCTCTGATTGAAAAGCAGCATTATATTCTAGTGATCTAAAATAGAACAAAGCTATGCTCTTCGATTTAAAAAAATCCAAACAAGACACAAGGGAGTGTAAGCCACGCATACAAAATATCTATTCCGAACCAACAACGTACATTTCTTCTTTTACTGCTACATGATTAGACTTTATCAGTTTTAAATGAGTCAAAGATTGACCCGAGTACCACACTAGTACAGCTAGCTAGCTTAATTAGGATCAAAAGTTGAGACTAATCATCCGGTAACTAACAACTCCCTCTGTCCAATTTAGATATTCGTTTTTGGGATAAAATTTTTTAAGAGAATATATGGAACTTAGTTTTGTCTCCATAAAAAGTTATTAAATTTTTTTTTTTTAAATATGTATGAAATTTTAAACTCTAAAGACATATATAAAAAGATGTAAAATATATTATTTAAAAAAAAAAAAAAAGAACTATTTTATTGAGACGGATTAAAAAACAAGACTTAACATTTTTTTTTAAGACAGAAAGAGTATTTTATGTTGAAAATAACGGGTATTCATTAACCAGGGTAATAAAGATACTTGGTACACTATTTTTTCATTTATGACATTGAAACAGAAAGGAGGGAGAGAGTTCTAGTCCAAACTACGTGGATGTATTAGTATTCCTGGTTACTCCACATCTGAGCCACCTCGGCGAGTGACTTCGTTGACGACCCATCTTGGCTCAAAGCCATTGCAGCTGCATCTTTTAGATCTCTCATCCTTTTTCTAATCACCAACCCTTCTTCTCCTTCAATTAGCCCTTTTACATACTTCGCAATGGCCTCTCTTCCCACTATGCCATTCTCATTCATCCGAACCCGCAACGCGACCTTCAGATAATCGGTAAGTAACACCGCATTCATCCTCTGCTCTGCATAGAGTGGCCAAGCAATTAAGGGCACCCCATAGGCTATACCCTCCAAGATTGAGTTCCACCCACAATGGGTCAAGAACCCTCCAGTGGAACCATGGCTCAGGACCTGAACCTGAGGTGCCCATGATGGGACCACTAGACCCAACCCTCTGGTCCTATCCATGAACCCTTTTGGTAAATAATCAAAAGGGTCCTTAATGGTTTGGGCAGTGAAGTAAGTGGCATATGAAGCCTCTTCATGTGGGCTTCTGACAACCCAAACAAACCTTTGCTGACTCATCTCCAATCCAAATGCCAATTCTTTTAGCTGTTCATGGGACAATGTGCCACCACTCCCAAATGACACAAATAGGACTGACCCTTTAGGCTGCTGATCCAACCACTCCAAGCACTCACACCCATCAACCCGGTCTGAACCGGCCTGAACCAGCGGTCCAACCGGATAAACCGGCGGCATACCCGGCCAATCTTCCCTCAAAGCCTTAAATGAACCCGGTTCCAAGTCCATGAAGCTATTCACCATAATTCCATGAGCCATAACATACCTGTTGGGATGGAGTAATCAAAAGTAATTTTAAAAAATTAAATATTGTAAGAGACATAATATATACGTCTTTCGTATCAAAATTATTGGGTTTGTAGTCATTTAAAGTAATATTAGGGTAAGCTTTGAAAAAAATTGAGGATAGTTTTGAAAAGTAAATTACCATTTTATAATTGAAATATATATATAAAAATACACACGCGGAATGCACCTAAGTACAGAAGTAGCCAGAGTGAATTTATTTTAGGATAGAGGAAATAATTGAAAAAAAAAAATATATATATATATATATATACATAAATATACACACGGTGTACACCTAAATACAAAAGGAGTAAAAGTGAATACGAGAGTGAGAACAGTCAAACTAATTGAAGTAGAATGAGGGCAAGAGCAGTAAAACTAAGTCACCTATAATAATAGTGAGAATGCGTCAACATCGTGAGAACGACAGTAGAGAATTTTGGCAAAAAAAATATATAAGAATCATAACGAAGACCATGACAAGTACCTTTTGGCATGGTGAAGAGTCCACTTGTAGGCACTGTTCTTTCTATCTTGAAGCGGGTCTATCAGGTCAACAACATGAATCGGAACACACCCGGGTAATTTCACCGGTTCTGTTAGATCTCTGTACTCGCAATCAGTCGACTGATCAAGCTTGGGTAAGTAGAAGATCAACGACAGTAGCATCGCGGTTGTAGGGAAGAAAATGTAGTGCGGAACACCGAATTCCTTCGCCACGTCAAACGCGTCCGTACCGAAAAGATCAACGACCAGGGCGGACAGACGAGTTGACTCGGTCAAGGACTTGAACGAGTCGCGGAGAGCCGGGAGTGACCGAGTCACGCTGAGTGAGATACGGGTTTCGATCCGGTCGCCGTCGGGGAGGTCGTCGAAGCTCGCCGGCGGGAGGAAGATGTAGTTTATGGAGCTGGGTAGGGATTCGAGAACGGCCTTTTGGGACTTCATTGGCGAATTGTCGGTGGGGACGAAGAAGGTGACGGAGAAGTGGTGGTGGAGGACGAGTCGCTTGGCGAACTCAGTGAGTGGGATGAGGTGACCCATCCCGGGTGTGGGTAGAATGGCTATGTGGTGTGTTTGTTGGGTAGGTTCCATTGCGGAGTTAGGAGTTGTTTGCAGAAGATACTAAGAAAAATGAGTTTTTCCTAGTGCCTAGTGTCTATATATACACGCTCTATATGTGCATATGTGTGTGTAAATAATTATAATATACAGAGATTAATAGCTTCGTCCATGTTGTTAGATGAAAAAAGCATCTATAATTTGAACCGTGGGAACACTCGTAATAAACGTGTGTAACGGTGGGTGGTCGGTCATTGGTCACTGTGAATCTGACCCAAGTCACATAATTCTTTTTAACAGGATTCGTTCTCGCGTTCTGAGACTATTGCTCAAATTATCACTATTATGACTTAATTCTGCCACTCTCATACTCTTCTTCTCGAATTTACTCTTACTCTCATTCCGCTTTATGTGACTTAGAATTTGACTATTCAATCAAAAAATTTCTATTAAATAAAACTGGATAGTTGAAATTTAATGAGATATTATAAAAGGAAGATCTTATTTGCAGTTGTAGTTTCAAATTAGGAAGGTAATAAATTACAAAAATAATTTTTTTTAAAAAAAAAAAAATCCACCCTCTCATTATTTGTCATTTCAAATTAATAAATAAAAAAACAAATTCATTGAAAATAAATTCAATCATTCTATTTATTTTTCCTATTTGTTACTTTCTTAATTTTACAATTATATTTTGACGTGTATATTTATTATTGGATCAAGACAACAATTAATAAGAATCACTGATTGTCATTTACACTCTAATTGAGGACTCCACTCATATTTCTTAATAAATAAAATAATCTTCAACTATACATTTCTATGTTATCTCTTCTACTCTTTGCCTCTTAACTTGCTTTCGTATTCTATCTATTTTTACCTGAATCACTTTTATCTTTCTAAAAATACTGACATTGAATTAATCTAAATAAGCATCTCCGTCCTATCAATTAGGATATATAGAAGAGACGTTGAAGATGACAAAAGAAAGAAACACAAATAAATTTAGGGCCAATAGAAAATTCAAAAGGCATGTAATATTACATTATGCAGTTATATATATTATTTGAAATCACGAAATTTCATGTTAAATGAGAAGTTTAGGGTTGTATTTGTCATTTGCTTTATCAAAGAATAATAGAAGTGGGGGCGTGACTTTTTTGGAGTGCAATATCATCTTTCATTTTTTATTAAAAAAAAAGGCAAACATGAGTTTTGATTAGTCATTCATCTTAAAAGTTTGATAGTATCTCATTAACTAAGACATTTGTCTTTTTTTAAATTTTGTAAAAATTAACTTTTCTACCGTAATTAATCTAAGTAGGAAAACGTTGAAGCACAACTCGTATAGGGGTGACAATTCGTGTTTTGTGTTGTTTCAACTTAAGGGTATTATATTAAATAATTCAATCGAAATACAACCCGTTTAATAATCTTGTCAAGAACTCTCAATACGAATCCGACCTGTTTATTAAACAGGTTACATGTGTAACTCGTTTAATGACCTATTTATCAAAAAAAAAAAAATTTTATATTATTTAAATTATTAATAATACTCAATAAAATAATAAATACTAAAAAAAAAATATATAAGTTTTAATCAACCAAATTACTGAATAGATTATAGTTTACAAAAGATTAAATTATAAGACACGTTTATATATATAATTAAACGTGTATTTATTAGTACCAGTTACTATATATATATATATATATATATATATAGTCATTTTTCTATATAAAAATTAAATTCCCCCCTCCGCACCCCCCTACCCCCCCCCCCCCCCCCCCCCAAAATTTTTTAAGTTGGTCATTTGGTTCTTCAAACGGTGATTTTTATATAAAAATTAAAGCTTGTCTCTCCCAAATTCTAAAAAAAGAAAAAACTCTATTTATGGTTTACCTAATGATTATTGAATGTTTCAAATTCGAAAAAACATCTTGCTTCAAAAAATTCAAAATTAAAAAAAAAAATAAAAAAAAAACAAAAAAAAAAACATTATTATAGTTACCAATGGTGATTTTTTATATAAAAATTAAATCTTGCCTTAAAAAAGAAAAGAAAATATTTTAACTTTTTGAAGGGGGCCCACCATCACCCATTTTAGTGGTCATGAGACCATGTTTGTAGGGATGGCAAAATCTCCATACCTGGTGGGTCCCCGCCCCACCCCACCCCACCCCACCCCTGTAATGTCGGGTTTGGGGACCTATTTATGTAAATGGGGAGGGGATGGGGATTGCATTTGAAACCCCGGCATGGGACAGGGCGGGGCCGGGGAGGGTAACCCTGCCCCTCCCCGCCCCGTTTATAATGTTTTGCAAAACTGCCCTTACATGTTATAAAATATTAATAAGTTACATAACTATATATATATATATATAAAATATATATATTCACTTCTAAAACCCTAGATCTATTCCCTCGCAGTATAGTCGTTGTTGGAAGAATGTTATTTGTTTTGATTGATCATGTTGAAAATTTCTAGACTATTCCAAAAAATATTATATGTGGTTTTACCATAAGTTTGATTGGGTTGAAATAATATGTTTTAAATTGTTATAATTGTGTTGAAGCTTTATTAAATTATTAGGATAAAAAATATTATAATTGTGTTGATTTTGTTGAAAGTGAATTGGAATTTTAAAAATGTTATGTGGGGCGAGGACGGGGGAAGGGGTTAAAATTTAAACGGGTATGGGGGCGGGGACGAGGGTAAAAAATTTGACCGGGAATGGGGATGGGGAATCAGATCCCCGCCCCATTGCCATCCCTACATGTTTAGTCTCATATTCATTCTCTCACTCTCTCATTATTGGTTTTTCTTTTTTCTTTTCTCCACCAAATTCAATCTTTGATTACTTTTTCATCTCTTGGAATTTTTGGATGCCGTTTGCAGCAAATCGAAGAGTACGGCGAGATCTACTCATTGATACAAGCAATTCATCATTTAGTGCACTATAAGAATTTCGAATTTTTGGACCAATTTTGAGATTTTCTCATTTTTGGAGGTAAGGGTGCTCTAATTCATGTTTTCTTTGATCTTTTGTGAATTTCCCCTCTAATTTGATTCTAAGCATGTTCAATTTTAACAATTTGGTCTATGTTGTTGTGGTTGTATGTAATTAAGTTGATGGATGTATTATATGCGTTAATTAAACTTATAATTATGATCATATATTTGGTGGTGAAGATACATGATTTTTAATTGTTAAGAAAAGTGATGTTGAAATCATGAAAATAAATGTTAGAATTTCCCTTAATAATGTGATCATGATGTAGATGGAATGTATGGAATTTATTGTAAATTTTATTGAGAAATTGCCATAATGCTAGATATATGATGTGTATCTCTATATGTGTTATGTGTAAATAATATATGTGTGTATAATTTGTTGATTGGGTATGGAAAGCATGCTTTTGTGATTATGTCCTTATTTAATATGTATAATTGTAGAAATTTTGTTAACTTAAAGCATGTTATAAATTCATGAGAAAATTTTTCTTTAGTATGAAATGTTATTAACGTTTGATGATGTGAAGATTATGGTAATTTGTGAAGTATGAAGTATTCATGCATTCATTGGGATAGAAAAAAAAAGGGAAAGTATTTTTTTTTTTAAAACCAATGAAATTATTTTGGGGAAACGTTTTTGAAAGTGTTTGTGAAAAGAAGGCGCCTAGTGGTCCGTGGTGTTAGTGTGGTCTAGAAGGGAGTATGGTTGAGCTAACTAGGTCGGATGCGACACCTTGGAGGTGCCTTTTGGTTGTGGATAGTTAGTTAACCCTCCATTCGTGACGCCTTGGAGGTGCCTTGGGTCGGATTACACTAACGGTTTGGAAGTTGAAACAGTATTGTTTTGGAAATTGGAAGTGACATTGCATGGCATGGCATTGCATTGGCATACATTATATATTTGGTGGTTAGATGACTTGCATACGTATTTGTAGATTATTATCGTTATTGTGCTTGTTTTTTCCAAGATATGATCTCGTTATCTCGTATCCTATTTATTGTATGGATTCACGGGGTCGTAAGAGGTTTGTTTTAGATGCTTCCTACTGAGCCTTATGCTCACCCCATCATTTTAACATTTTTCAGGTCACGGGAAGGAAGTGGCGGATGACGTTCCTCCATAGGTTTGAATGGGTTAGTGGACTGTTTTATTATCTTTTATATTTGTGATTTCATTTGTTTTGTATAAGTTTTGGGATGGCACGTACATTATGTATCGGCCTTAGAACTTACCATAGTGCCCTTAGACGACCTTGGGTTCGGGTAAGAACCCGGTTAGCGATTCGAACTCTCGAGTTTGGGTTGTTACAGATATGGTTTGTGAATGAAATTACTTATAACTCTTCAAATTAATAAACATATAAATTCAAAATATAATAAATAATAATAATAATAATAATAACCATTATTATGATAATCCTTATTGTAACATGCTTTATTTATACACACACATATATATTATTTGTTATGAATTAGAGAGAAGAAAAAAAATACAGTTGACACTTGAAAACCTCAACTATTCTTAATTTGTTCTATTTTTCTTTTCATATCATCTATAAACACATGCTCTTAACTAAAAAAATTACAAGTATTTTATTTTATTTTTTAAATTTGATTTTGTATTAATTCATTTGGCCTCCCAAAATATTTTTTCCTGGCCACGCCCTTAGTTACCCAGGTTGTGAACCCCTCAACCTAAGCGCGACACGATTAACTAAATGAGGTAATCGTATCAACTCATTTATGATTCGAACTCATTTAAGGTCAACTCAAACCCTTTTAACTCGTATTGTGTTCAAATCGTGTTGGTAAATGGTGTCAACTTTTGTCACACTTGAACTCATACACGTCCTTAGGCCCACATTTAACCTATGCCCAGACCGAAACATGAAAAAATTATACTAGAACCATAGAACTAATAAATTCCTTTTGGTATATTTCTCGAAATTTGATACAACTCATGATATTTATTTGTTATTCTGTTATGAGTACTTCATCATTATATTATTGACCTTTATTTGCACAATCCGACCTAGTCTGATAATCAATCATTATGAGTATTCTCATCATAACATTATGGACTTCTATTTGCACGATCGGATCCCAAGTCTGATCATGAAAGAGAAAAGGCTGCTTTAGCTAGTTTAGTACCATAATAAATCAATTTCAAAGGTAAAACGATAAAGATTCAAATAGTTCAAAAAAAAAACTTTATTGACATAAGCTAAATCTCCTTCCCATCAGTTAAGAATTCACTCAAAAACTATTCACATTGTACAGCCACAAACTATATGCAAACATTAGATGATTGAAGTAGCACACATCACTGGTTATATAGAGTTTTAAAAAAAAAACACAGACTAAGGCTATTTTAGGAACTGATCAGAAATTAAACATTCACAGAACCAACTTTTTATCGGCTCTAATCGGATTTTTCATCTTTATAAAAAGCACCTTAATGGCGGTTTTGCAGTAACCAGACAACTGAACTCTGCACTTCTCTGATTTCCCGAATTCTGAATATTAAGTGTTTCGTGTACAAGATTGCAATTGAATGTTCCGAAATCATTGTCCTTCCTAAAACAACATGCTGGTGTTTATTTACACCTGTGTAGTCCCGGTGGGCACGCCAAATTGAGAAAGGTTTCCCTTCTCCGGACAAGGGATGAGTCCCTCCTGCATACGAGAGAGTTCATCATAGTGGGAATATGAAGTCAATTGACCACTTCACTGCTAAAGAGCTTGAACTTGCTGGCATCAAGAACCAACTGTCGAATAGAAGAGAATGAGCCCAAGAGTCCTACACCAGTGAAGACTATCATTATAGACATGTTGATCCAATAGATGAGCGATGATCTTGAGGGCTTATAAGTCATGTTGTAGAGCAGCATTGGGAGGATGAAATCCAAGGGGATGAAGCCAATAGCTCCTACCACCCCATTAATGTCTCCAAAGAATGGTAGCATAGCTGCAACGAATCCGCAGAATATCACGTACAGTGATCGGAGAATTATTCTCGGAATTAGGTTTCTTTTTGAGAACATCCCTTGGTTCACATCAGCTGATTTCTTTTCCATGATCTCATAAGCTACTTGGGAATAAACCTGTGCCGTATTTGAAAGAGGTACCTCAGTTCAACTTGAGAAACATTTAAATTTTTTTTACGTTGAAATGAAATTGTAAAGAACCAAGAGAAAGAGAAAAAAAAAAATTACATAGCTTTATTATGAGTAAGCTTACCAGTCCAATGGCAAAGAGTTGAAGGAGAACAAAAATAACCGCAAGGGCTAAAACCCATGTTGGCACCAAAGTAACATCATCAGGCATTAGGCTATTAAGAATGTTTCCATCAGATTGGTTTCCAAACGCCCAATATCCAGAAACTGCAGCGGAGTAGAAAGTAACAATAATTACAGAGTAACACATAAGAAGGCCTTTAAGCATCTTCCCAGTAGTTGGTGGAGCCAGAGTTGCCTGTATTGATTGCATCACAAAATTTCATATCATGAAATATGCATCAAAAACAATTATTTGAATTTATCGTTGGATGTATGTCATCATCCATTGAAGACGATTACCACAATAAATATAGTTTTGGTTTCTGCAATATTATGAGATTGTGCCATGAAGATAGGTGCTCATGTCTCAATGATCCTAAACATCCGGTTCACTCATTAAAGGTTTTGATGTCATTTGGCCTTTAGTTCTATATATGATGCTTTGCTTGGTTTTGTTGTAGAGCTAAGAAAAAGCAAAAAATTTTGAATCTGACAGTTAGACTCCAAACTGAGCATACAAGTTAAAGCAAGGGAACAAAAGTACTTGGATTTCAGGTAGTATTCCATTCCCAAATATGGAAGCCATAATGGAGATTGAAGTGAAGGCGCTGAAAACCCTTGCTGAGTCTGAAGTTTCTAAGGAGTAGTCCTTTTTGGGTGCATTGTTTGATGTACCTGCAGGACATGCGGGGATTCATTAAAGATCACCACAAAAATCAAATGTACTTGAGTTGCAGAAAAGATTTTCGTTATATTAAGGAGAAATGTGTCCTATGTGATGTATACATCATCTTCTCTATCAATATTTCATCCACATGAACATTGAATGCATTTTCTGATTTTACTCTTAACCTTATCAATAAGGTTGAAGAAACACATAAAAACGAACAGAAATGAAGATTGAAAGAAGGGTTTACCTGCATAAATACAGGCACTAACCACAAGGGAAGTGTAACCCAAGCAGAGAAGAAGCGAAACCATGTTGATGTGCCTCAGAGAGTGGAAGGTTGGAAGCTGAGACAGAACTATCATTATCACTGTCACCATTGCTATGAAGTCGTATAATTTTAATGGCCCATTGGGGGAAATGGTCGTATACATGATCTTGCACATCCCAAAAAAGAAAAATCAGTTTCTGTCACAAAATATCAATACAGGAAGGAAACATAATAATTCAAGTTTACTGATCCATCTATAAAACTATACCTCTTGCATTAATTTCCTTTTCAAGAGTATTCTTAGATTTATAAGCTTGTTAATGAATATTCCGGGGAAAATAAAAAATAAAAATCACTATTGCTTATGGTTCCTTTCTGTATCGTTCCATACTAGTTAATGATGATCAAAATTTGTTCATGAAGCTACATAACCAGCTCAATTTGAAAGAACATAGTAACAGATGATAGAGGTGAAGTGTACCGTTTTTAAAAGAGTTATAGCATCATCCTTAGTTCCTATAAATCATTTCTCCAACCATATTGGGGGTCAAAATGAATAGCATTGTCCAAGTAAACACAACTGAAGAAGAGGTTCGTATGTTTTGATTTATTTTCTAAACAAGATTATGTTCCATGACCGTACTCAGTTTTAAATTGTATGTTCAAACTTGCATTATGCATCCAAACAAAGAACTCTTCGCCTTATTCCATGTGCTTCAGTGTACATAGATATAATTGTAAATAAAATTATATACGTTTTTCAGATTTTCATCCAATACCCTATGTAAGAAAGTGAAGTTTATATGTTCATACAAAAAGTAGTTACAGGCCTTGGTCACGCTATAAGTCATACACCAGATTGTTGGAGTAGCTGCCAACTTGAGCAACTAGTCTATGTCATAACATCATCATCCTCAGATCAGAAAAAGAGAAGTAAAAAATAAAAGAGAATAAAAAAAAACTTTTCCTTAAAGTGATTATATTGGCTTATTAACCCATTCCCCAGAAAATGCTTATCAAAAATCAAGAAATTGGTTTACAATACAAATAAAAATAAGGGTAAAGTACAAAAAAACCCCTGAATTATTGGCTTTTTGCAAGTAACCCCCCTGAACTAAAGATTGCCCTCCTAAACTATTAATTTGCTGCAATGAAGGAAACCCATCACAAAAGACTATTTTACCTTTTGTTGTTAAATTTGTCATTTCTTATTAAATTGTTTTTTTGTTATATTTTCTCTTATTTAAATATTAATTATACAATTTACCTTAATTTTATAATTAGTATCAATTGATTATATAAATGGAAAAAAAATAAAAAAATTTGCAGCTATCATTTTCTAGAGTGATTAACTTATTATACTCACTTTAAAAAATTTAGTAAAAAAAATATCTTCTTTTTCAAACAATATTCATGAAAAATTAATAAATTATGTAAAAAAAAAAAAAAAAATCTTCTTTTTAGTGCAATATATTCATGAAAATTAAAAAATTATTTAAATTGTTTCAAAATTTTCTATTTAAGATTTTTATTTAAATAATTAATTTAAAAAATTAAAGGCAAACTTATGCAAATTTAATGGAGAATATTTCATCAAATTAATATGAATTTTTTTCATAATTTATTTTAACAAGAAAAATATATCAAGTGTAATTCAATAGGAAAGGGTATTATGGTCATTTAATGAAAAATAGGTAAGACAGTGGGGCATTTTGCAACTCAATGTGATAGTTTAGGAGGTTTTATGCACAAAACATAGTTCAGGGGGGTTATTTGCAAATTTAGACAGTTGAGGGGGGTTTTTTGCACTTTACCCTAAAAATAATCAATAACTTCGATCTGACTTTTAAGTTCAAGCAAAAGCAATGTATGTAACATCAGTAAGCAGTAAGATAGTTATACCTGGAGGCATTCTCCTGATAGCAAAATAGCTCCTATTCCAACACCGGTGTTTACTGCTGTTTGGATAAATATCACAAAGTAGAACATCCATCCAGATCCTGTAAGAAAAACAAAAGAATATACTTTACATTGAAATCAAATCAACTTTATATTTCCCTTTTTGATCCTACTAGACGAAATGTGACTATAATTTTTTTTTTTTGTTAGTAGACATATTAATTGTTGAAGCGGAAAGCAATAGCTATCATTTTAATTGAAAAATTACAAACAATGAAGGAAGTAGCAACAACAATATAAGTTTCCCCTCCCACTGGGTGCTGCATTATATTCTTTTCAAGCATCTAAATTTCTTTAATAGGCAAATGCATTATCTCACCTGAAATTATGATCCATTTTTAATACTGCCTACTAACAAGAATTGAACTTAAAACCCACTGATCATTTTAAAAAAATCACTCTAGAAAATCAACAATGTTGTGAAAAGATTAGCTAAACTCCCTGAATATAGGTCAAAACAGTATGAAATGGCCCCAGTGAGGTTGAGAGTGGAAACAAAACATACTCAACTGCTTAATGCGTCCAGTTATAGCTCTACATGTGTAACACTGCCACTTTCCGAAATTATTTGTCCAACTTAAGACATTCGAACCTTTTAAGTGTGAATGCATTAAAATCCAAAGGTAATCATAAGAGTCCTAGGATACACTAAAATTCAAAAGAAAATGATACTTTAGGAAGTTCAGAGCATTCCCATTTTGAGATGGACAATTAATATAGACGGATATGGACCAATAGAAATAAAACTTCGATCTGACAAGCAAATGTGCATTTGAGTATTTGTCCGAACCCCACAAAACAGTGGGGCATCTTATGGCGGAGCTGAGTATTGGAACACCCATATCGAAAGAGAGAGTACAACAATGGAAAACAAAAGATGCTACTGAGCAACTATGACATGAACCAAAAACAATGATTTGGTAGAGAAAATGAACAGTGGAACACGAGAATCTCTTGTAGTCCACAATTACACTAAGAAAAGTGGCTCATTAACCTCGAAAGTGGACCTGTTTCATCCAATATATGCGATTGGGTAATCTCACTCTCCAAAAAAGTAAAAATAAATAAAGTAGGAAGTATGTCGCTCAATGCGCCAATCCAACCCGTTTTCATGTGGGTGGGAGTTGAACACGATCAATGTATCAACAAGAGCTATAAACCCCAAATCCAAATCTAATAATGCCCTTTCTTCCTTTTATGGGGAAACAAAGGGTGTCAACCCCTTCAGTAAGGGGTTAGTTCCTTCATATATCCATCATCAGTCCCATAACCAAGCCATACATATCACATAAGCCATTAGGCTCTTTACCAACTTGGCTAGCTACAAGAGCAGCCGAAAACACGGCAATGTAAATTGCCTCATAGTTGTTGTTTTTTATTTATTTATTGAATGTTTAAGCAAACAGACCCCACCCAGGGTATATTTTTGCCCCCATTGTACTAGAACACTCGACCTCTCCAAAGAGAACTTATACCATCTAGCCTAGCTAGAGCCTATTGATTAATTGCCTCAAAATTGTGGAACACACTACACTTTATTTTTAAAAAGTCAAAAATTGCCAACTCTTCTTCAACTAGGCTCTTTTGTTTTCAAAAAGTCAAAATTGCTAGCTCTTCAACTAAGCACTTCCTTTTCAAAAAGTCAAAATTGCTAGCTCTTCAACTAAGCACTTCCTTTTCAAAAAGTCAAAATCGCTGGCTCTTCACTTCAACCGAGTCACCCACCATATCCTCTTTTGTGTTTTAAATCCAAAACAGTAAAGTGGGGTAGGTTTCATTTGCCATCGGCCCATCACACAGACCAAGACACAAAAATTAGAAAAACCAAGTCCACCCAATTTAGCAAAACATCCTAAAAAATAAAAATAAAAATATAATATAATATAAAATAAAAAATATATAGATTTAAGGGGAAATTGTGAGATATTACCCAACACGTCGGCGGCGAATTCCCGGAATCGGATGTGGCGACGACCTTCTTTCTCGCAGTGATGGAGAACCAGAGACATGAGATAGAAGCAATAGAAGCTGACAACTCCCATCGCCGTCAAGCACAAGAACCCTAGGCCCCACCCGAGGCCTCTGAATGCGTACGGCAACGTCAGGATTGTGGGCCCCACAACCGCCGTCGTCAGATGAAACCCCGCGTGCCACCACTGCCCTGTTATTATTTTCCATAACATTTCAATACAAATCACATATTTATCAGAAAAATTGAATGTACAGATTGTGAATTGTGATATGGTAACCTTTCGATTCAAGGACGAAGATTGCTCCGGCGTCATTTTCCCGACCAATCTCCAGCAAAGGATTCTCTCCGGGAGGCCCTGCCATATATACTCACACAAGTATATATGTGTGTATATATAGAAAGAGAGAGAGGAGGATATAGCAGTAGTTACAGATTACCCATAACAGAGGCACAGATTAGTAGGAGAGAGAGAGATCTAGAGAGAGAAAGGCAAGATGATTCCTGAACTATGGTGTTGCGAAGACGAGAAAATCTAAGCTTAACGCAATGTGAACGTCTTTGTCTGGCGATATATATAATATATAGATATGAATAGTGTTATTTGTAATACTATACAAACAGAGTAGTTTTTAAACAACTGGAGATAGAAATAGAATGAAAAGCAAGGGGGTTGAGAAACTGATACAGATAGCATTGGAATTTTGTTAGGGCAGGCGAATTTACAATATTAGCCTCAGCTGTACCTACAAAGCATAACTAACTAGAAACCGAATGCTACATACTAAATACTCCGTATTTTAATTTGGGAAAGAGTGGGATTACTACTATGTGGTCGATCTCATGGTTACAATATCATCATGTTCTTCATATGAAGCATGTTAAAGTAACCTGATTATAAAATTAACTCAAAATACCTTAAAATAAAAATATACAAGAATATTAAAAACAATTAGTCTCTCTCTTTTCTTTTCTTTTTTTAATTATTATCTTCATCCCAATATAAGTGTCCTATTTTAAAAATTGTGACTATCTTTTAATCACAATTCATAAAGCAGGTCTTTCATTTTAGAACGAAGAAAATACTAATTAGAATCGATTATGCAGGAGCATATTAAAAATGACAATTATTTTTATATTAAACTTTATAAAGTTTAATGAGATAGTCCTCTCTAAGAACCTTTCAAAAAAGAAAAGATAGTGCTCTAAAAAAAGTTTGATTGCTATTTTATTTTATCAAAATAGTTCTCTCATGAGTGGGAGTCTATATTTTTTAACTATTGAATGGAAAGACTTTTTTAACTTATTACAATTTTTAAAAAATTCTAATGAATTAAATTACAAAAATATCCCTACTCGTGTTTATTAGATACCCTTGAAAGCTAAGAGAGAGATCTTTTGAGGAGTTTATTAGTTTTGTCTCTATATTTTTATTAAGATTGGGACACGCCAAACAAAAAACTAAATAAAGAAAGGTTTGGTTTATTCGGGTCTTCCAACCGTTTGGTTGTTGCTGTCCCGCAATTGTGTAGCTCATAGCTCATAGGTCGTGCGATGAGGACCTACCGTGGAAGAAGGAGCGATGAGGACACCCAAAATGTGTCTATCAGCATTCAGCTATGCGGAGTGATAGCGTTATTAAGGTCAAAAGAAACATTTGATGTGATTTTGATGTGAGCACTAACCAAATAGGGAGTAACACACACGATACAAATTGCTGGTATCAAATTTAATTTAAATTTTATTTTATTAGAATAATTTTTAATACGAACACAATCATCATGTTTTCGACATAATTAGTAATTATGTTTGACAATTAATTCTATTATGCGTTTTTGTTTTTATTTGGAATAAAAAAAAATGGATAGTGTATTCAATATTAATTAAAAGTATAATTGGTAACGTAAAATTTATTACAAATTTTTTTTAAGTAAAAATATGAAAACGTTTATTACTAAAAAAAAAATTGTTGCAAGATTAAGAAAATAATTAAAAAAGGCCACCAACAGTTTTATTATTATTATTATTATTTTTTGGGTTACTATTCAATGCTGTAGCGTTTTGTTATGGTGCAGAAATATTAGGAAACAATCAGTTATGATTTCAGCCTTTTTTTTTGGCAACAAATGTGGTAGTATTCAATCGAAACAAATTTCCTAACCTAACTGGTAAGATGGCTTCACACAATGACCCTTAAGAGCAAAAGTTACTAAATACGTTTCATTGTTTTGCTTTGCTATAATATGCCACTGAAGCTTTTGGAGCGACTTTCTATGAATGGAGCTCTTGATCACTTAGCGATACAAAACAAAAAAACAGTTGTCAAACATGCTCTAAACAAATCTTTCTACTATGAACATGACACATTTAATTTTAACGAGTTAATATGATTCATTTACCATGACTGTGGCAATAATTGACCCAGAAACTAATGTCTACGATGTCTGAGACAGGGACGGATCTAGGAATTCATATAGAGTAAATTTATATGGAAGGTTTTTTTTTTATAATTTTAGTGAGGGCAATTTCAAAATTTTATAGATATAAATGCAAAAAAGTATAAATTTAAGGATATAAAATGAAATAATAAAAAAATTCAATGGGGGTGGATGCCGCCACTGAGCCCTTCACAGATCCGTGCTTGGTTGGAGATAACCAGACCTTCTCAAACATGATGATAATGAAACAGTGATGTCAACTTCTTCAACGTGATAACCCAAACAAAAATACAAACTTTGAGGCGTGTATTCACTTTCCTTAAAGTGTTATTTATCTCACTCAAATTGAGAGTTTGCTAAGGAGTTCTGTAGCAAAACACTTATAGGATAAAACAAAGCATGAATTCTTGCAGTCAAGGGTGAATCCAGGAATTGTCAATGGGGGCTAATATTAAACATAAATTTAATAGCACAATTTCATAAACAAAATCTTTTTTATAACATAATCTAGATAAATATTTGAAATCAAAGATTACAAAATATCTATCTAAGTTGTACTCGGCGAGCTATTAAAAACTCGAATTCGTCGATAATAGACTCCAAGTTAATTTTTCAAACAAGGTGTCGTTCAAGGTTGCTTGACGAGTCTTTGTCTATTTGACTTGGGCCTGTTTGGTTGGGCCTTTTGTTTTTAAAGTTGTGACTTAGATCTTGAGCTTGTTTGGATGGATTATGTAATACCCCTAAAATTAAAAAGGATAAAATTGGAATTTAAATTTCATTCTATGTGCATTTTTGTCTATTGATTTTGTAATTTTTGTATTTTGTTTGTTTCATTTAAGTATTTGTAAATTATTACTTATGTATTTGTATTTCCTTATTTGGTTAATTATTTAATTGTCTTTAATAAATGCTTAAGTAGAAGTTGAATTAACAGTTTTCAGTTAGGGTTTCTTGGAGCCGTCATACAAGTATTTAATGTGTATATGACTTAAGTTTATGGGCCGACTCTAGTTTAATTAGGGTTCTGCCTTAGCTCTAGTTTAATTAGGGTTTTCTAAAGGCGCATATATATACATGTATGAGTTTCACTAAGGGTTTTGGAAGAACCCTATTCACGGCACAGGAAAATAGAACGTAACAGAAAAAGAGTTGAGAGAACAGAGGCAATTGTAAGAGCTACCAAGGACAATAACAGAGAGGGTCAAAGGAGAGTTGTGGTGGATTAAATCACACCCATAGGAGGCTTGAAGGAAGTTAGTAGTTGCCGGAAACTTAGAGACGACGCCGGGATTTCATAACTGAAATCACAGGCAAGTTCTTCTCTTTCTCCTTCTCTTTGGCTCGTGTTCTGTGCACCTAGATGATCTCTAGGGTTTAATCAATCAATAACTGGAAGTTATATGTTTAATATATGTTATATGAATGATCTGTTTGCCGTAAATTCAAATCTGTTTACAGTTCATGTATGGTTGCTCCCAGTTTTGTTCTTAAAAGCATATTAAGTTCTGTTGTAATGTTTGTTACTGTACTTGCTTCCATCTTCTATAAACGAACCATGGGGATGTTAATGGGGTGATAGAAGACCTTAGGTTCAGTATTATTGAGGAACAGAGGGGTTGGAATGGAGCTGTGGTTGCAAAATAGTTTCGGTGTTGTCCCTAAAGCATGTCTAGTTCGGTAGCAAATTTGATCCATGTAATTGATTTAAATGGTTAAAATCAAACCTTTGGGATGCTAGTGGATATTAATAAAACCCTTAGGATCAGTTTTTGAAACCAACTGAAGGGCAGAAACATGCCGGAGAAGAAGCAGAAAGTCAGAACGGAGCAGAACGGGGACATAGGCTCTCAAAGGAGGTGAGAGCCGACTCCATGGATGTGGAAGCCGGCTCCCATACTCATTGAGCCGGCTCTAAATTCTATAGAGCCGGCTCCAGGCTCAAAAAGAGCCTACTCTTGGAATTTAGAGCAGGCTCTTTCAAATAGTGGTTTTCTGATTTTTTTTTTTTTACGATCTGTTTACAACTATTGGAGCATAGGAACTGTTTGGATGGGTCTGGGTCTACACAGAGGTATTAAGAAATTTATTTTGGGTGTAATTAAGACCTTAAGTTGATTAATGTTGACCTCTAAGTCAATGGGACAAACAGTATAATATTAAGGAATTTTCTACGCTGTTAATGGATGGAAGAGAAATAAATTGCTTAATTAAATTTCAGCAATTGTTATGGGATTTAGTAAGTTATTAAAACTTATTTTATATGCACGGTGAAGTATTTTAATTAACCAATTGGACTTGTGACATAATGTATGGCACTGTGCTAAAAGATGAAACAGAATACGAGTATACAACTTAGTACGCTGTTATCGGACGAAAAGAACTAAATTGCCTAGATTAGTTTAGGAATTGATTGGACTATAATATGATTATAAAACTTATTTGTAATGCATGATAGAGTCATTGATATATTAGATGTGATCTACGTATGCTTTGGATGCTAGTTGTTGAACCTTTAAACCGTTTCCTACAAATACATGGTTTAACTCTTGGATTTAAATTGCTGAAACTATAAATAGTCTCCTGAAAATATTTGGGATGGTTCTGGATTGTAAATTGCTAAACTATTAATTATGTGTTGTAATTTACATGGGTTGGATGTTAATTGTGGAATCTTATATATTATTCTACAGTTAATTGGATTATGGTTTTGAACTGTAATTGTTATGGCATTGTATAAACTATTCTGCAATGATATGGATAATTGGTTTTGGACTGTAAATTACTTGCTTATTATTTATAGGTTGTAATTTACGTGGATATGGAGGATTGTATGCACCGGTATGGGACGGTGGCATATTAGGGACAGACTGATTCAAAATAACTCAGTCCTACCTATTTTGGATTAAGGGTTCGAATTATAAAAACATAATTCTCCTTATATTTAAGTCTGTGCAGCTGAATAAGCTGAACGACTTATTGGATTTCCTATTGATGGATATGAATGGATTTTAAATATATGTTTATGGTACCACAAGATGAGCTTGAGTCTCAGACTCGTTGGTTAGGGTGTGTATATGCAGTGGATGCGTAGCTGGCTATAGTAGGTTGAGGTGTACCTTGTTAGGTCTAGGTACTCATGCCCACCTTTGGGTGCGTTTTCGCATGTTACCTTCTATTCAGGTTGAGACCCCTACTGTAGTCCAGTGAATGTCCCTTAGTGTGGATATATCTATATGTATGGACCAGATAGCTATTGTTGAGATATCTAGGGTGTATCTGCGTATCGAGTCACTGTTTGGATTGTAGTTAGAGAAGAATTTGCATGTGGGCCTGACCCACTCTTATATTTACAGGTGTTCGTTAGTTCCAGACTTAGAGCTGGATCGTGCTGAGCAGATACAGTCATTCATTCCACCGATGACCAGGATTTTATTTCATGTTTTAGACTTGGGTTTCATTTCCAGTCTTTTGAGTTCAGTGAGATATTTTAGGGGTCCACTAGATGGATTCCCGAATTGTAGTAGAAATGGAGAAGTTGGGTGTATTAGAATAATTCTTTATTAATAAAATTTTATTCTGAGGTTTTTGGATTATTATTATAATTTTTTTTTAATAATTTATTTAATCCTATTTTCTTAATTGTATTCTGTGTTCGATTATTACTAATTGGTTTGATATTCTCGGGTAATCGGGCGTGGGCCTGGCCAACCCGCATCCGGAAATCCGGGGGTATCACAGATTAATATTTTTTGGGGTGGCCAATATTACTACTATTTTTTTTTCTTTCTTTTTTTGGAATTGGACTAAATTTACCTATACTATTTTTTTTTTTTTTTTTTTTTTGTGTGTGGGGGGGGGGGGGGGGGGGGGGAGGAATTCCTAAATACTCGTTGAAACTGTTATGACTAAATACAAAAAAGACAACATAAAATAGTGAATACAGAATGTGCAGCACCCATCACTATAACTTCTAAAATGTGCAAACCAAAAATCACGTATCATATGAATAGTTGCAACCTATTTAAAAGGTGCAAACCAAAAGTTACGTACCATCTTCAACAACCACCTTCTAGAAACATAGTAGTTCTTATCATCTGAATAGTTGCAACTATTCAGATCAAATTTAATAAACACATTCTAAAAGCATGCATGGTGTATTACCGTTGTTTCTTTATCCCACATATATCACGTGTGTGTGTGTATATATATATATATTACAATATATTCAACAATCCCCCACTATATTGTAATATATTAAGTATCCAATCGATCTGATATTATCACGCATACAAGAATGTATCTTTTGTTTTTAACCTTCAATTAGTGTAAGTATTTCAAAGTTTTATTGAAGAACAATGGTGGCCTTAGCTTAAACCAAGTCTCCTTAATATTAAAACTGGAAATACCACACACATGATTCTATCTAGTTTCTATGAGATGTTCATATTTTCTTTAGCATTATTATGGCCATATGCTCATCCTAGTTTTATGAACATTTACAAGAGTAAGCCCTAATAACACTTGCTAGAAACAGTACCACTTTTATGTTCAACATAGAAGAAGTTCCAATATGTGTCCCTACTACTTTAGACACTTCATGTAATTTAAACTTCTTTAAGAGTATATAACTCATCCTTAAATCGTAGTAGTCAGCACTGAACATCTTGGAAGGGGCAGTTTATATATATATATATATATATATATATATATATATATATATATATATATATTCTAGTGCTTATACAACCACATATCAGTAACTTGTTATTATCCATTAAACTTTGGACTAGTGGTATTCCAATACAAAGTCGGGTTACCATTAGTGGTGACTTTTAAGAAAGGGTTTCAGCCCCATTCCACAAGACGTAATTTTTACTAAATCTCTCGATAGTCCCTTAGTAAGAGGATCTACGAAGTTATTACTTAATTTAACATATATTATTTTAATAACTCCATCAGTTATTAATTGTCTAACATACTCATGTTTCAAATTGATATGTCTAGACTATCGATTATATATTTTATTATATATTCTAGACATAGTTGACTCACTATCGCAGTGCAAAGAAATAAATGGCATCGGTTATGGCTACAACTTTATATCTAATAACAAATTTCTCAACCATTCTGCTTCCTTGCCGGCTGCCGATAATGCGATAAATTCAGATTCCATTGTTGAATGTGTTGTGCACGTTTGTTTCTTAGATGCCTAAGAAATGGCTTTTCCACTAATTGTAAATATCCATCCATATGTGGACTTATTATCACTCGCACTAGTAATCCAACTAGTATCTGAGTATACTTCTAGTACTGTTGGAAAATCATAATAAAATAGTCTTTGGTCCACTGTTCCCTTAAGATACCCAAGGATCGATTCTAACAATTGATTTCCAATGAACTGTACTAGGATTACTTGTGTATCTCGAAAGTTTGCACATAACAAATGTTATATCTGGCCTTGTAGAATGCATATCATACATCATACTACCTATAACACTAGCATGCTCAAGCTGTGCAACTACTCTACCAAAATTTTCAAGCATTTTAATACTTGAATCATAAAGGGTATTAGCTTTTTTAATTCCCAAATAATTATATTTAAGAAACATATTTTCAATGTAATGATATTGACACAATGCATACCAATTTTCATGTTTCTTTACTTTAATTCCTAAAATATTATATACTTCATTAAGATATTTCATTTTGAAGCACGAAATTAGATACTTCTTAATTTTAGAAACACCTCTCATATTTGTTCCAAAAATTAGCAAGTCGTCAACATAAAGACAAATTATAACACCATAATTATTTGTGAATTTAGAATAAATGCACTTATCAGCATTATTATGCTTAAAATCAAATGATAGTATCACAGAATCAAATTTCTCATGCCATTGTTTTGGTTCTTGTTTTAAACAATAGAGTGACTTTACTAATTTACAAACTTTCCTTTTATTTTCAGGTAGGACAAAACTTTTGGGTTGTTCCATATATACTTCTTCCTCAAGATCACCATTTAAAAATGCAATTTTTACATCCATTTGATGCACATGTAAATGATAAATAGAAGCCAAAGACATAAGAACTCTAATAGATGCAATTCTAGTCACGGCTGCATAAGTATCAAAATAATCAATACTTTTTTTCTATTTAAAACCCTTGACTACTAATCTGGCTTTAAACGTTTGAATAGACACATTTGTGTTATATTTTCTCTTAAATACCCATTTACAACTCACCGGTTTTGATCCTTATGGTAATTCAACCAAAATCCAAGTTTAGTTTGACAACAATGAATCCATTTCATCATTTATAGCCTCTTTCCAAAAAGCTACATCTTTTAAAGCCATTGCTTCAGAAAATGTTTTAGGATCATCTTCTATATTCAATAAAATGGGTATTTTATTAAGAACTTTATTTCTATCTCATTCTATTAGAAATATTATAGATTGATATTAAATAAAATCAGGATCCAAAGCCTTTTCTTTTATAATTCTTTGACTTTTTCTAGGTACAGTCATTTCATCATTTGTTTTCCTTTTGTCTCGAAGAGATGTATTAAATTTCAAATCATTAGATTTTTTTTGAATAGGTTCAGATAAAGAATCATGACAAATATTATTTTCTATAAATTCAACATCTCTAGATTCAACAATGACATTAGAATTTAAGTCTAATAATCTATAGGCTTTAGAATTTTTAGCACGACTTACAAAAACATTTTTTATTCCTCTTGAACCTATTTTAATTATATTTGGATCAAGAATTCTCTAAAAGGCTAAACACCCCACACTCTAAGATATTCTAAGTTTACTTTTTCTTCCTCTATAAATCTCATAAGGTGAAATATGTGTTTTTCTAGATGAAATTCTATTATACACATGACAAGCAGTGAGTAAAGCTTTACCCCCATAGATTTATAGGTAATTTAGCATTCAATAACATAGAATTAACCATATTAACAAGTGTCCTATTTTTTCTTTTAGCCAAACCATTCTATTGTGGAGTGTAAGGTGCACTTTTATGATATATTATTCCATGTTCTTCACAATAAGTAGAAAAATCATTAGAAAAATATTCACTACCCCTATCATTATGAAGAATTTTTATTTTCTTTTCCTTTTGTTTTCAATCTTAGCCTTATATCGTTTAAACATGTCAAAAGCTTGATCTTTACTAGCCATTAGATATACATAAGTTAATCTAGAGCATTCATCAATAAAAGTTATAAAATATCTTTTCCTCCTCTAGTTAATTTTTCATTTAATTTATAAATGTCATAATGAATTATTTCTAATAGTTGTGAATTTCGATTGGCATTAGGAAAAGGTTTCTTAGTCATTTTTTATTCAATGCAAATTTCCCATTTATCATTGCAATCATCACTACGAAAAATAAAACCATGCTTTGACATATACTTTAAAGACCTAAAATTTAAATGTGTTAAACATGCATGCCAAATAGAAGAAGAACAAACAATATAAGCAGAATGACTTATTTTATTAATATTTAGTTTAAACATTTCATCACAAGCATAACCCTTCCCAACAAAAATTCCGTTCTTAGACATAATTAACTTATCAGTCTCTAAAACAGCTTTAATGCAACTCTTACATAATAAATTTGCAGATACAAGATTATTTCTAATTTATGGGACATAAAGAACATTCTGCAATGTCAACTTCTTTCCTAAAGTAAACTGAATTTCAACATTCCTTTTTCCTAAAACTTTGGAAGAGTTGTGATTTCCCATCAGAACTTCTTGATCATCCACAAATTCATAAGTCTTGTAATGTAATTTATTATTACAAATATGGATAGTAGCCCCAGAATCAAGCCACCAATCTGAAGACTTAGTTGATGTTGCTATGAGTTTTCATGCCAATTTGCATTGCAGACACCATAGCAACAAGATCAGAAATCTTTTCTTCCATTACATTAGCGCTATTTGAATTGTTGGTAACTCTTGCTTTTCATACTTTTTATATCTGCGATTACGAATAAAATGTCCTTTTTTTCAATAATGGAAACATGGTCCAGGACGCTTTTTATTCTTATAAGGATGATTCCTTTTGAAAGTCCCTTTATTTTGCAACTTGAGACTTTTCTGATATTTATTTGATTTGCCTCCATCCACATAATTTACTTTGAAATAATCTTCAACATAGTATTTCTTATCACGAATTCGAGTTTCTTCTTCAATTCGCAAATGCTTATGTATTTCTTTCAAAGTAAATTCTTCTATCTTATATAGAAGTTTCTTTCTATAATCATTCCAATTAGGAAGCAACTTTGAAATGATAGCCTCCACTTGGAAGGATTATGGAAGTACAATTTCATTTCAAGAAACTTTGTGACTAGAACTTGCAATTCATGAACTTGAACTAAAACTGAGAAATTATCAACCATTGAGAATTCAAAGTACTTAAATATTAAAAATTTATCTGCACCTAGTTTCTGTTTTGTACTTGATTTCTAAAGCATTCCAAATTTCCCGAGGAGACTTCATAGGAGTATAGAGATCGTAGAGTCGGTCTGAAAGTGTGTTCGGAATGTGACCTCTGCAAACCAATTCATCTTCCTCTCGTTTCTTCCTATCTCCAATCATTTTTTTTATTGGCTCTGATGGTTGGAGATTTGGATCCAAAACATATAAGATTTTAAGAACAGTTAGTAGGAACATTAATTAATCCTTCCAACAGGTAAAGTTAAATCCATCAAATTGATCTAATTAACTTCACAAAGTCTTGATTCACAACATTGAACGTAGTGTTGTGTGATATAGTCTCCATCTAAATAACATTTTAAGATTGTTGAAACAACTGACGTAGAAACTAATGTCGACTACGTTGTTGGAGATGGCCAGGCATTCTCAAGTGTGATGATAATGAAACACTTATGTCAACTTCTTCAACATGAAAACTCCCGGATACAACTCGGTAAAATTGTTATGACTAGATAGAAGAAAGATAATATAAAAGAGTGAATACAGAATGTGCTGTAGACTTCCAAAATGTACAAACCAGAAGTCACGTATCATCTAAATGGTTGCAACCTATTCAAAAGGTGCAAACCAAAAGTCACGTAACATCTTCAACAGCCACCTTCTAGAAGCATGGTAGTTATTATCAGATCAAAATTAATAGTTCTAATTATTCAGATCAAAATTAATAAACACATTCTAAAAGCATGCATGGTGGAATTTTTTCCTTCCTTTATTATATATATATATATATATATATTGGAAATGTGTAAAAATGCCCCCCTAAAATTTCTCAATCCCCTGTATGCTTATATATGTTTCCTTAAAAAAATTTCTTAGATTGTTTCATTAAAATTTCTCTATATTTCTTAAATTTCTTAATTTACAACTCAAAAATATCAATCTTTCTATATATATATATACTCCATAAATATTAATTTATATGTTCTTTTTTTTTTTTTTATAAAAAAAAAAAAGTGTTAAAAGTTAAATTAGTAGATGTCCAACAAAAATTTCTCGATCGGCACTTACCTCTTACTTTATTTAAATTGTATTAATAAATCTTGTGAAGTATTACCATATATATATATATATATATATATATATATATATATAAAAGTGCCAAATATCCCTACTATAGTGAAAGGAATCCTTTTAAGGGGAAAATTATTAAATACCCCCAACCCTTGGATGTGGTGGTGGACCCCACCACATCCATAATCCAATGGCCCTCACTACCCCGGGGTACCATACCCCGGGTACTCAATAACTGCTCCTTTTAAGGGCCTTTGAGGTTCAAGCATTGTACTTACAGAGGTCTTGCTTTGAAAACTGTACTTGTCAGCCTCCTTTTCTTGATGTACGAGTGTCCTGGTGTCATAGTCATAATAGCAACCCCCTTAACTGGGTGCTTCCGCATCGCATCCCGTAAGCTTTATTGAGCAACTCATCAGGATGGAGCTATATATATATATATATATATATCGGTACAAAAAATATTCAATTGGCCAATTCAATAAAACAATTGAAACCCATGAAAGCAATTTATTTCTCTCATGGTCCTTGGATTTCGAGAGTGAATGGGAGAGTTTCTCAATTTAATATTTGAGTGATAGTTGAAGAATTCAAACTAATTAATTATTACGTAATTTTACTATTAAAATGTCTCTATCAGTAGTGGAGAAGCAGGTGGTCACTATTAAAAGGTCTTAATCAATTATCCAACGCCATTTCCCGTGGTCATGCTTCTCATCACTTCTTCCACTACTCACTATTCTTTGCATGCTTCTCAGGCAACCTCTCACGCCTAGTTAGTGCGCCCTTCGTGGCTTTGTCTCCCTTACGTGCTCAAGATGCCATTAGTAAGTTTACTACGCAACTTCCTACGAGCGTTTGTAGTTTAGTGATATTTTCTTTGATTTTATAATTGAAAGTTAGAAAGTTCGATCACCACATTATAAAAATTAATTATCAAAACAAAAGGATAAATTTTTAGAAAGAGTATGCATAAAAATAAAGCAGATGTGTGAGGGAAAAAAAAAATGAATAATCAAATAAGATTGTCAATTTGCTTCTCCTAAAAAATAATAATAAATAAATAAATATAACTTAATTCTATTAGGTTTATAGTAGTAAGAATGAAGAACGAGAAAAATAAAAAGAATAGAGGAGAAATTTTTAAGAAGAGGATAACGTCATTCCTCTTCGGGTTGTGATATAGAGTCGAAGATTAAATTTATGTGAATATAAAATAATGTCACGATGATATTGTCATATTTAATAATGTCACGATAACATCTCACACTTATAAAAAAGAAGAGACGCGTTTGTTATAACAGAAATGAGGAGAGATATTACTAATTTTGAAATTATCTAATAATTATAAAGAATACTATTGTAATTTAAATTTCTACCATAGTCTTACTTCTTTTCCACTCTACCGTCCAAATTTGTATGAATGAATATTTTCCTTTCTTCCTTATTTCCTCTCTATCGTATGAAAGAATCTTCTTTTCTATCTTCTCTTCACCTCGTGATCAAATAAGTATCTCTTCCTTGCAAAGTAAAAACGTGAAATGTGGGCATATAATTACAAACACATGGACTTATTGGCTCCATTGATATGAAGGACAAAGTCTGCCCTTTTTTGTTTTTTATTTGTGAAAAAAGGTAAAATTATTGCCCTTTCCACACGAACTAAAGCTTCGATCGTTGACTTTGGAAGAAGATAATCGTAATCCTATCTTAATAGAAACATAACATATTAATATTTCTCTACAACTTTTGTGCCTTAATTTTATTCCTTTCGCACATCATAATGCACCTCTCCAAAAGCATATTTGGCCGCGCCTTTCAACCATTGGTTCGTTACATATGAAGTTATAAACTTTGTACCTAGGTGATTATTTAATTAGACTTTATTATTGAATTTTTATTTTACTTTTAATTAGATGCTTATGGTTAAAAAAAAAACCGAACTTCAAAGTCTATTAATAGGGAGTCTAATGGTGGATGTTAATATATGAAAAATCTCTCTTTCTATCTCCACCTTCCTCCAGTTTGTTGTACTGTATTTTCCATGTTGTGTTTGGTACAATTTTGTGACTGGTACATCCTAACTTTATTTGAACGCCGCCATACAATTCGTGTGCTTGTAACAAGGCTATTTTTTGGTTCAAGTCCGTGAATTTTATTTTATTTTATTTTATTTTTTTTGCTCGCGAACTAGAAGAAGGGGACTCGGACACACTCACTAGGAGAACTGGGCGCTCTACCAACTTAGCCACTAAATAATGCCCGTTCAAGTCCATGAAATGGCTAGAGTAGAAATTAGAAGCTCATTTGCATTCCAATATGTGTGTGTGTGTGTGTGTGCGTGATATATGCTGGTGACAAGTCTCCTTTTTGGTTCAGGCCCATGAACGGCCAGAGTAGAAATTAGAACCTCATTTGTATTCCAAACTGTAACATGTTTCTGCTTCAAATATCCACAAATGGTTCCAAGCGACAAAGCATAGAATTAGCTTCCTGCCAGACTCCATGAATCTAATACAAACCCACAAAGTAGAACAAATAATTCATCCATTAATGTATGAAACATATGGCAAATAATTCCCAAAAAAAAATAAAAAATAAAAATCATCAAACCCAAAACATTTTGCCGAATGGATCATATGAGTTCATATTCATATGCGACATTTGCACCTCATGTACTGCTACAACAGTTCACATGAATTTCTATGACATATCAAGACATAAGTAGTGATTCATTTGCATCAGTTGGGACAATCTAAGAGCCCTTACCAAACAAGCACATATCTGGTTTCGCGAAAATTGGATTGTTACAAATACGAATCATATATCAATAACTTAGTATCCATCATAATTTCAATTTTACATCTGCATACCAAACACGTACCGATTACCAACAATGCAAGTTGTTATTGCTTCATCAATCTCGTTAATGAATATAAAAAAAGGCTTTCAATATGGTCATTGTGCTTGTGCAAGTGATCTTGGAACTCTCATACCAAATCCATGTTTTGCCTTCTCAACCCTGTTCAATACTCAATAGTCAGTAATGCACCGGAATGAAAATCAAATTAGTGATTGTGGGCATTAGGCAATAACAGACTTGAAATAGGAATCATCAAATAGTTCCAACTAAAAACTTTTACGATTTCAACCCATGAATATAGAATCATTGTCATAACTGAACCATCAGAATGGTAGCCATATAAATGCATGTCAATAAATAAGAAACTTATACATGAATATTTTCGTCAAATCAAGGATGGTCTCTAATGTTAGTGTTTGAGAGATAAAAAGAAAACAACATTAAATCTGGCATTTTAAGTATCTGCATCCTTTTCTCTGATCAAAGAAGACATTGATGATGCAACAGATGTTTACTAATTTGAACTTGCCTGCAACATTACATATCGACTAGAATGTGAGATTCAGGTGCCTATGAATTGCAGAATTGGCATTGGCATACATTGATATTAACAATTTACAGCTGTATTAACCCTAACATTTAGAATTTAAAATAAATTATTTTTCCGAAATAAATTATAAAAAAAAAAAAGTCGTATAAAAGTTGATGGCAAGAGTACATCTTAACTGTACTCTGAAGAACTAACCTGTTCATGAGCAGCTCAGGTCATGTTCATTAAGAAATCCTTTCATGCTCGTTCAGAGCTTGAATATATGTTCCAAGCTTTTGTTGTTTAATTGGCTTAACTTGATTATTAAAAAAAAAAATTAAGCATGGCTTATTTGAGTATATTCTAAATTCATAATCATTTATACACATTCATTGTTTTAAAAGTGATAATACGGACTTTATATCAAGCTCAGTAAATTTGTGAGAAATCTCAAGTCTGGCAAAATATATATATATAAATATATATATATATATATAAAACAAGCTTGAACATGATATTTATGTTTGGGTCAGAACTCGGGAACAACTCAAACTTGTAAATTTTTTTAATGAAACATGCTTCGAAAAACCCAATGCTCGATTCATTTCAATTCATTTGTGGCCAAATCCCAATACTCGATTCACTTCAATTCGATTGTGGCCATACCAGTTGAGCAATAAAATAAATTTTCTTATATAAATCTACTAAAGGAAAAACAATGATGGTAAAGTAAAAATCATTTCATATAATGTCCTAATTACAAATACTCATTGACCCACTTTTCCTTTTGTTTTTCCCCTCCCACGGGGATGGGATATCTATTTACCTTAAAAGTAGCATTCTAGGATGTCAATAGCATTGTGACAAAATAAGACGACGGGTTTTGGATGGAACTAACAAATCACAAAAACTATAATGATTAAGATTTTCAGACTACAAAATTCATAGTGTAAAAGACAAAAATTGAGCAAAACTAGTTAACAAAAATATCAACATCACCAATTTATCCAAAATTTCCAAAAAGTTTTGACATAAGCTGGCGCCTGGCAGTGGAAGTTAAAGTACATTCTTATCTTCCAAGAATTACAATACTATATTAAGAGAAAATAATGTTTCTTAGCAAAGTGACCCATCAATCCACAGGCACACATGCAGACAGACACAGAGGTGATAACATGATACAAGGTGTATGAACACAGAGCTTCCAGATGTCCACTGACCTAATTTTTAACTAGGCATGTGAAAAGTCTGCCCATCCTAGCAAAAAGAGTCATGTATAATGTGCAAGTATTGAGCCCACACAAATATGATAGTAAAACAATAAGATAAAACTTTAACTGCTATGCAAACATGCAGAATTTGAAAAATAAAATTAATAAGAACATCAATCTGTAGCAGGGAGAAGAGAACTTACGTTGGGGCAAGTTTGCCGAGGCCCTTTAGTTCTTCATTGGTATCCTCATCCAAAACTTTTCCAGTAATCTCAATGATATAAGACTTATCTCTTGTGGTTGGCAGACCTCTGCCAGCAAGTAAATCCAAATCTTTCTGGTTAAGTTCTCGCCCGTTTACAAAAATATTTGTGTTTCCAGCAGCACAATTCTCTTTCATGGGATAATTGAATTCTTCAATGAATGGCTGCAAAAATGTAAGGCAACGTCATTGATATAATTAATAACATGAACTCCGTCATCAAACAAAAAGAGTAGTATGTCTCAAATCATCAATTAATCTCACGGGAATTATGCCAAGGCAAGGGTGACCCATCACACCCCAAAATCCAGCTTGGGGATCATACCTGGTGGTCAGGCAGAAAGAGTACAAGAACACCTATTAGCATCTCAGGTTAAAACTACAAAATGCCACACCAACAAAAATAACTGTGCATACAGGATATTATCTCAAATCATTGTAATGAACATCCTTCAGTTAACATATATGATAACAATTTTTCAGAGTATAACATGTACGATAAACACAGGAAAAACACTATTACTGATAATGCGGAGAAAACCAAAAGTCGTTCTTCCTTTTATGTTCTTTAAATTTTCCAGCTACTTCTACCACGACAATGAAACATAATATGCACATTCCATGTAGATATTAGCATTCTTGTGTAATCTATATCGCACAGTATTCGCAGTGTATACTGAAGATCGAGGAATGGAAATTCAGAAGCAAATATAATGCACTAGATATCTGATGTGATCATACATGTACATACCAGTAGGCTCCTGGCAGAATATCCCCAGCTAGCTTTTCAGCCTTTCTAACTACACAATCCGGTATAGGTTGCCCATTAACAAAAACATCTGATCTTCCATCCTCCGCAGTTCGACTAGATCTTGATTCACTCCCCTTATTGATCCCAGGTCGATCTTTTCTTGACTCCACAGAGTCTTGAGAAACACTGCTATGTAAATATTCAATAGAAACATCCATCACAGTTGCCATTGATACATCTTTTACAGAATTATCTTGAGAGGTGCTTCTATCAAGGATAACCTTCTCTTGATCATAACGTTTACTCTTGTTGCCCTTCCCATTACTGCCTATCACATTTTTGGAAGAAGGATAATAAGGATGTTCATGGAGAGAAGACTCGGAGGTGATTCTATCAAGGATAACCTTCTCTTGATCATTACGTTTACTCTTGTTGCCATTCCCATTACTGCTTATCACATTATTGGAAGAAGAATAATCAGGATGTTCATGGAGAGGAGAATCTGGAAGTGGCAAAGAAGCATCGTCTTTTGACAGTGACTCAGCCGGGTTAGAAACCTCTTGCTGAACAATCACATTATCTGGGTTTTGCTCATCCTTCAAAAAACTGGAAGACGAAGAAAGGGGGTCCTGTCTCTTATCAGATCCACTGAAATTTGACCTCTGGTCTCTTGACAACAAATTGGGTTCCATTACTTCAGTATCTGTCAACAGGATAGAATTTGAACTGTCATAATCGTCAGAGCAAGAGTCTGAGGCACCAGTATTTGAACAACCATGAGAACATCGAAGATTTTCATTCAACTTCTCACCAGAGCCATCATCAACCTCAGTGGAAACTTGTTTGATTTGTGAGGGAATTAAAACAACAAGCCCCCTTTTCTCAAGCTCAAATGAGATTCTGGTAGAACAGGCTCCACATCTGACCATCTGTTGATTCTTTCCCATCGCCATAAGTCTTTTTGGAAGTTTCAGCAACTCAAAGCAATTATAGCATGTAATAAATGGGGCACCACCTGCTATGGGATGGCAAACCCGTCCATTTCCATTGGCTACCACCACCCTTCTTGGATGGCGGTAACCATAACCATCAACATCTGAATCAAGGTCAATTGGGTTTCTGGCCTTAGGCTGGTGGTCCCGAGAATGGAGTTGAGGATGACTGGGACCTCTAGAATTATGTCCCTCTGAATCATATGTAGGAGTACTGAAACGATGGTTGAAAATTGGATTGGTAGGGCCATTCAGTGACCATCTAATACCAAAATTGGGAGGTGGGACTTTTTGAGGGTGTTGCCAATTCTGGTTGTAGCAGTGGGAACAAAAGCATGCAGGTTGATGGAAGAAGGTTTCATATTGGTGTGATGGATGGGTACCCTGATCCAAATCCATATATTGTCCAGGAAAGTGATCTTGATAAGGTTGATGTGGAGGTCTCTTGAGAACGGGTGGCAGATAGGGATCCTCGTATCCCAGAAACTCATTTTGGACATTCCTGGGAGGAGGATAGAAGTCTTGCTTATCCAAACCAAGAGTATTGGGGTGAGGAATAGGTCCATGACCATGATTGAAATAAGGATGCTTAGGAACATGTTTATCATGGGCAAAGGGTTGCATATTAGCACTGTACAAACTGCTTGGGCCCTCAGGCATATAAGCATCATGCCTGCCATAACGATCGAGTGGAAGCGGAGGCGGAGCCATCCTCCTATCAACAAGAACCCTCTCCCTCGGTTTCTCTGCCACGTCGCAGGATCTGTTAAGTTGATCCTTCAACTTATCGAGCTTCCTCAGGAGCTCAGCTCGGTCATTTTCTAAATTCTCAACTCTACTAGCCCCTTCAAATTCATTGTGTAGCCTGTTCTGCTTGCCATACCCATGAAAATAACTAGGGGGATAGTTTGAAGGCCCCTCTTCTGGATAAGGAGAAGTCAAAAACCTCCCCTGCTCTGCATCAGCTCTGGCACTCCTATGAAAGGGCACAGATCCATTTCTCCCCACACTTGGCTCGCCCATAATAGGCCTTGATCTCGATGACCCGACCAAATCCCCAACTGGGTGTCTGATTTCTTCGAGTCCGTTGTCCACACTTGAATTAACAAATCCAGGCCTCCTCTTGTTCATGTCATGATCATTTCCATGAACCCAATTACTAATTGGACCTTTTAAAGATTGCCTATATTGATCCTCATAATAACAAACTTCCCTATCTTCTTTACTTATATCAAGCCTCAAGTTCAAGGTTTCTTTTATCATATTTCGGTCCAGACCATTCCCGTCCTCTCTACGTTCTATTGATGATGAAGAACTACTCATCAAATTAACTGTTCTCTCCGAAAAAACTCTCCTTTTTTCCCTACCAACTTCTACCCCTTCACTTTCAGTTTCAGAGGCACCACCTAAATTAACAAAAACCCCTTTCTCAGAACCCACTCTACCACTCATCGTTGGATTTCTCAGACAACCAAATCACTGAAAGGCCCCTTCTTCTTTGCTGCAGTATCAAAAAATCATAATACAAACTCTTAAATTATTGAAATAGAACATACATAAACATGAACAAGCGCCTATACACACACCAACACATGTATATATAGGAGTTTATGTATTGAAAATCATAATACAAACTCTCAAATTATTGAAATAGAACATACATAAACATGAACAAGCGCCTATACACGCACAAACACACGTATATATTAGGTGTTTATGTATTCATTTACATGAATATATGTATGTATTTTCATATCCATAAACATAAATATATAGAGAGAGAGAGTAACAGAAGCATACCTCAAAAAACAGCTCCACAACCACTGCACTGACAGAGTAGTGAAGGAAAGGATTTCGCCCTTAGGGCAACGAACTAACCGAACTTTGTATCCTTCCTCAGTCTACAAACCTTCAAATTCAAACACAAAGCAGCCATAATATACACCAAAGTCAATCAAATTTCATATAATCTCAAGAAAAAAATCAACAAACTTCTCCAATTACAATACAAACCTTGAACACCAAATCAAAATTGAACAATAAATCACTTTGGAAAACCCCAAATCAAAATTGAACATTCAATGCATTTCTACTGAGCTTGTTTGTGCTGGTTTTTGACAGTCGCGTTTTTCTCGCCATTGAAACAATACAAAAGTGAGAATCTGCAAAGTTTTTATGAGTGAAAATATATATATATATATATATATATATTTATTTATATCTACGTGTGTTTTCTAGAGAGAGAATAAAATGAAATTGGTGTGTGTGTGTGTGAGAGAGAGAGAGAGACAGAATTTGCAATTCCGGATAAGAAGAAAAGGAGTCTGGAGGGAAGGGAATGAATTGGTCCGATCTCCGGAGTTTTATTTAATTATAATGAAAATAGATTGAAAAGTCAGCATATTTACGCTAGGAATTGATCAAAGAATATATAGTAGACGACGTCGTAATAGCTTTGTGCAGCATTTTTACGCCTGACAATCATTTTTTTTTTTGTTTTTTTTTTTTTTTGGTAATTCAAATTTTTTTTTTTTTTACTGCGTGACAATCATATCCTAAAGTGGTCAATTAATATGATGTTGTATTTAGATTACATTTATACCCCCAAAAGCTGAAAATTCCAAATCCATAATTTTTCTTTTTAAAAAACAAAGCCATTGTTTTCTCACTTTTTCTTTTGTTAATTTCAATGGATTACCGGCTTTTTTCTTCTTCTTTTTTTCAGAATTTTGGATAACAGACTTTTGCAGTGAGCTTGGTTGATCTGAAATGAAAAAATATAATAAAATATTACTACTAATTAGTATGCAAAAGAAAAGAAAGTGTAGTATATAGTATTATTTCTCTCCTTCCAATTAAGAAACTAGTTTAATGATAATAATAGCATCCATTTGGCTTTTGAATTAGAAATATTATAATAATAATAATAATATATTGGATATATTTTTTTCTTGGTCCCTACAAATAATTTTCACTATATACTTTTGACTTGTAAAAACAGAATAGGTACCAATAAACCAGAAGTTTTATTGGAGTTGAAATGAAAAAATAAAAATTCGATTATGATATAAATATGCATATAAAAAGGATAATGAATAATTTCGTAATCATTTTTCTTTATTTTCCTTTCATTAATTATTAAAAAAATAACAAGATTAATACTACTAAAACTCGATTTAGTATGTACCATGTATACCTTTCAAACTAAATGATTGAATAACAAGTATTTAAAAAATAAAAAATAATAATAAAAAAAGAAGGATGTGTCTTATTTGTCGCGATAAATAAATAAATAAATAAACAAACATGAAAAAACTTTCTATCATTTTCAACTTTTACCTACCCTTTTTTTTTAATACACAAATATGATATAATATTATCATCCTTTAATGTTGGTTTCTTTACTTTTGTCAATTCAAACGACCCATCATAAATAAGTAAGAAAGTCTATAATAATAAAATATAGAGTTTTAAATCTTAATTAATAAATGAAACTTTAATAAACAATTATTTTAACTAATTACCAAAAATATTTATTTATATATATGTGTGTGTGTGTGTGTACGCAAAACCTAAATAGGCCAGGGAATGATTGACTAAATGATTAAATTTTACACAAAGGTCTGGTGGGCCTCAAAGTCCTTCCACTCGATGGGTATTACTTGTAACATCATTTTCCAAGTTTTTAATGAGAAAACCTTCTGATCCACACAACTAAGTTGATACTATTATATTGACTAATGAATACCAAATAGTACTCATTTTTTTTTGGTGTGTTCTGACTTCTTCAATAAACTAACATTTTATTATTATTATTATTAGATAATGGGAGATGGGACACATGGTCAACTATACTCGTTGGTGCATGACTATTTTCATTGGGGGTATGCTTATTTATATGTATGTATTTTTTACTTTTCTTAGAATTTTTAAATTTAAAATAAACGGAAATGTTGATTGGTGAATAGTGAATACTGAAAAGGTCTTATGATTTAGATTTGTATTAATTGGTAGTTATATATACGTTTTTAGAATTTTATTACGAATACAGGTGATGTTGAACATTTCTAAACTGAAATATATATATATATATATATATATATCAATCAATTTTTGTTACCAGTTAATACAGAGAGACCATATTCTAATTATCAAATACTCCGTATTAACAAGTCATTGTTATATATTACTCCATGTTTGTTAAAGTCGCATAAATTACCTATCAGTTTTGAACTCCAATCAAATACATTCTCTATCACTTTTTTGTTTTTGGTAAGTTTTCCATGACCTTACTTGAACTTAGTTTTGCACTCACAAGAGATACCCCTCAAATTAAACAGTTGATACTGTGACATTTGTTTACACCCAAATTGAACATTTGGTCCACCGAGGCATGACGTCACAAAGAATGGGTAAATTAGGACAGTAAAAAAGTAGAAAAAAGCGGGCCGAACCTCACTCCAAGCCAAGTCAGCAGCCATCGTGACCATGCCCAAATCCATGACCACAACAAGCAAACTCAACAATAATCTCCACCGGCATGGCTATCTCGGTTGTGCACGAATAACACCAAAGTAAAGGAAGTGAGTTAACTTTTCTTATCCAATCACCAAACAAACCCTCTAGCAATTAAAATAAGGCAAAAAGGGCACTTGAGTACCTAACAGTGAGACAGAGGTTTAGACCGTCACATTAAGCATGGATGAACCCAACAGGTCATATACATGTAAGTCAGAGGATGGTGTGTCACGTGCGACGATGGCTTTCTCATTTCAACTTTATCACGGTCATTTATGTCGTAAAAATCGATCTAACTGTGAACCTCATTTCTCTACTGCTATAAATAGAACTCATTTATGATAAGAAAAAGGTTCTTCAAATTGTATCTTCGGCCTTAGGTCTTCTATGGTTGGCTCTTACAACTTCACTTTACATTCCAATGGAATATAGGCTTGCATTTCCTTCCACTTGCATGTTTTCGTAGTGTTGCTTATAACCTAGAGTTTAGTTTACTTGTTCTTAAATGCTTTCATAGTGAGTTCTTCACCTAGGTTTACTTTAAAGTTTGTTCTTTAGTCAATGGTTCAACTCTTGAACCCTCTAGCATGTAACTAGGGTCCTATCTAATGTACCAATTAAGGACTTGTGATTGATCTGTATTGCTCAAAGTAACCAAGAAAATGTTACGTCTTTCTTAAAATGTTCCTTGGCTTTGCTAGCTTATTTTTTATGATTTCAATATCTAAAATTACTTCAATTTTAACGGAGTCCTTTAGTTAGGAATAAATTATGAATCATTGAGAAGATCATTTCGTACCCTCCACAATCACCTGTGAGATAAGCCAGCCACACACACGATCACCAGTGGCTGCAAACAAATATGTAAGACCGAGAATAAAGATCTAACGATCCTAGCACGAACGCACAAGGTGAGAAATTACGAGGCTACTTTTGACTTTTGAGAGAAAGCTTGTAGCCAAACAATATTACACTATATATGATTAATATGAGAGAAACGTGTTCTTTTTCTTTCCCTCCCCTTATTTGTAAGATAGCTAGGCACAAGTAGTAGATCCTAGCCTCCTAAGATCCCTCAAGAGTAATATAAATCTGTTGCCAAGAGTAAAAAGAAGGCTATATATATATATATATACACACACACACATACATTCATGAACAATTCGGATTTGTTGAATCAAATAAATATTTGTGTTAGTGTGAAATCATTTATTTCTTTTTGGTAACGTTGAAAAGCATATCACCAAGCCAGTCATAATATAACGACAGATGGAAGAAGAATATTTGGAAAAAGACATAGTGTTACACCACCATAAATATAGAATATAACATTTCTGGTAGGTTTGATCACTTCGTTTCATATGTATTACTTTTCTGCTAGGGTTTGATGGACAAGCGAGTAAGCTCAGCAGAGGTAGGTCCACGCGGGCATTTGCATTAAATTGGTGATAAATGTGTTGACATTATAGTTTCATTTTCTAACTATTTAGGGGGTTGAGTGATTAAGCCCTAATAGACAACATCATGAATAGTGTGTACACGTTTGTTTGAGCTGTTAGGGACCCAAAAACCACAAACAAAAATAAATTCCCACCAAGAAGCTTTGCTCGGCAGATGCACCTAAAGAATAATTCGTTGTAGTGTGAATTTGGTGAATATTAGTAGATCAGGGTTTCTTAGAATTAATTTATAAATGTCCAACCTGTGGGCTAGAAGTTTCAAAAAGCCAAACTGAACGGCCCAGTGCCTCAAGAGTGGGCCATTACATTCTAATCAACACACATACATTTATACACACACAAAAGCCCCCCCCGCGCGCACATATATATATATAATATGATACTAGAAATGCCCGTGAAGTCAAGCTTTCAAACAATTGAAGGCGGCTAGACCATACATATATCACATGCAATCAACTGGAAGAAACCAGGGCACTTGATCCACACATGTGAAAAGACTATCATAAAGAATAATTCAAAACTGAAATAAAAACTGGAAATGCATATAGAACACCAAACCGGTCACGCGATACTTGAACAAAGGAAAAGTTGAAATTTCTAGAAAGCAACTAAAATGCATCCAAGAGTATGTTTCTTGACACATCATTATTGGTAGTGTATATGAATGAGAAAGCTAAAAGCTAAGCGGATGGAGAAAGATAAAAGGTACAGATTGGTCGGAAAATATCAACATGGACTAGAACTGAGTTTCTAAGCCTCCTCGTAATCTGACAAAAAAAATACTTCCGTGCCATTTTACCTTTCTCCATTCCAAAATCAGCACGAAGTCCAACAAATAACCTGAACTTCCTTCTCCTTTCAGTCGGATATCCTCATCTCAACTCCAAGAATGTCCTTCACCACCTCGTACGTCACAAATGCGATTGCAATGGATGGCACCACCTGAAACAAATGGCAATTCTTGCATTAATATAGTTTTGTACTACACGCGCGCGCGGTAATATTCAGTTGCTCCCTGGTGCAGAGGAAGTAACATGCACAAAATAGATATGGTCTGTCAAATGTATTCATGTGGCTATTATGTAAAGATGCTCTATACATACCTCCTGGTATTCAGGAGGGGTAGAAAGTAACAATAAATGCCAAAAAACACACCGACTCACTTTCATCTTCTTAATCCATACAATCTATTATGTAACCCGCAACATCCGATCAAAATTTGAAAATTGAATGGAATGATAGCCTTCACCACAAATCTAATTACATCATTCTCTCAAAAATGCAAATTAAGATTCTGGTGTTCCTAAAAATCTCTTCAACCACTCATCAAAGCATTCATCATAATTAATAAATCCAACTTCAGTGAGAGATAACATCATGCTATCCTATGTATCTTTATCTTTATCAGTCTTATATTGATGAAGATGAAAATCAAGACCCAAAACCCTAGAAGTCTGGGTAACTGGTTTTCTCAGAATAAAAAACTCTCAATCAAAAAATCTTTTAGGGGATAATGTTTGCACAAACAATGGATTGATTAGCAAATCTGGTTAACTGGTAACCCCCAAACGAGATTGATTCTTCTCAACGAAACAATCCAGGCTAAGGCTTTTGATGCGCAAGAGACACAGAAAAAAAGAGCCCCATACTAGCCAGCCATGGATTTCAATTGTTTCTTAATTTTTTTTTTTTTTTTTCCCCTTCCGTGAAGAATTGGTAAATTTTTTATGTATATTCTCTCAGAGAAAAAGACGGTGGTCTGAAAAAGGAACTGGAACCTCTCTGTACAGCACGTGTCTACAAAAATGAGACTGACCAGAAACTAACATAATTGACTGGTCGGCTTTTTACCTATTTCTAAAACCAAATTGCGTAAAGCAAGTTTACATAATAGGCTAATAGCCATACTGTTATGACAAAAGCGAACTCTAGCAACAATCACAAAACACGACAAAAAGTAAACATACCACACACAAAGAACACAAAGATTTTAGCATGGTCCAGCAAAGCCTACACCAAAGCTTTCACTATGCGAAAAACAGGAGATTACAAGTTTCAGCCCCCAAACCCTAGCTCTCACTCTCACTCTCTTTTCTGTGATTTTCAGTCTCTCTCAATGTCCCACTCCAAACCCTAAACGCCCTTGTATATCGGACTACAAGAGAGTACTAAATAGGGTCCACAACCCGCAAGCAAAAACGGGTCAAATTTTGCTAGGCGTAGACCCACACAAAGCTCATTCAACAGGTCGGGTCGCAAGGCACCCCTGAATCAACTTCGGTCCACATCACACATACAATGACATTCAAATGGACAGGATATATTTTGTGCATGTTGCTCCCTCCGGACCAGGGAGCAACTAAAAATTAGTTTATGTATATTGCAGTATAAATGTAATGCAACCTTATAATCTCCATCATAAATGAAACACTAATTATTTACCAGATATTAAAAATGAAAAAGCTCAACAGTAGATAAATATTGCCAAATACAAATGTATGGAAATATAGAATGCAACATTCCTTCAAACAAAGTAAAACAATGTGTGCATTCTATATCAAAAGCTGACAATCTTGAGAGTAAGAAATAATACTAACCTTAACTGAATTGGGGACCAAACCCTTGTACAAAGCTCCAAATCCTTCATACCGAACGGTTTTCCTGAATGCATCAACCATACCAGTATATTCAAGTGGCACCTTGCTCTTCCCATCACCAGTGACAACTGAAGCAGCACCTTTCCAGCCCACCATCTGCATTCTTCGACGGATGACATCAAGAGGGTAAGCAACTGTCTGGCCAACTGTTCCAGCAGCGGCCCCACATGCAAGCTTTGTCGTGACACTCAACTCAGCGTCTTCAACTAGTCCAAATGGTCTAGATTTGATCAACCAGTCTTTTAAAGATTCATAGACGGCAAAGTTGAGACCCACGTATGGTATCTACAAACACAATAATATATTATTTAGGCCTCCACACAAATGAGAATACAACTTCATCTTCCCATTCTTACGGTATGAAAATAAACAACAAAAAGGTGAGAGTTGAAATCGATAATTTGTTTCCGATTCTTATCAATAATTAATTTTATCATTTTTACCAAATGACAAATGTGAACCTCTTTTGCAACATTCTATCTGCAGATGGTAAAACTTAACTCTGTCCACCCATCATAACACAAAGTTGGATAGATCATTCACTAACCAAAAAGTAGAGAACTGAACATAAAACTGGGTCACTCTAATGAACCATCACACACACTGCAAAAGTGTAAGACGTTAACATATAGAGTTTCCTTCATCCTAGCCATTTCACAGTTTTTTTATTTTTGACAAGGATTTTCAACATTGTAAAGATGTTCCACACCTCATCAGTTTCTGACTCATATGTCCTGTACGTACATGTTAGTTAAGGGTGCAAGTGCAACAGTCGCACACATTTGCTCAACTACACACATGCATAGTTATTGTGACAAAGGAATTAACAGTAAAATGGTTGACTGGTTGACTAGAAAAGAAAATTTCTAAAATCATCGAATAAAAGAATAACCTCCTAGCCTCACATGTATAAAAGAAATAAACCAACTTAAGAGGAAAGCACAATATAACAAGATTTTCAAATTGTGCCAGTTATGTAACTTATCAAAAAAAAAAAAAAAAAATTTGTGCCAGTCATGTCAAACATGTATTAACAGTATGATCAACAATTTCTTAACCCTGATGTAATTGTAGGTGTGAAACAATTATTCAAAATGGTAAGAAATTCGACAACTCTTATAAAGCATCTACAATGGTTGGTCAGCATATTCCATCTTAAGAACAAAGTTTTCAAAGCAAAATATAATTTACATTTGTAATATTAACGGATCAAAGAGAGCGTGCCCTCCATAACCAGAAGTAACTGATACTACCCAATCCATAGTCTGCAAACATCAAAATGTAGATGTAACAGGATTGAGCAATCAGTGTGATCAATACACGGTTATCGTTGTTAGTTATCCAAATAGCATTCCTACTTACAACTCCTATAACAGAAGGGAGCCATCCTTTGTACAAAGCACGAGGACCTTCTTCGCGAAGAACTGTGGAAAGAGCATGGGCGATTCCCCTATAGTGGCGAGGAGACTTATCTGTCTGCAAAAATACAAGAAGAAAAGATGAAACCATAAGATAGCTAAAATAGCTCAGCATGGTATCCATTCAGGACAAAACTGCACCACTTTGGTATACAGAAGGAAACGTTAGAGAGTACCTGGACAGTAAGCCGGCCTCGTACCATGTCCATTGGATAAGTTGCTGACATGGCAATAATACCAGCACATGCACCAGCTCCAAGGCGTAAAAGAGGAGTGAGTTCAGCATCCTCTGCAAGAAATAACAATGGCAGATGATAACAACCATCTAATGCTACTTTGTTTAAATTCAAACCTGATATTCAACAACATGACAATTTTTATAACCTGTGGTTGATTGTATAGTTCTTGTGTGTTCTTTCACTTGAAATATTTACATCTTCCAAGATTAGAATGTGGTGTGCGCATTCATTTGAAAGTTAAAATCAATTCAGTTTAATGTGTGAAATCTAAAGTAAGCACAACGTGTTTTAGTGGCACCAAATAACATCTTCACAACATTTGTACAAAAATGTGTAAGTTAGAAGTAAAAACATCTATGAACAATGAATCAACCCATTGTACTCTGCAAGGCATTTCAAATGAGCAATTCATAATTTAAATCACTTAAACTATTTGAAAAATAATCTTTCCCAAATCCATCTTCTTCAATCTTTTTACGACCACATTCCAAATTACCGCAATGGCTCCATTTAAGAAAGTAGTCTTTCGCCTTAAAAATTTTGGAAAACAAATGAACCACGTGAGCTAAAGAGATCTTAAAATTGCGACAAATGCCATTTTGGAAAACGGGGCAAATACAGTCACATACTACAAGGAATGTTGTTCGGAACTGTAGAAACAAATTGAAAATGGCTTGAATCAAATTAGGGGCAAAACTTAATCTTCAATAAGGTAATACGGCTGTGCACTTTTTAGCAACTTGCATGTGCAACATAACCATGAGTGCTGATGACCATATAAGGCCTGTAGAGACCAGTGTGTCACACTTTGATAGGAAATCATTGCAAACCAATAAACAGTAAATCTAATCAGTATGTGTGACAATGAATACGATATAACAAAAGTATCATAGCCCCGATAAAAGTTAAAAGAGCAACATACAAATAAGAGAAAAGAAAAGAACGACAGTCATACCATTTCCAGTTTGCCGTTTATAAAGCCATAAAATTTGCCTGTTTGATGTCAAACAATGAGTAAGAGGAAGAAAATATTTTGACAGTTGAATGTAGAACTAAGATGAATGGAAAGTGCAAAAGCAAAATAATGTTTTCCATTCAAATATGAATAAATAAACACATTACATGTTGATGAAGGAATGCACGTCATCACTAGTTTCAGTCTGAAGCTTGATAAAAATAAAAAAAAATTAAAAAAAATGCTCAATTATGAAAAAGAATCTTTGAACCAATAAATTGAGTGTGATCTATCCACCATATGACGCAACAATAAGCACTTGGTTGAGTAAACTGGAAAGTAATATCTTCCATTAAAAATTAAAATTAGTTTCACAATCAGACGTTCTGCTATGAGATTCCCAAGTGTTTCCAATCTGAAATAGAACATATATTTGTATACTCCCTTCATTGCCTCATATTCCAACATGCCTCGTGAAAGTCATATTCTGTGACCCCTTTGAATTGCCTTAGACAAAGCGACGCTGATATCAGATTGTATCAGGTTCTTAAGGACCAAAGTGGGTTGACAGCCCAGGTTTTCCGGAACTCTCTTGGATTAAGAGTTGGATTCTATCAATGTCTACTTCAAGATCTAGTATAATCTATCAATTCCCTTCTCTGTGCAGTGAGAGAGATGATGCATGGATATAGAATCATCGGAAATGTGTATGTTGGATGTGAGCTTGTTCGGCAAGGTTTTATATCAACAAGATAGGCAAAAGTTCCCTAGGGAGGTTAAAGTGCTATAAAGTTTTTTGCTTGAACTTCTGCCGTGGGACAATCTTAACTGTGAACAGTTAGGCAAGACTCAAGAGAGGGAACTATTCCCAAATTTGGTCGGTCTTGTGGTAAGAGAGGCTGATAAAACTACTAAATCACCCTTTAATTGTATGTCGCATAAGGATATGTGGTGCATGTCCTCCTCGGTTTGGAATGCATCATGGATATGCGTGGATCAGGGGAGGATCTTTTTGTTATTGGAGGAGGTTGTCCCAGCATAAGGGTTTTCAGGCTCAACAGTTCTGGTGTGTTTGAAAGGAACAAAGTATGCATACTTTTGAGGATGTGCAGATATGTTTATTCATAGAATTAAGAAACCAATGTTGATAACATGTCATTTTCAATGTCCAGATGATTCCAGATTCTTTACACTCTTTTGTGAATCTTATAAGAATTGTGAGTTGTGTTGAGGGAGATTGGTTTTGTGACATATATATTGTGTGCACAATCGTTGCTCTTAAAGGTGTAAGCGAGTGTGAACCTCTCTCTCTCTCTCTCTCTCTCACACACACACACACACACACACAAAGGTAGTACTCAGAACTTAAACACAGGTACAATTTTTTATTTTATTTTAAAGAGAAAAAGTTATTAGAGACTGTCAATTTTCATTGGTAGGATGAAAATCCCATGATAAAGGTATACTCTCTCTTGAAAAGGAAGTACTCAGAACCTAGCAATGGTATAACTTTTTATACAAATTTCATTGCATCAATGTGCAGGGCCATAGGCTATATGACTAGCAAAAATAATTGGTGGACACCATTACAAGTATTAGTTTTCAGATACAGGCCACAATTTCATTGGCAATAAAGTAACCTACATACCTTGGAATGATGGATGTTTTATACCCATGTAAAAGCATCATGGCAGGCTACTAAAATTATTCAATATGGGATTTCTCTTAAATTTTCATAAAAAAATAAATTTTCCAGCCTCTATCAACACAACCGACCAGAACCGATGCTTGCTCAGACTCTGTTCTGTTTCACTTGAACTGAACATTACAGCTCAAACTAGATCTCCAGTTGAGTGAGGTTCAAACGGGCTGTTAAATGAGCCAAGCTCGAGATCAATCCGCTCACAGGTGGCTCAGTTCATTTAACACCCCTTGTTGTGTACCCTCTGGTGCTTTTGTTAATAATACAAATATTTACTTACAAAAAGATCCTCTATATCATATACGACGGAGTAAGCTATCAGTCGCTAAAATAAAAATATTGGAAGTCAACAAAACAGTTTAAGTTTATACAAAAAATAATAAATAAAAGAAATGAAAAGGAAGCATAGAAACATACTTGGACGCTTCCTCGTAGCTAAAGAACTTCACTGCTGAGTTTGGGACAATCCGAGCACAATTGGTGCCATTGCCTTTGAATAATCCTCGGAAACCCTCAGTTCTCCAAATATATTTCAAGCCTTGGACTGTTCCATTGTATTTTATACTATGAGGATTTTGAACCTGCATTTTTCAAGACCAACTGATACATAATGTTTTCTCATGGAATCAGTAAAAACAAAATAAAACAGAAATAAAAGATAAAACATACTGATTGTTCACAAGATAATTTATACATGAATATCAAATTGAAATTCAGGTTGGAGCTTCTGACCATATAAAAAAGCATAAACTATCTTGATTGACATTTTTTTTTTCAGAGTATTCATTGAAAGGCACTCAAAAGGGGGAGAGCATCTTGCTTACAGCTGCGTGCACGCGCGCACACACACAAAACTAAATAAATAAATAAACATAACATCAGTCAAAGCCTTATCTCAACTATTTGGCAATGGCAACACGAGTCCTATTTTTCCATTCTGCTCTATATAAGGCCATGGTCTCAATAATATCACATGTTATCATATCCTTCCTTCCTTAATCTACAGTTGGAGCTTCTGACCATATAAAAAAGCATAAACTATCTTGATTGACATATATTCTTTTTTAGAGTATTCATTGAAACCACATGTTATCAACTAAATAAACATAACATCGATCAAAGCCTTATCTCAACTACTTGGCAATGGCAACATGAGTCCTATTTTTCCATTCTGCTCTAGATAAGGCCATGGTCTCAATAAAACCATATGTTATCATATCCTTCCTTCCTTAATCTACCCATGTTTAGTTTGGTCTTCCCCTAGTATTACAACAAGTGTACGACTGGTCTAATAGCTGTTCTACAGAACTTCCCTTTCAATCTTAAGGGAATAAGCCAATCTGGCATCACACAATATACTAGATGCACTCCTCCATTTTTGTACCTCTTGATTCTCAATCTTCACTACATCCTACATCCTCATTTTTATTTCTACATTTACCAAAGTTACACTCCATATGAGTGTTGTCTTCTTATTACTTTTGCATCTCTATGTTGATTGCTGAGTATTAACATTTGTAATGTTCTTATCAGCGATTATGTTTGTTAACTAATGCTCAAAAACTTCAGTTTATAACTTATCAAAAAAAATATCTTTGGTTTATGATTGATACAAATGTTAAGAGTATATATACTTGAGCTTATATTTTTTTTAATTTTTTTTTTATAAGTATACTTCAGCTTATATTTTTGTTTACATGTTTTGTGTAATGCGCGCCTGGCTTTTGTTAGGCCCGCGCCTAGCCTTGGACCTTGCGCCACAGGCTCCAGGAACCGTCCAACAAAAAGACCCAGATACAATGGCTTGGCTTCCTCAATGAACACTATTGTTGTCTGGTGGCTTTACCAACAAAAAGTCCGAGTTGTGTTGGTGCAGGACCATTTTCCACTATAATTAGAAAAGATGGGCAAGAACTTGAGAACAAGGATAGAAGACAACTTCCATTCGTTATCTATTTTGACTTACTTGGAATCCACTAAAGTCAGATCTGTTCAATCTCCCCTGGCAACTAGCTTTTCGCCCTTTCTTCGTTCGGCTCAACTGGATCCTGTGAGTGAATAAAGAATAAGCCTTTAACAACTATGGTGATGCCCAAGAAATGGCTGTTTGCTTTGTCTGCCACTGGTTCAATCCTCAACAAGCTGTCTCGTGTTAAGGTGATAAACATAAATTCCACACCAGTAAGAAAGGTAGGAAGGGCACTTTCAAATAATTTGTCATTAACAATGGTTGAATATGTGCAGCTACAATTTCAAAGATTGGTTTCCTATTGCTACAAGTGTGAACCATTTCGTGGTTAATTATAAAAGCATGGGCGCATCGCCCATCCGCCCATGTAACCAATATTTAAACTAAGTGCTTCACAAGCAGGAACAGAGATAATATTTTGCATCTGCATAAAATAGCTACTCCTTCAAGCTTCTTTTTTGCAGCATTTGGATGGTGAACTTGCTCCATTTCACTAACACGAGAAAATAGGACATTATAAAGGATTAAGTTAGACATCGTATAGTAAGATTTCAAATTTTCCTTCCCTCAGTTTTTTTTTTTTTAATAAGTTTTTCTTCCCTCAAATCTTGGCAACCAGATGCAGCATTAAGGAAAATAAAATTCCTATAGACTCATAAATTTCCCTCAGTTTGAGCATCCAAAGCATGGCCAAAACATGAGATTTCTCTAGTGGGCTGTTAGCAAAACATTTAATAAAACAAGCATTTCAACAATGGGCAAAATATGCATGATGCTGAAAGAAATATTGACAAAAACTAACTGAAAACAGAAAGCATTTCTACCTGGAGCAAAATTTTTAGCCGTTCTAATGGAGCAACAGCAGTACGTGACCTGCAATGTGAGGTACATAACATCAATTTAGTGCAGACAAACTGCTAGCAGAACATTTTACGCAACCTTATGAAATGCACACATCTACTAAAGGGTGTAGAAATAACTTAAGTCAGATTGAAATACAGAGGCAGTTTTGTTTAATAATTCTCATGTCAAGATCCAGGAAAAAGAGACTGGTTTCCGCTTCAATCTAAATGACCATAGTTAAAAAAATGAATCAAGGGACTGGTTACCACGTCAACCTAAATGACCATAGCTAAAAAAAAAATGAATCAAGGGACTTACCAATAAATAAAAAATAAAAAAAAAATTGAATCAGAGGGCATTGTATCAACTTTCAAGTAGTTTAAACATGGGAAATGGTACGTACTGTAACGGCACCTAGATCCAGTGAAAAGAAACCCAGGGCAATAAAAAAAATGATTGTGGAGGGTATAAGATGATGCATGAATGATTATAAGTAGGTCCATTGCAGATCAGGGGCAATAAAAAAATAAAATAAAATCAAATCAAATCAAAAAATCAAAAGAGATAGTTTAATTACAGAGGATCAATTATTCAAAGAGGGGAGACATTGAAGATGATAAGGCTCCTATATTGAATGGGGATGCATTAAATGGATAAATGATATTTGGCATATTGTGCAATAATGTGTACCTTTAAAATCGAATGTTAAATTCTGTAAAATAGTTGTTAGGCTAATCATACTTTATAACAAAATGTTAAGCAGCTAAGACACAAAATGGTCATAAGACAAGCATGACAAATCTACAAATGCTGAGTTGGATTTATGGTAAGATTAAAAAAGAAAAACATAAAATTATAAATGAGTACATTTCTGCGAGAAAACTAAAATGGTTTACCAATAATGCAACAATGAGGTTTACCAATAATGCAACAATAAGGAATAACAAATTAATCCACATTGAGTACAGAAAGGGAAATATCAAAATTAACAAGGGTTGAGATTGGTAGGAGTATATAGTAACACATGGTTCAATTGAAGTTATTGTATTAGACAGAGCATAATGAAAAGGCATGTATCACATAACCAATCTCAAATAATTGGGACAAGGCTTTGCTAAATTGAATTAAGTATGCCTCTTTGTTGAGTACTTCCTGTGTTACTTCTTTTGGCCAGTAAAATGCAAATTAAACTCCTACACCCACGAAAAAAATTGTAAGGACAGAACCTCTCCATGAAATATTTTACATGTGGCTCACAAAAACCTGAGATTTTCTAAATCTGTCATGATTATCATGTAATCTTTTCCTCTTAGGCCCTAAAGAAGCACCTCACGTTGCAGGGTGTTTCAGAACCATAATTTGTGGACAATATATTCTAATCCCCTGAGCCTATTAGATATCAACTGCTAGTCCTGCCAGAAGAGAGAAAACAGAACTAAAAAAAATGCCCCTGATGAATTGAATGATATAAAAAATTTATAATCATATCCCGTGTATTTCCCCCTTTTAAGCAGTTCCACTGCCCCTCCCCCACCTACTACTCCCTCTCACCGGGAAAAATAAAAAGGACAACAACAAAAGAATTGTAGAATCAACAAAGGGGCAAATAGATGTCTCACAAGTACATGTTTTTGGTTCGACACCGTGATTAACTTGAAAGTATCAACAATACTGGACAAACTTTGGAGTCTGAACATACCACCCCAGTACGCAAATAAAACACTGCAAGCACAAATGAACAAACAAAATGCTGCGCCAGCACCAAGTTGGAAAGTTGCCAAAATATTTAGGGTTTTAACTTTTAAGTCATACTCCCTCAGTCCCGAAATACATAACTGCTTTGGGAATTGTGACTCCCAAAAATGTGAGTATTTTGGGATGGAGGAAGTATCAAATTTCTTTTAATCCTGCTGCCAATATATACTCAAAAAGAACATGTAAAATAATGATACGGGTTTCTCTATGTTTTAAAAACACAAACATATCCCTAAATTTTTAATGAAAAAATAAACTCTTTTCAGTTGTATTTTCATTTGTAATAAATAAATTAATCCATATAGAACTTATTTTCATGCATTGCATTGCACAGCTTGCCAAATACTTGTAGTATAACATAAAAAATAAAAAAACATAAAAGAATAAATATAAAAAATAATTAAAAAATCCATCTGTGAAACTGGTTATTAAGCAAAGGCCTAAATATATCAAATTACCAATTAACCTTACAGATTGTTGAGGAAGGGTAAGTAAACAGCCTTGCTAAACAACAATGAAAACAATAACAATTGAACCAAATGACAAGTGAAAATTGATATGATAAAACCAAATTATATATAACCCTTAAATTGAGAGCCATCACAGTAATATACCTGGAGATCACACTCAATTCATAATATATAATTATCAAAAACACACATATATATTAAATAAGTGTATGCAATAACACAATCCATCATTCCAGATCAAACGAACACAGTACCAATACAAATACATAATTAACCATATCACGGTGAAATGAAAAAAGAAAAAGAAAAAATGAACTGAAAAAATCATACAGAAACAACAACAATATAAAACTAAAGTTGACATGAACCAGTGATTCAATTAAACGAACACACTAACTATCAAAATATATAATTAACAATGTCACAGAGAAATGAGAACAGAAAAAGGAGAAATGAACTGATAAATTCATACAAAAACAACAAAAATATAAAAACAAAAACAAAAATTGACATAAAAACCAGTGATTCAACCAAACAAACACAGTAACTATTAAAAATATATTTAGGCAAAATGAAAATAGAAAAAGATAAAATGAACTGACAATATCATACAAAAACAAACATATATATATATATATATATAATGAAAAATGATATAAAACACTGATTCAATCAACGAATAAAAAATTATATAATGAACCATATTACAGCAAAATGAGAAATAAAAAAAAATAAAAAAAGAAAAAGAAAAAGAAAAAGAAATGAACAGACAAATTCATACCAAGAAAAAAAAAAAAAAAGAACGAATAAAAATATTAATTAAACAAACATTGACATATACCAGTGATTCAATCAAATGAAATCATAAAACGATTCGACTATTTTGTGGAAATAGAGAAAATGAATCGACAAATTCATAGAAAAACAAAAATATAATATATATAACTCTAATATTGACATAAACAAGTGATTCAATCAAGCTAACACAGTATCGATCAAAATACAAATACATAATCAACCATATCACAGCCAATGAAAACAGAGACATATAGAGAGAAAGAGAGAGAGTAAACTGACACTCCTCCGGCGACTCCACCGGCGACGAGAGACTTGCATATGCTGAGTATGGCGTGACTCGGAGCCTTAACTCCCTCACTGGCGATCTTCGCTTCTTCGGCCAGATTGACGATCGTGGACACCGCCGTATCACTTGTCTTTCCTACGACATCTTCCGAAGCCATTCAAACCCTAACTCGCCGGAACCCTAACAGAAAGAAATCGCCGTCGTCAGATTTTCCGGCGATCTCTAGGGAATAAGGTTTGTGTCGTGAGAAATGGGTAACTGCAAGCAACGCAAACGGAAAATAGTAGAAATGATGGTTTGCTTGCGCGCACTTATTCCAATATTATCGTTTTAGAATTCAACGCTAACGGAGAATGACTTCTCACTAGGGTTAGCCAATTATTTGGGTTGGGTCAAACTTAAAGGCCGATTAAGCCCAAACTCGCCAATTTAATCCCACTTTAGGGTATTAGCAAAGTAAGCAATCTTGTCTTTTTAATCACTTTGTCAATTATAGCACATAATATGATATTATGCTTCTTTTTTCATTCAAAATTTTCGTAAGATATGTGAAAATATTTCACCATTTTTAAATTTCATCAATTTATTTATTTATTTATTTTACACGTGGTGTTTCATTGAGAAGTATAGAGTATGGATATGAACACATACGAAATTAATAACGCGTAAAATTTACAAATAAATTTAGAACACGAACACTGCTGCGTGAACACTGCTATATATTTATATAATTTTCATTTTTATCTATTGAGCTTGTAAGACAACTACATTCTTTAATTTATTTATACACTTAAAGTTTCATAAGTTACAAGTGCTATAAAATAAAATAAAATAATACTATATTATAGGGTAAACTGCAATAAAAAAAACTACTGCAATTTAAAAAATGTGTAAGAAACACCCTTTCCTTTTATAAAGTTTTGAAAATTTTGTAGCAAATTGCCCATTTGGTAATCAATTTTTACAATTTTTTGTATAAAAATTCCAAAATACCCTTAAAGGAATTTTAGGTGTTTCTTTTTTTTAATAAGTCAAAATAAATAAATTAAATTAATAAAAAAATAATAATAATAATAATTAATAACTAAATAAAAAAATTATGAATAAAAATTATAAATAAATAATAAAAATAAAAATAAAAAGTTTTAGGTCTTTTAAAAATGCCCTTATTTATTTTTGTATGTTTTTTAAAAATATATTTTTATTTTACTTTACTTTTTTTGTCTTAAGGGCATTTTAGGTATTTTACTTTTCAAATTGAAGAATTATTATTATTTGCTCAATTTGAAAAATGTATGATGATTTTTTTTAATACGAGGTGATTTAATAAGGGGTGTTTTGCACTTTATCCTATATTATATTATATATAATATTACACTTGTATCCTCTCATTATAGAGGTCCGAAATCCAATTCGAAATTATTCCACCATCAATTATGTGTTTTGCATTGTTGAGTGAACACCGTAGAGCCAAATTAGAAGAGGAAAACAATGTTTTATTTCTTTTTAATATAAAACCACTTCTCCTTAGTTGTAGTTTTCAAATTTAATATTATCAATACCACTGGTAATAATAAAAGCTAATTACAAAAATAAAAATAAAAATAGAAACCTCATAATATTATATAAAATTGCTGTAATAATAAAAGGTAATTATTTGCATATAAATTGTTATATTTGAATCTAAAGTTATATTTTAATCAATTAAAATAAATGCAACAATAGTTTGACTCTATGTATTGAATTAAATAAGGAGGAAGCACTTAGGATTTAAAGGGAGGGTAAATTTACTTTTTCTAAACAAAATAAATAAGGAAAATGAGACAAAGAAAATATATGTATATGTATATATATGGTAATATTAAAATTGGAAAACTAAAAATAGGAAGAGAGTAATTTTGCATTAAATGAATTGATATACATAAGTTTGGAATATGAGATTAAATTTAAAGGAAACTATAGAAAGTGTGGAGCAATAGTCACTGCTGTACTTATACATACTAATAAATTCCATTTTCAAGTAAAACGTTTTGAAAAATAATTGATTATGGTATGTAAAATATAAGGAAGTGAAATCCTTTACTTTCTTAAATTTGTTAAATATAACCCATTAAAACTCGTAAGTCAAATAATTCACTACTACTTAAATGATTTTTGAGAATTTGATATAGTTTTCAGAAAAGAGAAACAAATTATATGGTACTTCCTAGGTTAATTTCGGTGTGGCCATAATTAAACCAATGCATTCAATATTAATTAAGTCAATGGTATAATTAAAAAATCAAGCTTAGATATTTGTTACAAGGGGAGACTTGTTCCGATTATGATAAAAAGTGACACAGGTATAAATAGGTGGATATGCAGCATTATTCAACAGTTTGGACTTTTGGGTAAATAAGTAAGCACTTACTCGTTTGGTATCAGAGTCCTACTCAGTATTTGATCCAGTGTCACACCAAGTGCCCGACCCGAATTCGAAGGGCGTCCAGATTTTCACCCTTGGTAGGCAGAGTGGTTTGACCGTAACGAGATTGTTGCATGAGTTCGTGTGGGGAAGGATGTTACAAGGGGAGATGGGAACTACATCGGATCCGAATGGAAAGTGACATGGGTATAAATGGGTGGATATTCAGCACTGCCCCACAGTTTAAGCTTTTGGATAAATATGCAAACGTCCACCCGTTATAATTTTCCACTACATCATTGTAAGTTCGGTTAGTTAATTTTTTATTTTTACTTTTGTCATTAAATAAAAATAAAAGAAAATATTAAAAGGAGATGTAGAGAAGATTCTTGTTGGACATTGAGAAATACTCTAAAATTAATGTTAAGCTCTAATGATTGTGTGTGTGTGTATATATATATATATATATATATATTTGTGTAAATATGATGTGTCATATTATACGTAATTTTTTTTACTAATAATAAAAAAAATCGAACTAATTATTTTTAGCTCCGGCCTTATTTTATACCCTTTATGTAAATATATATCGGCCAATAACAATCAACCATGTTTCATTCCAAGACCCACATGACTTTTACAAACTTACTTAACATCTAATTTTTTAATAGAATGAGAAAGAAAGCGAAACTAAAAAAAATATGCTAATATAATTATATAAAAGAATTTTACATATTAATACACATTGTATTGATTTACACAAAAGAGATGATAAGATTACCCGAATTCAATTGTTTTGAAGATAGGTAAATCAATCATATAATAGTCACTTCTGTTTTTAAAAAATTTTGTTTTGAATTGCATAGAAGGATAGATATGTAAATCAATCATATACTGGTCAAATGAAATGAACAGAGAAGTAGACCTTGTTAAAATCTATCCATATTTTCAGAAGTAAATTGATTGCCACAAAACATGTGGTCCCATATTAATGTTTGAAGATTGATGTAGGTGACCCAATAAAATCAAATACAATTTTTCCAGCAAGGGTTTATCCTATTGTAGTACTGTCACCATCTTTAAGACTAAAATTGTGGCTAATCAAATTCACAGGTCCACAAAAATTTTGACACCTAAACTAAAAAGATAAATGAAATAAAGAGTTAGCTGAAATTTTGTCAATTTTTTAATATTTATCCATATGTCCTAATTTATGCCAACACAGCCACAAGAAAAGAAAATGCAAATAATATATATATATATATATATATTTAATGGAAAGAAAGGAAAAGAAACAATATACTCCTTGGGTGGGGGCCCAAGTTATAAAGCCCGACATGGCCCACAATTCAATTTTGGCCCAGCCAAAGCCCCTAAAAAAAACCCAGTTTATTTGTTCAGTTTCTATTCTTTGCTTGTTGGATTATGTTAATAAAGTAAACGTATACCTCTATGGTTGGGTATTTGAAATGGAACTTTATATATAACTCATTTTAATTTAGTGTGTGTGTGTGTGTATGTCTATTCGGGCCAATCCAACCAGATGCGGCCCAAAAGCCACTTGGATAGTGGGCTGGGCCTAGATGAGGATATGATTTTGGTCCTGAACCAAATTCATTGACCGATCGAGGCCTGATAGACTAGAATTGGGCCTCAAACACTTTAAGTCATGAACAAAATGAAGACTTAAAAACTTTTTTTATTTTTTGTTAAGAAACTCAAGCTCCGTTTGTTCCGACGAGAATTCGAAGTCTCACCTTTTACTTTGGGAGGTAGAGGAGGAGAAAAGTATACAATATTCCAGTGGTACTTACACGTGACGATAAATGAACATTAATAAACACTTTCAATTTATCTTGATACACAAGAAATGAGAGTTTTTCAACAAAAAACATAACCGTTATATTGGGAGGGGACACCACGTATAAAATATTCTTGAAATATTGTATACTTTCTCATATAGGAAATATTACTCTACTATAGTCTTTGATGATGATGTGTTATAAACTTAATGAGTTGAGATATAGACCCAAGAATAAGATACCATATGCACTAAAATGGTTGATAGGAGCATAAAAAGTTAAAAGTTAGCTTATGACACACATATTTCTAACTTATTATAAAATTATACTATGAATATGCTTTTCCTAAGGCCATAAGTTGAGACAGTGACTCTTCCCCATAAATGGGGTGAGATGTGTTTATAAATGAAAATGATTTAGGAGCTGATTGAGTATGACAGATCCAATTCTACTATGGAAAATGAAAATGCTTTTGCTGATGCCCATGTTTCCAATTGGATTTGTTCATATTCTATTATCAAAGTTTGCCACTTGTTGTAGATGCCTTTGTTTTTTATTTTTTTGAAAGGTGAATTCAATATATATAGATGCCTTTGTTGATTGATAGGGACATTGTCTCTTTTCTTCACCACTTCTTCATTTGTTTTGTGACAAACCAATCTGAAAATAACAACATTTGAGGAAATTCCAATTGACACTGTTGTATTAGGAAAATCTTAAATTTGGATTGGTAAATGATTAGCAGTTAGTTGAGAGCAGTTTTTAAAAATAAATGGGATTAATTTTATAAAATAAAGTATTTGTTAATTACATATTTTGGTAAAAAAATACTCACTTTTCTTCTATGAAATATTGAATTTCCGACCATCTATTTTGAAATGTGAGCAACAACTCTTGGTGGCCTCCAATTAGGGGTAGCAATTTGTGTTCATGGGTTATAATCATATCATGTCGATGTAAGGATATTTTACTCAACAGGTAAACCCAAACCCGAACCATTTAATAATCGTATCAAGAACGTTCAACACTAATCCGACCTGTTTATTAAACGGGTTAATTTAATAACCTGTTTATTAAAATGACAAATTTAATATTCAATCAAATAATAAATATTAGAAAAAATTTGTTACAATTAATCCAAATATTCAAAATAAGAAGAAGAAACATAAATGCACCATATTACATAGGTCATATTCACGATTATGATATGTTGAGTTAAACGGTTATAAACGGGTTACCCGGATTAACCGCCCTCAACTCTAACCCTACACAGTTAAGTAAACGAGTTAATTGTGTCAACCCGTTTATGACCCGAACCCGTTTAAAGTCAACTCAAACTTGCTTATCTCGAGTCGTGTCGTAATCTGCCACCCCTACCTCCAATAGAATGGAGTTGTTTGAATTTCCATCACAATATTTCATGCCCATCTGGTATCACTGAAAAACATTTTCGGAATCTTCACTTTTTTTTGTTTTTAATTTCGTAAGGAATATGTGAAGTTGTTGCTGAATCCGACCCGAGTTATAAAACTCATGTTTAAGCTTTGTGTATATTTTATATCAAACCATGTAAATCTCTTATATCCTGTGTGAGTTTATGTTCTATCATGTTTTCTGATTGTATTATATTGATTGTCTATCACAATATCCTATAGATGTAAGCACTAATTATTCTTAGAATTTGAACCCCTTTGTTTTCATGTTTGAAAGTTTGAGTTTTTAGTACTGCAACAAAACACCATTGTAGGTGACATGTGATATATCGTCACTTATTAATCCACCAATTCGTCGCTCCTCCTAATTCGGGCCAAATAAATAATATTGGGCTCATATATTTTTTTTTTTGTTTTTTTTAGGCAGAGAAACAAGAAACAGCCAAGGATTTGGAATTGTGAACATCTATTATTATTATTTTTTAAGCATCTTAAACTAGTATACAAGTGGCTACTACGTTTTTTTTTAGACCTATAATTTTAATTTCTTCACATGGATCCCAATTGTTATTAGTAGTTTGGTTTCCATGAGCTCCTTGCCCATTGGGCCTTGCTTCTGGCTGTGTTCACTACTCAAAAAAATCTCTTTATATTAATATTCGATAAATTAATAATCTCTTTTAAATAATAAATTACGTTGATTCCGACTTAGGCCAATATGCTAAATTAACAATTCCCTTAAATTTATAAGATAATACATTTCAGAATATAAATAATATATATTCTTAAAAAATACATATTTAAGAATATAAATGTTTGGGACGGATACTAAGATTTTGTATGAGGAGAGAGAAAAAAAAATAAAAAAAGGAGTCATTTAAGGATATAAATCTTTAGAGCATCTCCACAGTCTGTTAAAATATATATATGTATATTTGTGTAAAATATACATTGTCAACAGTCTGTCACAAATGTGTAAAATTATTGTGTATTTTATATATATTTTTTACATAACCACATAAGCATATTCGGACATATATTTTTACACAAAAGGTATAAAACAACCTACATATGATGTGTCATAATAGATTTATACAAAAAAATTTGAATTATTTATTTTTAGCTCCAGTACCACGTTATGCCAGGACCCACATAACTTTTTTACAAACTTACTCAGGGTTAATTCTTTAATAGAATGAGAAATGGGGAGAGAAAAGAAATATATTGATGTGGCTCTGTAAAAAAAGTTATATAAAATACATAATAATTTTACACATTATTGACGTGACAATGTATGTTACATATCATAACTGTATATATTTTACACAAAAAAAAATATTTTAAAATTTTAACACACAAAAAAATATTTTAAATTTTTAATAAACTGCCGAGGATGCTCTGACAATGTATCTTACATATCATAAACTGTATATATTTTACACAAAAAAAAAAAAAAAAAAAGCCGAAGATGCTCTACCACCCTCTCTCTATATATGTATGTATGTTTATTGCCATCCTTGTGGTAATCCTTCCGTGAGTGGTTGAAAGAAATGAAAAAATTACACGACTCTAGAAAAATATATATATATATATATACACACATGAAGAACACACACCAGGACTAAACATATGTCACAAGAAATCAATATACAGGAGGACACCAAATTTAAAGAATATGAAATGTTTTATCATTTTTTCAAACAACTGTTAAATACATATTTAATATTTAAGTTAGTGTTGTTGTAAAAATGCGTGTTGTTGTAAAAATGCTAATGTGAGATAGAAAAAAAAAATTAATAATATAAATCTTTGGTATCGATATTTAAGATTATGTATAAAGAGGAGAGAGAGAGAGAGAGAGAGAAAATATAAAAATAAAAGGGAGTCATTTAAGGATATAAATCTTTGAGGCACAATATTTTTTGTATTGGTTAAAGTTTAAAAATTAATTTTTAATAATATTAGAAAATAATTATCATATAATTTATTTAAGCACATTTAAAATTTTGAGATCCTTCCAAATTGGAGGCCCTAGGCGACAGCGCCCTGACTTGAAAACATTGTCTACTTTAGAAAATCTCGACTCTTCTCACCCCCTCTCCCCCTCACTCCATGTATGTTTATTGCCATCCTTGGTCGTTGAAAGAAAAGAAAAAAAATACAGGACTCAATAGAGAAAAACCTATACATATGAAACACAGAGACTAAACATATGTCACTAGTACTCACGAGAAATCAATATACAAGAGGACACCAAATTTAAAAACCCTCAAATAAATATGAATAGGCCACCCAAGAGAGCAATTAATTATGAATAATTATAAGCACTAAGAAGTCAAATGATGATTTGATAATAATAGTAATAATAGCAAGTTAGGTAGCTCAAAAGGGCAGCCACAAAGATGGGCTCATTGCCATTAAAATCTATATATAGTAGATAGAGAATAGAAAATCACGCCAAGCATATTATTATTATTTGTCAATCCTTTTCTCATCTAATAATAATACCATATGCAAAATATTAACAATTTAATTAGGAGTCTAATCATGTCACGCCACGTGTTTAAATCTAATATTTTCAATGCATAACCAGTATTATTAATCTGTGTGTATTGGGAGAAGTTAATTAAAATGTAAACATGTCATTTTCTTCTTTTCACAATATCTATGTATAGTAAGCATATAAAGAATATTTGGAGTGTCTAGTTAGAATTCACATATGAAGAGAGCAGAGGAAGAAGAAGCAAATGATGTCATATGGGATTGTAGGAGTCCCTTGTATGATTCATTTGAAGTAGCTTCTATTAGTCATCACATCGAGCGGCACATGATGGTGTTGGTGTTGCCATCCACCGTTGGATCCAATGTGATCACTAGCCCGTCGAGTATGTCAAGATCGGACGGTGATAATGCAGCCATGAAGAAGAAGAATTATCATCAAGTGGGAACAATGACCAAATTTGAGGGGACCAATATGTGGAAGAGGAGGATAAGAAGCAAGAAGAACAAGCTCAAGAGTGGATTTCACCGCTTTTGTAATAGTATTATTGGTTTATGGAAGAAATAAAACTATGAATAAATGAATGAAAATCTAATTATTATTTTTTTGTGGCATTATTTTATGCTCTTTAATTATATAGGAATATGGAATGTTTTGCACTCCGCTTCTCTCTCTTTCTTTTTCTCAAGGGGTCTCCTAGGAGTACACTAGGTCTTTGAGCATGCATATGTAGCTTCATAATCCTGATCGTAGTTCATCCATTAATAAGTATGTAGGTAAATTATATGCATTTCAATATATAATGCATGATGATTATTTCTCTGAAATTATGGTGGATTATAGATATATATTGATTGATTATATCATAAGGGCAAATTAGGGGGAGGGGGTCTTGAATAAGAGTACATCCGTTCGGAGAGATGGTGGGGTGCTCTACCAATTAGGCCATCAAGTAATGCCCTAGTATGAAAAGATTACAACAGTATTAGTTGGTTCACCATATATGTTTATATGGAAGGAAAAAAACTCAGCAATGCTCTAACAAATTTGCATATACAGTAACATTAAAACAGAAGTACTAGGAGTTAGGAATTCGAATCACTGGGCCAATTTTTAAAAAAATTCAGCATGTGTTCAAATGATAAATTATGGGGCTGTGCTCATAAAGGTTTGCCACCATCATAACTATGAAAGAAAAAAAAAAGAAAAAAAAGGTTGGCCACCATCATGGACAAAATAAAAATAAAAATAAAAAGGGTTAATTATAATGACACCCCTGAGGTTTGCCTTAATGACAGCCAAATACAAGTGAGCATATTTTTGAACAATGACACTCCCTCAAATTTGATAAAGTTAACGAAGACACCTCGCTGCCTCTGACAAAAGCTAAAATGACATTGTTACCCTTTGCCTTTTCAATTGCCTTATTTTTTAATATTTTTAATTTAAATTTAAACTATACCAATTTAAGAACAAAAATAAACTCCACCCACAACACCGCCTTCTTCCTCATCTCTCTCCACCCACCCATCACCACCACCTCCATTACCAAATGTATGCTAATATATGTGTGTGTGTGTATAAATATATACAGAGGATGGTAAATATGAATTTTTTGATTTATAATATACATATATATATATATATATATATATATATATATATATATATATATATATATATAACCAAACAAATCTTCACCCTCCTTGCTCTGATCTTCTTTTTCTTTCCAAAGAAAAATCTGTCAATAATCAAAATCAGACTTATTGGCAAAAATCAGTAGGTATATATCATTGCCGGCCACCACACTTCCTCACCGCTGCAAGTTGCAGATCCATACCGCGCCACTGTGGGTTGCCATCGCAGATCGTCACTGTTGCTTCAGATACCACCATTTTCAAAACAAAATCACCACCATCTGCACCCCCATTGAAGACCCATGGCGGCCAAACTAATGACAACGGCCACTTTCTCCTTGCCAAAATTGTCAAAATGGGCTTATGGGTGCGAAAATTGAAGAGGGTAAAGAGAGATCTAACCATAAAATCCTTTGTCTTCGGCTTCTCAAACTTATTCCCAAGCTTCTCCACCACCATGTTGGTAACTGTTATGCTCGACAACGCCGTTGAAATCACCAATCTCTCCCCTTTTCAATTGATCTTGATGCTCCAATCTCTGGGTTTGGGGTTGAAAGACATCAAGCTAGTTCTGACGATCTTATTGTTGTTGAAGATCTTGACGGCAACATGGTCGGTGGTGGTGTCCCTAGCGTGGTAGATCTTAATCATACTTTTGAACATGTCCTTCACACCCAGTTCAATCTTCATCACCTAATCATCCTCCGACCGGGCTCACCACCGTCCACTTCATCGCCGCCACCAACATTTAAGATGAGAGCTTAGAGAGAAATGGTGGTTCGTATACATCAAGGGCAATTATGTCATTTATGTCCTTAGATATTTTACATTAAAAAATTAATTAAATGTTGAAGGGCAATCTTATTTTTTACCATTTTTTTAGGGACTGTTTGGCTGAAATTTCTGATAGGGGGTGTCAATGTTCAAAAAAGGCCTAACTTGTATATGACTGTCATTATAGCAAATTTCAAGGGGTGTCATTATAATTAACCCAAATAAAAATATGGATAAGAATAAAGCTTCCATGTGGAAAAGGAAAATAATAAATTTAGGAAAATGATTTTCAAAGTGAATAGCCATATAACCTTTGATGCATTAAAATTAGTCTATAGTATGATCCACTTTAAGATACGTGATGGCAGCTATAGATGTGAAAATTCACGCAACCCGAAACGATGACATTTCCTACAAAAAAGGATGACAAAGAGATAACTTCACTACAAATGGCACCGGTATAGTACCGATCGAGGACGCTCCGATGGTCAAGTAAGTGAGCAAAGACGAATGCAAAAAAATGTATTCAATGAATCGCTATTAATTTTTTACCCCACCTCATTTACTAGTCGATCTCCTATTTATTGTCATACTCGTGACCAGACCTGTGAAGATGAAAGTAGAGAAGATGAACCTTATCTCCTCTAATAACTTTAACAATCTTCATAAGTAGAAGTATCAAATGAGGCATAGGAAGAAATCTCTATGATGATACATATTTTGATAATATCCAAGAGTCTGGTTCTTTTGACTTTCATTTAGGCAAGTACGTGCATGTGTTCGTGTGTGCATTGGAGGGATAAAAAACATGAAGGGATGCTTCATTCATGCTTTCTTCCTCCTTCTCTTCCTTTCATTCTCCTTTTCTTCCCTTCCTTTCAACCTGTTTTCATTAAGGCAAGAACTTTATTGCAAGAAAACAAGTACATCAATAACAACCAAAACAATGTGAAACTTCTCTATCTAAAAGAGTACCAAATGATCCAAAGGTTGAGTACCAAATGATCCAAGGGTAGCAAATGATTGGGCAATGATAAGCACAAAATGGAGGGCCAAGATGCATTTTTCAAAACAGGAGTGCAAGGGTGAATTCGAAACATAATTTCAATTCAACATCCTAACCTTGTTACAACATATGTCAACATTGATTTCCATGTACATACTATTTGCCCCCTAAATTTAATTTTCAATTTAGACACATGGTGTTGTTGATTGGAGGAAAAGATATTAATTTAGCCACATGTCATTAGTTGATTGGAAGAAGAGATGTGTCTTTTTAGTGATAATAAGTTAATATTGTTATCTTAAAAGACTCTTAAATAAAATTGGAGTCTTAAGTCAATAAATTGCCTACGTCAGTTTTATTCCAAAAACATCGTTCATATGGATAAGCTTAAGACAAAGAAAATTTTCAATTCAAATATAATATTTGAATTTGAAAAGGAAACTGCTGAAGGAAACTGCTACTCCAGACATCTATAAATAGCACCATGAGGGCCTTGTGCAAAAGGTCCTTGACCAACACAAATTTCCTGTTTCTTTATCGATGTTTTTCATTCTCTGTAATTTAATACAGTCTTTTAATTGTATTTTACTTATGTTTATAGGAGTAGCCTAGTGTTAGAATTCCACTTCTTGTACTTTGTATAAGAATTTTACTTATGAAATTAAAGTCGACGCTTGGCATTAGTCCCCTATACTTTTATTTTCTAAGTCTCTTAGAATAGATGAATGCTCGTGTAATTTGTTTTACTCCCTTCATCCATTCTACTTATAGTGCTGAAAGTCCTCTTTATTGAGGCAATGAAGAATCTGAAGGAAGAGATCATTCTTGCCTTCCAGCAATCTCCTTATTCATTAAGGGCTGATTTCAGATTCGGTCAGCACCAAAGATAGTTTGGCTATCCAACCCCTTGGGTCAAAAAACTCTAACACACCCCTAAAAAAAACAGTCAAACAATTTGGCAAGCCCGGTGGGACCCCGAAAATGTCTAAATTCAACCTATATCTATGCCATTTACTCAATCTCAGTCGCAAAATTTGCCTGAGAAACAGCCTTAACAATAGAAATAATGGGCTGAAGTCGAAGTAAATCAACAACCAAGTAATTAGATGTTGGCTGACAATATTAACAATTTAGTGCAACGGATGGAAATTTCGAGCCTTACTTTTCATGGAGCATTAGAGCCAATCCATAACACATTGGCTAATTTGAGTAACTCTTTGATCGTCCTATCAACAAGGTTTGATCAACAACATATGCAATACCCCTAATTTTAAAAGGATAGTTCTAGTATTTAATTAAATGTTTTGGTTGCATTTTGAATTGATTGCTTGTTTAATTAATTGTTTTTATTGCATTTTGATTTGATTAATTGTTTATTTAATTGTTTTCTTTAATTAAATGTTGTTTTAATTGTTAATATATGCTTACGTGAAAATTGTATGTTTAGGTGGCAATTTAATTATTTGTTTTTATTCGTTGATTAATTAGGATCAGTTTTGGTAAAGCATATTAGGGTTGTGTGTGTTTTTAGGTGTTCATGTAATTATTATAGTCGACTTAGCTATATAATTAATTGTATTTTCTCTCTCCTTCTCCCAATATAATTTGTATTAGGGTTATGTTTTTTAAGCCCATAAATATAATTGTATAAGTCGTACTAGGGTTAAGAAAACCCTATTCAGTTTTACGAACAGAGAGAGTTTTGAGAGATAACCAGAGAGAGGAAAGTTAGGGTTTGGTTAGGGACAAAGGCTAAACCAATGAGGGATAATTGACGCTTGCTCGTGGGTTGAACCAGACGCAACAGAGCTCTGTGAAAACAACCAAGGTCGTCGGAATCATCAGTGACAGAGGTTTAAGGTTTCAAAACTGAAACCGAAGGCAAGTCTCTATTTTAACTCCTTCCCTTAAACCTGTATTCTGTGCATGCCTAGGTAGAATCTGTGATACCCCCGAATTTCCGAATGTGGGTTGGCCAGGCCCACGCCCGAATACCCGAGGATATCAAAACAAATTGATAATAAACGAACACAGAGTACAAAAGAATAAAGAAGAATAAATAAAATGCTGACAAGAAACTAAAATGATAATCTAATAATAAACCTCATAATATATTTTCATTAATTAATAAACTCTTCTGATACAATTGATCCTCCAAAATACAACTCGGGAATCCATACTGTGTGGACCCCTAGAAAATCCAAACTAAACAAATGACAGTAATCTGAAACAGGAAACTGAATCATAAAGGAACTCCTATGTAGCATCGGAAGAATGAAGTAGACTGATCCCCGCTCAACACGAACAATCTCTACTTGTGACGAACACCTGAAAAATAATGGTGGGTCAGGCCCACAAACAAGTTCTATTCTACTATAGTCCAAGCAGAGATCCGATACACGTATACATTCTAGTCAATCCAACAGTAACTAGTAGTCCGTATATATATATACACACACTAAAGGAATCTCATTACACTATAGGGTTGTCTCAACCTGAATAGTAGGTAACATGCAAAACACACATATAGTGAGCATGAGTACCTAGACCTACCAGGGTACACAACTACACTATATCTAGCTACACATCCCTGGCGATATACGCGCCCTAACCATTGATCCTGAGACTCAAGCTCATATCATGGCACCATACTTAAATATATATAATCTAATAACCATCCTATCCAGTATAAATTAATCCTCCATAAGTCATTCAACTTGTTCAGCTGACCTGACTTTAATATAAGTAGGACTTAACAATTTAGTTAATCTATTCCCTTATATAATAAATTAATCCTCCATAAGTCATTCAACTTGTTCAGCTGATCTGACTTAAATATAAGTAGAACTTAACATTTTAATTAATCCATTCCCTTATATAAAATAGGTAGGACTTAACTGATAAGTTAATCCATCCCTAAAATGCCACCGTCTCATACCGGTGCATTAAACCACACAATCCAACAATTGATGTAACAATTAAGGAAATACATCAAACATTCCATAAATAACTATGATAAATATGATATCAAGTTATCACATAATAGGAATGACTTATTATTTCTTTAAACTTCCTATATCATATGTCCTACACAAACTAAATCTTATACATGATGATATTTTATTATACCGTTAAATAAGGATTCTCTATATCCAATTCATCCTACACATTTAATCTCAATTGCTAAAATATTTTAAAAGATTAAATCCATTCGTTTGTTTAAAACATTCAAATAGCAAGCATCATTACGATTGAGTCTATTTAAATTTATTTAAACCCAAATCTAGTTCCTATTTAATGTTCAGGAATCCTAGGCATGTTTCTACGTTCCATCATTCCACAGATATGAAAAATACATAATTTAAACATATAAAAATTCACACCGGAAATCAAATAAAAATCATGCATTTATCAATTCATAACACAAGAACAGATATGAACCAAATTCATAAAACCTATATTCTAATCCAATTAAATATGCATAATTATTTAATTTTATGTGTTTAATAAATCCTGGAACTTCCTAGGCATGTATAGAAACACGAACCAAAAGGAAAGAGATAGAAGAAGAACTTGCCTTAAATTTTCGGATCGAAAGTTAAACTTCTTCTTCCTTGATCTTCTCTCTACAGGGTTTTTTTTTCTTCTTTCCCTCTCTAACTCTCTCTCTCTAGAATATATCACGTGAATATTTCTAACCCCCTTTTACAACCTATAGCTATATATTTATAGGTTAAATAAAATAATCATAACCCTTTTCCCAATCAAAGTCAACTTAAAAAATATATATTAAAATATTAAAAAGGTAAGTAAAATATGTTACGTATATAATTTATGTATATCTTTATTAAATAAATAAATTATACCTATCCCATTATTTATTAATGGATTATCCAAAAATACTTAAGTTACAATAATATTATAAATTAATTTAAAACATAACACGTATCAAATCTACGTATATTTTTATTATTTAAATATAAAACATATACATCAGATTAAATATTACTACCCAAGTTACCATAAAAGTAATTAATAAATTACTTTCCCTTTTATATATATTAAAAAGGTAAGTAAAATATGTTACCTATATAATTTATGTATATGTTTATTAAATAAATAAATTATACACATTCCATTATTTATTAATGGATTATCCAATAATACTTAAGTTACCATAATATTATAAAGTAACTTAAAACATAACACGTATCAAATCTATGTATATTTTTATTATTTAAATATAAAACATATACATCAGATTAAATATTACAACCCAAGTTACCATAAAAGTAATTAATAAATTACTTTCTTTTTTATATATGTATATAATATATATCTATATATATATACATACACAACTATCCATGGGTAATAATCCATACATATCCAACCTCCTATCCAAGTAGTCCATGGGACCCAATTGGTTGGCCCATTACTACTAACCATAACCATAAAAGAAAAAATAAAATAAAATAATAAAAGAAAAAAACATTTAATTTACAATTAATCAAAATAACATTTAAGCACATAATCTAATTAAACAATTAACACATAGATAATTACAAATAATACATAGACACATAATCAAATAATCAAGTAATACCTAATTCAATTAAACACATAAGCAGTTAGTTAAATAATCAATTAAATAATTAAAAATACAATTAAAACAAATAAATAAATACCGAGACTATCCTTTTAAAATTAGAGATATTAGAGAATCCAGGGGTTAATTAATGCTAAAACATATCTTTTATGCATGTTTAAACTGTATTTAATTTCGTTGAATTAAACTAGGTTGAGTTTTCTTAAAGTTTCTAATTGAATCCTACTGCCGTTGTTTTAAAAGCTTGTGTTCAATTCATGTCGTGGTTGTATAACAATGTTTTATGATTAATCTGGGACTAAGATTGAACCCTAATAACATATATATATGCAGTATAGAGGGTTTAGATAGCGCCGGAGACGAAGAAGACGATCAGAACAGGTATAACGACTCATAGGGAGATTGAGACGGCTCCCTGAATGAAGGAGCCAGCTCCCTCAATGATGGAGCCGGCTCCAAGGAGTGTGGATCCAGTTCCCATTTTTATAGAGCAGGCTCCCAAGTGTTTGGAGCATGCTCTTAACTTTTGAGAGCTTGCTTTCGCACAAAAACGCGTATAAACTGTTTTAGGGGCTGTTTGGGCTGTCTTGAGTATTTTTAAACAGTTTAAATTGCACTGAAGGATGTAAATAGCTGTGATGGACCTATGAAAATATTATGAAGCATTATTACAATAATGTATTAAGGAATGGAGTAACATGAAGTGAAAGAAAAGCCTACAAGTGGAATACTGTTTTATCAACTTGTTTGCTTACTAAAACTTAACAAATCTTTGTATATGATTTAATAATATTTAATCATATTCCAATAGTGTTATAAGTGTAAGGGATTATCTGAAAATAGCTGTGGTTGGATTGGGTTAAATTGATGTTTTTAATATATCATAAACTGCAACAATTTATGGACTGTTTGGAGGATGTAGTTGCGTACTATAATTCTAGCAATTTGTTTACGTATGATTTAAACAGTATTAATCATGTTTAAGCACTTGATAAGCATAATTGAGTATCTGAAACTGGAGTATGCTTATATGGAGTTAATTGATGTTTTAACTGATTGGATTTTATCAATTATTGGATTTAATGAAATTTACATTTAAGAATTTCATTATAATGCGCTCAGTAATGTTTCTGGTTATCATTATATTGTTCTGGATTATAATTGGTAAACTGCTTATTCTGTTTGTCAATTGGATGGATATGGATAGTTTAAATTGTTTATCATGACTCTAGCAATTTAAAAGGAAATTATATGATTATAGTCATACACTGGATGCATAATAGGATCTTGTCTATATATGATTTCTATTATGTTTGTCTCTGGATGTATTTGATGTTTAAATGAGTGTACATTATGTCATATGCATTATATGCACCGGTATGGGACGGTGGCATATTAGGGATAGATTAAATCAAAACGCTAAGTCCTACCTATTCATACATACGGAATGAATTAACTAAAATAGTTAAATCCTACATGGATGCATGTCTTGTCAACTAAAACAATTGAACGACATATCGGATGTTTGTTTTTTTTTTTTTTGTTTTTTTTTTTTTTTTTTCCTGTATTAAGAAGGATTTATATATATATATATATACATATGGTACCGTGATATGAACGTGAGTCTCAGGATCATGATTAGGGTGCGTATATCGCCTAGGATGGATAACTGGATATAGTTGTTGTTCCCTGGTAGGTCTAGGTATACATGACCACGTTACGTGCGATTTGCATGTTACTTTCTATTCAGGCTGAGACTACACTATAGTCTAGTGAGTGTTCTATAGTGTGTATTTATACATATATGGACTATTCTAGTTATTGTTGAGCTATCTAAGATGTATCTACATATCGGGTTTCTGTATGGATTGTAGTCGGATAGAAGTTGCATGTGAGCCTGACCCACTCTTATTTTTCAGGTGTTCGTCAATTCCAGGCTTAGGGCTTGATCGTGCTGAGCAGATACAATCACTCACTCCTCCGACTACATAGGATTTCCGTTCTTATTTTAGTTTTGGATGTTGGTTCTTTATTTTACTTTCATTTGGGATTATTAGGGGTCCACTAGATAGATTCCTGAGTTGTACGGATTTGGAAAGTTTAATATTATATCAATGTATAATATTTTGAGGATTTTTTAATTTAGAATTCTTTCAGTTTATTATTTTATTCTTGTTTCATTTTTGTATTCCGTGCTTATTTACATATTAATTGTTTGGTATCCATCGGATCTGTGCTCGGACTTGATCACCCGTGACTCTAGAATTGAGGGGTATCACACTTTATTGCACGATCGAATACTACATATACTTTGTTGCATGCACAATAATAAATTCCAGCGCCTGTTAGGGTTCAACAGAATTACTACCAACACCAGCAGCAAAGGTTTCAACCCCTTCTACAGCCGTTGCATGGACAGTATCAACCGCAAGCTAATCAATCGCAGGCTAATTAGCCACAATATCAGATAGCAGCGGAACATCAACCAATCGGAGGGGCAATCAGAATGTGAATTGGCGACCACTTAATCGATTTATCAACACCAACCGCATGTATGTCAGCCCCAAGAAGGGCGAGATAATTTTTATGCTGGTTTTAATTTTCCAGCGTTTTAGCCTCAAGCGCCGTATGTGCCTCAGCCTCAGGTGCCGAACGTGTCTCAGCCTCAGGTGTTGTATATGCATCAGCCTCAGACACCTTATATGCATCAGCCTCAAGCACAATAGCCAAATCATCAACCCCTTATGGTTGATATAGATCAATTGGCTAATTTAATTTAAGAAACTTATGGACCAACCCCAAGAAGAGTTGGTCGCCTTACATATAGGAAGCCATATATGGACTATATAGACCGATATGAGTTTCTAAAAGGGTATAAAGTTCCCGATTTCGTTACCTTTTCGGGAGAAGACTCCACTTCGACCATAGAACATATTGGTCGGTTTACCATTCAATGTGGTGAGGCTAGAGTAAATGAAAATTTAAAATTAAGGCTATTTGTTAATTCCCTTAAAGGGACTGCATTTTCTTGGTATATAAGTTTACTGGCAAATTCGGTCTATACTTGGCAACAATTGGAATAAATGTTTCATACCCAATTTTATAAGACCGAACCAAAAGTATCGATGGCTGACTTATCTAGGCTATCCCAAATGCCTGGAGAAACGGCTGAAGCCTTTATTGGTAGGTTTAAAAGGGTAAAACACAAATGCCAAGTAGCCCTACCAGAAACTGAATATGTGAGTTTAGCCTTTAATGGTTTAGACTTTGAATTACGAAGGAAATTTGAGGGAATGCAATTTCGTGACTTGTTCCAACTAGCCTCTAGTGCTACAAGATATGAAAAGGGCTTGAAAGGAGAACAAGATAGAAAGAATGCCTCTAGGGATACCTATTACAAGGACCCAAACTATGAAATTCATGTGATAGAGGCGTCGAATAGTAATTATGTCAAAGATCCTACTTATGAGATTCATTTGACAAAGTCTGAAATTGGCATTGAAGTTGACGATGCAGAACTGATAAATGTCAAGCTTTACATATGTCAAGTATCGAAAAAGCCTCTAGAAATGGTTAATGGTGTTCAGGTGTTGAATTCAATAACCAAAAGGACACCAAAAGAGGCTGAAAAATAATATAATTTTGAACTAAGGCTTACTTGGCCTTAGGCGGCAACTCATTCGGCTCTAAGAAATCCCAAGAGGTCGAAAGAATTTTCGTTCGATCCAAGAAGACCCATTAAGTTTTTCAACCATTCGGGGTACCAAAGAAGAATCGATTATTGTGACCGATTTAAATTATGAGTTGTTGCTTGACAATCAAATATGTACGTTTTGGTTGCTAATGTCAACAATTTAGTGCTGAGATTGGAAATTACCCGGGGGCTAAACACAATCAGTTTCTATATAATTCAATCCTGCACCTAGACCACATACTTGTCACTTTGGTGGCAAGGTTTGATCAGCACCTCAATTGATTAAGTGCTCAAAACGATTGTATGGTGAATGTGCCGTAGTTAGGATGTGGCTAAAAGATTGCTGATAAGCGAAATAATAAAAGGGCTGACGGCAAGACGGTGCTGATCGGAAAAACAATCGAAGAATTGTCAGAAGATGTAGGGACTGGTTAGCTTTGTGAAATGCTGAATAAAAGTGACTGATTTAAATTGTGATCCATTAGTTCAACTCTTTAAAATTTCGGTCTACCCTTATTTCAAAAAGCGCGAGGGGGGGGGGGGGCATTGTTTGCACCCTAAATTTAATTTTCAATTTAGACACATGGTGTTGGTTGATTGGAGGAAAATATATTAATTAAGCCACATGTCATTAGTTGATTAGAAGAAGAGAGGTGTCTTTTTAGTGATAATAATTTAATATTGTTATCCTAAAAGACTCTTATATAAAATTGGAGTCTTAAGTCAATAAATTGCCTACATCAGTTTTATTCCAAAAACACCGTTTATATGGATAAGCTTAAGACAAAAGGTAAAAAGAGTTGCATTTGGACAAGCTTAAGACAAATGAAATTTTCAATTCAAATATAATATTTGAATTTGAAAAGGAAACTGCTGAAGGAAACTGCTACTCCAGACATTTATAAATAGCACCATGAGGGCCTTGTGCAAAAAGTCCCCGACCAACACAAATTTCCTATTTCTTTATCGATGTTTTTCATTCTCTGTAATTCAATACAGTCTTTTAATTGTATTTTACTTTTGTTTATAGGGGTAGCTTTGTAACGACCCGAAAAGATACTAAAATAATAATAAAAATCTATAAAAATTTTGGCATGACCTCCGCAGAAAATGTCCCTCAACAACCTGTTGAAATACAAAAATAAATGCAATGGCCTCACTGGGCCTTAAATCTAACTTATCCTGTCCCAACGCACAATTCAGATATTATACTACATTCCCAAAATGATTACATACATACAAAAGTCCCGTTCCTCCATCTCATCCAAACATGGAACCCACTTAAGTTACATCAAATTACAGTCCATAAAATGTAGCCAGAATTAAAAATCCATAGCTTACAACATTATACTAATTAAACTAAAGTGTCACAAGGTAGTTAATATTATATTTACAAAATACTAGAGTCTAATACAAAAGATAACAAAATAGAATGGGTCTTCAAGCTCATCTAAACCTGTGGTGGACCGTCGTCCGCCACCTCTTTTCCATATCCTGGAAAAATGTTAAAAATAAGGGGGTGAGCATAAGCTCAGTAGGAAGTGTCTAAGACACACTTCTTATGTCCCCGTGAATCCATACAATGAATAGATAAAAAGTGAACGGGATCATGCCATCGAAAAACACACATTCTTAACCATAATAACAAGGATATAACAAATTGTAATACCCCTAATTTTAAAAAGGATATTCCTGGTATTTAATGGTATTTAATTTATTATTTAAGTGCATTTTATTTGATTATGTGTCATTATTTTTTTTATTAGGTGCTTAATTGTTTTCTTTTGTGGTGATTTAATTTATTTAAATGATATTTATTTTTAGTTATTTGATTGAAATTACTTGTTAGTGTTTTAATTATTTATTTGGCGTTAGTGTTTTAATTATTTAATTGGCGTTAATGGTTTAAGTGTAATTGGTTTAATTATTTTATGTGTGTCTTATTTTATGTGTTTCTTATTTGGTTTAATTGGGTTTACTAATTATTATTTTGTTCAATTAGATTATTTGTTAAGTATTTAATGGTGAATAGGGTAATTAGGTAGATACATCTAACTAGGGTTTTAATTACAGTATAAATTAGGGTTTTATATTATAGCCGTCGTAGGTTTCTACGTTAATTGGATGGGCCGGTTAGGATTGTGAGTTGGACTTAAATGAACTTAGGGTTTAGGAAAACTCTATAAGTATAAGGTAGACGTCTGTGTAGGGTTTTTTTTAAACAAAACACACGTTTTGTGGAAGTGGAGAAGGAAAAACGCAGTTTTTCACATTCTGCCAGATTTCATCAAACATCCGATCCCGCTTCGTCCGTGGTCCGATCAAGCTGAATTTTGGAGGAGAGGTTCACGACTTAGTGACGCACAATCTGAATGGTGGAGATCAGAGTTTGACCTCGGGAACAGTGATTCGTACTCGTGAACAGTAACTGGGTCGCACAGGTTTTTTTTCCATTCTGACCAGATTTCATCAAGCATCCGATCCTGCTTCGTCCGTGGTCCGATCGAGCTGAAATTTGGAGGATAGGTTCATGACTCAGTGTCGCACAATCTGAACGGTGGAGATCAGATTTTGAGTTCGGGAATAGTGTTTCGTACCCATGAACAGTAACCAGGTTTTGGAACTCGCAGGGATTTTTTAAGAAAACGACGTTGAAACTTTGAACAAAAGTTTCTGAGGCAAGATTCTATCCTTACTCTTTCCCTTAGGATTCATACTCTTTGCACTCTTAAATGATTCCAGGATTAATGAAGATTAAACCAAACTAAAATGATATCTGTTTTGCTATGAAATTGGTAGTTACAGTAGTGTTGTATGCTTGTTCAACCTAGACTAAGCATGTTTGTGGATGCATTGTGGTTCTGTGGTTCACGTTTTTCCTTACCACTGCTAGTATAAATTATTGGAAGGATGGGTCTAGATGATAGCTATCTTAACTTCTGTAATAGCAACTGTTGGAACTTAAATACTAGGAGGATTTGAGTTTAACACTCGATCGGTTTTGTGGAACACTATAATTTGAGCATGTCTACATACATACTGTGAATATTGTTTTGATGCTTACATTATCACAGTTAGTATCAACTGTGGAGGTTAGGATTTTGTGATACATACCCTACATATCTGTATGTCATTTGTAAGGTGTTAAATGGAAGTTTTAATTAATTCTGTCTTTATATCAGACTAAAGAGAACAACTTAAATTGGGCATGTATATGTTGTTGTTGTGACCCTGTTTATCAATGCTTATTTTATCACTGCTAACATTGAATGTTGGATATTGGAATTTAGTTGATATATACTTGATTTATTGGTATTATTGACTACTGGAGGATTGGAAAGTAGGCACCGGTATGGGACGGTGGCATACTAAGGATGGGTTTGGTTTTTAAATCAATACCATTACCCACCTACTTGGAATAAGGATGGGATTAACTAAAAGTTAAGTCTCGTGGATTTGTATTGTCATGGCAACTACTTGTTGAGCGGCAATACCAGGGATTTTGAATGGATTTTATATATGTACTGTTATGGTGCCTCGGTATGAGCTTGAGCCTCAGGACCGATGGCTAGGGAACGTATATACATTGGGATGTGTAGCTGGCTACGATAGTTGGAGGTGTACCCTGTTTAGGTATAGGTACATATGCCCACTTCGTGTGCGTTTTAGCATGTTACCTCTATTCAGGTTGAGACCGGCCTGTAGTCCAGTGAGAGTCCTTTAGTGTGACTATATATATATATTTACGGACTATTAGCTATTGTTGAATTGTTTAGGATGTACATGCGTATCGGGCCTCTGTTTGGATTGTAGTAGTATAGAACTTGCGCGTGGGCCTGACCCACTTCTATTTTTCAGGTACACGACAGTTCCAGGCTTAGACGTATTCGTGCTGAGCAGAGGTCTCTATTCACTCTTCCGACGATGTAGGACTCTCTCTATAGTTTTATTTCTGGACGTTTATTACATTTGTTCTATCTTCCGTTTGGATGTTTAATAGGAGTCCACTAGAGATAGAATCCCAAGTTGTAAACTGATGGAGTTTTGGAGTTTGGGTTTGATGGATTTTAATAATTATAATATTTTGCGGATTTTATTTTGTATTCCTTCCAGCTTTAATTTCATTTCTTAATTTATTTTGTATTCCGTGTTCATTATAAAATATTAATTGTTTTATATTCCCTCGGGTTTGGGCCTGAGCCTGATCAACCCGTGTCTCGGATCCGAGGGGTATCACACAAATATCAACCAATCACAAATTTACCACGATGTCATGAAGTGCAATGTTATGCAAATGTCACTTCCCATTTCTGAAACAATTCCGTTTCAACAACCAAACCGTTAGTGTAGTCCGACCCAAGGCACCTTCATGGCGTCACGAAAGAAAGGTTGGTTAACTATCCACGACCACAAGGCACCTCCAAGGCGTCGCATCCGGCCTAGTTAACTCAACTACATTCCCTTCTAGACTACACCAACATCACGGACCACTAGGCGCTTCCTAGGCGTCCGGTTTTCGCAACACTTTTAAAAAATATTTTCCCCGAAACAATTTTATTTGTTCTAATAATTATTTTTCCCCCTTTCTCTTTCCCAATGCATGAATGCTTTATACTTCAAATCATTAATTTAACTATATATTTTCACACATTTCCGTTTACATCATCATCACAATTTAATGAAAATTTCTAAACATTCATTTTATTTATTTATTTATTTATAACCATAGCACCCATTTTTCTTCAAGACAATAAATAAATAAATAATCATGGAACATACAACACATCAAACACTAAGCATGCTCATTTACCGTAATAAAAATAGACATGTATATGAACTTAAATAACACATAGAATACAATTATCATTGTAATTAAAATTTAGCATGCTTAGGATCAAATTTAAGGGGAAAAATTCACCAAAGGCCAATAAATTGTAGATTAGAACACCCATACCTCAAATTGATGAAAACCCCCAATTTGAGCCAAAGAACCCTAGAATTTTGAACTCCCTAGAGTGCACCAAATGATGATTGGCTCCTATCAAATTAACGGCCTCGAAGAGCTCAACAACTTTGCTTCACAATGTTCTACCAAATTCCCAAAGGAAAAAGCAAGATCAAGGTTTGAAGTTGCAAAAAGAAAAAAAAAAAATGGAAACTGCCGAGAGCAGTTTGGTTGCAGCAAGAGAGAGAGAAAAGTGGACTCATGCAATGACCTTATGGCCTTTTGTGTGTTCATAACATGGGTGGGGCCCACTTACTTTATTTCTTATATATATATCACAACATTACATTCTCCCCAACTTTAAAAGATTTCGTCTCCAAAATCAAGCCATACCTGAGGAAGAAAACAACTCTGGATACTTGGAACGAACCTCATGTTCGAGCTCCCAAGTAGCCTCCTCAACTCCATGATGCCTCCAAAGAACCTTTACCAACGGTATCGTCTTTTTCCTCAACACTTTCTGTTGTGTGTCAAAGATCTGAATTGGTCCCTCCTCGTAGGAAACATCCTCATTAATGTTTACATCAACCAAACTCAAAATGTGAGACGGATTCGGCTCATACTTTCATAGCATCGATACGTGGAAAACATTATGGACCCTGTCCATCTGCGGTGGCAATGCTAGTCTATAGGTAACCTCTCCTACACGGTCCAAGATCTCAAAAGGTCCAATGAATCGTAGCGACAACTTGTCACTCTTCCCAAACCTCATCAACCCTTTCCGTGGAGAAACCCGAAGAAAAACGTGGTCTCCTACCTCAAAGGATAGCGGTCGTGTCCGCCTATCTGCATAACTTTGGGTGATCCTCCCAACTACCACCCAAGTCAAGTACACAGGCCCGAAGCATATCCTCCAAGATCTGGATGGTACGTTCCGACTAGCCGTCCGTTTGTGGATGGAATGCCGTACTAAGGTGCAACGCTGAGCCAAACGCTGCTTGAAGTCCTTCCCAGAACTTCAAGGTAACTTAGCATCCTTATCTGACACAATAGCCACTGGAACTCCGTGCAATCTCACAATTTTTTTCATAAAAAGTACACCAAGTGCCTCTGCGTCATCTGTTGCCTTAATAAGCAAGAAGTGAGCCATCTTAGTCAATCTATCAATAATGACCCATACGGCTTCATTTCCCCTCCGTGACCTAAGAAGACCTGTCACAAAATCCATTGCAATCTCCTCCCATTTCCACTGCGCTACCGGCAACGGCTGCAATAAACCAGCTGGTCTCTGGTGCTCGGCCTTCACCTGCTGACAGGTAAGGCACTTAGCTACAAACTGTGCAACATCTTTCTTCATTCCATTCCACCAATACTGACGTCTCAGATTGTGATACATTTTGGTACCACCCGGATAAACTGCAAAGCGGGAAGTATGAAACTCCCGTAAGACGTCCTCACGACAAACTGTAGGAACAACCAACAAACCCTTAAACCGTAGACCTCCATCTGCATGTAAGGTCTAATCCTTCATGGTCTCGCCACTGGAGATCAAAGTGTAAATGGCATCCAAATCTGAATCCTGTCTCTGTGACTCAATCACCAGTCTAACAAGAGTAGGTTGAGCCACGAGACTAAACAAGAATGCTGACTCACTGCCATCATCATCCTCAAAGCAATACAATCCCATTTCAGCCAAATCTTCCAGCATCTTCCATTTCCGAATGGCTAAACTAGCCAAAGTCCCACGAGATTTCTGGCTTAAAGTATCAGCTACCACATTTGCCTTGCCAGGATGATGCTGCAAATCAAAGTTGTAGTCTTCTAAGAATTCAACCCATCACCTCTGTCTGTTGTTTAAGTCCTTTTGGGAGAAAAGGTACTTGAGAATCTTGTGGTCCGAGAACACCTCAAATCTCTCACCATACAAATAGTGTCTTTAACATTTCAAAGCAAATACAACTGCCGCTAACTCTAAGTCATGAGTAGGGTAGTTAAGCTCGTGAGTCTTCAACTGTCGAGACCCATAAGCCACTACTCTATCATCTTGCATCAGTACACAACCAAAACCATCACGTGAGGCGTCACAATAGATCACATAACCCAAGCCACGCTCAGGTATCACCAACACCGGAGCCGTAGTCAACCTTGTTTTCAACTCTTGAAAGGATGACTCACAGGCCTCATTCCATGCAAACTTGATCCCTTTCCTGGTCAATCTGGTCATAGGAGCTGCCAAACGGGAAAAATCCTTCACAAATCTCCGATAATAACCCGCTAGGCCAAGAAAACTCCGGATCTCAAAGACATTCTTGGGTTGCTCCCAACTCAAAACTGCCTCTATTTTTTAAGGATCAACTGAAACCCCACCTTCTGAGACAACATGTTCCAAAAATTTCACCTCTTGTAGCCAAAACTCACACTTTTCATACTTGGCGTACAAACGGTGCTCCCATAGAATCTGCAACTCTATACCCAAATGGACCTCGTGCTCCTCCCGAGTTCGTGAATACACAAGAATATCATCCACGAAAACTACCACAAACTGATCCAAGTAATCGTGGAAGACACGGTTCATTAAATCCATGAATGCCGTCGGCGCATTGGTTAAACCAAAAGGCATAACAAGAAACTCGTAATGTCCATACCGCGTACGGATTGCGGTCTTTGGAATATCCTCCTCTCTAACCCATAACTGATAATAGCCTGACCTCAAGTCAATCTTCGAAAAACAACTGGCTCCCTTCAACTGATCAAATAAATCATCTATCCTTGGTAAATGATACTTGTTCTTGATGGTGGCATGATTCAACTTTCGGTAATCAATGCACAACCTCAAAGAACCATCTTTCTTCTTAGCGAACAAGACTGGTGCACCCCACGGTGACACACTCGGTCGTATAAAGCCTTTCACTCTCAAATCATCAAGTTGCTTTTTCAATTCTTCTAATTCAATCGGTGCCATACGACACGGTGCCATAGAGATTGGCGCGGTACCAGGCATCAAATCAATAGCAAATTCCACCTCTCGGTGTGGAGGCAACTCAGTCAAGTCCTCTGGAAACACATCTAGAAAGTCACGCACAACCGCTAGATAATCAACCCCGTAAAACTCAACGTCATCATCGGCGAGAAGACTAGCCAAAAAGAATGTCTGCCGATCCGACCCCTAACACTATAAAATGAATGAGTGAGAGGATCACACCGATCTCCCACAAAACAGAAACAATCCCCATCCGAGGTACACACTGAAACCCTGCCCCTGAAATAATCAATGACAGCTTTGAAGGATGACAACCAGTCCATCCCAAGAATGACGTCAAATCCCGACATCTCGAGAAGGATGAGATCGAATTCAAGAACACGTCCGATAATTGTGATGGAACAACTCCTACAAACTCTACTAAGAGCAACTGAACCCCCTATAGGCGTGTCAACACAAAGTGGTCTGTCTAACTGACTGACCTCTAAACCTAATGCCCGTGCAAATGATGAAGCAACGAATGAATAAGAAGCACCGGAATCAAACAATACACGAGCCCAAGAATGGGACACAAGAAACATACCCCTGACAACTGAAGGACTGGATGGTGACTTGGTTGGAGTGAGTGCAACACACGACCGTGGGTCCTCTGCCCTTGAGAATTGCCTGCCTGATAGCCAGACTGCTGAGTAGGTGCACTCGAAGAAGCTCTCCTACCAGGTCGAGAACTCTGGGATGACATAGCTGGCTGAGACGGCTGAGGTGGTGGTGGTGGTCGAAACCCTGACTGAACTGTGGCAGACTGTATCTGCCTCTGCTGTGAACCTCCACCTCTGCCCAAACCACTGCCCCGCTGTGGACAATCTTTCACCCTATTGCCCTGCTGGCCACACCCGAAACCTCCACCAGACACCACCTGAATCTGAGTACACTGGGACTTGTGATGCCCTGGCTGCCCACACTTGAAACAAATCACTTGAGCTACCTGAGTCTGAGTGCATTGGGACTTGTAATGTCCTAACTGCTCGCATCTGAAACAAGTAACATTCGGTCTAGAAGACCCCATGGACACTGAAACTGTGGGTGCAGATTTGACTGGCTGCTGTCCCCTGAACCCTGACTGCTCATGCTTCTGCTTCTTACTTGATTGACCCTCGGAGAAAGTACTCATACCCCTGTTGTGCTTGTAGGACTCCCTGATAGCCTTGTTGTCCTTGCTCTCAGCCTCAACCACTAAAGCCTTTCGCACTGCTTTTGCATACTCTGTCGGTTCTGAAGCAGCTACAATTGTCCTAATGGTAAGATCAAGGCCATCAACAAATTTCTCTATCTTTCCTTCTTCATCATTAGCAATTCCCGGTGCAAACCTCAAAAGTGATGTAAACTTGTTTTCCTACTCTGTAACTGTCATGTTTCCTTGTTTCAACCCATCAAACTCCTTCTTTAGTTCCCTCCACTTAGGCGCCGGAAAGTACTTCTCATAGTATAACTTCTTGAAAGTAGCATATGTCATAGTATCCAGATTATGGGTGTGAGAAACGGTCTTCCACCAAATCTCAGTATCGCCCACAAAATTGTAAGTAGCCAATGTAATCTTTAACTTGTCCGTTACCAAATTCATGGCATTAATATGCTTCTCCACCCTATCCATGAAACTATCCGCAACAAGCGGATCTGGACCGCCCTCAAATAAAGTTGGCATCAATTTCACAAACTTTGCAATGTGGTAAAGAATATCATCTAACTCATTTTTCTTTGGAGGTGGTGGTGGCACAAACTGTGACCATGACGCACCCGTCTGTCGATATGCATCAAAAATAGCCTCCTGAACGGTTAACCTCAACTGCTCCCTATTTATCTGAAAGGGTGGATCAACGGTCCCCCTTGCTTGTCCCTCTCTTGGTGGGACCAAATCACGCAATAAGATATCTTCCTCAACTTGCTCCTGATCCCTTTCCACGGGATTGGAGCTAGAACTTTCCCCGGGATCCCTTCGTGTTGCCATGAAGCTATAAGAAAAGGAAACGGATCAATTACAATAACACTAAAATACGCACGAGAACGGAGTCCTCACACGAATGACTTGACAAGAATGGAAACACATAAACACCTTCCATACTTCCAAAATACCCAACTAAGGATAAACATAATCATAATAATATACAATAACATTAACCACTTAACACGTAATGATATAAGCATTTAAACAATTAAGCATGCCTTTCAAATAATTAAACACCTTAACACATAAACATATAAGCATGCAATCACGTAAGCAATTAAACAAGTAAGCAAATAACTCAACTCCCCATGCAATCCTAGGTAGGCCTCTATCCGTCGTCCTAATGGTATTCGAACCATCGCTCTGATACCAAATTTGTAACGACTCGAAAAGATACCAAAATAATAATAAAAATCTATAAAAATTTTGGCATGACCTGCACAGAAAATGTTCCTCAACAACCTGTTGAAATACAAAAATAAATGCAATGGCCTCACTGGGCCTTAAATCTAACTTATCTTGTCCCAACACACAATTCAGATATTATACTACATTCCTAAAATGGTTACATACATACAAAAGTCCCGTTCCTCCATCTCATCCAAACATGGAACCCACTTAAGTTACATCAAATTACAGTCCATAAAATGTAGCTAGAATTAAAAGTCCATAGCTTACAACATTATACTAATTAAACTAAAGTGTCATAAGGTAGTTAATATTATATTTACAAAATGCTAGAGTCTAATACAAAAGATAACAAAATAGAATGGGTCTTCAAGCTCATCTAAACCTGTGGTAGACCGTCGTTCGCCACCTCTTTTCCATATCCTGAAAAAATGTTAAAAATAAGGGGGTGAGCATAAGTTCAGTAGGAAGTGTCTAAGACACACTTCTTATGTCCCCGTGAATCCATACAATTAATAGATAAAAAGTGAACGGGATCATGCCATCAGAAAACATACATTCTGAACCACAATAACAAGTATATAACAAATATCAACCAATCACAAATTTACCACGATGTCATGAAGTGCAATGTTATGCAAATGTCACTCCCCATTTCTGAAACAATTCCGTTTCAACAACCAAACCGTTAGTGTAGTTCGACCCAAGGCACCTCCATGGCGTCACGAAAGGAAGGTTGGTTAACTATCCACGACCACAAGGCACCTCCAAGGCGTCGCATCCAACCTAGTTAACTCAACTACATTCCCTTCTAGACTACACCAACATCACGGACCACTAGGCGCCTCCTAGGCATCCGGTTTTCGCAACACTTTTAGAAAATATTTTCCCCGAAACAATTTTATTTGTTCTAACAATTATTTTTCCCCCTTTCTCTTTCCCAATGGATGCATGAATGCTTCATGCTTCAAATCATTAATTTAACTATATGTTTTCACACATTTCCGTTTACATCTTCATCACAATTTAATGAAAATTTCTAAATATTCATTTCCTTTATTTATTTATTTATAACCATAGCACCCATTTTTCTTCAAGACAATAAATAAATAAATAAATAAATAATCATGGAACATACAACACATCAAACACTAAGCATGCTCATTTACCGTAATGAAAATAGACATATATATGAACTTAAATAACACATAGAATACAATTATCATTGTAATTATACATAATTATAACAACAACAAGCTAAGTAATTAAAATTTAGCATGCTTAGGATCAAATTTAAGGGGAAAAATTCACCAAAGGCCAATAAATTGTAGATTAGAACACCCCTACCTCAAATTGATGAAAACCCCCAATTTGAACCCAAGAACCCTAGAATTTTGAACTCCCTAGAGTGCACCAAATGATGATTGGCTCCTATCAAATTAACGGCCTCGAAAAGCTCAACAACTTTGCTTCACAATGTTCTACCAAATTCCCAAAGGGAAAGGCAAGATTAAGGTTTAAAGTTGCAAAAAGAAAAAAAAAAAAATGGAAACTGCCGAGAGCAGTCTGGTTGCAGCAAGAGAGAGAGAAAAGTGGACTCGTGCAATGGCCTTATGGCCTTTTGTGTGTTTATAACATGGGTGGGGCCCACTTGCTTTATTTCTTTTAACATTATATATATATATATATATATATATATATATATATATATATATATATCACAACATTACAAGCTTAATGTTAGAATTCCACTTCTTGTACTATGTATAAGAATTTTACTTATGAAATAAAAGTCGACGTTTGGCATTAGTCCCCTCTACTTTTATTTTCTAAGTCTCTTAGAGTAGATGAATGCTCGTGTAATTTGTTTTACTCCCTTCATCCATTCTAAGTCTTTTAGAGTGCTGAAAGTCCTCTTTATTGAGGCGTTGAAGAACCTGAAGGAAGGGATCATCCTTACCTTACAGCAATCGCTTGATTCACTAAGGGCCGATTTCAGATTCGATCAACACCAAGGATAGTTTGGTTATCCAACCCCTTGGGTCGAAAGACTCTGGCTCGCCCCTAAAAAAAACAGCCAAACACATACAAATCAATTTAAGAAGAAAGCTTAATCATGACAATTAATTTCAACTCAACATAATAACTTTGCAAAAACATGTCTCAATAGTTGAAAAAAAAAAAAAAAAAAAAAAAGAAGTCATCACTTGTTTTACCTAACATATCCACATGATCGATCGGCACCTTTACAACTTCAATCGACAAATTACACCAATGACATCAATCATTGCTCCTCTAAGATCGATGAAAATTACCTCAGAAGGAATACCAAACATCCTAGAAGCCTTGCCAAAAGTTTAAATACATTCTACCATCGTTGGATCGATCTAAACTCCTCTAGGATCGACCTCCATCCGCGAGGAATGAAGGAGTTAACCTTATGTGGTTCGAGTTGAGTTTTAGGGCCTCCGCCCACTAGGATTGAAGAGGATAAGTGATTGTTTCTTCCCATCAACAACCTGTTATCTTAATGTCCTAAAGTTAGGAATCCTACTTATTATCATCCTCATGATCTGAGTCAGTTGTGAAGATGAAGATAGAGAATAAGAACCTTATCTCCTCTAACAACTCTTTAAATAAGGTGGTCGTTTCTACCTGTCAACTTCTTGATGTGTTCGTATGTCCTAAACATAGAAATCAAAACGGATAGATAAAGTGAACACAAATATAAATTTCCTCACAATTAGCAATTAATTATGTAAAAGACCTAAAAAATTGGCCTAAATATCATTACTAGTAAACTAGCTTATAAGCTTATAGACAACTTTTTGTTGGATATGGATAAAGAAAAAGAGACCTTATGAATAAGGATTGGTATGATGGGAATGTTAAAGGAGTTTGTTTGCATTACAAATTGCAGAATACTCCTCTTGGTAGGCGACATTATCCAAACTTTTCACTTTGGTTAGAAGCAAATCCCTTCGGATTCGTTTGGTTAGCTGGTGGTTAGCCGAAAATTGATGGTAGAAAGTAAAAAGAAAAGAAAATTATGTTTATATCATGCATTTGATTAGCTTGATTTTTTTGTAAAACTTTTGTGGAAAAATGTTATTTCATTAGTTTGGTTAGCAAGAAAGTGAAAATAAAATGATTTATATGTCAAAACTATCCTTATGAATTCAATACTAAGTAATATATATCATGCAACAAGCTTAATAAAAAATATAAATAATTATTTTATGAATAAAAATATATGTGCGTGCATATATATATAGAGTCCTAATTTAAGGAAATTCTAACTTAATTAGGAGTTCTATTTTAAAGAGTCAGAAAATTATAACTTAATTAGGAGTCCTAATTTAAGAAGTTAGAAAGTTGTAATATACTTAAGAGTCTTAAGAAATCGCTACTTTTGTGAGTCCGAAAAAAAAGGAAGAGAAATAACTGACAAGAGTATAATTGAAAACTAACATATAATGATACAACTTTCATGAGAAACTAAAATTTTCGCATGTTAACCAAACTTACAAAACAATTTAAAAATTTTCCATTTCTTTTTCTTTCTAGTTAGTTGACGCTAACCAAACAAACCCTTCGGGATTTGAAATTGTAATTAAATAAAATTCTATTTGTGTGTTTGGAAGAAACTATAATTTGTAAAAAAAAAAATTGAAATAAAATAAGCTTCATACCAATTGGGAATATAAAAACGTGACAGTTATTAAGATGGTTTTCATAATTAACAAAATAGTTAACTCCCTTTGGGATTTGAAATTGAAAATGGAATTGGATTGTAAATGAATAAAAATCTATTTTTGTGTTTGAAAGAAACTAGAATTTGTTAAAAAAATAATAATAATAAATAAATAAATAAAAAATGAAATAAAATAAGCTTTGTACCAATTGGGAATATAAAAACGTGATAGTTATGAAAAAGGTTTTCAGAATTACCAAACACCTAGAAAGTACGGACACTTTTAAGAAGAAGTTATACTCGTATCAGATACCGACACTTCTCTTCTCGGATACGTATCCCATACCTCATATCCATAAAAAAAATAATTAATTTTATTATTTCGAACATTTCGCCGACATTTCTCGAATATTTTTAACACAAGTCTGCCCACTAATCTTAAAAATAATATAAAATTCGTTACAATGATGACATAATATCATTTTTTAAAATTCATTTCAGAATAATTAAAATTTTATAAAACTATTATTGAATAAATTTATAAAAATAAAAAATTATATTTATATGTAGAACACCGTATCCATGTCCTTAAAAAATTTGACATGTCAACTTTATGGTATCTTGTCCATGTCCTTGCTATATAGGCTAACACAAAACAGTTAATAAAAAATAGTGTTGTAATTCTAATTCATATCAAATCCAAAGATTCCAAACACATTAAAGGAAAAGAAGACGCACATGGGGCATCTAATTAAGAACAAGTACTACTTTATCTACTAAGTGGGAGACTCGAATAAATGTCAATTTTTTTTTTTAAACCAAATCCAATCCATAATTGGATCCTTAATCCATTCAAGAACAACTTTATTTATCATGGGCATCCAATTTCGTTATATTATTGCTTTTAGTCAACATTTAATTATTTATTTATAACATCATTTTAGAAAAAAATCTAACATTTTAATTTTTGTGGGGACATCGCAATTTAATCTCTACTTGCATTTCATTTGGCTCAAGAAAATGACACTGTTTACCCTTCATAAATATATTTGCCCTTCACGATTATTAGTAGAATTGCACTCTATTTTTTTGTTAAGAGTTTAAGAGTAATTGTCATTTCAATATTTAACCCAGATAAGGCCGTCAATTTAACCCCATGTAAGCAGAACCAAGAGTTGACAGAAACAAATTAATTCATTTTTCTCTCGTGTAAAAATTCATCATAAGGCTGTCAAATAAAGAATGAATGTCTAAATTAAAATATTCTTAGAGAAATAGCATGAACAAAAGAAACAAAACAAATAGCAACAGAATCCAATATTGTTGCTTTCATTTATAATACGTCAAACCAACCTGATTTACGTACCCCAAAAATGATGAAATTTTTTTTTTCCATCCAAATAACAATTGCAGCTACCAATTTATACAACAAAGATTAAAGAAAATATCAAACTCCAACATGGCAAATAGCTCCAAATTCAGAAGTGTAAAGAACGCAAAGTTCGAGATTTTTTTTTATATATATATATAAAAAAAACCATAATATTACAATTTACAACAAACAGATAATAATAATAATAATAATAATAATAATAATAAAAGCAGCAGCTAAAAGGTAAATCACAGTTCACAAGTAGCCATATATATACGGGTTTGACTGATGTTAGCATTACCATGGACTGAACTTGGCACATAAAGGAAAATGAAAATACAAAATTTTTTAATGTCTCACTAATTTTACTTGTAAATGCATGCCTGCGGTCCATGGACTAAACTTCTTGCATTCCCATGTTTGACCATCGAACCCTAGCAGGAAAGTGAATATATAATACCCCGATATTTTAAAGGATTTATTAATTAGAATTAATTACTTTTATTTTATTTTTTTAAAATAATTTATTTGATTCAATTTGAATTAATTGCGTTTACTTTAATTTTTAATTGATTTGTTTTATTAAGTGCTTAGATTAATTATTTTATTTTATTTATATTTCGTGATTTATTGATATGATGATTGTCGTGTGTGTGCTTAATTATTGATTGAATTGTTAGCGTGTTAATTTTATTGATATGGTATGACTTGGTTGTAGTTTATTGTTTTGTTTATGTGCTTAGTGTAATTAGTTTTTAATTTAAGTGTTTATTTAATTATTTAATTTATTTAAATTAATTGAATTTGGCTTAAGGGAAGTTGGACCAAAAGATGTGATCGTGGGCTTGTATGAAGCCTTATTAGGTTAATTAATAAAGGCCCATGGTTATTTAATTATTTAAATGATCATTTTTGTATTAATTATAAATACATATATAAAATTGTATATAAATATAATTAATTAATAATTGTTATGGAAAGATATATATATAAATATATATTTATTGATATATAGGTATATATGATTTAATTAACCAATGGATTAATTATGGAAGGTGTGTATATATATATATATATATATATATATAGATATATATATATTATTTAAAGATTATTATTTTATTTGAGAGTCCTAGTTGGAATAAGAATATGATTTGGATTTTAATGTGTATAAATATACACATAAGGTTTTAGGGTTAAAAATTTACACATTAGAAAAATAAGAGAGACAGAGAGAGAGAAAAAAAGAGAAGACCGATAAAGAGGAGGCCGGATTAGAAATTGAGGACGTCGGAATTGGAAGAGACAATCAAAACTTGAAGCATCGATTTCGTTTTGAGACCTTCAGGCGAGTTCTTCTCTATCTTTCCTCTTAGAACCTATAAGGATTTCACCTTAAGTATCAAGGTTTTAATTAAATTATTAATTTAAATCGTGATTAGAACAGATTAATCAAAGCATTAATATTATTTTATTTGATTAAATCGTGGTTAGATCGGATTAATTAAAAGAATGAGTTATTATATTTTATTTTTCTTTTAACTTTGGACTTTAAATTGTTGATGCATATGTTGTATTTATTTTAAAAATCAACTATTATGCTTGATCTTTGACCCAAGGGGGTTATTTATGGTTCTGGAATTTCTGAAATTTTTTTGGAATTTTTTGAAATTTTTTGGTCTTTTTCGAAATTTTTAGGAATTTATTGAAATTAATTTTTCTATATTTTTGTTAGAAAATTTATATATATACATATACTGTTTATGTATATATATATGTGCAATTGAGGTCTGTGTATCAGCGCACTAAAGAAAGGTGGATAATCGAGTGTGGTAGCGAGCATAGTAGATAGGAGTGTATGCGGATCTGGGCTGCTAATTCATTAGATGATGATTGAAATGATCCGGTGTATTGATGATCACAGTAGTATGGTGCGCCCATGTTTTGGAGGGCTGAGATGCACTGATGGGGAGCGGCTGATCCGGTGCAGGTACGCTCACGTAGTAGAGAGGAGAGTAGCAAACCAGAGTGCGCCACATCAGCCAAAAAGAAGGAACAGGCGTGTGACAGCGCATGTAACGCAGTTGAAGACAGCTGCCAACTAGGGGTGGCGCGTGGAAGTGCGTGAGATGTGTTTAGGAGAATGTGGCGGCGTGTGGGAGCACGTGCAGTTGTGTTTGATGCCCCGAGAGGTTGCTGTGGAGTCCGTTGATGTCCCAGAATTGATTTCAAGCTTGTTATTAGTAGAGGAGGTGTTTTAGGTGTTTGAGGGCTGTAGGATGCTATTACGATATTTTTAGTTGCATTTATTCGCGTAATATACTTAATTAATATTACGAGACGGAAGGAAGTGAATATATATATATATATGCAGGATTTAAATAATCAAGGATTATTAGATTTAAATAATCAAGGATTATTAGGGAAAGATTATACACATATATATTATATAATATATGTGTATATATATGTATGTTATTAAGATTATTAGTATTGTTATTCTCATTTAATGTATCTGAATAGACTGGTTATTAAATTAGGGATGTGCTTATAATCTGCATGAAATATCTATATTTATGTATAAATTAGTTATCGTGGAGCCTACAATTTATACATGGATGAGTTGCTATAGGTGTAAATATATTACCTAAGTATTTGTATGAATAAAATACATACATAAGAAGCATGGATGAGTTGCTAGTTTATTAGTATAAATATATATACTTGTAGAGACATTGTTGATTTGCCAATAAATATACTTATGGGGGCATGATTGAATTGCCAATGTATAAATAAACATACTTAAAAGAGGCATGGTTGAATTGCAAATATATAAATAAATATATTTATAATAGTATGGTTGATTTGTCAAAGTGTAATTATATTGTTATGTGTTAGATGATTAAAATATATCATCTATAATTATTGTATGTATAAGTTGGTATAAGATTAGATATTCTTAAATTAGAATAATCTAGTATTGACAGGTTAGTGTATTATTTTTATATATATTAATAAAATAATACTGATGGTGACATGGATGATTTGTCAAAGCCTAGATACTGTCGGTGTGATTTAAATACTTAAAAATCATTATTAGTTTTGGAATTTAATATAATATTTTTTTAATTATATTTTATTATTTAAATTATTAAATTGTTGTCTAGGATAGAATTAAGGTTAGAGGAGTTTCTTTAAGAAGAAATTGTGGACTGGACTAGATATGATTATTATTTAATCATTGATAACGGTTTTGGAATCAATGCACTTAGTTATAGATAGTGTGAATATATTGTATATAATCAATTATATATATGTATATCATTATATATTAAAGATAAAAGACTTTATTAAGATTGACTTTGATCAGAGATCTTTTTATTGATTTTCAGAGGACTGTTAGAACTTGTTCGTAGGGTTTAACCTGCGATTTGTTTTTCAAGTTATTAGAGGTTTCGGTCTCGAGGTTGAGAATCCACAACTGAAAACTGTCATTCATCTATTCATTTTGTATATTTTTAAGTAGTATTAGATTATTGGATAATGTTTTAAGGGATCTTTGAATTATAGAATTCCCGAGTTGTAATTGTTGAAAAATTATTAATTAATTTTTATTTATTAATTTTTCTTCAGTGTACTTGTTTGAAATACTTTAATTGTTTTGATATTTCTCTAATTTTGTGCGCGAATTTGATCAATCAGTGTTTTCGAAATTAGGGGTGTCACAAAATACATAAGAAGGAAGAGTGCCACAGTATTGACAGAATCCTAAACATGAGACTCGTAGACTAGAACATACAAAAAATATAATCAAAAAATAATAATAACCTAATACTAAATACAAAACTTTGCAGAGAAAATATATATAACTCAAGATAGTCCAGCTCATTCCCCAATGACACTTTCAGTGTGGCATAAGAGACCCTTCAGTAACTTGAGATGAGATCCCATGTGCAAACATACAAGCAAGACATCTTAACTCGTGCTTATTTCAGCTTGTAATGTCTACATTTTATCGTAGAAGCAAGCATGAAAAAACGTCAACCAGAAAGACGTTACTGTCCACTCATAAGGACTATTTACCAAAACTGGAAGTCAGTGACACATACCTCCTCTTAGGTAAATAATCCATCTCCAAATGTGAAATAATTGTTCCCTAACAGACATTAAGAATCAATAAACATCACCAAAACATTAAACAATTTTTAAAAAATACAAAATATCCAAATCTCCCAAGTCATCCAACATGCTTATTTTTGGTGACTTGTCAAATCTAAATTGGTGGGGGTAAAGAAATCCCAGATCCATATGTTCATGTCAAAACCGTCTACAAGGTCGCCTACAATGAAACTAGACACACCACCAAAAAAGAAAAAAGGAATGAGGAAAACAAAACAAAACGTCGGAAAGAAAAGAGATGCAGAAATATTTTTTCAGCCTCTTTTTTGGGATGTACAAGAGGGCGGCCTTGAAAACAGAACATCAATTGTATATTCTTAAAGTTTAAAGAAGATAATTTTCATTCACACAGAATTCATTACAATTGCACTTGCTCTAACACTATCCAACCAAGAAACAAGAAAGTAAATCTAGGGGAACAGAGATTCTCCACGAGAGAGAACATGTATCAAACAAGAAAGAAAAACACTTCTCTTTTTACTCATAAATACATTCAGATCATGTAATGGTAAAAGAGAAAATTCTACAACCACCACGAATAGACACTATATCAACGACCACCTTCCAATACTTCCACTGAAATATATAGCTGTAGAGAACAAAATACATTTTAGAAGCCAACCAAAAGATCAGTCTGGCTACTGGAGGTTAGGTAAAAACTTTTCACCTCACTTGAAAAACTGAACACGGTAAAACTTAAATGCCAATACTTGCACTGAAATATATAGCTGTAGAGAACAAAATACATTTTAGAAGCCAACCAGAAGATCAGTCTGGCTACTGGAGGTTACGTACAAACTTTTCACCTCACTTGAAAAACTGAACACGGTAAAACTTAAATGCCAATACCTCCTCCACATAGGAGTCCAGCCATCAGAATTGTAAACCACCGCCAAAAAACATAAAAAATCTCCTGCAGATAGTGTGGGCAAATGATGCAACAATAATTATGCCTAAACAAAACACCAATTCTGTCCTCAAGCTCATCAACAGTTCATTAGAAATTAGAACTGCTACCAAATATAAAACACCGTTGCACGAAATCCTTACAATCTTATTGCAATAACTCCCTCCCTCCAACCCACTCAACGGTCAGTTGTTATTGAGAGTTAAATCCCCCTTCATCTCACACAGCAGAAGTATCATCACATCACATCAACACAAGCATATATAGAGATAACAATCATACACATCCACACACAACACAATATTATTATATGATTCACCCATTTCTGGGGTTACGTCTATGGAAGAGAGAGATTTCACTAGTATGAATCAAGGAAGAGAATATATAACTACATGTCAAAACCCTACTCACTCACTCATCATCTCTTTTGAAGCTACATGTATACATTCGAGAACTACATATACTCTCCCCTCAAACCCTTTACATCTTTTCTCTTCTTTCTCTCTCTCTAAACCCCTCACACCCATCTCTAGTTATAGTCTTTAAACCCAATTCCTTGTTGGACAAGTATTCCCCAACTTGCCTACAAGAAGTTACCATATCAATCTCAATTCTAAAATACAAACATAATGGAATACAATTTCCTCTACAAATTTCAACCGTCCAAAACGTAAAAAGAAACTAATTTTCTGCACACAAATTTTGAGCCACAAATCCAACAATCTCCACCTTGGCTCAAAATTCAATCTTCACGTACTTTTCCATAACTCCACCTCGAACAAGGATCTCTTCATAACTTCACCTCAATTAAAGATTTCTCCACCTCGAACAAAAGCACTATGATGAACTTGAGAAACACACTAACAATCTCCACCTTTTCTTAAATTTCATCATTCTTCTTTTTGTCTATCCACCCCATTGGTGTTCAATTGCTCACGCATGGCAACCCACCAATTTTCAACTCATTCTCATCAATTGCCTTTCTAGCTCAAAGCAACAAACCTCTCTTCACTCTTCATATTCCCCTTTGCTCTTTATCGGGCTTAGAGCAAACCCCTTTATTCTTCACCCCCTTTGCCCCATCTTGAGAACTAGCACCACTCTTGGCTTGTCCCCAAAACTTATTCCTCGTGGGCTTCAACTCCATCACCTTTGCCCCATCTTGAAAACGACCATCATCCGGCTTGTTCAAAGACTTCTTCCTCATGGGCTTCACACCATCAACATACCCTGTGTCATCATCAACTCTTGATTGAATCTCCATAACACCTCACGATCATCTTCTGCTCTGATAAACTTCGCTACAATCTTCTTTTACTGATATTCAAGACCAATCACCGGCTCTGACCCATCATTGGCTCTAATACCAGTTGTTGGGGATAATTAACTCCCTCCAACCCATTCAACAGTTGGTTGTTGTTGAGAGTTAAATCTCCCTTCATCACACACAACGGAAGTAGCGGAAGTATCATCACATCACATCAACACAAGCATATATGGAAATAACAATCATGCACATTCACGTACAACACAATATTTTACATAATTCACCCAACTCTAAGGTTACGTACATGAAAGAGAAAGATTTCATTATTATGAATCAAGGAAGAAAATCTACAACCACATGTCAAAACCTCTCACTCACTTATCTCTTTTAAAGCTACATATATACACTAGGGAATTACATATACTCTCCCCTTTCCTCGCAACATTACCCTTAAACCCGTTACATATTTTCTCTCATCTCTCTCTCTAAACCCCTCACACCCATCTCTATTTATAGAGTCTTCAAACATAATTCCTTGTTGGACAAGTATTCCCTAACTTGCTTACAATGAGTTACCATATAAATCTCAACTATAAAATAGAAAATATAATGGGGTACAATTTTCTCTACAAATTTCATCATTCCAAAACGTAGAAGGAAATTAATTTTTTACACACCAATTTTGAACCACAAACCCAACACAATCAACATAAATAAATAAATGAAAATTGTACCAATAATCAAATAGGAAACAATAACAGTAATGAACTGCATTACAAACACAAAGATGATTATTTTCCTCCTTTCAGGCAGCACGTGGGATATAAGATTTTGCAATGGTTTTGTTCTGCCTGAATTACCAACAAATAAACTGCAGCCTAAAGCAATACTATAGGACTGTTGATAAAACTTCACATTGCTACCCAGACTGATGTGGTTTAGCATAGGGATATGTATGTATTAGGAAAACAATGTATCAGGCATCAATCAGAAGGAAAGAGGATGAGGTCTTCAATTACCGTGATAGATTATTATTGTGGATCGCCAATATCAGTTCCTTATAAATATATATGATTTGATTATATCAGAAGGGCTAACTAGGGGTACTCTACCAAGTAGGCTCTAACAATTAGGCCATGGAATAATGCCCAATTGTGGGAAGATTACAACAGTTGGTCCACAATACATGTTTATATGAAAGGTACAAAACTCTACTATTGGAAAAAGTAGAGCAATGCACCTATAAATTTGTGTAGTATCATTGAAACAGGAGTTTAGGAATTCAATTCACTAGGCCAAATTCTTTCAAAAAAATCCAGTATGTGTTCAGTGATGAATTATGAGATTGTGCTATGAAAGGTTTGCCGTCATCATAACTGGTAAAAAAAAAAAAAAGTTTGCCACCATCATGGACAAAATAAAAATGGAAAAGGATAAGAATAAAGCTTCAAATGGAAAAGGAAAATAATAAATTTAGGAAAATAATTTTCAAAGTGAAGGCTATATACAATAGTCTAACTGTATCACTTATAATTTTTGATGCATTAAAATTAGTCTCTAGTATGATTCATTTTAAGATACATTATGGTAGCTATTGATGCGAAAATCCACACAACCCGAAACGATGATATTTTCTTTTAAAAAAAAAAAAAAAAAAGGGATGTCAAAGATATAACCCTAGTATGACCAACTTTAAGATACATTATGGTAGTTATAGATGCAAAAATTCACACAACCTGAAACGATGACATTTCCTACAAATAATGTCACTACAAATGGCACCGATATGGTACCGACCGAGGACACTCCGATGGTCAAGTAAGTGAGCAGAGACTATTCAATGAATCGCTATTAATTTTTTTACCCCACCTCACTTACTGGTCGACCTTCTATTTATTGTCGTCCTCGTGACCAGAGTTGTGAAGATAAAGGTTGAGAAGATGAACCTTATCTCCTCTAACAACTCCGACAATCTTCGTAAGTAGAAGTATCAAATGACGAGGCTATGTTGATACATGTTTTGATAATATCCGAGAGTCAAAAAAATGAACGGATGTTTCATCCCTGCTTGCTTCCTCCTCCTCTTCCTTTCATTCTCTTTTTCTTCACTTCCTTCCAACCAAGTAAGGAAAGTTTATTCCATCCCTCATCCCCTTTTCGTGAAGGCAAAAACTTTATTGCAAGAAAACAAGTACAATACATCAACAACAACCAAAACAGTCAACCAAATGTTAAACTTCTCTATTCTACTCCTTAAAGCCCACCAACTACTTGATGTGCCACACCACTAGGTTCATGAGATACGGAGAAAAACCAATAAATCACCATGAACTTACCAAGCTTCTTCAGGAAGACAATTTCTGCTCCATTAGAAGATAAATTGGAATGGCTTTTGAAGATGATGTGTTGAAAAAATAATTTTTGAAATCAGGCTGAAAGCCGAAAATTCCGCAGGACCAAAGAGCAACTTCCTTGTACTAAGTTGCAATTTCCAAAAGAGTCCCAAATAATCCAAGGGTAGCAAATGATTGGGCATTAATGATAAGCACAAAATGGAGGGCCAATATGCATTTTTCAAAAAAGGAAGTGCGAGGTGAATACGAAACATAATTTCAATTCCACATCCCAACCTTGTTACAATATGTGTCAACATTGATTTCCATGTACATAGAAATCAATTTAAGAGGAAAGCTAAATAATGACAACTAATTTCAACTCAACATAATAACTTTGCCAAAACATGTCTCAACAATTGAAAGAAAAAAAAAGACATCACATGTTTTACTTAACATATCCACATGATCGATCGACACCTTCACAACTTCAATCGACAGACTACACCAATAACATCAATCTTAAAAGTTCAGATACATTCTAAAAGGCTCACCAAAGTTCAAATACATTCTGCCATCGTTAAGATCAATCCTAGCTCCTCTAGGATCGACCTCTGTCCACGATGAATGAAGAAGTTAACCTTATGTGGTTCAAGTTGAGTTTTAAGGCCTCCGTCCACTAGGATTGAAGAGGATGGGTGATCTTTTCTTCCCATCAACAACCTGTTCTCTCCATGTCCTATAGTTAGGAATCCTATTTATCTTCATCCTTGTGATCTGAGTCGGTTGTGAAGATGAAGGGAGAGAGTATGAATAACAACTCGATCGTTTCTACACGTCAACTTGTTGATGTGTTCGTATAGTGAACACAAATATAAATTTCCTCATAAATAGAAATCAATTATGTTAGACCATTTGACCTCAAAAATTGGCCTGAATGTCATTACTAGTAAACAAGCTTACAGGCTTATAGATAACTTTTTGTTGAATATGGATAAAGAAGAAAGAGACCTTGTGGATAAATTGGCATGATTGGAGTGCTAAGGATTTTGTTTGCATCACAAATTGCAGAATACTCATCTTGGTAGAAACGTGACAATTATGAAGAAGGTTTTCAGAATTAGCGACCACAAAACGATAATGTCGTAATTTCAATTCCTATCAAATCCAAAGGTTCCAAACAGAGTGAAGGAAATGAAGACCAAATGGGCAGCAAACCAAGAACAGGTACTACTTTATCTATTAACTGGAAGATTAGAATAAATGTCAATTTTTTTTTATCCATATCCAATCCATAATTGGATCCTTAATCCATTCAAGAACAACTTTATTTATCATGGGCATCCAATTTCGATATATTATTGCTTTCAGTAACATTAGATTATTTATTTATAACATCATTTAAGAAAAAAATCTAACATTTTAATTTTTGTGGTGACATCACAATTTACTCTCTACTTGCATTTCATTTGGCCCAAAAAAATGACATATTTTGGGTAATATACCCTAGCATATTCCTTATATGAAATATTGAAAAGACAAATCACTCTTAAAAAAAAATAGAGTGCAATTCTACTAATAATTGTGAAGAGCAAAAGATTGTGACGTCACAACAAAAATTAAAATGTTATTTTCTTGATAAAGTACCATGTTAGGAATTTGTGAGCACAAAATATCCGAACTTCAATCAAAGCCTAGAAATTATCAAATGATCTCAAACCATTAATACTTGTGGTCCAATCTAAAAGCAATGCAAAATCTGTATAATCAAGGTCATCAAATTTGAAATAGACAATGCAAAACCCATAAAAGCAAAACCTACAGTATTCAAAGTGATCTCTAAACATTATATTTGTGTTATTACCCGCCCACTCGTCTTCACCCACACAAACAGAAACCAAGAGATTTCGTATTGCCAAAACTAGAAGTTCTAGAAACAGTAGTTTATAAACAGTGACACATACCTCCTCTAAGGTAAATAAACCATCTCCAAAAGTGAAATAATTGTTCCCTACTAGACCTTAAGAATCAATAAACATCACCAAAAACATCAAATAATTTTTTAAAAAATCCACAAAAATACAAAATATCCAAATCTCCCAAGTCATCCAACATGCTTTTCTTCGGTGACTTGTCAAATCTCAACTGGCGGGGGAAAAAAAATTCTAGATCTATCTGTTCAGATCAAAACCGTCTACAAGGTCGCCTACAATGAAACTAGACACCAAAAAAGAAAACATCGGAAAGAAAAGAGATGCAGAAGTATTTTTCAGCCTCTTTTTAGGATGTATAAGAGGAGAGCCTTCAAAACAGAACATCAATTTTATATTCTTAAAGTTTAAAAAAGATAAATTTTATTTACACAGTATTCACTACAATTGCACTTGCTCTAACACTATCCAACCAAGAAACAAGAAAGTAAATCTAGGGAAACAGACATTCTCCACGAGAGAGAACATGTATCAAACAAGAAAGAAAAAGAAAAGCAACGATACCACCTATATCAAGGACCTTCCAATACTTACAGAGAAATATATAGCTGTAGAGAACAAAATACATTTTAGAAGCCAATCAGAAGATCAGTCTTGCTACCGGAGGTCACGTACAAACTTTTCACCTCACTTGAAAAACTGAAAACGGTAAAACTTAAATGCCAATATCTCCTCCACATAGGAGTCCAGCAATCAGAACCGCAAACCACCGCCAAAAAAAAAAAGAAATCTCCTGCAGATAGAGTGGGCAAATGATGCAACAACAACTATGCTTAAACAAAACAGTAAGTCCTCAAGCTTATCAACAGTTCATCAGAAATTAGAACTGCTACCAAATATAAAACACAGTCACATGAAATTCCTACAATCAACATAAATAAATAAATAAATGAAAATTGTACCAATAATCAAATAGGAAACAATAACAGTAATGAACTGCACTACAAAAGCACAAATGGATTAACAGTAATGGCAGCACGTGCTCCACATTTCTGTGCTATACATCCTACTTCCGGAAGTAGGATATAAGATTTTGCCATGATTTTGTTTTGCCTGAATTGCAACCAACAAATAAACTGCAGCCTAAAGCATTACAATAAGTGATGCAGGATCGGGTAGGGGCGATCCGAAAATAGAATTCAAGTAAATAAGAAAGAGGTTAAGAGAGAGATTGAGAGAGAGATAGAATTAAGAATAATAGGGGAAGAAATAAGAATGAGGGAGAAGAGAAGAATAAGGAGAAATCAGAATTGAGGAAGAAAAAACCACAATAATTTCTGAATAATCAATATCAAAAGCTAACTTTCACAATGTCTCAACCAACATATAAATAGACATCAAATAAAAAACCCTAATCAACCTATTACCATAAACAAAACCGTAAATTGCTGAATATCCCATAATAATAATAAATAAACAAAAATCCCTAATTCTATCTTTCTTTCCCATGTCTCCATTTCTATGTTTCTGGAAGGAGTTTTTATGATAAGGTTGAGGTAGCGCACAAATTATAGCATAATCTCCTTCATTAAATTCATGATTCCTATTATGAGCATATGTAGCAAGTTTATAATTCTTTTTACTTAATACAATTTCTTGTCGCATAGCGGCATAAAAACTGTTGGAAATATCTTTATTATTTTTATTTTTATTAGATGTTTTATGTAAGATCCCTATAATCATGGGATCATGTAGATAAGATCCCTATAATTATGGGATCCCGTGGATAAGATCCCCATAATCATGGGATCCCGTAGATTTTGGCATATTTTATGTCTTTCTTTGATTTGGTTTCCTTTCTTTGTTCCCTATTCATGTATATAAATATAGATCTTGGCTTTCAGTTTGAGTAAGCCAAAACCCAAAACTTTTTCTTTATGGTATCAGAGCAAAAACAAAAACCTTCGTCTCCCCATCTTCCTCCCCAACGCCGCCACCTTCTCTCTCCCTCTCTCCATTTTCCCTCACCTCCGGCGCACCTCCATATCTTCCCAGCCCTTGCACCGGACCCCTCGGGTAACCCTCTATTTTTGGCTCCTTTTATAGGAGAATTCCCTTAGGTTTTTTTTAATGATCTAAGGGTCCTTCTAGTGTTTTATTTTTTTATTTTTATTTATTTATTTTTTTTGGGCTGCCTGTGTTTGTTCGGCAGCATATTTGGTGGAAAGCCCCGATTTTTCCGACCTTACTTTTTCTCTTTCCTCCTTCTTTGACTTGTGGACCAGCCTTAGTTTGGTACTATGAATGATTCTAGTAGCCAAAATGACACTTTTATCTTCGGGCCGTGGCCACACTGCCGCAATAACCGATACTATTGGTGGGTATACTACTCCACAGATTGTTGTCCCTCTTGCTTCAACTCCTCCCAGATCATCTTTTCAGAACTTCAAACAGTTACAGCCCCAAATTGATCAGCTTCAGGAGCAGTTCGGAGCCTTATCTACCAGGGCTGGCTCTTCTACTCTCACGACTACTATAGCTACAAGTACTCCTGCTGCTTATCATGTTAAAGCGGGAAAACCTACTTGGGTTCTGGATTTCGAAGCCAATGATCACATGACTGGTGAGTTGTCATTATTTTCTACTCCCGTTACCCCTGTTAATCAGGTTGTTAGTCTAGCCGATAGGTTAACCACCATTATTCATAGCAAAGGAAATGTTCATCTATCCCCTGATATTATTTTGCCATTTGTTCTTTATGTTTCTGACTTTGCATTTAATCTTCTATCGGTTAGCAAGCTTGCCAAATCACTAAATTGTGCAGTGATTTTCTTTCCTCATTACTGTGTTTTAAAGGACCTGTGTTCGAAGAGGATTTTTGGCAGGGTATATGAGCACGATGGCCTCCACTACTTTGGGGATCCTCCAATGACACCCCTCCACTTGCTCCAAGCCTTCAAGCCTCTGTTCTTCCATTTTCGAGGTCTTATGATTTTTCTTTTTAGACTTTAAGTTTATAGCATGCTCGCCTTGGGCATGTAAACTTTCAGTATTTATGTTTACTTTTCCCTTCATTAAAAACGGCTTGTAAGGATAATAAGTTTCAATGTGAGATTTGTGAGCTTTCTAAACATACTAGAACCAGTTATATTTCTCATATGCATCGTGCACCTAGTATGTTTGATCTCATACATTCTGATGTGTGGGGTCCTTCTCCTGTTACTACTTTTTCGGGGAATCGTTATTATGTCACATTCATTGATGATTATTCCCGTTGCACATGGGTATATTTACTTAAAAAGAAATTTGAAGTTTTTCCCTTGTTCACTCAATTCCTCCAAATGATCAAAACTCAATATAAAACTGTTGTTAGGAATATTAGGTCTGACAATGGTCGTGAATATGTTTCCAATAAGTTTCAGTCTCAACTTAACCAACAGGGTATTCTTCATCAGCTTACTTGCCCATATACCCCTGAACAGAATGGTGTTGCAGAGCGTAAAAACCGCCAACTAATGTCAGTTGTTCGATGTCTTTTAAGTGGTATAAATGTGCCAAAGTTATTTTGGCACATGACGATTCTTACAGCTACTTTTCTCATTAATCGTACCCTTAGTAGAGTCTTAAATGGAAAGGCCCCCCTACAAGTGCTTCAGCCTAATATTACTCTTTTTTCCATCATGCCTCAGGTGTTTGGATGTATATGTTTTGTTCAAAATCGTAGCCCTTCTTATACTAAAATAGACGACAAGGCCATTAAATTTATCTTTTTAGGGTACTCTTCCAAGTCAAAAGGTTACCGGTGTTATGATCCAGTACACAAACACACATCACTCTCTTGATGTCACCTTTCATGAGCATTCCCCTTTTTATGGTTCTAACACTATCTTGCAAGAAACTTCTACTCTCGATCAAAGAGGCTTCTCATCTTGCTCGTCCTCTTCCTATTTTCCAAGAAGAGCCTTCTCTTGTTGTTTCCTCACCCCCTTTGCAGGTATATTCACGCCGCCTTCGTGCTCCGCCTTAACTGCCTTCATCCTCCTCAGACTCAGGTACATCTCTCGCTTCTTTACATTGCCCTGACCCTGTTCCTGTTCCTGAGTCTCAGCATCCAACTCAGGACCGCAAACCCCCTGCTAGATTTGGATTCGCTTGTAGTACTGATTATCTTATTTCGCAATATATCTCTTATGATTGTCTTTCAGGGTCTTACCGAGCCTTTCTAGGCAAACTTGATTCCATTTCCATTCCTAGAACGTTGTCTGAGGCTCTCTGGAATCCTAATTGGATGTCTACTATGAAGGTAGAAATGGATGCTTTGCAACATAATGAAACATGTGAGCTTGTATCTCTCCCTCTTACTGAAAAAACTGTTAGTTGCAAATGGGTATTCAGTGTTAAATATCTGGTTGATGGTTCTATTGATCGGTATAAAGCCCGTTTGGTGGCCAAAGGGTTTACTCAGATTCCTGGTAAAGACTTTAATGATACCTTCGCTCTTGTAGCTAAATTGACCTCAGTTCATTTGCTTAGTCTCCGCCTCTCACAATTGGCCTCTTCATCAGCTTGATGTGAAGAATGCTTTCCTTAACGGTGATCTTCTTGAGACGATTTACATGGATCCTCCACTCAATTTTTGGGTTGAGGGGGAGTATGCCGGAAAGGTCTGTCGATTGCGGAAGTCTTTGTATGGATTAAAACAATCTCCCAGAGCTTGGTTCAGCCGCTTTAGTGATGTAATTCTATCCATAAAGTTTGTTAGATGTCATTTTGACCATACATGTTTTATCCGCCGTTCCTCCAATGGTCGATGTATCATTTTGCTTGTCTATGTTAATGATATCATCATTACTGGCAATGACATCCCTGGGATTGCTCAAGTAAAGCTTCAATTGGTTAAAGCTTTTGATGTGAAAGACCTTGGGCAGCTCAGATATTTCTTGGGAATTGAGGTTGCTAGATCTAAGCAGGGTATCTCCTTATCGCAAAGGAAGTATGTCTTGGATCTTCTTCGAGACACGGGTATGCTTTGGTGTAAACCTGCTTATACTCCTATGGATCCTAATCTAAAGATCTCGATTGAATCCGAAGATCTCCTTTCTGATCCCTCGCAGTATCAGCGCTTGGTAAGAAGATTGATTTATCTTACCAACACCCGTCCTGATTTGGCTTTTGCGGTTAGTGTTGTGAGCCAGTTTATGCATGCTCCTCATACAGCTCATATGGATGCAGTATATCATATTATTAGCTATCTTAAGTCCTGTCCTGGACTTAGATTATTCTATTCTTCTAGCAAGCAAGTTGGGCTACCCTGCTTCAGTGATGCAGACTATGCTGGGTCCAAGACTGACAGACGTTCCACATCTGGCTTCTGTACTTTCTATGAAGACCATCTTATATCCTGGAAAAGTAAGAAACAACCTGTAGTTTCGAGATCTTCAGTAGAGGCTGAGTATCGTGCCATGGCTCTTGGTACTTGTGAGATTCTCTGGCTTTGATCTTTCTTGGAGAAGCTAGGGCTAGGAGAAAAACAGTCCTCAGACTTGTTTTGTGATAATAAGTCAACCATCATGCTTGCTTCGGATTCTGTTCTTCACGAGAGGACTAAACATATAGAGGTGGACATTCATTTTATCAGAGAGAAGGTTCGTTCGGGAATTATCAAGCCGTGCTTTGTTCGTTCCTCTAATCAGTCGGCCGATGTGTTCACCAAATTTGTTGGTCCATCTTTGCGTCATTCCTCGATTACCAAGCTGGGCTTGAATGATATCTTCACTCCAGCTTGAGGGGGAGTGTTGAAATATCTTTATCATTTTTATTTTTATTTTTATTAGCTGTTTTAACCTTTTATTAGATATTTTATGTAAGATCCCTATAATCATGGGATCACGTAGATAAGATCCCTGTAATTATAAGATCCTCATAATCATGGGATCCCATAGATTTTGGCATATTTTATGTCTTTCTTTGAATTGATTTCCTTTCTTTGTACACTATTCTTGTATATAAATATAGATCTTGGCTCTCAGTTTGAGTAAGCCAAAACCCAAAACTTCTTTTTTAAAACCATGAACAAGCTGCACGAAGGAATCAACAAATTCAAGTGAATGCATACATGGAGGTGGATGAAAATAATAAATTGACTGGCTTGGCACTTTAAATAACCTCAAAAGAACATATGCCAGTACTATCATTAGTCAAACTAGTACAACAAACTCCATGATGGGTAAAAACAAGTTCTAAGTATCTAGGTGCATACTAACATTAAAACTAACCAACTTTCTTAGTCCTTGGTTCACAACCTCAATTTTCCTATCTGTCATCGAACAAGATGCAAAAGGAAACTTCAAATTTGTTCCTAAAAATGTACAAAGTGTCTTCCAGAAATTATTGCGGTACTTGATATCTTTATTCAACACAATGGAATTAGATGACTTATGATATTTTAAAATTCTTTCAAAACGATCTTGAGTGAATTCTTTTTGTGCAAACTAATCATTTGGTTGACTCAGTTTAACATATTCACAAGGATGTGTGAGATTTTGTGTGACATTGAATATGATCCTGGGGCCAAGGTAATTGTGTTTTGCACAACATTCATGTGGCAATTCAGACACATCTTGACAAATAGAAACGATTACTTCCATAAAATCAATGGACAAAAGGCCCAAAGAATGTAGAGCCTTTGGAAGAGGGGAGTAGTTTTTCAAGACTTTCTCTCCTAACTTATAATAAGATTGAGGTGAAATAGTCTGATTTCCTTTTCCTAACACTAGTTTGAAGAGGACGAAGTTGCTCTACGAAGATATAGTCGCATGTACAAGGGTCATAATTTGCTCTTACATGTTAAAAGATATTGTCCGGATGATAATCTCTTATTTATGTTAAAAACTACTGAAGCATCTGGACAATCAACTCTTCACATTCCAAATCTAACATTATTAATCATGACTTACACTTGCAAATGTGTTAAGGGTTTTGACCCTTTTATCATAAGATGGACTGATCTATCATATTGACTTTCAAAAGATGATACAATCATTGTAACTCACTAAGGCATGAAGCTACTGCAACTCTAACATCACAATCTATAATCCTTTAAAATTCTTTAGCAATTAAAAAAATACCCCAATGTTAAATCATACTCTTCAGGAGATATATATACAGATATTAATCTACTATTATAATAAATATTTAACAAAATAACAAAATATAAAATGTTACTCTAAAGGATATGAAAAAAAATATAAAAATATTTCTGAGCCAGGATCAAACTCAAAGATTCACTAAGAATACTGATAGTACGTGGTCAAACCTGGTGAACACAGCTACATGCGGATGTACAGGATATCGATAGCCATTAAGCAGAATCATTTCTTGAGCGATCCAGAGAAAGCCTTCATTATTGGAGAGAGAGTGCAACTTGCATTGAAGCACATGAGTCCTAGTGTACTTTGCAAAGCAAGTGATTAGTTTTGTTAAGCAAACAAAGGAGTTCACTGATTGAGGATGGAATTTGAAAAAGCCTATTTCCAATTTTCAAAAGCAGTTGTTCCAAATTTATTTTCAACGTTGTTTTTGTTTTCCTTTCATTTTCACACCAGTTAATTCTATTTCTAATGGGAACCTTGGTTTGGACTCAACAATCTTAACCTTGCTTGGCTTATAACAAAGCCATTGGGGACATAAAACGAACAAAGCCATTGGGGACATAAAACGATATTCTCCTCTGACATCGTTAAGAAGATGTATCAACTAGGTCAGTGGATAAAGTTTAAAGAAGGTTGTTAATAGTCATGGTGAAATGGTAGGACATAAGAATGGTTGAGGATAATGCCAACATAGACCTCAAATTGAATCAAGTACACTAAATTATAAACTCGAACAATGCACAACTAAGAAATCTGAATGCAAATGAAATTAATTATGCTAGAAGTAATGCACTGGTGTCGGTACTTAGGTGTAAAATTAAAGGTGGAAACAATAAAAAAGATATATATTTATTTGGTTCAAGGGTTCAATTAGGACCATTTGCAATTTCTAAACTAATCAAATGGATAAAAGTACTAAAACAACTTTCTGAAGTCCTTTGTGATCAACCCAAATATTGAATGCTACTAAAAAAGTCAATCTCATTTTATTCGTTTTTTTATTTTTATTTTTTTTTTGAACTGGTTCACAACTGGAATTGTTGAACTGGTTCAATTTTGAACTGATTTCAGAACTTGTTCAAAACTTGAATAGCTCTATACCCCAAACCAAACAGGGCTGGTGTAATTCTGGTTGGCACTTGGGCTGAAGTAATACTAGACTGGGCCAAACAACTAATCTGATCTGATCCTCTGATCCTCTGATATGTATACCCTGCGCTTTCTTTCCAAATGGATAGAAGACCAAAACTTTAGGCTTGAATCAGTGACCTTCCAGCAATGACAACAACGAACAGCAGAATCGACTCCGACGATGGTCATGAAACTAACGATGGCGAGGGCAACGCGATGCGATTCTGACTACGGCTTCCGGCAATGATGTTTGTATCAGATTCCAATTTGAGGATTTGCAGCGGCGGTGAAGGTTGACGACGACAAGAACGAACAAAAAGCTCTTTGACAACTGCGACACGGCAAGGAAGCTGTTGGTTTGAGTTCTGTAGATTGGTTGTGGGTTTGGGTCCTGTAATTGTGTTTGGGTTTGTTGTTCTGTTTGGTGGGTTAGATGGCTTACTGCTGTTTTGGTGGAGGTGGGTTGGTTTGTTTTTGGTCTGGGCTAAAGTTTTGCAAGACTTGATGGATGGCAGCAGTAGTGGCAGCTAGGGTGTTGACTAGGTTCTGATTGTACGTTTTGGGTGGATGAGAAATGAGGATGAACAGACTTGTGAACAGTAGAGTCAACAACGTGAATCTTTTGCTCTGATACCAATTGATGCAGCAACGGGTAAGAACGATTCGATAACAGAATTCAAATAAGAAAGAGGATAAGATAGAGACTGAGAGAGAGATAGAATTAGAATAATAGGGGAAGAAATCAAAATGATGGAGAAAAGAAGAATAACAGAGGGAGAAATCAGAATCGAGGAAGAAACCACAATAATTTCTGAATAATAATCAATAATCAATAATCAATATCAAAAACTAACTTTCACAATGTCTGAACCAATATATAAATAAACATCAAATAAAAAACCCTAATCAACCTTTTATCATAAATAAAACCCTAAATCGCTAAAATATTCCATAATAATAATAATAAATAAACTAAAATCCCTAGTTCTATCTTTCTTTCCCATGTCTCCCAATAGTAGGTGTGGGCCATGTGGTCTTCAAGCTCTCAGGCCAGGCCCGGTTCCGGTTCTCCATCAATAAGACGGTTGATGAAACTTCACATCACTACCCAGACTGATGTGTTTTAGCATAGGGATGTTTGTATTAGGAATACAATGTATCAGGCAGAGATCAATCTAAAGCAGAGAGGATGAAGTCTTCAGTTACATAGGAGAAGAATGACCCGACATTAATTGAAAGGATCACCAGCAGCATACTATAGGTTAAACCTACGAACTATGCTCCTAAAAGTAATGATGACCCTCAACCTGAAGTATCAAAATTAAAATTCCACCCTACTAAGCGTACCAAAATTCTCAATAGTCAGTCAAAAAAAATACTCAAAACACATTTTCTTTAACTCCAAATTTCTAGAAGTAATATGAACAAAAAGAACCTGCAACACGATTCAATTCTTGCAACATGTCATCCGTATCTTCCACATAAAACATTGAAGTTGTAAAGCTCAACAACTCGAAGATTTAACTCTCCACTATAATGAAAACAGAAATGAGAGAAAAAAGAAAAAAAGTAGTAGTTATTTCGGAGAAGAGAACAACAGAACACACAAAACCAGAATAAAATATAAGGTTATAGAAATTAAACCACAAAAGAACTAATATTAACACTCGAGGATAAAAAGTAAATCTCAGTGCTATCTAGGAAAAGGAAGGACGTATTACCAAAAAAACAATGGAATGGACGTTTTCTATAACACTAAGGGAGGAGAAAACGGAGATGGGGAATCAAGCAGCAGACCCCTTCACAAAGAAAATACCACAACACTACCGTTCCTACAAATTGTTATTAGATAGATACAACAAATTCAAATTTCTAATTCCACAATAATAATCTAACCTCACTCTTGACAGCAGGACACACTCACGTGTGTGTCATAACAGCACCATATACATTCAATCACTTAGATCTTGAAATATACCATGAGGTCCCTAAGAAACAAGAAGCCATCCAGGCATCAGGATACAGAAGCGGAATTTACTAGAACAGGTTAAATAACTGCAATCAAGTCCCCAAGCACATGCTGCTAAATATAGCTTCAACATGTTGCAACGAGAAAGCAGAGAACTCTCTAAACAGGCTGCTGACGCACATTCCCCAAGAGTGTAAGTGTGTACATATCCATATGTTATAAGAACCTCAATCATAGTAAGTGAGGATCAAGCAGCATTCCTACGATGAGAAGATGGAATCATAGTTAGAGAAGTGTTCTCACACATTTTAAGAACCATCAATTTCACCAATGATCCGCTGATCGCATCTATATTGGCAAGTAAAAGGAAAAAATGCAATCTAAAAATATCTATTATAAACCATGCGAAAGTGTGAGGGTATAAAGTTTAACCGCCGGCATGCAACTGAACCTGCCTTTAATATGTCAATTTCCTTGTAATGGATGAAACGACAAAGAGTAAAGAGTCAACAAAAACCCTGCATGAAAAGAATATAAGAGAACTAGCAGCCTGCAAACAAGGAAAGGCAACTACAATCAGCAGCCTCACATGAAGGCAACGAAACAATATTCTCATTTCATCTTTCGACTCAATGGTGAAGAGAGAGTCATTAAAAATGGTTCCAATAACCTCATTTAGACAAAGGTGAGTTTTCAATTTAACACAACCACCAAAAGGAACGAGGGGATAGCAGAAGACTCTGCAAACACTAAGTACCAATAATTTCATTTACACAAGGAGTGTTACAAGAGTTAGAATTCATTTTTGTTTGTTAAGGGCATTACTGTAATTTTGCTTACTTAATACTAGTATAAATACATAAAATAGAACCCTGACATCCATCAGATTCTCCTCCTCCTCTCTAACCCTAAAACAGAGTGTCATTCACTTTAACTGAGAGAGGAGGAGTCTCTACACCACTTCAAGAGGTAAGGTAACAAGAAAAGACAAATTTCAGGTAAAAGATGGCATCCATAGACAAATGCAAATTGAAAGCCAACACTAACACCGGAATGACAAAGATAAAGAGAACTAGGAGACATAACTAGATGATGGGATATAATGCTATAAATAGCAATGGTTCTTTGGTCAACTCTTAACTACTTATCAACACATCTTCTATAATACAAATGGTAAACGCTATCTTCTGGAACAATAATCACCAATCGTCTCATCCAACAAGCAATTCACCCAAAAACGATACCAGCAATACTTTCCCAATAGATTATTAGTGTGTACACATAAAAGAAGCAAAGTTAACAGCCCAAACTGATGCATCACTAGATGGAATCTAGCATTATTCAACTGTCAAGAAATTTCGTATGATCCCTACAACATAACCCAACATGCAGGACAAAAATATCAACATGGCAAACAAACAAAAAGAGGGCAACAAATAAAACTAGTATTTATTTACACTTTTCTTTTAATTCTAAATACAATCTCAGCAACATAGAGTTGCTGCTAATTGCATTACACATTAGCCAATGGAAAAGAAGGCGGAAGCAAGATAGAATGATCTCCCCGTACTCTCCAAAATCCATATAAAAAAAACACAAATAAATATATCACACATAAAAACTAACATAAACAAATAAACAGAATGCACATATAAACGAGAACACTTGTATTGGGGTCCGCACGATAGACATCATAGACAAATAACTGTTTGATGTTCCAACTGCGGGTGCTCAATCAGTGAATTGCAATATATCCTCCCATACGTTCACTGCAACGAATAAAGAACAAAGAACCATATCACCAAGAATCGATATTAAAAAGAGATGTGTATTTGCAATTCAATCTATGTTGCATCAAAACTTATTTGGTTTAACCAAGATGGTCCAACCTACTCTTGGAATTCAAAGCACTGCTATTAACCTTAGACTAAGAATCTAATTTAAACAAGATGCATACAATTATCCAAGTATAAGATTGAAAATGCAAAAATGTAAGACATCACATCTTAAAATATGATATCAACAATATGTGTCTCACAAAATAGATAAGACCATCATTTTAAGGAAATGCAGATATTAGTAGGTGAGTGCTTTTAATGACGCAAATCACCAAGAAAAGTACTGAGCACAGTCCACAAAAGGGAAAAAAATAACCGCAGTCAATCAATTGCAGCCACCAAACACCAGAAAGCAAACAGCTAGCAGAAGCTCCACCAGTTAGAAAAAATGGATAATAAGATAACAAGAACAAATATATATATATATATATACACGCACACACAATCAGAAAACTCATCAGCTGAGATGGCGTAATTACAGTGATGGCAAAACCCAGAATGGAAGTCGATTGTCCAAGAGTTAAGTTCAGTCTGAAAAGGAAATGCATCCTTAATTTTTTTTTTGGTTTGTGTGCGTGTGGGAGGGGGGAAGAATTTGCTTCCTTACAAAAAGGAGGAAGATAATACAAAACATAAGATACCAAGGTTTAGAGTGTATCCATAAAACACAAAACAATTTGGTTCAGAAAGAAGATGGAAAGGAAAGAACAAATAGCTTGTAAGCAGCCGCAACATCCTGTATCGTTAACAATCTAACAGAAGCAGAAAGACAGAAAAGAAAGTACCAACAACAGCTATATATCCTAACAGAAACTTACAAGCAGAAGTGCTATAACAACAGCAGCTATATATCATTCGCACGAGACTTATAAAAATTAAAGGGTAAAAGATATCATTCGCATCAGGCTTATAAAAATTAAAGAGCAAAAGATTGATCATTTCCTGCAATCTAACCACACTTAGCTATTCCAAACGACCGTGCTAAAAATCCACCTTAAGGTCAGGTCCAAGCAAAGCGACTACAAACAAGCAAAGTGTCGGTAAACACCAAAGAGAGTTTTAAAGCAAAAATAAAGAAAATAGAACAAAAAGCAAAAACAAAGAATTAGTTTTTGGCAGGATATAGTCCAATAACAGAAGTAAGAAGTCCAGCCACGCAAAATAACAGAAGTAAGAAGTCCAGCCACGCAGAAGGCTCTTTTAACTTTCACCAAGTCCATCTTCAAGTAATAGATTGCAAACAAGTAAAAAAGTAACAACCAACCAGCAAAAGGAACTCATTCACACATGCTACAAAACAAAAACTAAGAATAAAAGAATGTTGCAGAGACGGGATTTGAAATCGTGACCTCAAGGTAATGAGCCTTGCAAGCAACCGAACTGCTCTCTGCCCTACACTGAAGAGAAGTGAGAACTAATAGACAAACAAGGATTTAATGCACCCCTCCACTATATATCTGTACAAATAGAATAGCCCATTTAAAGAGAACAGTAATTCTAATCCTCACCTAATATTTCAAGTAAGATGGATCCATCAACTTTTAGAACAAAAGGCAGAAAAGGTGAGAGAGATGAAGAAAGATTTAAACAGAGCAGTAAAAAATGAGTATAAGGGGAAATAATACAAAAGATACTGTTACACAACTTTCAAAATGTAAATAAGCACTAACCAAGATCAATCAAATGCAGCCTGCCACAAGGACCCAACTGCACTTTGACATTTACTTTAGTCTTTATTAAGATCCTGCAAAAAATCCCCCCACTGTTATTATTCAAAATCAAGTTCACCTAAATTTGTTAGTAACAAATATAAAAATCATTGACAAGGAAGATAATACAAAACACAAAACACCCTCGTGAAAGAGAAGTGTAAGTGAAGAACCGAGGGGAAAAAAGAAAAAGAAAGAAAGCACAAAGCAGAGGAGAGCCTTTGCAAGAAGCCCTTGAAAGCACAACCATTCAAAAGTACTGTACCACAGCAAGGCCTTCAGCAGAAAATCTACAAAGCAGAAAATCCATAAAATTTGTACCTCAGAAATTAGAGATAGAGCGTAATTACTTCCAAGAAATCAAAAGAGAAGGGGAAAAAAAAAGTTTTCAAGGTTCACATGTCCAGCTGGACAACAGGCACTCTAAAAGAGTTTTAACAATGATCCAACTATTACTCGTACGAGTGTTCAGATCACGTAATGTGAACAACTGGCATAACCTACAAGAAACAAAACTGCAGATGCACCTATCAAGGACCATTCTACACTTTGCAAGATATAGCTGCGGAGAACAAAATATTAACTTTTTAGAAGCCAACCAAAATATCAGTCTAGCTACTAGATACTATGTAAATATTTTCCACCCGTCACAAAAACTGGAAACTACAAAACCTAAAAGCCAATACCTTCTCTACATAGGAGTCCAGGCATGAAACCAGCAAACAATAAAAACTCATTCACATGCTGAAACAAAAAATTAAAAATTAAAAATTAAAAAATATAAAATAAAATAAAATAAAATAAAATAAAATAATACTGCAGAGACGGGATTTGAACCCATGACCTCAAGGTTATAAGCCTTGCCAGCTACCAAACTTCTCTGCCCCGCGCTGAAGACTAGAACTGAGTACACTATTATATACAAACAAGGATTTAATGTGCCCCTCCACTATATCCGTATAACTAGAATTAACCAATTTATAAATGAATTGTAAAGGAATTCTCTAATCCTCACCTAATATTTCAAGTAAGAAAGCTCTACGAATTTTCAGAACAAATGATAGAAAAGAGAGAGAGAAATGAAGATTAAAAACTAAACACAGCAGTACAAAAAAGGGAAGATGGTGAAATAATACCAAATATACTGCTACAACTTTCAAAACGTAAATAAGCAAAAAACCAAGACAAATCAAATGCTGCCTACCACAAGGTCTCGACTGTACTATGACATTTCCCGAACCCTTGTGGCCTTCTTGAGATCATACATAAAAACACGCAACTACTATAATACAGGCAATTACGTAGGTCCGACAAGTTCGATTGATTGAAGACTACAAGAAGCCTAAAAGAACCTATCCACATGCAATCAATACATTCTGAGTTTGAACTAAATATTACCTGAAACCAATTCATCGGTCGATCATTCAATCAAAGCTCTCTGAATGGATCAAAGCATAAATTCCAAGCTTTCGAAAAAAAATCTAAAAAATAAAAGTTTAGAATCAAAACCAGTGTAGGAGCCAAACAAATATTAAAGGTCAAACTAAGGTATTTAATGAAGTCCATTTACCGGCAAATATCCACCATGATCTTCTTAGTTTCTCTGTCTGCCATCACTTCAAAAAAATGCCCATAAACTAGGATATGCCAATGACTTAATATCCTAACACAAACTTAATATAAGATTGATCATTTTCTGCAGTCTAACCAGGTAAAGGTTCTCTTAGCTCTTCCAAAAGACCATTCTCAAAATCCACTACAAACAAGAAAAATAACAAGCGTCTGCAATCAACAAAAATAGAGGTCAAGCAAAATCCAAGAAGATAGAACAAAAAACAAATACAGATAATTAGATACTCTTCTGTTTTCAACTAATCACAGGATGTACAGTCCAATAACAAGTAAAAAGCCCAGCCACAAAAAAGTTTCTTTTACTTTTGCTAAGTACATCTTCAAGTGACTGCAAAATGCAAAAAGCAAAAAAAATTAAAAAAGTAACAAGCAACCAGCAAAAGAAACTCATTCACACATCCTGGGATTAAAAAAAAAATGCTGCGGAGACTGGATTTGAACCCAAAACTGAGAACTAATAGACAAACAAGGATTTAATGCACCCCTCCACTATATCTGTGCATACATATAGAATAACCCATTTATAGTGAATTGCAAAGGAATTCTAATCCTCACCTAATATTTCAAGTAAGAAAGATACATGAATTTTAAGAACAGGTAGTGAAATAATTACCAAATATACTCTGTTACACAACTTTCAAAATGCAAATTAGAACAAACCAAGACAAATTGAAATGCTGCCTAACACAAGATCCAGACTGCACTATGACATTTACCGAACACTACTGGCCTTCATTGAGATCCTACATGAACCCATGCCATCAAAGTTAGGAGCCTTGCGAGCTACCAAACTAAGTCTACCCCACGCTGAAGACAAGAACTGAGAAAAAATAGACAAACAAAATATACTGTGCTCCTCCACTGTATCTGCACAAATAGACTAAGCCATTTATAATGAATTCTAAAAGGAAAAGTAATCCTCACCTAATATTCCAAGTAAGAAAGATCCATGAATTTTAAGAACAAATGGTGGAAAGGAGAAATATATATGAAGGAAGAATAAACACAGCGATAAAAATTGGGAAGATGGTGAAATAAAATCAAATATACTGTGAAAAAACTTTCAAAACATGAATAAACACGAACCAACACAAATCAAATGCTGCCTCCCACAAGGTCCCGACTGCACTATGACATTTCCCAAACACCCTTCATTGGGATCCTACATAAAAACACGCCACTACTATAATACAGGCACCGAATGCATAGGTCCAACAAGTTCGATTGATCAAAGACAATAAAAAGTCTAGAAGGAATTCAACCTATCCACCATGCAATCGATGCATTCTCACTTTGAACTAAATATTTACCTGAAACCAATTCAATCGATTGATCATTCGATCAAAAATCTCTGGATCGATCAGCTCATAACTTCCAAGCTTTCAAAAAAATCTAAAACTTAAAGTTTAGAATCGAAACAGTTTAGGAGCCAAACCAAGATCAAAGGTCAAACTAAGGTATTTACTAAAGTCCATTTACCTGTACCTAATTCTGCGATTGATGATACAACTATTCCACCATGATCTTCTCAATTTTTTGTCTGCCATGTCTTCAAAAAAATGACAATAAAAAACTCAAGGATCTTTGATATATCAACTCAGGTTTTGGGTAATACGATATGCCAATGACTCGATATCCTAATTCTTACAACGAAGAATATCCCATGCAGTCTAACCAGGTAAAGGTTCTCTTAGCTTTTTTCCAAAAGTCCGTTCGCAAAATCAACTACAAACAAGCAAAATAACAAGAGTTTGTAAACACCAAAGAGAAAGGTCAAACAGAATCCAAGAAGAAGAAAACACAAAAACAGAGAATTAACAAGAAGTCCAGCCACACAAAAGGCTCTTTAACTTTCACCAAGTCCACCTTAGCAAAAAAGTAACGAGCAACCAGCAAAAAAAAAACCCAAGAATAAAATAATGCTGCGGAGAAGGGATTTGAACCCATGACGTCAAGGTTAGGAAACTTGCGAGCTACCAAACTTCTCTGCCACAGGCTGAAGACAAGAACTGAGTAGATAAGACAAACAAGGATTTAATATGCTCCACCATTATATCTGCACAAATAGAATAACCCATTTAAAATAAATTGTAAACGAGTAGCAATCCTCATCTTATATTTCAAGTAAGAAAGATCAATGAATTTTCAGAACAAATGGTGGAAAAAAGAAATATAAATTAAGGACGAATAAACAGAGCAGTAAAAATTGGGTAGATATTTCACCAAATATACTGTTACACAACTTTCAAAACATAAATAAGCACAAACCAAGACGAATCGAATGCTGCCTACCACAAGGTCCCAACTGCACTATGACGTTTCCAAACACTACAGGCCTTCATTGAGATCCTACTTAAGAACACGCCACTACAATTATACCGGCACCGATACATAGATCTAACAAGAAGTCAAAAAGGAATTCAACCTATCCACCATGCAATCGATGCATTCTGACTTTGAACTACATATTACCTAAAACCAATTCAATCAGTTAATCATTCGATCAAAGCTCTCTGGATCGATCAACGATTAAAAAATTACAAGCCTTCCGAAAAAAAATATAAAACTTAAAAGTTTAGAATCAATAACAGTTTAGGAGCCAAAACAAGATCAAAGGTCAAACTAAGGTAGGTATATTTACTAAAGCCCATTTACTTGTACCAAATTGTCCGATTGAGGATGCAAATATTCCACCTTGATCTTCTCAATATTTTGTCTGCCATGTCTTCAAAAAAATGTCCATAAACAACTCAACGACTTTAACACATAACATCGATCATTTCCTGCAGTCTAACCAAGTAAAGGTTCTCTTAGCCTTTCAAAAAGACCGCTCTCAAAATCAAACAAGCGAAAAACCAGAGAGAGGACCGCTCTCAAAATCAAACAAGCGAAAAACCAGAGAGAGGTCAAGCAAAATCCAAGAACAAAAAAATAAAACAGAGAATCAGATGCTCTCTTCCATTTTCTACTAATCACAATATGTATAGACCAATAACAAGTAAAAAGTCCGGCCACACAAAAGGCACTTTAGCTTTCGCCAAATCCATCTTCAAGCAACTGCAAACAAACAAAAAAGCAAAAAAGTAACGAGCAACCAGCAAAAAAAACTTATTCACACATGTTAAAAAAAATAAAAATAAAAACCCAAGAATAAAAATAATGCTACGGAGACGGGATTTGAAACCATGACGTCAGGGTTAGGAGACATGCGAACTACCAATAGTGGTAAAAATAGAATAACCAACTTATAATAAATTATAAAGGAATAGTAATCCTCACCTAAAATTCCAAATAAGAAAGATCCATGAATTTTCAGAACAAATGGTGGAAAATAGAAATATAGATGAAGGAAGAATAAACAATAGTGGTAAAAATTGGGAAGATGGTAAAACAATAACAAATATACTGTTACACAACTTTCAAAACATAAATAAGCACAAACCAAGACGAATCGAATGCTGCCAACAACAAGGTCCCACTGAGATCCTACATAAAACAACCACAATACTATCATTAAGGCACCAAATACGTAGGTCTGACAAGTACGATTGATCGAAGCATACTGGAAGTCTCACAGGCATTCAATCTATCGACCTACGTATTCAGTGAAATAATAACAAATATACTGTTACACAACTCTCAAAACGTAAAACTAATGTATTTACTAAACGAGATTAAAGTTCAAACTAAGGTATTTACTAAAGTCCATTTACCTGATACCTAATCATGCGATCGAGAATTTAAATATTCCACCATGATCTTCTCAATTTTTTGCCTACATGGCTTCAAAAAAATGTCCATAAACAACTCAAGGCACTAAGATACATTACAACTCGGGTTTTGGGTACAAACTCACAGAAACATCGATCATTTACTGCAGTCTAACCAGGTAAGGGTTCCCTAACCTCTTCCAAATGACCGCTCTCAAAATAAACTATAAACAAGCAAAATAACAAGTGTTGGAAAACACCAAAGAGAGACGTCAACCAAAGTTCAAGAACGAAAAATGAAAACAGAGAGAATTAGATACTCTCTCCTGTTTTCAACTAATTACAGGATTACAGTCCAACAACAAGAAAAAAGTCCAGCCACCCACTAGGCTCTTTAACTTTCACCGAGTCCATCTTCAAGTGACTGCAAACAAGCAAAAAAAGTAACGAGCAACCAGCAAAACAAACTTATTCACATGTTAAAAAAAATATATCCAAGAATAAAAATAATGCTGCGGAGACGGAATTTGAACCCATTACGTCAAGGTCAGGAGCCTTGCGATCTACCAACCCATGCTGAAGACAGGAACTGAGAACAAATACACAAATAACGAATTAATATGCCCCTCCACTATATCGGTACAAATAAAATAACCCAATTCTAATGAATTGTAAAGGAATAGTAATCCTCTCCTAATATTCCAAGTAAGAAAGATCCATGAATTTTCAGAACAAATGGTGGAAAAGACAAGTATAGATGAAGGAAGAATAAACACAGCGATAAAAATTGGGATGATGGTGAAATAATACCAAATATAAGCACAAACCAACACAAATAACGAATTAATATGCCCCTCCACTATATCGGTACAAATAAAATAACCCAATTCTAATGAATTGTAAAGGAATAGTAATCCTCTCCTAATATTCCAAGTAAGAAAGATCCATGAATTTTCAGAACAAATGGTGGAAAAGACAAGTATAGATGAAGGAAGAATAAACACAGCGATAAAAATTGGGATGATGGTGAAATAATACCAAATATAAGCACAAACCAAGACGAATCGAATGCTGCCCACCACAAGTGACTGCAAACAAGCAAGAAAGTAAAGAACAACCAACAAAAGACACTTAAATCACATGTGCTAAAAAAAAAAAAATACCAAGAATAAATTAAAATGTTGCAGATACAGGATTTGAACCCATGATGTCAAGGTTAGGAGCCTTGCGAGCTACTAAACTGCTCTGCCACACGCTGAAGACGAGAACTGTGAACTAATAGACAAACAAGGATTTAATATGCTCGTCCACTATATCTGCACAAATAGAATAATCCATTTATAATGAATTGTACAGGAATAGTAATCCCCACTTAATATTCCAAGTAAAAAAGATCTATGAATTTTCAAAACAAATGGTGGAAAAGAGAAATATAGACGAAGGAATAATAATAAACAGAGTGGTAAAAATTGGGAAGATGGTGAAATAATTCAAAATATACACTTAAAAAACTTTCAAAGCGTAAATAAGCACAAACCAAGATGAATCGAATTCTGCCTACCACAAGGTCCCGACTGCACTATGACATTTCCTGAACACTACTGGCCTTCATTGAGATCCTACATAAAAACACGCCACTACTGTTATACAGGCACCAGATACGTAGGTCCAACAAGTTCAAATGATTGAAGACTACAAGAAGTCTACAAGGAAATCACCCTATCCACCATGCAATCGACGAATTCTGACTTTGACCTAAATATCATCTGAAACCAATTCAATCGGTTGATCATTCAATCAAAGCTCTCTGGATCAAACAACACATAACTTCCAAGCTTTCAAAAATAATCGAAATCTAAAACTTAAAGTTTAGGACCAAAATAGTTTAAGAGCCGAACCAAGATCGAAGGTCAACTAAGGTTTTTACTGAAGGCCATTTACCTGATACATAATTGTGCGACAAAGAATGCAAATATTCCACCATCATGATCTCAATTTTTTGTCTGCCATGTCTTCACAAAAAATGTCCATAAACAACTCAAGGCACTTTGATACATTACAACTCAAGTTTTGGGTAAGATATGCAAATGACTCAATATCCTAGAACAAACTTACAGAAACATCGATCATTTCCAGCAGTCAAACCAGGTAAAGGTTCTCTTAGCTCTTCCAATAGACCGCTATCAAAATCAACTACAAATAAAGCAAAAAACAACTAGTGTTTGTTAACACCAAAGAGAGTCGAACTAAAAGAAAAAAAAAAAAAAAAAAAAAAAAATAGAACAAAAAACAAAAACAGAGAATTCGATACCATCTTCTGTTTTCAACTAATCACAGGATGTACAGTCCAAAGACAAGGAAGAAGTCTAGCTGGCAAAAGGCTATTTAACTTTCACCAAGCCAATCTTCAAGTGACAGCAAACAAGCAAAAAGGTTAACAAGCAAAAAAGTAACGGACAACCAGCATAACAAACTTAAAAGGAATAAAAAGAAAGCTGCGGAGACGGGATTTGAACCCATGGCATCAAGGTTAGGAGCCTTGTGAGCTACCAAACTGCTCTGCCACACGCTGAAGACAAGAACTGAGAACTAATAGACAAACAAGGATTTAATATGCTCCCCCACTATATCTGAACAATTAGAATAAGAAGCCATTTGTAATGAATTGTAAAGGAATAACAATCCTCACCTAATATTCAATGTAAGAAAGATCAATGCATTTTCAGAACAAATGGTGGAAAAGAGAAATATAGATGAAGGAAGAATAAACACAGCGGTAAAAGTTGGGATGATGATGAAATAAAAACAAATATAAGCACAATCCAAGACGAATCGAATGCTACCTACCACAAGGTCCCGATTGCACTATGACATTTCCCGAACCCTTCTTTGAGATTCTACATATTAACACGCAAATACTATTATACAGGCACCGAATACGTAGGTTTGACAAGTACGATTGATCAAAGACTACAAGAAGTCTAAAAGGAATTCACCCTATCCACCATGCAATCGACGCATTCTGACTTTGACCTAAATATCAACAGAAACCAATTCAATCGGGTTGATCATTCCATCAAAGCTCTCTGGATCGAACAACACACAACTTCCAAGCTTTCAAAAATAATATAAATCTAAAACTTAAAAGTTTAGGACCAAAATAGTTTAAGAGCCACACCAAGATCAAAGGTCAAACTAAGGTTTTTACTGAAGTCCATTTACCTGATACATAATTGTGCGATTGAGAATGCAAATATTCCACCATTATGATCTCAATTTTTTGTCTGCCATGTCTTCAAAAAAATGTCCATAAACAACTCAACTCTCTTTGATACATTACAACTCAGGTTTTGGGTAAGATATGCAAATGACTCAATATCCTAAAAAAAACTTACAGAAACATCGATCATTTCCCGCAGTCTAACCAGGTAAAGATTCTCTTAGCTCTTCCAATAGACCACTCTCAAAATCAACTACAAATAAAGCAAAATAACAAGCATTTGTAAGCACCAAAGAGAGAGGTCAGGCAAAAAAAACAAACATAGAATTCGATACCATCTTCTGTTTTCAACTAATCACAGGATGTACAGTCCAAAGGCAAAGAAGAAGTCTAGCTCGCAAAAGGCTCTTTAACTTTCACCAAGCCAATCTTCAAGTGACAGCAAACAAGCAAAAAGGCAACGGAGAACCAGCATAACAAACTTATTCACACATGTTAAAAAAACACACAAAGAATAAAAAGAAAGCTGTGGATACAGGATTTGAACCCATGATGTCAAGGTTGGGAGCCTTGTGAGCTACCAAACAGCTCTGCCACACGCTGAAGACAAGAACTGAGAACTAATAGATAAACAAGGATTTAATATGCTCCCCCACTATATCTGAACAAATAGAATAAGAAGCCATTTGTAATGAATTGTAAAGGAATAGCAATCCTCACCTTATATTCAGTGTAAGAAAGATCAATGTATTTTCAGAACAAATTGTGGAAAAGAGAAATATAGATGAAGGAAGAATAAACACAGCGGTAAAAATTGGGATGATGATGAAATAATACCAAATACAAGGACAATCCAAGACGAATCGAAATCTACCTACCACAAGGTACCAATTGCACCATGACATTTCCCGGCCTTCTATGAGATTCTACATAAAAAGACGCCAATACTATTATACAGGCACCGAATACGTAGGTTTGACTAGTACGATTGATCCGAAGCCTAAGAGAAGTCTAAAAGGAATTCACCCTCCTATCCACCGTGCAATCAACACATTCTAACTTTGACCAAAATATCAACAGAAACAAATTCAATCTGTTGATCATTCGATCAAAGCTCTGGATCGAACAACACATAACTTCCAAGCTTTCGAAAATAATATAAATCTAAAACTTAAGTTTAAGACCAAAATAGTTTAAGAGCCAAACCAATATCAAAGGTCAAACTAAGGCTTTTACTGAAGTCCATTTACCTGATACATAATTGTGCGATTGAGAATGCAAATATTCCACCATTATGATCTCAATTTTTTGTCTGCCATGTCTTCAAAAAAAATGTCCATAAACAACTCAAAGCACTTTGATACATTACAACTCAGGTTTTGAGTAAGGTATGCAAATGACTTAATATGCTAAAACAAACTTACAGAAACATCGATCATTTCCTGCAGTCTAACCAGGTAAAGGTTCTCTTAAGCTCTTCCAATAGACCGCTGTCAAAATTAACTACAAATAAAGCAAAATAACAAGCATTTATAAACACCAAAGAGAGAGGTCAAGCGAAAAAAAAAAAAAAAGAACAAAAAACAAAAACAAAGAATTAGATACTATTTTCTGTTTTCAACTAATCACAGGATGGACAGTCCAAAGACAAGGAAGAAGTCTAGCCACACAAAAGACTCTTTTAACTTTCACCAAGCCAAACTTCAAGTGACTGCAAACAAACAAAAAAGTAACGGAAAACCAGCATAACAAACTTATTCACACACGTTAAAAATAAATAAAAAATAAAAAACCAAGAATAAAAATAAAGCTGCGGAGACGGGATTTGAACCCATGACGTCAAGGTTAGGAGCCTTGTGAGCTACCAAACTGCTCTGCCCCACGCTGAAGACAAGAACCGAGAACTAATTGACAAACAAGGATTTAATATGCTCCCCCACTATATCAAATAGCAATCCTCACCTAATATTCAGTGTAAGAAAGATCCATGAATTTTAAGAACAAATGGTGGAAAAGAGAAATATAGATGAAGGAAGAATAAACACAGCGGCAAAAATTGGGATGATGGTGAAATAATACAAAATATAAGCACAAATAGATTAACCCATTTATAATGAATTGTAAGGGAATAGTAATCCTCACCTAATATTTCAAGCAAGAAAGATCCTCAAATTTTCTGAACAAATAGTGGAAAAGAGAAATATAGATGAAGGAAGAATAACATGGCGGTAAAAATTGGGAAGAAGGTAAAATAATACCAAATATACTGTTACACAACTTTCAAAACCTAAATAAGCACAAACCATGACGAATCGAATGCTGCCTACCACAAGGTCCAGACTGCACTATGACACATATCGAGCATTACTGGCATTCATTGAGATCCTACATAAAAACACCCACTACTATTATACAGGTACCTAATACGTAGGTCTGATAAGCACGATTGATCGAAGCTTACCAGAAGTCACGCAGGCATTCCATCTATCAACCATGCAATCAATGAATTCTAACTCTGAACTAAATATTACCTGAAACCAATTGAATCTGTTAATCATTCGATCAAAGCTATCTTTTTCATTTGAAGCATAATTTGCAAGCTATCAAAAAAAAATTCTATAAGTTTTGAATCAAAACAGTTTATGAGCCAAACCAAGATCAAAGGTCAAACTAAGTTATTTACTTAAGTCCATTTACCTGATACCTAATTGTGCGATTGAGGATGCAAATATTCCACAATGATCTTCTCCTTTTTTGTCCGTCATATCTTCAAAAAAAATGTCCATAAACTCAAGGCACTTTGATACATTACAACTCAGGTTTTGGGTAAGATATGCCAATGACTCAATATCGTAGTACAAACTTACAGAAACATTTGATCATTTCCTGCAGTTTAACCAGGCAAAGTTTCTCTTACCTTTTCCAAAAGACCACTCTCAAAATCAACTAAAAACAACCAAAATAACAAGTGTCCGTAAACACCAAAACGAGAGGCCAAGCAAAATCCAAGCCGACAGAACAAATAACAAAAACAGAGAATTAGATACTCTTTTGATTTCAACTAATCACAGGATGTACATTCCAAGAACATGTAAGAAGTCCAGCCACAAAAAAGGTTCTTTAGCTTTCACTATGTCCATATTCAAGTGACTGCAAGCAAACAGAAAAGTAACGAGCAACAAGCAAAAGAAACGCATTCATATATGGTAAAAAAAAAATATTAAAAAACCAAGCATAAAAATTATGCATCGGAGACCGGATTTGAACCCATGACCTCAAGGTTATGAGCCTTGCGAGCTACCAAACTGCTCTGCCCCGCGTTAAAGACGAACTGAGAACTAAAAGATAAAAAAGGATTTAATGCACCTCTCCACTATATCTGTACAAATAGAATAACCCATTTATAATGAATTGCAAAGGAATTCTAATCCTCACCTATATTTCAAGTAAGAAAGATCCGCAAATTTCCTGAACAAATGGCGGATGGAAAATAGAAATATTGATGAAGGAAGATTAAACACAGCAGTAAAAATTGGAAAGATGGTGAAATAATACCAAATATACTACACAACTATCTAAACGTAAATTAGTACAAACCAAGACCAATCGAATGCCTGCCAGCCACAAGCTCTCTGGATCAATCAAAGAATAATTTCCAAGCTTTTGAAAAAAATCTAAAACTTAAAAAGTTTAGAATCAAAACAGTTTATGAGCCAAACAAAGATCAAAGGTCAAACTAAGGTATTAACTAAAGTCCATTTACCTGATACCTAATTGTGCGATTGAGGATGCAAATATTCCACATAATCATATCATTTTTTGTCTGCCATTTCTTCAAAAAATGTCCGTAAACAACTCGAGGCACTTTAATAAATTAAAACTCGGGTATTGGGTAAGATATGCCAATGACTCAATATTCGAATACAAACTTACAGAAACATTGATCATTTCCTGCAGTCTAACCAAAAGGTTCTCTCAGCTCTTCCAAAAGACCACTCTCAAAATCAACTATAAACAAGCAAAATAACAAGTGTCTGTAAAAACACCAAAAAGAGAGGTCATGCAAAATCAAAGAACTAAAAACAAAAACAGAGAATGAGATACTCTTCTGTTTTCAACTAATCACAGATGTACAGTCCAATAACAAGTAAGAAGTCCAGCCATGTAAAAGGTTCTGTAACGTTCACGAAGTCCATCTTCAAGTGACTGCAAACAAGCAAAAAAGAACGAGCAACCAGCAAAAGAAACTCATTCATACATGCTAAAACGTAAATATATGATACCCTAAATTTGCGAGTAGCAGATATAAAAATCATTGGTAAGGAAGATAATACAAAAAAAAAGAAGAGAGAATTGGAAGTGAAGTGTAAGGTAGGTAATATAAAAACACAAGATACCAAGGTTTTGCGTACATCCATCAACACTGAATAATTTTGCTTAGAAAGAAGCTGGAAAGGAAAGAACATATAGCTTGTAGGTGGAGAAAGAGTCAAATAATAAACCTCTCTAATGTGTTCCTACATCCTGTATCGTTACAATCTACAAAGACACAAAAGAAATTACCAAATTAGAAACAATTCAGTATATGCATGTTTCTGCAGTAACCTAAAACCACAGTTGAACATAAAGCTGAAAACGAAATGCAACATAAGAGAATCTCAAAACACCGATGACGAAAAAGCTGATCTGATTAAAAAAAAAAAAAAAACTCACATGGCCCAACTCAACAAAGGTTTTCCCAAAATAGCACAAATGTAAGCCAGAGGTAACAAGTAAACAGTTGCTGCAGCAGGTTGCAGGTAGCTGCTGCATCTCACCATATCAAAAGCAGAGGGATCTCTACGTATCAGAAGGGATCAACTGATGTCCAATCAGTCTCATCCAAGGAGAAGCACTGCATTCCTGAACAGCATCTTTAGTTAATCCTAAAGAGAGCTCAAAGTTGACAGTTAAAACCTAATGCATCATTACTAACAGTATATAGAATTATTGAACCATCCAGAACTGTCCTGGAACCCCTACAAGATGTAGTTACAAGCAACAGTAATAGCTATATCCAAAAAAGAATATATGTTCACAAACAACTCCAGGCACTTTGACACATTGCAATTCAGGTTTTGGGTAAAATATGCCACTCACTCAATATCCTAACACAAACTATCAAGCAGAAGGTTCTATAACAACAACAGCTATATATCATTCTCGCCATGCTTATAACAATTAAAGAGCAAAAGATTGATCATTTCCTGCAGTACAACCAGGTAGAGATTCTCTTAGCTCTTCCAAAAGACCGTACTTGAAATCATTCTTAAGGTCAGATCGAAGAAAAGCGACTACAAACAAGTAAAATAGCAAGTGTATGTAAGCACCAAAAAGATAGTTCCAGCAAAAATCAAGAAGAACAAAAAACTAAAACTGCAAATTAGATTCTCTCTTTTATTCTCAACTAATCGCAGGATACATTCCAACAAAACAAGTAAGAAGTCCAGCTATTTAAAAGGCTCTTTAACTTTCACCAAGTCCATCTTCAAGTAATAGACTGCAAACAAGCAAAAAAGTATTGACCAACCAGCAAAAGGAACTCATTCACACTGGCGAAAAAACAAAAACCAAGCATAAAAAGAATTTTGCCGATACAGGATTTGAAACCGTGACCTCAAGGTTATGAGCCTTGCGAGCTACCAAACTGCTGTGTCCTGCACTGAAGAGAAACTGAGAACTAATAGACAAACGAGGATTTAATCAATGATGGGATTTGAGTGCCTCTTATGTATTTTTGTGCATTGTATTTTGTGTGGCAAGCAACTGCGTGCATGTGTGTCCCGTGGGAGGAGGAGGATGAGGGCCCGGGGGAGTCCATCGATGAAAAATATTTGATAAATGTTTACAGAATTAGGAGTTCAAGTTTTTCTCATATAGCCAATGTTCTTAATGTATCTCTCTTTGGAGACAAAAGTACACCAAAGAACTAGAAGTAGAAGACTAGGTAAAGGAAAAGTTATTGTGATGTTAGTCATGGAGTTAAATTCAATAGCTGACTTATGATGCTACTATTCGCTGCAGCTATGTTATTCTAGAAGTTACAAAAAATAGAAAACAAGGTCGAAATATGTTCAATGTACTATTGTTGAAACAAATTTTAAGAAATCGAGTTAATACAGTCAACTTACTTGCAGAGAACAATTGGTATTTAATCCAATTAAAATCTTGCGAAATGGAGGAAAGAGGGTTCTAAATCATAAAGGATCTCGGGATGCGGAGGAATTCTTGCTAATTTGAAGAAACAGAATCTATGTTGACAATTCATGATTGGTGTTTATGCTTTTTTATTGTCCTTGTGTCTATTAAAATCGCATTTTCTAGTTGTTTCCTGGAGTTACCACATCTCAAGAATCTAAGAATCTAAGATGAAAATCAGCTCTGAAATTCTATTGCAACTTCAGAAAACTCTTTTTTTGATGGGCTGTGTAGGGAGAATTGGGTGTTAATATTGAGCTTTTATTGATTATTTCGGAATACATAGACTGATGGACTTTCATCCAGTGCAAATAAGTCAATTTGCAGATAAGTAGGTAATTTAATCAGCAACGCACAACCTACAAAAACCTAGGAACGAAGGATTTAAAAAAGGTGACTTCGTGTAAGATTAAAGACATATAATCACTTGATAAAATTAGGGGGGGTGCCTCCTAGGTATTTGCATGCATTGCATTTTGTGTGTTGTTCTGAGATCATCCAAAATAAGTATCTTTCCAACAAATCCCTACTTGTATGGTCCTAACCCTAATTGTATGGTGAATTAGGTTGCTAGAAATTAAATATATAAGTGGAGTGTGAAACAGATAGAGAGTATCTATGGATTATCAATCATATATTTAATTCAACAAAAAGTTCCAAACCAGTAAAGAACAAAATCTTGAGAAAAACACAGAAAATCTTCGTCTAAAAAGTAAACACCACCCAATCACCAATAAATCATTCACCACGAGAGAATTCCAATATGGCATGTTATTTTCTTCCAAATAAAAGAGAAACAGTTTTTTCTGAAACTTCAAATTAATATTGTAGGAATTCCCATGAATGTAAAATAATGGATAATCATACCTCGAAATTTTTAAAGATCAAATTATTTGTAATTATAATAATTAAATATTTAATTCAACAAAAAAGTTTCAAACCAGCGAAGAACATAGTTCGGAGAAAAACACAAAAAAAATCTGTGTCTTGCTTAAGACCTCATTCAACACAGCAGAATTCCAAGAAATATGGCATCAAAACATTGATATAACCATGCAATCGTAAAAGCTGCAAATTATTTTCTACCGAAACAAATAAACCTAATATCTCTATAAGAACTCACAAAAGAGGATCGATTCGACCAGAAACCCAAGACCTAAACGAGTCGCTAATGGCAATCTGACGTTTCCGACAGAATTTATAGAGAGCGATGGTGGTTTTCAAGGGCTAGGATTAAGCGGTGGATTTTAATCTAACGATGACAAATTTCCCTATATAATATTGGAGTATACAATACGCGTTTATTATAGGCGGTGGAAAATAAACCACGTGTAATATATAAATTATAAGTATTCCTTAATACAGTATATTACTCCGTATATATATTTATATATATATATATGTGAACAGGTCTACGCGCCATCACCGTTTGACCGTTTGTCGACATCCCCGTTTGACCATTTGTCGACATCCCCGTTTGACCATTTGTCGATAACCGTGTTCCAGGCTTCCAGCCTTAATCAAAAGTAAAGTGAATAATAATAATAATAATATCCTCTCTCCCGTTGGATAAAGTGAATAATAATAATATTAATAATAATAATAATGTTATAAATAAATACTTAAAAATAAAAAATATTAATTTCAGATTTTAAGAGTATATATTAAGGGCATTTTAAAGTTTATATAATTAAAATTTAAAAAAAAAATAGATTGTGTATATGTATTACTAGTATTAGGGGGCAATTTGTACATATTTTTAAATATTATAAATTTATATATAAATTCTAAATAGGACGAGTGTTTTTTGTGTTTTTTTATTTTTTATTTTTTTGTTTTTTTTTTTTGCACTGTACCCCTCTTCAGTTATTTCTCTTCACAGGCATTTCCAAAAACAATAAATAAATAAATATATATATATATATATTTTTATTATATTTTTAGAATTAAACAAAAGGATTTTTTTAATTTAGGTGTTTAATCCTTCAAGAAACAGATATAGAATAATAGAAAACAATTGTTTATGCGTCTGTCATTTTTCGCTCTATGGTATATTTTCCAAATATAAAATAAATTTAATATTAGAAAACCCTTTAAAATTTTGCAAAATTTAAGAAATACACCCTTATAAATATCAATTCTGAAATACAATTTTAATTTGTTACCCATCTCTCAACTTCAGTCCATCCTATTTTTTTTTTTGGAGGTCGACTAAAATTTGTCAAATACATCCCCGTCTATGTTCCCATCTCAATACCTTCACATAACATCCATTTTGAAAATAATCTTGGAAAATATTATCCAAAACAGTGAGTTGATCGTGTGCATCAATTTCATTTTTTTTATTTTTTCTATTTTCATTTTCTTCAAGTTGCCACGGGTTTAACATTTTGATTTATGAGTCAATAATCAGAATTAAATAATCCAAATAAGGATGTAAATTTAACCCGTAACCAAAACCCAAAAGTTGAGTGAGAAACAAATTCACCCATTTTTTCAATGTAAAAAATTTATCAAAAGAATGAATGTCTAAACTCTTGTAAAATATTATCCGCAAGGGAGAAATAGCAAAATCCAAGGGACAAAACAAATAGTGACTAAATTCTAAGAGCTAGTCATGATTCATATAACTGGGTTTGTAAACAGATAGGATTAGGACGGGCAGGAAAAATCCAGGAGGGGGAGGGGTTGAAAGTGAATTTAGTGTAATTTTTTTGTAATTTTAAGAGGGAAAAAGTGAAAATAAGAAAATTTAATGAAAAGTGAAAATTTAGTGGGGGCAACCAATGTGCCTCCCGTCCCTGCGGAAGGGATCAGGTCTGAACCGGTCCGAATTGATAAGAAATATTCAATTAAGTCCGATTCAATAATCATTATTTTATGATTTAATTCAAAAAATGATTTTTTGTTAATCAAATTTTTGATCCGATGAATCAAATCCGAAAAGTATATAACCTTTTGTAAAAAATTTTAATCTCAATAGAGATTAGCAAACAATGACAACAATGATTAAGGAGAGATAGAGAGAAGCCGTTGAAAAAATAAAATATAGTAGAAAAGTAAGTTTTAAAATTTTTATTAAAGAAAAAAAAATGAAGAGAGCCAAAATTGAGAGGGAAGAAGAAGAAGAATGATAGAAAACATTTTAATAATAGGGTAAAGTACAATAACACCCTCTGAAGTTTGGCATAAGGTTTATCATATACAAGTTTAGATTTTTTTTTGACAATGACATCCCCTTGTCAAAAATTGGATCCAAACAACCTGTTAAAAATGTAAAGAGTCAAGATTGCCCTTTAATTTTTTATTGATTTAAATTGTAAAATACCAAGACTCCTTAATTACACTTTTACCCCTAGAATACATTCATTACACCTTACCACACTCTCTAATATAAATATATATATTATATATATTATACGTATACTGTAAACCCCAAACACCATACCACAACGGAAAAAGAACCACCACCACCACTACAAAACAACAACCACTACCAAACCCACGGCCTCTGAAACCCTAACCCTAACAAACCCACCACTAAATCCATTACTACCGTTGCCACCATCACCACCAAGAAATCCATCGCCGTTGACCCCTCAAACATGGCTGCTGCATCAACGTTGTTGTCAAAGATGAAAGGCTCATCTCTCTGATGACCACGCAATTATCTAGATCTTTCTCGAGTTTGGGTGCGAAGGTGGTTGGATTGATTGATGGAGGCGAAGACAGATTTAATGGCAAGGAATCGTGTTATAAAGACGTCAAGAAAAAGCCTTAGAGTCTTTACACAGTTGAAAATAGAGATCCCAGCAAAAAAAATCAACGACTGGATAGGCACCTTCGACATCGCCGAAGAGGCGGCGCGTGTTTACGACTCCCCAGCCCTTTCGAATTCATCGTCTCTGCCGACAACAAAACAACCGCTGCCCAAACCGCAGGTCTGCATCCATCAACATAAGCGCACAGAGCCCTAGCCAAAGCAACACCGTCGAGTCCTTGGGCTTTGCACCATCGTTGATCTTCCTCCATCGTCACTTGACCTTAACTTGGCGCATAGGGATGGCAATTTTTACTGCATATTCCGCCCCTTTAATAATAGATATAGGAACAATATTTATATCGTTGGGGCGAGCATGGATGCAAAATTCTGACTCGTCGCGAGTCATGGGGCGAAGACGAATTCTGATAAATACCTAGCCCGCCCCGGCTTATATACAATCCTTTTTTATAATATATATATACCCATATTAGTATAACTTACAACCTTAAAGTGATAAACACCCTTATACTTGCCATATCGTTCTCTTATCTGAGTAGTCAAGACTAAACAAAACTTATCTCTCTAACCTCTCATGTTCTCCATAACCAAACTCCCTTACAACTAAATCTTTTTTGGTGAGTGATTTAATTTTGTAACCAAATATAGAATACGTCGACTTCAAGTTTACAATCCTTCTGTGTAAACGATCTGCAATCCACCACCACTGCTGGAGGTCGACGGTAGAGCTAAAATTTGGAATAGGTAAAGGGTTTGTTTATCATGGCTTGGGTTTCTGGTTTGGTTATGCCTTGTGTGGCTTTCTATTGGTTTTCTCTTTGCTGTCTTTGGCTGTGTTTTTTTTTTTTTTTTTGTCATGGTTATGGATTTTTTTTTTTTTTTAGAGGTGGCCCTTCTATGTTTGTAATATGTTTTCTCCTTATTGTTTGTGTTTTGATTTAGTATATATAAGTGAAAATTCATTCACTACAAGCTTTATCCTTCTCCAATTTGGGTAAGTGTAATACCCCTATATTTTTGAGGAATTATTAAATTAAATTAATTGCTTTTAATTGATTTATTTATTTTAAATTAATTTATTTATCTCCTTAGTTGTTAATTTGTTTATTTGATTTATTAGTATAATGATTATGTGTGTATGTGTTTAATAGTTAGTTGGTTCATTGGCGTGTTGACTTTGTTTGTATGGAATGACTTGGTTGTTATGATTATGTTTGTGTATGTGCTACGTGTATTTAGTTGTTTAATTATTTTATTTATTTATTTATTTAAGTTTAATGGACTGTGTTTTGAATGTTTGAACCATAGGATTTGGTCTTGGGTTATAGAAAAAGGCTTTAAAAGATTTGCGATGGTTTAAGGCCATGGATGTATGATTGATGAGTACTGAAAAGTGCGTATTTAAATACCTTAAGCTTAGATATTCTAGGACCTTTATCTATCTTATTTTTCCGTCTTAGACTAATTTCGTGTTATTGTCCTTTTTAGGTGTTTATCCCCAAAACAAGCTAATTCAGTTAAATAAGAGCATTAAAGAATCAATTTTGAGATGAATGGAAGAAATGAGCAAAGTGGAAGCAAGTGGAAGAAAATTGAAGCAAAGTGTGGAAAGTCAGTAAGTTCGATCGATCTCAACATTCCTTCGATCGATCATAAAGTGATCGATCTAGGCTTCATCAAGATGGATCCAAACTTTTGTCCTTATCCAAAGATCTCACCATCTTCGATCGATCGAAAAATTTCGATCTTATCCACACCTACCACCCCACCTAACACTTTTGTCCTTTTCCCAAAAATATCCCAAAATATCTCAGAGATTTATCTTTATTCAAAAAGGCGCCGCCAAAGATGATCGATCTCTGCAGCATTCGATGGATCTAACCTAAGTTCAATCGATCTCACCTCAGTTCGATCAATTGAACCTCCTCAAGTCCGAATTAAATCAAATTCCAAGTCATTAAAAGTTGTCTTATGGTGCAATCATTGGAGGAGCCCTTGTGCATGAATCCAGACCATTGGGTGTGACACTTGAGCCTCATATATAAAGATTTGAGCTACTTTTTACACATAGCTTTTTACATATATGCTCACATATTAGATACATTCTTAGAGAGGAAGAAATGAGGGGAGAAGAGGTTGAAGACACACTCTTGGGAGTTCTTCCATTTCCATCAAGAAGGAGGTCATTCCTACCAAGGAGATAGCCTTTGAGGGTTGGATGACTACTTTAATAAGTGGCTAAACATTTTCTTGGGGCTAGAGTTAGCCCTAAGCATGCCTTCTAGACTCTAATGCTTTGTATTTTGAGGGGATTTGAGTTGTAATCTTGTCTTGACACTTATTTTATATATGAATCTTGTTTATTCAATGATTTGTGTGGTTTAATACTTCCAATTGATCATTTCATTCTATCCATATGTCTATATATTCTAAAATAGATGTTCATGTGTTTATCTCTAGTTTTTGTGTTATTGATGCATGTTTATGTGTGTTGATGCTATGGATCTAGAGATTGTCAAGGCATAATGCTTAATAGAATACTATTGTGGTTTATTTGATGATTCATACTTATGTCTTGATGGATTGTGCCTCTCACTTAGTTTATTTAGTTTAATTTTCATGCCCTTAGCTTAGTTGTAGTGTAGTTGCCTTAGTTGTTAAATGGGAGGACAATCCATGCTTGTTGTTTGATGTTCCATGCTTATGAATACAAGTAGTATTATTCTCTAACCATGTGATGTGTTTAGATTGTGAGCTTAAGGGAAGGATTAATGGTTTAGTTTGATGTATTGTGCTATTCACTAGGTTGCTTAGACAATATATGCTTAATTGGTCATCCATGCTTGTTGAAACAATTAATCACACACTCTCAAATTGCAACACATGTTTCCCTCTCATTAATTATACATTGAATGTTTAGAATGGTGATGTTTAGTGGTGACCTCTAGACTCCAAGACCTCACTCTCTTGTTTTCTCTAAATTTCATTTAAATTGCTTATTTTACATTGAATTTGTTTAGTTTAGTTTGTAGTTTAATTAACCAACAAACCCACCTTTTGATCACTCGACCTACTAACCCTATTAATTATTTCCATTGCAAACACACCCACAATCCCTTAGGACGATCCCTACTCACCCTAACTATATTATTTTTGGTTAGAAGTAGTAGTGGCTTTTATAAATTTAAAACTTGGCCACATTGCACACTTACACCTTTTTAGCACATTCTTAAGCGTTGGTGCGACGACACACCAATGATTATCTATATATATATATATATATATATATATATAGTATGTGAAATTATATAGCTATATATAGAGATATATAATATACATAAATATATTAATATGTATACTAGTATAGTCAGAACCTTACAAGGATTAGGGTTGGGAGTTATGTATATATATGTATATAAATAATATCATTATTTTGGAATAATTATTATTATTATTATATATATATATATATATATTAGGTATATATATATTGTAATACCCCTATATTTTAGAGGAATTATTTAATTAAATTAATTGCCTTTAAATAAATTTAATGGATTTATTTATTTTAAATTATTTATTTATTTACTTGTTTATGTGATTTATTGGTATGATGATGTGCTTGATTGTTGATTAATTTGTTAGCGTGTTGATTTTTATTTGTATGGTATGACTTGGTTGTTAATTCTTATTTGATTATGTGCTACATGTATTTAGTTGTTTTAAAATTAAGTGTTTATTTATTTAATTATTTGTTTAAATTTAATGGATTTGGTTTGGATTATTTGGACCAAAGGATTTGGGTCTTGGGTTGGAGAAGGAAGCCTTAAAGGATTTGGGATGATTTAAAGGCCCATGAATTTATGCATGAGTATATATATATATAATTATATAGAGAATTATATATTTATAGTAAGTATATATGCATAAGACTTTATGCATATATATGGTAAGTATAGTTAAAAATGATTTATAAATATATATTACATAATATATATATATATATATATATATATATATATATATATATATATATATGTCATGTATATTAATATAACTAGAGTCTTACATAGAGGAAGATTTGATTTGACAATATATATTATTTATTTTTATTGCGTGAGGAATATATATATAATATAATATAACATATGTGTATATATATTTTATTTAAAAGTATTATTAGTTTTTGGGTAATCATACTAGGAATAGGATTAGGGTATTAATGTGTATAAATATGCACATAAGGTTATATTGTTAAATGGTTTTTCACGTTACAAAAAATAAGAGAAGCAGAGAAAAAGAAGAAGAGAAAACTGACAAAGAAAAGGCCGGATCAGAAAAAGAGAACATCGAATTTGGAAGAGACAACCAAGGTTGAAGCGTCGATTTCGTTTCGAAACCTTCAGGCAAGTTCTTTTCTAACTCTCCTCTTAGAACCCATAAGTTTATCACCCTGGGTATCAAAATCTATAGATTAAATTAGCATGTTAATCACCTAGACATAGGATAAATGAATGTGAAGAAATTGATAAGTAGAAAAGGAAGAATCATTCTTCAACTAAGAAACTTTCTCCAATTCCTATTTTAGTATTCTGTCTGTATCTCTTTCTTCGAGTGCAAAAATGGCTCAAATCTCGCACAGTTGAATGGAAATTCGATTATCTACAATTTTGTATTTCACAAAAATTTCGTGAAACGGATGTTTACCTTGTCAAAACTGGGTTGAAAGACAGTACGAATTTTGTATATATATATATCTTATTCCATAATTGTTTTAACCAATTTGGATAATTTGTATGGTTGGGTGTTGACTAAATAATTATTAATATTTATATTTAACATGTAACGTGTTATTTGGACATTGCTAAATTGTATAACCTACGTGTTATATACGCCTACGTGTTATAATGTCACACATAAATAAATAAATATAACCCAATCAACTAATAAGTTGTTCATTGATATTTATCATATTTATATATGTGATGTTGGTGTTGATGAAATCATAATAGGTTGTTTATTTAAATTAATTATATGCTTATAACTTGCATGGAGTACCTATGTATGATTTATTTCATAATTAATTGTAGAGTTTGGTATATGGTTAAATTGGAGGCATGGATGAGTTGTTAAAGGTATAAATAAATTGTCTTATTAATTGTATAAATAAAATACATACATGGGAAGTATAGATGAATTACTAATTAATAGTATGGATAAAAAAAAACATACTTTTGGAAGCATAGATGAGTTGCCAAGACATAAACAGATTGTCATTTAATAGGCATGGTTGATTTACCAAAGTATAAATGTATTACTTGTAGATGCATGGTTGAGTTGCTATCGTATAAATAAACATACTTCTAGAGACATGGTTGATTTGCCAAAATATAAATAAATATTTGTAGAGGCATGGATGATTTGTCAAATTATAAATAAATTGCTAGGTAAGTTAGATGATTAAATATACATTTATGGATATTGTGTTTATAAGTTGGAGGTGATAAATATTCTTATATTATAATAAACTAATGTTTAATGGATAATATATTATTTTATAGTATTGATAAAATAATATTAGTGAAGGTATGGATGAGTTGCCAAAATATAAATCTTTGTTAGGTGATATTTATAAATAAAATCATACATTGGTGGATATTAGGATTTGGATTGAAGGAAAATGTTTTTTGAATTATTATTTATTATTTAAATGGTTAAATAACTATTTAAATATGGAATTTAGGTTTAAATGAGTTTTCTCTTAAAAGTGAAATGTACTTGATGGTTAGTTTAAATATGGAGGTAGTTTTATCATTGTTTATGGTCTTGGATTTCAAGGAATATATTAATGAACATATTCTTTATATATTTATATATATAATACATATGTATCATCTTATATTAAAGGTTAAAACTTTAATTAGGATAATTTTGGTTAGAGATATTTTATTTATTGGTTTTCAGAGGCTTGGTAGAGGAAACTTGCTCATGGGTCTAACCCACGATTTATTTTTCAGGTTATTAGAAGTTCCAGTCTCGAGGTTGAGGATTCGTAGCTGGGAGACTGTCATTCATCTACTCGCCTTGTTTCCTTTTAAGTAGTATTGTTTTTTTTATTGTTAGATATTATGTATAAACTGATGGATTAGTAGTTTATGGTTTAGGGGTCCTTGACTTATAGGATTCCTGAGTTGTATTTTAGAATTTTAAATTCATGGAATTTATTTTTGTCAAGGAGGTTTTATTTTATTAATAAAATTTCGTTTAATGATTTATTCTTCCTGTATTATGTGTTCGTTTAAATACTAATTTGTTTTGATATTCCCGTGTTTTCAGGTGTGGGCCTGGCCAACCTTCACGTGGAAATTCGGGGGTATCACAGTTGGTATCAGAGCACTCCAGGTTCAAGTGTCCCTAAGGTGTCTTTCGTTATGTGAATTCCGCGTTGCGTCTCTTGATACTTAGAGCCCATAATATGATTCGTTGTATTCTATATACGGTCCGTTAGAATAAGTTGATGTCAATTAAATTCTGTAATTATAGAATGGTTGACATTAGGAAAAAGAAGAGGTCTGAGGAAATAAGTGGATACATATTCGATTCATATTCGACTTGTATTTGATTTCTCTATTAAGGAAGAATTTAGAATTTCAAATTAGAGATCAAAGATTCTAATAAAGGAGATTACGTAGTACGGAAAGAAAAAAAAAAAAAATGCTGAGTCTCAAAGATGAGTGGTCATGTGAAAGAGAGGTTAGAAGTATAACGAATGATATTAAAAGGATGAGAGCTTTTTGACTTACATATAGTTAGCTTTATGTTTATCTCAAAAAGAGATGTGTGTGGAGCATTCTTCGAGAGTTTGGGGATTTGATGAAGTTCTTATTAGAACGAACCATTAGATTAGATATATATTTTTCGTGCCCATGAGAGCATTGGTATTATAGCGTGATTGGCTTTATAAAGTCATGTAGGATATTTTACCATAAGGGTAGAAGAAGGATAAAGGTCAAGTTCTTGGTATTCGGGTAGGCAGACATAAGTTGCCTTTATTTATGATTAAGGGTTATGATTCAAGATTGGATAATTTCTTGCTAATCTAAGAAAGAAAATTATATGAATCAATTTTATAAGATTGATTTTAGAGGATTTTTTTTTTTTTTAAGTGAATGTTACCTTAGAATGGGGTAGACTTGAGAGTATCAAGGTGGTGTTGGAAGTTTATTTCCATTTGGGGTCATCACTGGTAAATTGACAAAGTGGTTTACTCGTTATAACATTTACATGCGGCAAAAAGGAGTCCTAAATAATTTGGACAATTGAGAATAGTAGTTAATATTTACAGAGTTTATCTATACCAATAATATGACACAATTTAAGGATTTGTATGGTGATTGTGTAATTGGAGGGATAATATTTATTGTTGGGTCCTACATATATTAAATGATATAATCAAAGGGATTATTTTTGTTCGAGATTTTGTGTGTATTACCGGAGTAGGCAGAATAATTATATTAATAGTAAACTCGCATATTAGAGTTTGGAAGTTTAAAAGTAAGTCTTTACCCAAATTGTCTCCCACAAAGGGAGTAATGTTGACTGGAAAGGAAACGAGGTTATCACCTCACTATGTAAATATTTATGTTTTATGTTTAGGTAATAGCCTATAGTTGGTAAGGATATAAATATGTATTTTGCGCCATGAGTCGTTACAAATGGTATCAGAGTCTGGCCAGTCGGAAGTGTGCCGACGGGGACGTCGGGCCTCCAAAGGGGGTGGATTGTGATGACCTTGTGGGCGGGTGTGCCGTAGGCGGGTGCGAGAGACACTGTCAGGCTACCACACTGGCGAGTTACGGGTGCACAAGTCCCACATCACCTGGGTAGAGGAAAGGTAAAATGTTTATATATAAGTGTGTCATCTCCAATTAGTATGAGGCCTTTTAAGGTGAAACCCAAGAGCAAAACCGTGTGGGCTCAGGCCCAAAGCGGACAATATCATACCATGTGGTGGAGTGGGTCGTTACAAATGGTATCAGAGTCTGACCCAGTCGGAAGTGTGCCGACGAGTCGGGCCTCCAAGGCGGGTGGATTGTGATGACCCTATGGGAGGGTATGCCGTGGGCGGGTGCAAGAGACACTGTTAGGCTACCACACTGGCGAGCTACGGGTGCACAGTCCCACATCGCCTGGGTAGAGGAAAGGTGAAGTGCTTATATGTAAGTGTGTCACCTCCAATTGGTATTAGGCCTTTTGGGGTGAAACTTAAGAACAAAACGGTGCGAGCTCAGGCCTAAAGCGGACAATATCATACCATGTGGTGGAGTGGGTCATTAGATATATATATATATATATATATATATATGGCACATAATTTAGTCTAACTAGGAGAAGACTAGGGTTGTATGTGTATATATATATGTGTGTGTTTGTGTGTGTGTGTATAATCTTTGTTGGGTTTTTACGTGAGAATAAAAATAGAGAAGGAAAAGAGGCAATCGAGATGCGAGAAAGAGAGAGAGTGATCCAAGATAGAGGAGAAGAGACGTCAAGCAAGGAGCAAGACGGACCAAGGATAAGGACGGCGACAACGAGGTAGGAGCCGGAGTTGCAGATCAGAATTAGGAAACTTGCGGTGTTGGCTTCATTTCGAAACCTTCAAGCAAGTTCTTTTCTATCTCTCTTCTTATAAACCATAAATTCTGCACCTTGGGTATCAAGATCATATAGATTTATTTAGCATGCTAATTCACTTAGACATAAGGTTAAACATATGGAACGAAACAAGTTGTATGTATATGTATATATGTATTTATATGTTTTGGTTGTGAATGTTTGAATTGAATTAAAACATATTATTACTTGATTATAATGCATAAATTAGATGCGTAATAATGGGTTAGGATATCCTATGATTAAATAGGATTGCTAGTACACGAATCGGAGGCGAAACGGATGAGTTACAGAGGCTGAATCGCTACTGTCGGAACAACACTTGAAGGTAGCGCCCGAGCACAAAATAGCACTCGAGGGTGTGCTTGAGCCATGTGATTTGCACTTGAGCACTGGAGTTGCTAATTGCATTGGAACTTTTCATAATTACTTCAAATTGATTTCCAAAGGTCCCGAACACGTTCTATCACGTTCTATAGTTTCAATTGCTTGATATTTGTATTAAATTCACATGAATCATGATTTGATGAGAAAAGATAAAAGTAACCATGTTTAAAATCGTGGTATTTAGGTAAACATGTATTAATCAACTAATAAGTTGCGATATAAGATGTGACATGCTCTTACATGTGGTATTATGAATGGAAAACATAGTAGGTTGTTTTATTTAATTTATTCATGTTTATAATTTGCATGGGATGTCTATTGTTTGTTTGATTATGTATTTATTATGATGTTGGTATATGGTTAAATTGGAGGCATGGATGAATTACCAAAGGTATAAACAAATTACCTTATTAATTGTATGAATAAAATACATACATGGAAAACATGTAAGATTTGCTCATTCATAGTATGAACAAAAACATATTTTTGGAGGCATGGATTAGTTGCCAATACATAAATATATTGTCATTTAATTTGTATTGATAAAAACATCCTTATAGAGGCATAGATGATTTGTCAAAGCATAAATAAATTGCTAAGTAAGTTAGATGGATAAATATATGTCTATGGATATTGTTTTTGTGATTTGGAGGAAATAAATACTTTTATTAGAACGAACTAGTGTTTAGAGGTTATTATGTTATGTTATAGTATGAATAAAAACATACTTGTGAAGGCATGGATGAGTTGTCAGAGTATAAAATTAATGCTATGTGATTTGTATAAATAAAATCACACAATTGAAGATATCAGAATTGGGATTAAAGGAACAAATTCCTTGATTTGATAATTTATTATTTAATGGTTAATTAACTATTTAAAATGAAATTAAGATTTAAAGGAGTTCCTCTTATAAGGCAATTCTACTTGATGATTGGTTATAAATATGGATATGATTTAATCATTATTCATAATTCTTAGCATTCTGGGAATGTATTAAATGAACTTAACCTTTTTATTTATCTATATATATATGTATCATCTTAATATTAAAATTTTAGTTAGGATGGTTTTGGTTAGAGATATTCTATTTATTGATTTTCAGAGACTTGGTAGAGGGAACTTGCTCGTAGGTCTAACCCACGCTTTATTTTTCAGGTTGTTAGAAGTTCCAATCTCGAGATTGAAGATCCGCAGTTTGGAGACTTATCTTTTATCTATTCATCTTATCTAATTATAAGCAGTGTTGTCATTTATTATTACATGTTAGGTTAATTATGTATGAATTGGTGGATTGGTAGTTTATGGGTTAGGGTCTTTGACTTACAGGATTGTCGAGTTATATTTTAGAAATTTAAGTTTATTGATTTTATTTTATAAGGAAGGAATATTTAATCAATATAATTTTTTTCAGTAAATTATTTGTTATTTTTATTCATCTTGTATTCTGTGCTCGTTTATTGCCAAATCATTTTTGATATTCTCGGATCTTTAGGTGTGGGTCTGACCAACCTACACGTAAAAATTCAAGGGTATCACAATAAGTGATTACTTAAAAAAATTCAAAGATTACTTAAAAAAAATTTTAAAGCATGGTTCAAAGAGGAATTTTTTTATTTTTTTTTCCAGATATATGAAATACCTGACTCTGAATGATATGAAATCACCACATGAATTAAGTAAAAAAAATATATATATTTATTGGAATGGGGCGAGCATAAGGTCAATCATTTCACAACCGAGTGGGGATGGATTATTGAAATTCAACCCATTGTGGGTACGGGGCGAGGATGGATTCATAAAAAATCCAACGAGGCGGGGACGGGTTTACATAAACCCGTTCCAAACCCGCCCCGTTGCCATTCTTATTAGCATATCCCAAGGGAAGTTGCCATTTCATCGTATCCATCCCAGCTGCGACATGTGCGACCTCTGTTCCTTTTCAATGGCCTTTTGCGTCCTGAGACTCTAAAATCTCAACCTCCCACCTTAAAAAAAAATTGCCTTATTTTGATTTCGATTATAACGATTCGAACCAGTAGGTCCGAACCGCTAACTTGGTCCTTACCCGAACCCGAGATCACCTAAGTCAATTCCATTAAGTCCAGGGTTATTACATCATTAATACGTCAAAATTATGATCCATTAAAACTCTAGGTGACCTTCTAAAACTTGTGGTTAATTGTGCCGGAAAGAGGGGAAAAAATGAGTAACCAGCAGCCAACCGATCCACCAAAATGGAGCTTCGGTCTGCCGGAATAGCTCCTGTACTGGTCAACCAAAATGACCATTTCGGTCGGCCGGTTGTGACCAAAATGGTCATGTGAGCTGCACTTTTAGCTGAACTTCCATGAAACTTGAAACTATGCATAAGGCTTGCTATAGAACTTTTAAACTGAATGAATCATGTCCCAACACATAAGAAATCATATAATACAGATTACAACCTTTACTTAAGTTCGTTAACAACATAATTACACATAATTTTGCATAGTCTCTTACAAGATAACAAAGTTCATAAAATTTACATTCCACGTGTTCCATTTGCTTCCACAATTTCTACATGTGCAACATTGTACAAATTTCATCTCATCATTACAAAAGATACAAACAAAAGTTCCAATCCAGTTTAGAATTGTCGTGGGTTGTCGTCTGCCACTTCTTTCCCTGAACTTGAAAAATGTTGAAATAATGGGGTGAGCATAAGCTCAGTAGGAAGTCTCTAAGACACACTTCTTGTAACCCCGTGAATCCACGCAAAGAATAGACAAAAAGGGCCGGGGTCATACCATAAGGAGTGCATGTCAACAACCATAATGACAAGTATATAACGAATGTCATCCAAACATATACACATCATATATGTTAATGGAGTGCAATGTCATGCAAATATCGCTCCCCACATCCGAAATATTTCCGTTTCAACTTCCAAACCGTTAGTGTAATCCGACCCAAGGCACCTCCAAGGTGTCATGAAAGAAGGATTGACTAACTATCCACGACCATAAAGCACCTCCAAGGCGTCGCATTCCGCCTAATTAGCTCAACCGCACTCCCTTCTAGACTACACTAACATCACGGACCACTAGGCGCTTCCTAGGCATCCTGTTTTCGTAAACACTTTTAGAAAACATTTTCACAAAATAATTTCATTTGTTTTAAAACACTTTTCTCTCTTTTCTTTCCCAATGAATGCATGAACGCTTCATGCTTCTAATCATCTATGTAACCATCACATTCTCATACATGTTACTCAAGACAAATTGTTAAAATATGCATCTCATGCTTTCAATCATCATTGATTTAACATAATAAGCACATAAAACAAGAATTTAATCTCATGTAAGCATGCTTGTTCACAATACATCAACTATCACATATTTGCACATTCCATATACATCATGTACATCATTTTAAAGGTAATTAACATAAATAAACATGCTTGACAACAAATAAAGAAAAAATTAACTCACAAAAGCATAAAAACTTGTGGATTAGAGACCCCTACCTCAATGGATGAGAAAAGTCCCAAATTTCCCAACACCAAGCCCTAATTCAAAATCTCAAGGGTTGGCCAAAAGTATGATTTGTTCCTATCAAAATGACGGCCTCGACGAGCTCTCCTGTTTGCTGCAAACGGCACCAACAAATTCCAAAAAGTGAGAGAGTAATTGAAACTTAAAATTGTGACAAAAAGAAAAATAAAAACAAAGTGAAGAGGGAAAGAGAGCACCAGCCGAAAAGAGAGAGGAAATGAGACCAAATTTGGTCTCTTGGCCAACAAAAATCTTGTGGTGGGTCCCTCCACAAAGAAAAGTCAAACTTTTATTTAAATTTCCACCACACAAAATATATACACATGCACTAACTATAACAACCTCATAAATTAACCCATAACATTAAAATTATACACAAATAAATATGTATGATATGCAAATGGCCCAAGACACAACTCCCGTGCACAACAATTCTGGTAGCGGGTCCCACCCGGGACCGTCCTGTCCGAAAAATGAAAAAATGCCGAAATGACAATTAGTGCATTTTCAAGAGTCCTAAATTCAATGGAATGCCCCAATTAACTCACGGATACACCCGGCACACCCCACGGTGTCCGGTACGCAAGATGAGAAAAGACGAAAATACCCCAAAAATCAGGAAATTCCAGAAATTGAAAAATGACAAAATTCAGGAACATTACATCGATAATCTGATTGTAATTTGATTTCTGTGTTACAGTTTCATTTCAGTTGTTTTGGTTTGAAGCGTGTGGTCGGATGGTAAATCCGGTGAACGGCGGTCACCGTCTTGATCGTTCAAAACAGATAATGTCGTAGAATTGAGAAATTGGGGATGGAGAGAGACTAGCAAACGACTTTTATGTTTTTATGTCTGCTTTTTTATTTTTTATTTTTATAAATATTAAACAAGGGTAGAAATGTAATTTCATTATTTAAATTAGTCAATTCATAAGTCAAAGGGCAACAATGTCAATTCATTAGGTGTTAGATGTGCTAAGGGTGTCTTTGTCAACTTTATCAAATTTAAGGGGTTGTCATTATCCAAAAAAAACCGAACTTATATATGACTGTCCTTATGCCAAACCTCAGGGGGTATCATTGTACTTTACCCTTAATAATATGTAACTATTATTTTGGATAAAATGCAATAAACCCCTTAAGCTAATGATAAACTTGTAAAAAGAAAACCTCATTGACTTACAAAAATATGTATAGAATCCCATGAACTATCGAGTTTGTTACAGAAAGCCAATCCAGCGAACTAAGAAAAAAAAAAAGCCAATCCAGCGAGCTTCCGTTCAAGTATGACAGTTATTAAAGCACATGCTTGTCAAATGATGCAAATGTTACACTAATGACCATAACCCTTATAAATATGAAAAGACTACAATGCCCATCTCTTAACTCGTATACCCATACACCTCCTAATTTAAATTTTCAAAAATTCCCAAGATCTGTTTCATCTATCTTGCTCATCATTGTGCTTAACCCTTTCTTCCCCAAAAATCGGCGGAGCCAAGATCTTAAGATTGGGGGTTAAAATTATAAGCAACATTACCTAGCTAAAACTTTTGGAAGAAAAAAAAATTACGTAGGCAAAAATGTTTTACTATTCATTATATTTATACAAAAATATATCTATCTAAACTTTTGCCAATTTATTTAAATAAAAAAACTTTTTATCAAACTTCCTGAACAAACACAAATAATATTTATGTCAAAATTATAAAAAAATTCAATTAAACAATTAGATTTTAATTTATAAAAAAAAAAGAAATTCATGTAATACTTGCACAAATTAATAATCATTACACAATAGTAAAAGGGGGAAAAAAAAAGTGATAAATAAACATTGTTACTTTTTTAGAAACTTATTTGAGATTCAAAACAAAACTATACTACAATATTAATATTGAAAAAGGTAGATATTGGATCTATGTATTCTTATAAACTAAAAATCAATACAACAATATACCAAGTAAAATTTTGAGAAATTCAACTTTTCTAGAGATTAAGAAAATCATAACTAATTAGTATAATTCAATCCAAATTTAAGAAAGCTAAAAAAAAAAAAAATAGACACACACCCATACAAAAATACATATATACATACAAAATTTACATAGAGAGAGGAACAAGAAAAACTTTGAGATTAACTTAGATTGCAGTGTGCATAAAAATTATTTACATCGATGAGAAAGAAGTGATTCCTTAGGTCAAATCAATACATGGGTGCAATGAATAAGGGATTTTTTTTTTTTTTTTTTTTATTCGGAAGTTACATTGAAATAAGGGATTGTAAGTATATTTTGTTTGTGTGTGAAACTTATTTCTCTACACTCTCAGGAGAAAAAGGGCAAAACAAATTCAAGTGGGGAACAAAACAAAACAAAAAGGTCAAAAGTGTGGATGAAAATCATTAAAAAAAAACAAAAAACAATAATTTAGATTATTTAGCATCTCCAACCGTTGTGTATATATATATATATATTTTTTTGTAAATCTGATGTGTTATTATAGATTTACACAAAAAATTTGAATTATTTATTTTTAACTCCAGTGGTTGTTTTATACCTTTTGTGTAAAAATATATCCCCCAATAACAACCAACCAATATTATACCTGGACCCCACATAATTTTTACAAACCTACTTAATATAGAGTTGATTCTTTAATGAAATGAGAAAGAGGGAGGAGAAATGAAATATACTGATGTGATTGTGTAAAAAGGTTGTGTAAAATACACAACAATCTTACACATTGGTGATATGATAATGTATTTGCTAGAGATAAAAAAAAAAAAAAAAATTACACATCATATGTGGCAGTGTATATTTTACACAAAAGATTATTTTAACATATTGCTAATGAATCCGAGGAGAATCCATTTTCTTCTTTGGTTAAATCTAAAGATGTGCTCAACGCGTGCCCACTTCTTCCGCTTGACTGTAGGTTAGGAAAGGGAGATGCAAGGGGCCTTTCAATACAAAATGCTTTTGTTGGCTTGAAAGTTCAAATCCTTTGCAACAATGGCTTTGGATTCGCATAAAGCTTTCATTGGCTCGGTATACCTCATATGCCTCTGCAGTGGAAGAACGACGCCAGTGGATATAACAAGAAGACCAATTTGACACCTTTTTACTTCTCTTCTGCTTAGCCACTATAACTTTTCGGAACCCACAAACCATTCCGACTGGTGGTCAAAATTTATTCGAATATGTCCTTCAATTCATTCGAGATGTGAGCAAAACTCAAATTAGATAAGAATATAGGAGATGCTCTTACACATAAAAAGTATATAACTAATTTAGATTAGAGTATACTATTTTGCTTGATAAATACAAAGTCGGTGACACGTGGCAGTGTAAAAATAGATCATTTAAAACCAAAATATAAAATGCCTTTCAAAACAAAAACTCTTCAAAAATAAATTAACAAAAATAACTATCTTTACTTACGGAAAAGAAAAAAAAAAAAACAAAAATAACTTTTAAAAAATAACAATTGAAAATTTAACCAAACAATAATTATGATAAATAAACACAAACAAATTAATAAAATAAGAATTTAGATTCTTCAGTCATTGATTTATATTCAAAACTTCAAATGAAATTTTTGTTCTAGATTTTATAAAAATTAATTTCTTATAGAATTCTTATTAAAGCATTCCAATAAAAATAAATAAAAAGAAGAAAAAAAAAGGTGATGAAAAGAATCATGTATGAGATGAAATTTTAGGACAATGAGGTTATGAAAAGAATCGTGTTTGAGTTGGAAGGATTTTAAGATAATCACGCTATGGAAATAACATCCCCCCCCTCCTTCCGCCCCTGCGCGTTACATATACACTTGAAACAGGGTCAGCCTTAAGATTCCCAAACTTTTGAGAGCACGTAGGGGTGGCAACGGGGCGGAGTTGGAACGGGTTTGGCTAAACCCTATTCCGCCCCGTTAGAAAATCTATCATACCAACTTTGCCCTTACTTCAGAACGGGTTTGTAATTGTTATACCATCTCCGCCCCTAGTCCGATAGATAAAGTACCGACTTCGCCCCATGTACTCCGTTTAATGGTAGGGTGCGGCAGAGGCGGGTTATGCCACTTTATTACGTGGTAAAAAAATAAAAAATAAAAAACTAGCCTAATGTGGTCAAATTGGACGGATAAATAAGCTAACCCAACTTTTAAATTGCTAAGTAGTAAATATTAATATATTAACGGAAACTTCCAACAAAGTAATAAGAATCTTAAAAATATAATATATATATATATATATATATATATATATATATATATATATAATTAAAATGTACATATATAGTCGGGGCAGGTTCATCATTAAATCTGCCCCCTCCCCCCCAAAACTGGTTTCGGGTTTTCAATTATTTTATCATACCCATCCCAAATCTATTTAGGGACCACTAAATCCACCCTATTAGGGGCGGGTGTGGGGCGGAAACCTGTCGAGTCGAAGGAAATTCCCATCCTAAGCACCAGGGGCGACTCGAAATAAATTGGGACCTTAATTAGGCGAAAAATAAAAGGTGACATTTTAATAATATGTTAATATTAAATAATAAATAAAATCATCCTTCTTACTTTGTGAAATACAAAATTACTATTTACCAAAAAAAAAATACTAATTAGATTCTTGTATTCAAGTTTGGTTAAAATATACAAATAATATATATATATATATATATATATATATATATACACAAATTTATAATAACAAAAAATAATAAAACAAAAAAATAATTATAGAAAAAGAATAATAGAACCTGATTTAGGAAATTCTAATCCAATGTTCCTACAAATTGTTCAATAGAATACAAATAGGTTCACGTAGAGAGTAATGAGTATTGAGTGAAGAAGAAAGAAAACTATAAATTTGTAATTAGAGAGGAAGGAGACCATCTAGTGAGAGAGGAGAGAAAGTATGTGAGGAATAAGAAAATTAAATAAATAAATAAATAAAAGATAAAAGTTAGAAAAAGAATATGGAAAGTTTTACCATTTTCTCAAACAAGTGTTAAGTACATATTTAATATTTACTCGTGTCTGGGGTATGACCTACCGTTAATGAGAAAAATTTAGTGTTGTTGTAAAAATGCGAGTGCAAGAGAGAAAAAAAAATTATTTAGGAATATAAATCTTTGGGCCCTGTATGGAGAGGAGAGAGAGAGATACATAAATAATAATAATAATAATAAAAAGGGATAAATCTTTGAGGCCAATATTATTAAAATTTAATTAAAAAACGTGAAGGAGGAGGAGAGAGAAAATAAAAAATTATTTTAGGATACAAATTTTGTAAATCCAATATTAAATTTCTATATTGATTAACTTTTAATAACATTTGGAAATAATTATAATATAATTTATTTGAAGACATTTGAAATTTTGAAACCCTCCCAAATTGAAGGCCATAAACCTGGACTCTTCTCACCTCTCCCTCTCTCTCTCTCTCTCTCTCTCTCTCTCTCTCTCTATATATATATATATATATTTATTGCCATCCTTGTGGTATTTCTTTCCTTTGTAGTTGAAAGAAATGAAAAAAAATACAGGAAAAATCTATACATATGGAACACAGGGACTAAACATATGTCACTAGCACTCACAAGAAATCAATATACAAGAGGACACCAAATTTAAAAACCCTCAAATAAATATGAACAGGCCACCCAAGACAGCAATTAATTATGAATAATTATAAGCACAAAGAAGTCAAAGGATGATTTGATAATAATCCTAATAAAAGCAAGTTAGGTAGCTCGAAAAGGCCAAACACATAGATGGTCTCATTGCCATTAAAATCTATATTAGATGAGAATAGAAAATCAAGCATATATTATTGGTCAATCCTTTGTCTCAACTAATAATAATACCATAAAATGTTAAGTTAACAACTCTACGTGCAACAAATTTAATTAGAAGCCTAATCGTGTCACGCCACGTGTTTAAATATAATTTTTTCAATGCATAAATAGTATTATTAATCTTTGTGTATTGGGAGAAGTTAATTAAAATGTAAATATGTCTTTTTCTTCTTTTCACAATATCTATATATAGTAAGCATATAAAGAACATTTGGAGCGTCTAGTTACAATTTACATATGAAGAGAGCAGAGGAAGAAGAAGCAAATGATGTTATATGGGATTGTAGGAGTCCCTTGTATGATTCATTTGAAGTAGCTTCTATTAGTCATCACATCGAGCGGCACATGATGGCGTTGGTGTTGCCATCCACCGTTGGATCCACTGTGATCACTATCCCGTCGAGTATGTCGAGATCAGACGGTGATAATGCAGCCATGAAGAAGAAGAATTATCATCAAGTGGGAACAGTAACCAAATTTGAGGGGAGCAATGTGTGGAAGAGGAGGATGATAAGAGGAAGATGCAAGAAGAACAAGCTCAAGAGTGGTTTTTACAGCTTTTGTAATAGTATTATTGGTTTATGGAAGAAATAGAACTATGAATAAATGAATGAAAATCTAATTACTATTTTTTTGTGGCATTATTTTATGCTCTTTTTAATTATATAGGAACATGGAATGTTTTGCACCCAGCTTCTCCCTCTTTCTTTTTCTCAAGGGGTCTCCTAGGAGTACACTACGTGTTTGAGCATGCATATGTAGCTTCATGATCATGATTAGGGGTGACAAACAGGCGGGCGGGCTAGGTCGGTTTGGGCAGTGTTAAATATGGGTCGTGACCCATATTAAATCAGCTTGTATGGGTCGGTGAAAATGGACTGGGTCAACCCATCATGACCAGCTAACCCGTTTCAGGAAGAAATTAAAAAAAAAAAAGAAGTAATTATTTTAGGTAATCTCATTATTATTATATAAATATTAATTAACATAAACAAGAATATCAAACCAAAGAAATTTGAGAAAGAGAGGATATAATGCATATTTCCTTTTGCTTGCTCTATACATTTCGGATACACACCAATACCCCCGGCCCCCACCCCCCCACACACAGCCATAAGCCAACAACTTGCTTATATATATTTAATGTGTTCACACCCACAACATTATATATACAATAAACTTATACACACAATTCAAACCAGCGTACCAAATTATCTCTATCACGCTACTAATTCCATTTCTTCCAAATTTTCATAAATAGTGGACCCCACACCATATATATATAAATATAATAATTATTATAGTTTTTGTTTAGAGAGATAAAAACTTGTAAAAGTATGTATGGATAATTGGAAATCCTCTTATTTATTTTAGAAATTCTTTAAATTTATATTATTTTATTTTGTGACTAGACATGCATGAAGGTAAGATATTATATATATGAAATCATCTGTTAAGCTTTTTATAGAATAAATAATTAAAGGAATAAATCAGATCGTCCTACTTCTTTGAAATACACAGATGTAAACATAGGTTTCTTTCGAACCGTAGTATTACATACACGAGGAGTCCATGATGCATAGAGAATTTTAGAGAGAGATAGTTGGAGAGAGAGAAAGAGAATTTGGAATCGCGTGAGAGAATTTTAGAAAGGAAGAAGTGAATTTGAGTCAAATAAAGGTTGTAAAACTGGGTCTCTTATATAATGGGTGAAATATGGGTCAAAATGGGTGACCCATATTCAACCCATTAAACCCTCTATAAAAATGGGTTGAATATGGGTCACCCATATTCATTTTAAAGCGGGCGGATTGGTGAGCCATAACCCATTTTGCCACCCCTACATGATCATAATCATAGTTGATCCATTAAAAAAATATGTAGGTAAATTATATGCATATCAACATATAATGCATGATGATTATTTTTTTGAAATGATTGATTATAGATAGGGAGCTGATATTGGTGCTCCACAATAATACTCTGTCCTCCACTTTCATTCTCTAAATGAAATTACAAATTAACCCTTGCATCACACAAGTTTTTTTTTTAGTTGGTACTCACACACACATACCTCCACTGGGCTTGAGCCCCTTATCTCCCTTTGGGAAGTAGGGATTTGTTACCACTAAGTAGGGGTGAACGAATAATCCGTTAATCCGTCAATCCGGTCTGAATTAATCCGATTCATGTGGTTCAGTTCGGTTTTCAGATCTCATGATTCGGTGATGATTTAAAAAAACAACAATCCATTATTCACGGTTCAATTGGGTTGGAAAAATCGATCCGATCTATTAACCGATTTGATCCGATCTGTTACCTTAATTATATATTATATATATATAACTATATATATACAATATACTTACTATATTTCTATTTTTTTTAATTTAAAACTTTTCACTTTTGAATGATTTATAAGTCTATTTTGTTAGTAGGTAATTTAAGTTTGTGGTGATATATGTCAAAAAGTTAGTTACAAGTTTTTAATTATTAATTTGAGATTTTAATGAGCCACAAAGTGTAATCATATTAGACTGTTTGAAAAGTTCAATCCGTGAAAACTGAGCCGATCGATTCTAATTTTTAGGAATTCTTGCACCATCTACAACTTCTCTCTGGCGTCCCCTCCTCTTCTCTCTCCCGTTCTTTTTTCTCATAAAATGGAAGATCTCACTAATGATGCAAATAAATACTCTTGATACACCTCCCCACCCAAAAATGGAAGATCTCGCTAATGATATAGTGTTTGAGTATTGAAGAAATCTCAAAAATTTATGAATCATTCCACCCTTCTAATGTCTACTATAACGATAATTTCTTACTTTTTTGTTCTACTTTTTTTATTTTTTATTTTTAGAATATATATTTTTGGGTTGATTTTGAAAATATTTTTTATTTGATGAATCTATCCATAGGGAATAATAATACACACAATTCCTGTATGAGGAATGGTTATCCTTAACGGCATGCTATTAGAATAAATATATTTGAATTAAAAGCAAACTATATATCAATATATCCTCTCTAATTATAGAAAAATATTTAATTGAATTGAAAATCAAGGAAATTTTAATTTTACTCAAATAGAAAATTTGATGTATAGAAAAGCTTATTTGATTTTAGAAGGGAACATATAGAAATTAAGAAATGGAAAGAAAAAAACGTGGGAAGAAAAAAACACGTAATTGAAATTCTTATCCAATTGTAAATTTTCATAATTTGAGTATGGAGATTTTGTAGCAAAAATTCACCAAAATAAAATAAAAAAATAGGAAGAGTCTCACTTTAATAGGGAAGGACAATTCTGGTACTATAATTGATAATAACCAAATTTATGTGGTGTAAGGGTTAATTTGTAATTTCATTTACAAAGAGAAGTAGTATTATTGTCGATCGCTATTATCAGTTCCCTATAGATATATATGATTTGATTATATCATGAGGGCAAACTACGGGGGCTCTACCAAGTAGGCTCTAACAATTAGGCCATGCAATAATGCCCTAATGTGGGAAGATTACAACAGTTGGTTCACAATACATGTTTATATGAAAGGTACAAAACCCTACTATGGGAAAAAGTAGAGCAATGCACCTATAAATTTGTGTAGTATCATTGACAAAGGAGTTTAGGAATTCAATTCACTTGGCCAATTTTTTTTTTTAAAAATCCAGTATGCGTTTAGTGATGAATTATGGGATTGTGCTATGAAAGGTTTGCCATCATCATAACTATGGAAAAAAAAAAAAAAAAAGTTTGCCACCATCATGGACAAAATAAAAATAAAAATAAAAATAAAAATATGGATACGAATAAAGCTTCAAATGGAAAAGGAAAATAATAAATTTAGGAAAATAATTTTCAAGGTGAAGGCTATATACAATAGTCTAACCGTATCACTTATAATTTTTGATGCATTAAAATTAGTCTCTAGTATGATCCATTTTAAGATAAATGATGTTGCTACTGATGCGAAAATCCACACAACCCGAAACGATGATATTTCCTTAAAAAAAAAAAAAAAAGGGATGTCAGAGATAACCCTAGTATGACCCACTTTAAGATACATGATGGTATTTATAAATGCAAAAATTCACGCAACCCGAAACGATGACATTTCCTACAAATGGCACCGATATGGTACCGACCGAGGACACTCCGATGGTCAAGTAAGTGAGCAGAGACTATTCAATGAATCGCTATTAATTTTTTTACCCTACCTCATTTACTGGTTGACTTTCTATTTCTATTTCTATTTACCCTACCTCATTTACTGGTTGACTTTCTATTTCTATTTATTGTCGTTCTCGTGGCCAGAGTTGTGAAGATGAAGGTAGAAAAGATGAACCTTATCTCCTGTAACTACTCTGACAATCTTCATAAATAGAAGTATCAAACGAGGAGGCTATGTTGATACATGTTTTGATAATATCCCAGAGTCTAAAAAAAATGAATGGATGCTTCATCCTTGCTTGCTTCCTCCTTCTCTTCCTTTCATTCTCCTTTTCTTCCCTTCCTTCCAACCAAGGAAAGTTTATTCCATCCCTCCTCCCCTTTTCGTGAAGGCAAAAACTTTATTGCAAGAAAACAAGTACAATACATCAACAACCACCAAAACAGTCAACCAAAACAATGTGAAACTTCTCTATTCTACTCCTTAAAGCCCACCAACTACTTGATGTGCCACACCACTAGGTTCATGAGATACGGAGACAACCAATAAATCACCATCAACTTACCAAGCCTCTTCAAGAAGACAATTTCTGCTCCATTAGAAGATAAATTGGAATGGCTTTTGAAGATGGTGTGTTGAAAAAATAATTTTTGAAATCAGGCTGAAAGCCGATAATTCCAGAGGACCAAAGAGCAACTTCCTTTGACAAAGTTGCAATTTCCAAAAGAGTACCAAATAATCCAAGGGTAGCAAATGATTGGGCAATGATAAGCACAAAATGGAGGGCCAATATGCATTTTTCAAAAAAGGAAGTGCAAGGTGAATACGAAACATAATTTCAATTCCACATCCTAACCTTGTTACAATATGTGTCAACATTGATTTCCATGTACATAGAAATCAATTTAAGAGGAAAGCTGACAACTAATTTCAACTCAACATAATAACTTTGCAAAAACATGTCTTAACAGTTGAAAAAAAAAAAAAAAAAGACATCACATGTTTTATCTAACATATCCACATGATTGATCGACACCTTCACAACTTCAATCGACAGGCTACACCAATAACATCGATCCTAAAAGTTCAGATACATTCTAAAACCTAAAAGTTCAGATACATTCTAAAAGGCTCGCCAAAGTTCAAATAAATTCTGCCATCGTTAGGATCAATCCTAGCTCCTCTAGGATCGACCTCTGTCCGCGATGAATGAAGAAGTTAACCTTATGTGGTTCAAGTTGAGTTTTAAGGCCTCCGTCCAATAGGATTGAAGAGGATGGGTGATCGTTTCTTCCCATCAACAACCTGCTCTCTCCATGTCCTGAAGTTAGGAATCCTATTTAACATCATCCTTGTGATCTGAGTCGGTTGTGAAGATGCAGGGAGAGAGTATGAATAACAACTCTTTAAATAGGGTGATCGTTTCTACGCGTCAACTTCTTGATGTGTTCGTATGATTACAAGTGAACACAAATATAAATTTCCTCATAAATAGCAATCAATTATGTTAGACTATTCGACCTCAAAAATTGGCCTGAATGTCATTACTAGTAAACAAGCTTACAAGCTTATAGACAACTTTTTGTTGAATATGGATAAAGAAGAAAGAGACCTTGTGGATAAATTGGTATGATTGGAGTGCTAAGGAGTTTGTTTGCGTTACAAATTGCAGAATACTCCTCTTGGTAGAAACGTGACAGTTATGAAGAAGACTAGAATTAGCGACCACAAAACGATAATGTCGTGGGCAGTTAATACTGGAAGATTAGAATAAATGTCAATTTTTTATCCATTTCCAATCCATAATTGGATCCTTAATCCATTCAAGAACAACTTTATTTATCATGGGCATCCAATTTCGATATGTCATTGCTTTCAGTAACATTTAATTAGTTATTTATAACATCATTTTAGAAAAAAAAATCTAACATTTTAATTTTTGTGGTGACATCACAATTTACTCTCTAATTGCATTTCATTTGGCTCAAGAAAATGACATATTTTGGGTAATATGTGCTCGCATATTCCTTAAATGAAATATTGAAAAGACAATTACTCTTAAAAAAAAAATAGAGTGCAATTCTACTAATAATTGTGAAGAGCAAAAGATTGTGATGTCACCACAAAAATTAAAATATTATTTTCTTGATAAAGTACAATGTTAGGAATATCCGAGCTTCAATCAAAGCCTTAAATGATCTCGACCCATTAATACTTGTGGTCCAACCTAAATCCAAAATATGATTAAGAAAAGCGGACCCAACCCACAAGAGTGTAATAATATATCACGAAGTTTGATTAATTACTGTATAGCATCTAATATTCATACCGGCGAATTATATTTCTTGAATCTGCAGGACACATTTTACCAAATTATACATCCAAAAGCAATGCAAAATCTGTATAATCAAAGTCATCAAATTTGAAATAGACAATACAAAACCCATAAAAGCAAAACCTACAGTATTCAAAGTGATCTCTAAACATAATATCTGTGTTAGTACCCGCCCACTCGTCTTCACCCACACAAACAGAAACCAAGAGATTTCGTATTACCAAAACTAGAAGTTCTAGAAACAGTAGTTTATAAACAGTGACACATACCTCCTCTAAGGTAAATAAACCATCTCCAAAAGTGAAATAATCCTAGCATGACCAACTTTAAGATACATTATGGCAGTTATGGATGCAAAAATTCACGCAACCAGAAACGATAACATTTCCTACAAATAATTCACGCAACCTGAAACGATGACATTTCCTACAAATAATGTCACTACAAATGGCACCGATATGGTACCGACCGAGGACACTCCGATGGTCAAGTAAGTGAGCAGAGACTATTCAATGAATCGCTATTAATTTTTTACCCCACCTCATTTACTGGTCGACCTTCTATTTATTGTCGTCCTCGTGACCAGAATTGTGAAGATGAAGGTAGAGAAGATGAACCTTATCTCCTCTAACAACTCCGACAATCTTCGTAAGTAGAAGTATCAAATGACGAGGCTATGTTGATACACGTTTTGATAATATCCGAGAGTCAAAAAAACTGAATGGATGTTTCATCCTTGCTTGCTTCCTCCTCCTCTTCCTTTCATTCTCTTTTTCTTCACTTCCTTCCAACCAAGTAAGGAAAGTTTATTCCATCCCTCATCCCCTTTTCGTGAAGGCAAAAACTTTATTGCAAGAAAACAAGTACAATACATCAACAACAACCAAAACAGTCAACCAAATGGTAAACTTCTCTATTCTACTCCTTAAAGCCCACCAACTACTTGATGTGCCACACCACTAGGCTCATGAGATACGGAGAAAAACCAATAAATCACCATGAACTTACCAAGCTTCTTCAAGAAGACAATTTCTGCTCCATTAGAAGATAAATTGGAATGGCTTTTGAAGATGATGTGTTGAAAAAATAATTTTTGAAATCAGGCTGAAAGCCGAAAATTCCGTAGGACCAAAGAGCAACTTCCTTGTACTAAGTTGCAATTTCCAAAAGAGTACCAAATAATCCAAGTGTAGCAAATGATTGGGCATTAATGATAAGCACAAAATGGAGGGCCAATATGCATTTTTCAAAAAAGGAAGTGCAAGGTGAATACGAAACATAATTTCAATTCCACATCCTAACCTTGTTACAATATGTGTCAACATAGATTTCCATGTACATACAAATCAATTTAAGAGGAAAGCTAAATAATGACAACTAATTTCAACTCAACATAATAACTTTGCAAAAACATGTCTCAACAATTGAAAAAAAACAAGAAATCACATGTTTTACTTAACATATCCACATGATCGATCGACACCTTCACAACTTCAATCGACAGACTACACCAATAACATCGATCTTAAAAATTCAGATACATTCTAAAAGGCTCGCCAAAGTTCAAATACATTCTGCCATCGTTAGGATCAATCCTAGCTCCTCTAGGATCGACCTCTGTCCACGATGAATGAAGAAGTTAACCTTATGTGGTTTAAGTTGAGTTTTAAGGCCTCCGTCCACTAGGATTGAAGAGGATGGGTGATCTTTTCTTCCCATCAACAACCTGTTCTCTCCAAGTCCTAAAATTAGGAATCCTATTTATCTTCGTCCTTGTGATCTGAGTCGGTTGTGAAGATGAAGGAAGAGAGTATGAATAACAACTCTTTAAATAGGGTGATGTCAACTTGTTGATGTGTTCGTATAGTGAACACAAATATAAATTTCCTCATAAATAGCAATCAAAAATTGGCCTGAATGTCATTACTAGTAAACAAGCTTACAGGCTTATAGATAACTTTTTGTTGAATATGGATAAAGAAGGAAGAGACCTTGTGGATAAATTGGTATGATTGGAGTGCTAAGGATTTTGTTTGCGTCACAAATTGCAGAATAATCATCTTGGTAGAAACGTGACAGTTATGAAGAAGGTTTTCAGAATTAGCGACCACAAAACGATAATGTCGTAATTTCAATTCCTATCAAATCCAAAGGTTCCAAACAGAGTGAAGGAAATGAAGACCAAATGGGCAGCAAACCAAGAACAGGTACTACTTTATCTATTAACTGGAAGATTAGAATAAATGTCAATTTTTTTTTTATCCATATCCAATCCATAATTGGATCCTTAATCCATTTAAGAACAACTTTATTTATCATGGGCATCCAATTTCGATATATTATTGCTTTCAGTAACATTAGATTATTTATTTATAACATCATTTAAGAAAAAAATCTAACATTTTAATTTTTGTGGTGACATCACAATTTACTCTCTACTTGCATTTCATTTGGCCCAAAAAAATGACATATTTTGGGTAATATACGCTCGCATATTCCTTATATGAAATATTGAAAAGACAATCACTCTTAAAAAAAAAAAAAGAGTGCAATTCTACTAATAATTGTGAAGAGCAAAAGATTGTGACGTCACAACAAAAATTAAAATGTTATTTTCTTGATAAAGTACCATGTAAAGAATTTGTGAGCACAAAATATCCGAACTTCAATCAAAGCCTAGAAATTATCAAATGATCTCAAACCATTAATACTTGTGGTCCAATCTAAAAGCAAAGCAAAATCTGTATAATCAAAGTCATCAAATTTGAAATAGACAATGCAAAACCCATAAAAGCAAAACCTACAGTATTCAAAGTGATCTCTAAACATAATATCTGTGTTAGTACCCGCCCACTCGTCTTCACCCACACACACAGAAACCAAGAGATTTCGTATTACCAAAACTTGAAGTTCTAGAAACAGTAGTTTATAAACAGTAACACATACATCCTCTAAGGTAAATAAACCATCTCCAAAAGTGAAATAATTGTTCCCTACTAGACCTTAAGAATCAATAAACATCACCAAAAACATTAAATAATTTTTAAAAAAATCCACAAAAATACAAAATATCCAAATCTCCCAAGTCATCCAACATGCTTTTCTTCGGTGACTTGTCAAATCTCAACTGGCGGGGGAAAAAAAATTCTAGATCCATCTGTTCAGATCAAAACCGTCTACAAGGTCGCCTACAATGAAACTAGACACACCAAAAAAGAAAACATCGGAAAGAAAAGAGATGCAGAAGTATTTTTCAGCCTCTTTTTTAGGATGTATAAGAGGAGAGCCTTCAAAACAGAACATCAATTTTATATTCTTAAAGTTTAAAAAAGATAAATTTTATTTACACAGTATACACTACAATTGCACTTGCTCTAACACTATCCAACCAAGAAACAAGAAAGTAAATCTAGGGAAACAGACATTCTCCACGAGAGAGAACATGTATCAAACAAGAAAGAAAAAGAAAAGCAACGATACCACCTATATCAAGGACCTTCCAATACTTACAGAGAAATATATAGCTGTAGAGAACAAAATACATTTTAGAAGCCAATCAGAAGATCAGTCTGGCTACCGGAGGTCACGTACAAACTTTTCACCTCACTTGAAAAACTGAAAACGGTAAAACTTAAATGCCAATATCTCCTCCACATAGGAGTCCAGCCATCAGAACCGCAAACCACCGCCAAAAAAAAAAAGAAATCTCCTGCAGATAGAGTGGGCAAATGATGCAACAACAACTATGCTTAAACAAAACAGTAATTCTGTCCTCAAGCTTATCAACAGTTCATCAGAAATTAGAACTGCTACCAAATATAAAACACAGTCACATGAAATTCCTACAATCAACATAAATAAATAAATAAATGAAAATTGTACCAATAATCAAATAGGAAACAATAACAGTAATGAACTGCACTACAAAAGCACAAATGGATTAACAGTAATGGCAGCACGTGCTCCACATTTCTGTGCTATACATCCTACTTCCGGAAGTAGGATATAAGATTTTGCCATGATTTTGTTTTGCCTGAATTGCAACCAACAAATAACCTGCAGCCTAAAGCATTACAATAAGTGATGCAGGATCGGGTAGGGGCGATTCGAAAATAGAATTCAAGTAAATAAGAAAGAGGTTAAGAGAGAGATTGAGAGAGAAATAGAATTAAGAATAATAGGGGAAGAAATAAGAATGAGGGAGAAGAGAAGAATAAGGAGAAATCAGAATTGAGGAAGAAAAAACCACAATAATTTCTGAATAATCAATATCAAAAGCTAACTTTCACAATGTCTCAACCAACATATAAATAGACATCAAATAAAAAACCCTAATCAACCTATTACCATAAACAAAACCGTAAATTGCTGAATATCCCATAATAATAATAAATAAACAAAAATCCCTAATTCTATCTTTCTTTCCCATGTCTCCATTTCTATGTTTCATCTGGAAGGAGTTTTTATGATAAGGTTGAGGTAGCGCACAAATTATAGCATAATCTCCTTCATTAAATTCATGATTCCTATTATGAGCATATGTAGCAAGTTTATAATTCTTTTTACTTGTATTAATTTTTTGTCGCATAGCGGCATAAAAACTGTTGAAATATCTTTATTATTTTTATTTTTATTTTTATTAGATGTTTTATGTAAGATCCCTATAATCATGGGATCATGTAGATAAGATCCCTATAATTATAGGATCCCGTGGATAAGATCCCCATAATCATGGGATCCCGTAGATTTTGGCATATTTTATGTCTTTCTTTGATTTGGTTTCCTTTCTTTGTTCCCTATTCATGTATATAAATATAGATCTTGGCTTTCAGTTTGAGTAAGCCAAAACCCAAAACTTCTTCTTTATGGTATCAGAGCAAAAACAAAAACCTTCATCTCCCCATCTTCCTCCCCAACGCCGCCACCTTCTCTCTCCCTCTCTCCATTTTCCCTCACCTCCGGCGCACCTCCATATCTTCCCAGCCCTTGCACCGGACCCCTCGGGTAACCCTCTATTTTTGACTCCTTTTATAGGAGAATTCCCTTAGGTTTTTTTTAATGATCTAAGGGTCCTTCTAGTGTTTTATTTTTTTATTTTTATTTATTTATTTTTTTTGGGCTGCCGGTGTTTGTTCAGCAGCATATTTGGTGGAAAGCCCCGATTTTTCCGACCTTACTTTTTCTCTTTCCTCCTCCTTCGACTTGTGGACCAGCCTTAGTTTGGTACTATGAATGATTCTAGTAGCCAAAATGACACTTTTATCTTCGGGCCGTGACCACACTGCCGCAATAGCCGATACTATTGGTGGGTATACTACTCTACAGATTGTTGTCCCTCTTGCTTCAACTCCTCCCAGATCATCTTTTCAGAACTTCAAACAGTTACAGCCCCAAATTGATCAGCTTCAGGAGCAGTTCGGAGCCTTATCTACCAGGGCTGGCTCTTCTACTCTCACGACTACTATAGCTACACGTACTCCTGCTGCTTATCATGTTAAAGCGGGAAAACCTACTTGGGTTCTGGATTTCGAAGCCAATGATCACATGACTGGTGAGTTGTCATTATTTTCTACTCCCGTTACCCCTGTTAATCAGGTTGTTAGTCTAGCCGATAGGTTAACCACCATTATTCGTAGCACAGGAAATGTTCATCTATCCCCTGATATTATTTTGCCATTTGTTATTTATGTTTCTGACTTTGCATTTAATCTTCTATCGGTTAGCAAGCTTGCCAAATCACTAAATTGTGCAGTGATTTTCTTTCCTCATTACTGTGTTTTAAAGGACCTGTGTTCGAAGAGGATTTTTGGCAGGGTATATGAGCACGATGGCATCCACTACTTTGGGGATCCTCCAATGACACCCCTCCACTTGCCCCAAGCCTTCAACCCTCTGTTCTTCCATTTTCGAGGTCTTATGATTTTTCTTTTTAGACTTTAAGTTTATAGCATGCTCGCCTTGGGCATGTAAACTTTCAGTATTTATGTTTACTTTTCCCTTCATTAAAAACGGCTTGTAAGGATAATAAGTTTCAATGTGAGATTTGTGAGCTTTCTAAACATACTAGAACCAGTTATATTTCTCATATGCATCGTGCACCTAGTATGTTTGATCTCATACATTCTGATGTGTGGGGTCCTTCTCCTGTTACTACTTTTTCGGGGAATCGTTATTATGTCACATTCATTGATGATTATTCCCGCTGCACATGGGTATATTTACTTAAAAAGAAATTTGAAGTTTTTCCCTTGTTCACTAAATTCCTCCAAATGATCAAAACTCAATATAAAACTATTGTTAGGAATATTAGGTCTGACAATGGTCGTGAATATGTTTCCAATAAGTTTCAGTCTCAACTTAACCAACAGGGTATTCTTCATCAGCTTACTTGCCCATATACCCCTGAACAGAATGGTGTTGCAGAGCGTAAAAACCGCCAACTAATGTCAGTTGTTCGATGTCTTTTAAGTGGTATAAATGTGTCAAAGTTATTTTGGCACATGACGATTCTTACAGCTACTTTTCTCATTAATCGTACCCTTAGTAGAGTCTTAAATGGAAAGGCCCCCTTACAAGTGCTTCAGCCTGATATTACTCTTTTTTCCATCATGCCTCAGGTGTTTGGATGTATATGTTTTGTTCAAAATCGTAGCCCTTCTTATACTAAAATAGACGACAAGGCCATTAAATTTATCTTTTTAGGGTCCTCTTCCATGTCAAAAGGTTACCGGTGTTATGATCCAGTACACAAACACACATCACTCTCTTGATGTCACCTTTCATGAGCATTCCCCTTTTTATGGTTCTAACACTATCTTGCAAGAAGCTTCTACTCTCGATCAAAGAGGCTTCTCATCTTGCTCGTCCTCTTCCTATTTTCCAAGAAGAGCCTTCTCTTATTGTTTCCTCACCCCCTTTGCATGTCTATTCACGCCGTCTTCGTGCTCCGCCTCAACTGCCTTCATCCTCCTCAGACTCAGGTACATCTCTCGCTTCTTTACATTGCCCAGACCCTGTTCCTGCTCCTGAGTCTCAGCATCCAACTCAAGACCGCAAACCCCCTGCTAGATTTGGATTCGCTTGTAGTACTGATTATCTTATTTCGCAATATATCTCTTATGATTGTCTTTCAGGGTCTTACCGAGCCTTTCTAAGCAAACTTGATTCCATTTCCATTCCTAGAACGTTGTCTGAGGCTCTCTGGAATCCTAATTGGATGTCTGCTATGAAGGTAGAAATGGATGCTTTGCAACATAATGAAACATGTGAGCTTGTATCTCTCCCTCCTAGTGAAAAAACTGTTAGTTGCAAATGGGTATTCAGTGTTAAATATCTGGTTGATGGTTCTATTGATCGGTATAAAGCCCGCTTGGTGGCCAAAGGATTTACTCAGATTCCTGGTAAAGACTTTAATGATACCTTCGCTCTTGTAGCTAAATTGACCTCAGTTCGTTTGCTTAGTCTCCGCCTCTCACAATTGGCCTCTTCATCAGCTTGATGTGAAGAATGCTTTCCTTAACGGTGATCTTCTTGAGACGATTTACATGGATCCTCCACTCAATTTTTGGGTTGAGGGGGAGTATGCCGGAAAGGTCTGTCGATTGCGGAAGTCTTTGTATGGATTAAAACAATCTCCCAGAGCTTGGTTCAGCCGCTTTAGTGATGTAATTCTATCCATAAAGTTTGTTAGATGTCATTTTGACCATACATGTTTTATCTGCCATTCCTCCAATGGTCGATGTATCATTTTGCTTGTCTATGTTGATGATATCATCATTACTGGCAATGACATCCCTGGGATTGCTCAAGTAAAGCTTCAATTGGCTAAAGCTTTTGCTGTGAAAGACCTTGGGCAGCTCAGATATTTCTTTGGAGCTGAGGTTTCTAGATCTAAGCAGGGTATCTCCTTATCGCAAAGGAAGTATGTCTTGGATCTTCTTCGAGACACGGGTATGCTTTGGTGTAAACCTGCTTATACTCCTATGGATCCTAATCTAAAGATCTCGATTGAATCCGAAGATCTCCTTTCTGATCCCTCGCAGTATCAGCGCTTGGTAAGAAGATTGATTTATCTTACCAACACCCGTCCTGATTTGGCTTTTGCAGTTAGTGTTGTGAGCAAGTTTATGCATGCTCCTCATACAGCTCATATGGATGCAGTATATCATATTATTAGATATCTTAAGTCCTGTCCTGGACTTAGATTATTCTATTCTTCTAGCAAGCAAGTTGGGCTACCTTGTTTAAGTGATGCAGACTATGCTGGGTCCAAGACTGACAGACGTTCCACATCTGGCTTCTGTACTTTCTATGAAGACCATCTTATATCCTGGAAAAGTAAGAAACAACCTGTAGTTTCGAGATCTTCAGTAGAGACTGAGTATCGTGCCATGACTCTAGGTACTTGTGAGATTCTCTGGCTTTGATCTTTCTTGGAGGAGCTAGGGCTAGGAGAAAAACAGTCCTCAGACTTGTTTTGTGATAATAAGTCAACCATCATGCTTGCTTCAGATTCTGTTCTTCACGAGAGGACTAAACATATAGAGGTGGACATTCATTTTATCAGAGAGAAGGTTCGTTCGGGAATTATCAAGCCGTGCTTTGTTCGTTCCTCTAATCAGTCGGCCGATGTGTTCACCAAATTTGTTGGTCCATCTTTGCTTCATTCCTCGATTACCAAGCTGGGCTTGAATGATATCTTCACTCCAGCTTAAGGGGGAGTGTTGAAATATCTTTATCATTTTTATTTTTATTTTTATTAGCTGTTTTTAACCTTTTATTAGATATTTTATGTAAGATCCCTATAATCATAGGATCACGTAGATAAGATCCTTGTAATTATAAGATCCCGTAGATAAGATCCTCATAATCATGGGATCCCATAGATTTTGGCATATTTTATGTCTTTCTTTGAATTGATTTCCTTTCTTTGTACCCGATTCTTGTATATAAATATAGATCTTGGCTCTCAGTTTGAGTAAGCCAAAACCCAAAACTTCTTTTTTAAAACCATGAACAAGCTGCACGAAGGAATCAACAAATTCAAGTGAATGCATACATGGAGGTGGATGAAAATAATAAATTGACTGGCTTGGCACTATAAATAACCTCAAAAGAACATATGGCAGTACTTTCATTAGTCAAACTAGTACAACAAACTCCATGATGGGTAAAAACAAGTTCTAAGTATCTAGGTGCATACTAACATTAAAACTAACCAACTTTCTTAGTCCTTGGTTCACAACCTCAATTTTCCTATCTGTCATCGGACAAGATGCAAAAAAAAACTTCAAATTTGTTCCTAAAAATGTACAAAGTGTCTTCTAGAAATTATTGCGGTACTTGATATCTTTATTCAACACAATGGAATTAGATGACTTATGATATTTTAAAATTCTTTCAAAACGATCTTGAGTGAATTCTTTTTGTGCAAACTAATCATTTGGTTGACTCAGTTTAACATATTCACAAGGATGTGTGAGATTTTGTGTGACAATTGAATATGATCCTGGGGCTAAGGTAATTGTGTTTTGCACAACATTCATGTGGCAATTCAGACACATCTTGACAAATAGAAACGATTACTTCCATAAAATCAATGGACAAAAGGCCCAAAGAATGTAGAGCCTTTGGAAGAGGGGAGTAGTTTTTCAAGACTTTTTCTCCTAACTTATAATAAGATTGAGGTGAAATAGTCTGATTTCCTTTTCCTAACACTAGTTTGAAGAGGACGAAGTTGCTCTACGAAGATATAGTCGCATGTACAAGGGTCATAATTTGCTCTTACATGTTAAAAGATATTGTCCGGATGATAATATCTTATTTATGTTAAAAACTACTGAAGCATCTGGACAATCAACTCTTCACATTCCAAATCTAACATTATTAATCATGACTTACACTTGCAAATGTGTTGAGGGTTCTGACCCTTTTATCATAAGATGGACTGATCTATCATACTGACTTTCAAAAGATGATACAATCATTGTAACTCACTAAGGCATGAAGCTACTGCAACTCTAACATCACAATCTATAATCCTTTAAAATTCTTTAGCAATTAAAAAAATACCCCAATGTTAAATCATACTCTTCAGGAGATATATATACAGATATTAATCTACTATTATAATAAATATTTAACAAAATAACAAAATATAAAATGTTACTCTAAAAGATATGAAAAAAAATATAAAAATATTTCTGAGCCAGGATCAAACTCAAAGATTCACTAAGATTACTGATAGTACGTGGTCAAACCTGGTGAACACAGCTACATGCGGATGTACAGGATATCGATAGCCATTAAGCAGAATCATTTCTTGAGCGTTCTAGAGAAAGCCTTCATTATTGGAGAGAGAGTGCAACTTGCATTGAAGCACATGAGTCCTAGCGTACTTTGCAAAGCAAGTGATTAGTTTTGTTAAGCAAACAAAGGAGTTCACTGATTGAGGATGGAATTTGAAAAAGCCTATTTCCAATTTTCAAAAGTAGTTGTTCCAAATTTATTTTCAATGTTGTTTTTGTTTTCCTTTCATTTTCACACCAGTTAATTCTATTTCTAATGGGAACCTTGGTTTGTACTCAACAATCTTAACCTTGCTTGGCTTATAACAAAGCCATTGGGGACATAAAACGAACAAAGCCATTGGGGACATAAAACGATATTCTCCTCTGACATCGTTAAGAAGATGTATCAACTAGGTCAGTGGATAAAGTTTAAAGAAGGTTGTTGATAGTCATGGTGAAATGGTAGGACATAAGAATGGTTGAGGATAATGCCAACATAGACCTCAAATTGAATCAAGTACACTAAATTATAAACTCGAACAATGCACAACTAAGAAATCTGAACGCAAATGAAATTAATTATGCTAGAAGTAATGCACTGGTGTCGGTACTTAGGTGTAAAATTAAAGGTGGAAACAATAAAAAAGATATATATTTATTTGGTTCAAGGGTTCAATTAGGACCATTTGCAATTTCTAAACTAATCAAATGGATAAAAGTACTAAAACAACTTTCTGAAGTCCTTTGTGATCAACCCAAATATTGAATGCTACTAAAAAAGTCAATCTCATTTTATTCGTTTTTTTATTTTTATTTTTTTTTGAACTGGTTCAAAAACTACTGGAATTGTTGAACTGGTTCAATTTTGAACTGATTTCAGAACTTGTTCAAAACTTGAATAGCTCTATACCCGAAACCAAACAGGGCTGGTGTAATTCTGGTTGGCACTTGGGCTGAAGTAATACTAGACTGGGCCAAACAACTAATCTGATCTGATCTGATCCTCTGATATGTATACCCTGCGCTTTCTTTCCAAATGGATAGAAGACCAAAACTTTAGGCTTGAATCAGTGACCTTCCAGCAATGACAACAACGAACAGCAGAATCGACTCCGACGATGGTCATGAAACTAACGATGGCGAGGGCAACGCGATGCGATTCTGACTACGGCTTCCGGCAATGATGTTTGTATCAGATTCCAATTTGAGGATTTGCAGCGGCGATGAAGGTTGACGACGACAAGAACTAACAAAAAGCTCTTTGACAACTGCGACACGGCAAGGAAGCTGTTGGTTTGAGTTCTGTAGATTGGTTGTGGGTTTGGGTACTGTAATTGTGTTTGGGTTTGTTGTTCTGTTTGGTGGGTTAGATGGCTTACTGCTGTTTTGGTGGAGGTGGGTTGGTTTGTTTTTGGTCTGGGCTAAAGTTTTGCAAGATTTGATGGATGGCAGCAGTAGTGGCAGCTAGGGTGTTGACTAGGTTCTGATTGTACGTTTTGGGTGGATGAGAAATGAGGATGAACAGACTTGTGAACAGTAGAGTCAACAACATGAATCTTCTGCTCTGATACCAATTGATGCAGCAACGGGTAAGAACGATTCGATAACAGAATTCAAATAAGAAAGAGGATAAGATAGAGACTGTGAGAGAGATAGAATTAGAATAATAGGGGAAGAAATCAAAATGATGGAGAAAAGAAGAATAACAGAGGGAGAAATCAGAATTGAGGAAGAAACCACAATAATTTCTGAATAATAATCAATAATCAATAATCAATATCAAAAACTAACTTTCACAATGTCTGAACCAATATATAAATAAACATCAAATAAAAAACCCTAATCAACCTATTATCATAAATAAAACCCTAAATCGCTAAAATATTCCATAATAATAATAAATAAACTAAAATCCCTAGTTCTATCTTTCTTTCCCATGTCTCCCAATAGTAGGTGTGGGCCATGTGGTCTTCAAGCTCTCGGGCCAGGCCCGGTTCCGGTTCTCCATCAATAAGACGGTTGATGAAACTTCACATCACTACCCAGACTGATGTGTTTTAGCATAGGGATGTTTGTATTAGGAATACAATGTATCAGGCAGAGATCAATCAAAAGCAGAGAGGATGAAGTTTTCAGTTACATAGGAGAAGAATGACCCGACATTAATTGAAAGGATCACCAGCAGCATACTATAGGTTAAACCTACGAACTATGCTCCTAAAAGTAATGATGACCCTCAACCTGAAGTATCAAAATTAAAATTCCACCCTACTAAGCGTACCAAAATTCTCAATAGTCAGTCAAAAAAATAACTCAAAACACATTTTCTTCAACTCCAAATTTCTAGAAGTAATATGAACAAAAAGAACTTGCAACACGATTCAATTCTTGCAACATGTCATCCGTATCTTCCACATAAAACATTGAAGTTGTAAAGCTCAACAACTCGAAGATTTAACTCTCCACTGTAATGAAAACAGAAATGAGAGAAAAAAGAAAAAAAGTAGTAGTTATTTCGGAGAAGAGAACAACAGAACACACAAAACCAGAATAAAATATAAGGTTATAGAAATTAAACCACAAAAGAACTAATATTAACACTCGAGGATAAAAAGTAAATCTCAGTGCTATCTAGGAAAAGGAATGACGTATTACCAAAAAAACAATGGAATGGACGTTTTCTATAACACTAAGGGAGGAGAAAACGGAGATGGGGAATCAAGCAGCAGACCCCTTCACAAAGAAAATACCACAACACTACCGTTCCTACAAATTGTTATTAGATAGATACAACAAATTCAAATTTCTAATTCCACAATAATAATCTAACCTCACTCTTGACAGCAGGACACACTCACGTGTGTGTCATAACAGCACCATATACAGTCAATCACTTAGATCTTGAAATATACCATGAGGTCCCTAAGAAACAAGAAGCCATCCAGGCATCAGGATACAGAAGCGGAATTTACTGGAACAGGTTAAATAACTGCAATCAAGTCCCCAAGCACATGCTGCTAAATATAGCTTCAACATGTTGCAACGAGAAAGCAGAGAACTCTCTAAACAGGCTGCTGACGCACATTCCACAAGAGTGTAAGTGTGTACATATCCATATGTTATAAGAACCTCAATCATAGTAAGTGAGGATCAAGCAGCATTCCTACGATGAGAAGATGGAATCATAGTTAGAGAAGTGTTCTCACACATTTTAAGAACCATCAATTTCACCAATGATCCGCTCATCGCATCTATATTGGCAAGTAAAAGGAAAAAATGCAATCTAAAAATATCTATTATAAACCATGCGAAAGTGTGAGGGTATAAAGTTTAACCGCTGGCATGCAACTGAACCTGCCTTTAATATGTCAATTTCCTTGTAATGGATGAAACGACAAAGAGTAAAGAGTCAACAAAAACCCTGCATGAAAAGAATATAAGAGAACTAGCAGCCTGCAAACAAGGAAAGGCAACTACAATCAGCAGCCTCACATGAAGGCAACGAAACAATATTCTCATTTCATCTTTCGACTCAATGGTGAAGAGAGAGTCATTAAAAATGGTTCCAATAACCTCATTTAGACAAAGGTGAGTTTTCAATTTAACACAACCACCAAAAGGAACGAGGGGATAGCAGAAGACTCTGCAAACACTAAGTACCAATAATTTCATTTACACAAGGAGTGTTACAAGAGTTAGAATTCATTTTTGTTTGTTAAGGGCATTACTGTAATTTTGCTTACTTAATACTAGTATAAATATATAAAATAGAACCCTGACATCCATCAGATTCTCCTCCTCCTCTCTAACCCTAAAACAGAGTGTCATTCACTTTAACTGAGAGAGGAGTCGTCTCTACACCACTTCAAGAGGTAAGGTAACAAGAAAAGACAAATTTCAGGTAAAAGATGGCATCCATAGACAAATGCAAATTGAAAGCCAACACTAACACCGGAATGACAAAGATAAAGAGAAATAGGAGACATAACTAGATGATGGGATATAATGCTATAAATAGCAATGGTTCTTTGGTCAACTCTTAACTACTTATCAACACATCTTCTATAATACAAATGGGAAACGCTATCTTCTGGAACAATAATCACCAATCGTCTCATCCAACAAGCAATTCACCCAAAAACGATACCAGCAATACTTTCCCAATAGATTATTAGTGTGTACACATAAAAGAAGCAAAGTTAACAGCCCGAACTGATGCATCACTAGATGGAATCTAGCATTATTCAACTGTCAAGAAATTTCGTATGATCCCTACAACATAACCCAACATGCAGGACAAAAATATCAACATGGCAAACAAACAAAAAGAGGGCAACAAATAAAACTAGTATTTATTTACACTTTTCTTTTAATTCTAAATACAATCTCAGCAACATAGAGTTGCTGCTAATTGCATTACACATTAGCCAATGGAAAAGAAGGCGGAAGCAAGATAGAATGATCTCCCCGTACTCTCCAAAATCCATATAAAAAAAACACAAATAAATATATCACACATAAAAACTAACATAAACAAATAAACAGAATGCACATATAAACGAGAACACTTGTATTGGGGTCCGCACGATAGACATCATAGACAAATAACTGTTTGATGTTCCAACTGCGGGTGCTCAATCAGTGAATTGCAATATATCCTCCCATACGTTCACTGCAACGAATAAAGAACAAAGAACCATATCACCAAGAATCGATATTAAAAAGAGATGTGTATTTGCAATTCAATCTATGTTGCATCAAAACTTATTTGGTTTAACCAAGATGGTCCAACCTACTCTTGGAATTCAAAGCACTGCTATTAACCTTAGACTAAGAATCTAATTTAAACAAGATGCATACAATTATCCAAGTATAAGATTGAAAATGCAAAAATGTACGACATCACATCTTAAAATATGATATCAACAATATGTGTCTCACAAAATAGATAAGACCATCATTTTAAGGAAAATCAGATATTAGTAGGTGAGTGCTTTTAATGACGCAAATCACCAAGAAAAGTACTGAGCACAGTCCACAAAAGGGCAAAAAATAACCGCAGTCAATCAATTGCAGCCACCAAACACCAGAAAGCAAACAGCTAGCAGAAGCTCCACCAGTTAGAAAAAATGAATAATAAGATAACAAGAACAAATATATATATATATATATATACACGCGCACACACTCAGAAAACTCATCAGCTGAGATGGCGTAATTACAGTGATGGCAAAACCCAGACTGGAAGTCGATTGTCCAAGAGTTAAGCTCAGTCTGAAAAGGAAATGCATCCTTAATTTTTTTTTTGGTTTGTGTGCGTGTGGGAGGGGGGAAGAATTTGCTTCCTTACAAAAAGGAGGAAGATAATACAAAACATAAGATACCAAGGTTTAGAGTGTATCCATAAAACACAAAACAATTTGGTTCAGAAAGAAGATGGAAAGGAAAGAACAAATAGCTTGTAAGCAGCCGCAACATCCTGTATCATTAACAATCTAACAGAAGCAGAAAGACAGAAAAGAAAGTACCAACAACAGCTATATATCCTAACAGAAACTTACAAGCAGAAGTGCTATAACAACAGCAGCTATATATCATTCGCACGAGACTTACAAAAATTAAAGGGTAAAAGATATCATTCGCATCAGGCTTATAAAAATTAAAGAGCAAAAGATTGATCATTTCCTGCAATCTAACCACACTTAGCTATTCCAAACGACCGTGCTAGAAATCCACCTTAAGGTCAGGTCCAAGCAAAGCGACTACAAACAAGCAAAATAACAAGTGTCGGTAAACACCAAAGAGAGTTTTAAAGCAAAAATAAAGAAAATAGAACAAAAAGCAAAAACAAAGAATTAGTTTTTGGCAGGATACAGTCCAATAACAGAAGTAAGAAGTCCAGCCACGCAAAATAACAGAAGTAAGAAGTCCAGCCACGCAGAAGGCTCTTTTAACTTTCACCAAGTCCATCTTCAAGTAATAGATTGCAAACAAGTAAAAAAGTAACGACCAACCAGCAAAAGGAACTCATTCACACATGCTACAAAACAAAAACTAAGAATAAAAGAATGTTGCAGATACGGGATTTGAAATCGTGACCTCAAGGTAATGAGCCTTGCAAGCAACCAAACTGCTCTCTGCCCCACACTGAAGAGAAGTGAGAACTAATAGACAAACAAGGATTTAATGCACCCCTCCACTATATATCTGTACAAATAGAATAGCCCATTTAAAGAGAACAGTAATTCTAATCCTCACCTAATATTTCAAGTAAGATGGATCCATCAACTTTTAGAACAAAAGGCAGAAAAGGTGAGAGAGATGAAGAAAGATTTAAACAGAGCAGTAAAAAATGAGTATAAGGGGAAATAATACAAAAGATACTGTTACACAACTTTCAAAATGTAAATAAGCACTAACCAAGACCAATCAAATGCAGCCTGCCACAAGGACCCAACTGCACTTTGACATTTACTTTAGTTTTTATTAAGATCCTGCATAAAATCCCCCCACTGTTATTATTCAAAATCAAGTTCACCTAAATTTGTTAGTAACAAATATAAAAATCATTGACAAGGAAGATAATACAAAACACAAAACACCCTCGTGAAAGAGAAGTGTAAGTGAAGAACCGAGGGGAAAAAAGAAAAAGAAAGAAAGCACAAAGCAGAGGAGAGCCTTTGCAAGAAGCCCTTGAAAGCACAACCATTCAAAAGTACTGTACCACAGCAAGGCCTTCAGCAGAAAATCTACAAAGCAGAAAATCCATAAAATTTGTACCTCAGAAATTAGAGATAGAGCGTAATTACTTCCAAGAAATCAAAAGAGAAGGGGGAAAAAAAAAGTTTTCAAGGTTCACATGTCCAGCTGGACAACAGGCACTCTAAAAGAGTTTTAACAATGATCCCACTATTACTCGTACGAGTGTTCAGATCACGTAATGTGAACAACTGGCATAACCTACAAGAAACAAAACTGCAGATGCACCTATCAAGGACCATTCTACACTTTGCAAGATATAGCTGCGGAGAACAAAATATTAACTTTTTAGAAGCCAACCAAAATATCAGTCTGGCTACTAGATACTATGTAAATATTTTCCACCCGTCACAAAAACTGGAAACTACAAAACCTAAAAGCCAATACCTTCTCTACATAGGAGTCCAGGCATGAAACCAGCAAACAATAAAAACTCATTCACATGCTGAAACAAAAAATTAAAAATTAAAAATTAAAAAATATAAAATAAAATAAAATAATACTGCAGAGACGGGATTTGAACCCATGACCTCAAGGTTATAAGCCTTGCCAGCTACCAAACTGCTCTGCCCCGCGCTGAAGACTAGAACTGAGTACACTATTATATACAAACAAGGATTTAATGTGCCCCTCCACTATATCCGTATAAATAGAATTAACCAATTTATAAATGAATTGTAAAGGAATTCTCTAATCCTCACCTAATATTTCAAGTAAGAAAGCTCTACGAATTTTCAGAACAAATGATAGAAAAGAGAGATAGAAATGAAGATTAAAAACTAAACACAGCAGTACAAAAAAGGGAAGATGGTGAAATAATACCAAATATACTGCTACAACTTTCAAAACGTAAATAAGCAAAAAACCAAGACAAATCGAATGCTGCCTACCACAAGGTCTCGACTGTACTATGACATTTCCCGAACCCTTGTGGCCTTCTTGAGATCATACATAAAAACACGCAACTACTATAATACAGGCAATTACGTAGGTCCGACAAGTTCGATTGATTGAAGACTACAAGAAGCCTAAAAGAACCTATCCACATGCAATCAATACATTCTGAGTTTGAACTAAATATTACCTGAAACCAATTCATCGGTCGATCATTCAATCAAAGCTCTCTGAATGGATCAAAGCATAAATTCCAAGCTTTCGAAAAAAAATCTAAAAAATAAAAGTTTAGAATCAAAACCAGTGTAGGAGCCAAACAAATATTAAAGGTCAAACTAAGGTATTTAATGAAGTCCATTTACCGGCAAATATCCACCATGATCTTCTTAGTTTCTCTGTCTGCCATCACTTCAAAAAAATGCCCATAAACTAGGATATGCCAATGACTTAATATCCTAACACAAACTTAATATAAGATTGATCATTTTCTGCAGTCTAACCAGGTAAAGGTTCTCTTAGCTCTTCCAAAAGACCATTCTCAAAATCCACTACAAACAAGAAAAATAACAAGCGTCTGCAATCAACAAAAATAGAGGTCAAGCAAAATCCAAGAAGATAGAACAAAAAACAAATACAGATAATTAGATACTCTTCTGTTTTCAACTAATCACAGGATGTACAGTCCAATAACAAGTAAAAAGCCCAGCCACAAAAAAGTTTCTTTAACTTTTGCTAAGTACATCTTCAAGTGACTGCAAAATGCAAAAAGCAAAAAAAAGTAAAAAAGTAACAAGCAACCAGCAAAAGAAACTCATTCACACATCCTGGGATTAAAAAAAAAATGCTGCGGAGACTGGATTTGAACCCAAAACTGAGAACTAATAGACAAACAAGGATTTAATGCACCCCTCCACTATATCTGTGCATACATATAGAATAACCCATTTATAGTGAATTGCAAAGGAATTCTAATCCTCACCTAATATTTCAAGTAAGAAAGATACATGAATATTAAGAACAGGTAGTGAAATAATTACCAAATATACTCTGTTACACAACTTTCAAAATGCAAATTAGAACAAACCAAGACAAATTGAAATGCTGCCTAACACAAGATCCAGACTGCACTATGACATTTACCGAACACTACTGGCCTTCATTGAGATCCTACATAAAAACACGCCAATACTATTCTATAGGCACCGAATACGTAGGTCCGACAAGTTCAATTGATCGAAGATTACTTTTAGTCTAAAAGGAATTCAAACTATCCACCATGCACTTGATACATTCCGACTTTGAAAAATATTACCTAAAACCAATTGAGTGGGTTGGTCATTTGATCAAAGCTTCTCTGGATTGTTCAACACATAAATTCCAATCTTTTGAAAAAAATTTAAAAAGTTCATAATCAAAATAGTCTAGGAGCCAAACCAAGATCAAAGGTCAAACAAAGGAATTTACTTAAGTCCATTTACCTGATACATAATTGTGTGATTGGGGAAGCAAATAAATATGATCTCAATTTTTTTCTCTGCCATGCTTCAAAAAAATGTACATATACAACTCAAGGCACTTTGACACATTACAACTCAGGTTTTGGGTAAAGATACGCCAATGACTCAACATCCTAATACAAACTAAAAGAAAAATCAATCATTTCCAGAAAAATCCAACAACTATAAACAAGCAAAATAACAAAGAGAGAGGTCAAGCAAAATCCAAGAACAAAAAACATAAACAAAGAATTAGATACTATCTTCTGTTTTCAACTAATCAATGAATGTACAGTCCAATAACAAGTAAGAACGCCAGCCATGCAAAAGGCTCTTCAACTTCACGAAGTCCATCTTCAAGTGACTGCAAACAAGCAAAAAAGTAACGAGCAACCAGCAATACAAACTTATTCACACGTGCTAAAAAAAAAAACCAAGAATAAAAGTAATGCTGCAGAGACGGGATTTGAACCCATGCCATCAAAGTTAGGAGCCTTGCGAGCTACCAAACTAAGTCTACCCCACGCTGAAGACAAGAACTGAGAAAAAATAGACAAACAAAATTTACTGTGCTCCTCCACTGTATCTGCACGAATAGACTAAGCCATTTATAATGAATTCTAAAAGGAAAAGTAATCCTCACCTAATATTCCAAGTAAGAAAGATCCTTGAATTTTAAGAACAAATGGTGGAAAGGAGAAATATATATGAAGGAAGAATAAACACAGCGATAAAAATTGGGAAGATGGTGAAATAAAATCAAATATACTCTGAAAAAACTTTCAAAACATGAATAAACACGAACCAACACAAATCAAATGCTGCCTCCCACAAGGTCCCGACTGCACTATGACATTTCCCAAACACCCTTCATTGGGATCCTACATAAAAACACGCCACTACTATAATACAGGCACCGAATGCATAGGTCCAACAAGTTCGATTGATCAAAGACAATAAAAAGTCTAGAAGGAATTCAACCTATCCACCATGCAATCGATGCATTCTCACTTTGAACTAAATATTTACCTGAAACCAATTCAATCAATTGATCGAATAAAATCTCTGGATCGATCAGCTCATAACTTCCAAGCTTTCGAAAAAATCTAAAACTTAAAGTTTAGAATCGAAACAGTTTAGGAGCCAAACCAAGATCAAAGGTCAAACTAAGGTATTTACTAAAGTCCATTTACCTGTACCTAATTCTGCGATTGATGATACAACTATTCCACCATGATCTTCTCAATTTTTTGTCTGCCATGTCTTCAAAAAAATGACAATAAAAAACTCAAGGAACTTTGATATATCAACTCAGGTTTTGGGTAATAAGATATGCCAATGACTCGATATCCTAATTCTTACAACGAAGAATATTCCCTGCAGTCTAACCAGGTAAAGGTTCTCTTAGCTTTTTTCCAAGAGTCCGTTCGCAAAATCAACTACAAACAAGCAAAATAACAAGAGTTTGTAAACACCAAAGAGAAAGGTCAAACAGAATCCAAGAAGGAGAAAACACAAAAACAGAGAATTAACAAGAAGTCCAGCCACACAAAAGGCTCTTTAACTTTCACCAAGTCCACCTTAGCAAAAAAGTAACGAGCAACCAGCAAAAAAAAAACCCAAGAATAAAATAATGCTGCGGAGAAGGGATTTGAACCCATGACGTCAAGGTTAGGAAACTTGCGAGCTACCAAACTTCTCTGCCACAGGCTGAAGACAAGAACTGAGTAGATAAGACAAACAAGGATTTAATATGCTCCACCATTATATCTGCACAAATAGAATAACCCATTTAAAATAAATTGTAAACGAGTAGCAATCCTCATCTTATATTTCAAGTAAGAAAGATCAATGAATTTTCAGAACAAATGGTGGAAAAAAGAAATATAAATTAAGGACGAATAAACAGAGCAGTAAAAATTGGGTAGATATTTCACCAAATATACTGTTACACAACTTTCAAAACATAAATAAGCACAAACCAAGACGAATCGAATGCTGCCTACCACAAGGTCCCAACTGCACTATGACGTTTCCAAACACTACAGGCCTTCATTGAGATCCTACATAAGAACACGCCACTACAATTATACCGGCACCGATACATAGATCTAACAAGAAGTCAAAAAGGAATTCAACCTATCCACCATGCAATCGATGCATTCTGACTTTGAACTACATATTACCTAAAACCAATTCAATCAGTTAATCATTCGATCAAAGCTCTCTGGATCGATCAACGATTAAAAAATTACAAGCTTTCCGAAAAAAAATATAAAACTTAAAAGTTTAGAATCAATAACAGTTTAGGAGCCAAAACAAGATCAAAGGTCAAACTAAGGTAGGTATATTTAGTAAAGCCCATTTACTTGTACCAAATTGTCCGATTGAGGATGCAAATATTCCACCTTGATCTTCTCAATATTTTGTCTGCCATGTCTTCAAAAAAATGTCCATAAACAACTCAACGACTTTAACACATAACATCGATCATTTCCTGCAGTCTAGCCACGTAAAGGTTCTCTTAGCCTTTCAAAAAGACCGCTCTCAAAATCAAACAAGCGAAAAACCAGAGAGAGGTCAAGCAAAATCCAAGAACAAAAAAATAAAACAGAGAATCAGATGCTCTCTTCCATTTTCTACTAATCACAAGATGTATAGACCAATAACAAGTAAAAAGTCCAGCCACACAAAAGGCACTTTAGCTTTCGCCAAATCCATCTTCAAGCAACTGCAAACAAACAAAAAAGCAAAAAAGTAACGAGCAACCAGCAAAAAAAACTTATTCACACATGTTAAAAAAAAATAAAAATAAAAACCCAAGAATAAAAATAATGCGACGGAGACGGGATTTGAAACCATGACGTCAGGGTTAGGAGACATGCGAACTACCAATAGTGGTAAAAATAGAATAACCAACTTATAATAAATTATAAAGGAATAGTAATCCTCACCTAAAATTCCAAATAAGAAAGATCCATGAATTTTCAGAACAAATGGTGGAAAATAGAAATATAGATGAAGGAAGAATAAACAATAGTGGTAAAAATTGGGAAGATGGTAAAACAATAACAAATATACTGTTACACAACTTTCAAAACATAAATAAGCACAAACCAAGACGAATCGAATGCTGCCAACAACAAGGTCCCACTGAGATCCTACATAAAACAACCAAATACTATCATTAAGGCACCAAATACGTAGGTCTGACAAGTACGATTGATCGAAGCATACTGGAAGTCTCACAGGCATTCAATCTATCGACCTACGTATTCAGTGAAATAATAACAAATATACTGTTACACAACTCTCAAAACGTAAAACTAAGGTATTTACTAAACGAGATCAAAGTTCAAACTAAGATATTTACTAAAGTCCATTTACCTGATACCTAATCATGCGATTGAGGATTTAAATATTCCACCATGATCTTCTCAATTTTTTGCCTACATGGCTTCAAAAAAATGTCCATAAACAACTCAAGGCACTAAGATACATTACAACTCGGGTTTTGGGTACAAACTCACAGAAACATCGATCATTTACTGCAGTCTAACCAGGTAAAGGTTCCCTAACCTCTTCCAAATGACCGCTCTCAAAATAAACTATAAACAAGCAAAATAACAAGTGTTGGAAAACACCAAAGAGAGACGTCAACCAAAGTTCAAGAACGAAAAATGAAAACAGAGAGAATTAGATACTCTCTCCTGTTTTCAACTAATTACAGGATTACAGTCCAACAACAAGAAAAAAGTCCAGCCACGCACTAGGCTCTTTAACTTTCACCGAGTCCATCTTCAAGTGACTGCAAACAAGCAAAAAAAGTAACGAGCAACCAGCAAAACAAACTTATTCACATGTTAAAAAAAATATATCCAAGAATAAAAATAATGCTGCGGAGACGGAATTTGAACCCATTACGTCAAGGTCAGGAGCCTTGCGATCTACCAACCCATGCTGAAGACAGGAACTGAGAACAAATACACAAATAACGAATTAATATGCCCCTCCACTATATCGGTACAAATAAAATAACCCAATTATAATGAAATGTAAAGGAATAGTAATCCTCTCCTAATATTCCAAGTAAGAAAGATCCATGAATTTTCAGAACAAATGGTGGAAAAGACAAGTATAGATGAAGGAAGAATAAACACAGCGATAAAAATTGGGATGATGGTGAAATAATACCAAATATAAGCACAAACCAAGACGAATCGAATGCTGCCCACCACAAGTGACTGCAAACAAGCAAGAAAGTAGAGAACAACCAACAAAAGACACTTAAATCACATGTGCTAAAAAAAAAAAATACCAAGAATAAATTAAAATGTTGCAGATACAGGATTTGAACCCATGATGTCAAGGTTAGGAGCCTTGCGAGCTACTAAACTGCTCTGCCACACGCTGAAGACGAGAACTGTGAACTAATAGACAAACAAGGATTTAATAAGCTCGTCCACTATATCTGCACAAATAGAATAATCCATTTATAATGAATTGTACAGGAATAGTAATCCCCACTTAATATTCCAAGTAAAAAAGATCTATGAATTTTCAAAACAAATGGTGGAAAAGAGAAATATAGACGAAGGAATAATAATAAACAGAGTGGTAAAAATTGGGAAGATGGTGAAATAATTCAAAATATGCACTTAAAAAACTTTCAAAGCGTAAATAAGCACAAACCAAGATGAATCGAATTCTGCCTACCACAAGGTCCCGACTGCACTATGACATTTCCTGAACACTACTGGCCTTCATTGAGATCCTACATAAAAACACGCCACTACTGTTATACAGGCACCAGATACGTAGGTCCAACAAGTTCAAATGATTGAAGACTACAAGAAGTCTACAAGGAAATCACCCTATCCACCATGCAATCGACGAATTCTGACTTTAACCTAAATATCATCTGAAACCAATTCAATCGGTTGATCATTCAATCAAAGCTCTGTGGATCAAACAACACATAACTTCCAAGCTTTCAAAAATAATCGAAATCTAAAACTTAAAGTTTAGGACCAAAATAGTTTAAGAGCCGAACCAAGATCGAAGGTCAACTAAGGTTTTTACTGAAGGCCATTTACCTGATACATAATTGTGCGACAAAGAATGCAAATATTCCACCATCATGATCTCAATTTTTTGTCTGCCATGTCTTCACAAAAAATGTCCATAAACAACTCAAGGCACTTTGATACATTACAACTCAAGTTTTGGGTAAGATATGCAAATGACTCAATATCCTAGAACAAACTTACAGAAACATCGATCATTTCCAGCAGTCAAACCAGGTAAAGGTTCTCTTAGCTCTTCCAATAGACCGCTATCAAAATCAACTACAAATAAAGCAAAAAACAACTAGTGTTTGTTAACACCAAAGAGAGTCGAACGAAAAGAAAAATAAAAAAAAAATAGAACAAAAAACAAAAACAGAGAATTCAATACCATCTTCTGTTTTCAACTAATCACAGGATGTACAGTCCAAAGACAAGGAAGAAGTCTAGCTTGCAAAAGGCTATTTAACTTTCACCAAGCCAATCTTCAAGTGACAGCAAACAAGCAAAAAGGTAAACAAGCAAAAAAGTAACGGACAACCAGCATAACAAACTTAAAAGGAATAAAAAGAAAGCTGCGGAGACGGGATTTGAACCCATGGCATCAAGGTTAGGAGCCTTGTGAGCTACCAAACTGCTCTGCCACACGCTGAAGACAAGAACTGAGAACTAATAGACAGACAAGGATTTAATATGCTCCCCCACAATATCTGAACAATTAGAATAAGAAGCCATTTGTAATGAATTGTAAAGGAATAACAATCCTCACCTAATATTCAATGTAAGAAAGATCAATGCATTTTCAGAACAAATGGTGGAAAAGAGAAATATAGATGAAGGAAGAATAAACACAGCGGTAAAAGTTGGGATGATGATGAAATAAAAACAAATATAAGCACAATCCAAGACGAATCGAATGCTACCTACCACAAGGTCCCGATTGCACTATGACATTTCCCGAACCCTTCTTTGAGATTCTACATATTAACACGCAAATACTATTATACAGGCACCGAATACGTAGGTTTGACAAGTACGATTGATCAAAGACTACAAGAAGTCTAAAAGGAATTCACCCTATCCACCATGCAATCGACGCATTCTGACTTTGACCTAAATATCAACAGAAACCAATTCAATCGGGTTGATCATTCCATCAAAGCTCTCTGGATCGAACAACACACAACTTCCAAGCTTTCAAAAATAATATAAATCTAAAACTTAAAAGTTTAGGACCAAAATAGTTTAAGAGCCACACCAAGATCAAAGGTCAAACTAAGGTTTTTACTGAAGTCCATTTACCTGATACATAATTGTGCGATTGAGAATGCAAATATTCCACCATTATGATCTCAATTTTTTGTCTGCCATGTCTTCAAAAAAATGTCCATAAACAACTCAACTCTCTTTGATACATTACAACTCAGGTTTTGGGTAAGATATGCAAATGACTCAATATCCTAAAAAAAACTTACAGAAACATCGATCATTTCCCGCAGTCTAAACATCGATCATTTCCCGCAGTCTAACCAGGTAAAGATTCTCTTAGCTCTTCCAATAGACCGCTCTCAAAATCAACTACAAATAAAGCAAAATAACAAGCATTTGTAAGCACCAAAGAGAGAGGTCAGGCAAAAAAAAAAAAACATAGAATTCGATACCATCTTCTGTTTTCAACTAATCACAGGATGTACAGTCCAAAGACAAAGAAGAAGTCTAGCTCGCAAAAGGCTCTTTAACTTTCACCAAGCCAATCTTCAAGTGACAGCAAACAAGCAAAAAGGCAACGGAGAACCAGCATAACAAACTTATTCACACATGTTAAAAAAACACGTAAAGAATAAAAAGAAAGCTGTGGATACAGGATTTGAACCCATGATGTCAAGGTTGGGAGCCTTGTGAGCTACCAAACAGCTCTGCCACACGCTGAAGACAAGAACTGAGAACTAATAGATAAACAAGGATTTAATATGCTCCCCCACTATATCTGAACAAATAGAATAAGAAGCCATTTGTAATGAATTGTAAAGGAATAGCAATCCTCACCTTATATTCAGTGTAAGAAAGATCAATGTATTTTCAGAACAAATTGTGGAAAAGAGAAATATAGATGAAGGAAGAATAAACACAGCGGTAAAAATTGGGATGATGATGGAATAATACCAAATACAAGGACAATCCAAGACGAATCGAAATCTACCTACCACAAGGTACCAATTGCACCATGACATTTCCCGGCCTTCTATGAGATTCTACATAAAAAGACGCCAATACTATTATACAGGCACCGAATACGTAGGTTTGACAAGTACGATTGATCCGAAGCCTAAGAGAGGTCTAAAAGGAATTCACCCTCCTATCCACCGTGCAATCAACACATTCTAACTTTGACCAAAATATCAACAGAAACAAATTCAATCTGTTGATCATTCGATCAAAGCTCTAGATCGAACAACACATAACTTCCAAGCTTTCGAAAATAATATAAATCTAAAACTTAAGTTTAAGACCAAAATAGTTTAAGAGCCAAACCAATATCAAAGGTCAAACTAGGCTTTTACTGAAGTCCATTTACCTGATACATAATTGTGCGATTGAGAATGCAAATATTCCACCATTATGATCTCAATTTTTTGTCTGCCATGTCTTCAAAAAAAATGTCCATAAACAACTCAAAGCACTTTGATACATTACAACTCAGGTTTTGAGTAAGGTATGCAAATGACTTAATATGCTAAAACAAACTTACAGAAACATCGATCATTTCCTGCAGTCTAACCAGGTAAAGGTTCTCTTAAGCTCTTCCAATAGACCGCTCTCAAAATTAACTACAAATAAAGCAAAATAACAAGCGTTTATAAACACCAAAGAGAGAGGTCAAGCGAAAAAAAAAAAAAAGAACAAAAAACAAAAACAAAGAATTAGATACTATTTTCTGTTTTCAACTAATCACAGGATGGACAGTCCAAAGACAAGGAAGAAGTCTAGCCACACAAAAGACTCTTTTAACTTTCACCAAGCCAAACTTCAAGTGACTGCAAACAAGCAAAAAAGTAACGGAAAACCAGCATAACAAACTTATTCACACACGTTAAAAATAAATAAAAAATAAAAAACCAAGAATAAAAATAAAGCTGCGGAGACGGGATTTGAACCCATGACGTCAAGGTTAGGAGCCTTGTGAGCTACCAAACTGCTCTGCCCCACGCTGAAGACAAGAACCGAGAACTAATAGACAAACAAGGATTTAATATGCTCCCCCACTATATCAAATAGCAATCCTCACCTAATATTCAGTGTAAGAAAGATCCATGAATTTTAAGAACAAATGGTGGAAAAGAGAAATATAGATGAAGGAAGAATAAACACAGCGGCAAAAATTGGGATGATGGTGAAATAATACAAAATATAAGCACAAATAGATTAACCCACTTATAATGAATTGTAAGGGAATAGTAATCCTCACCTAATATTTCAAGCAAGAAAGATCCTCAAATTTTCTGAACAAATAGTGGAAAAGAGAAATATAGATGAAGGAAGAATAACACGGCGGTAAAAATTGGGAAGAAGGTGAAATAATACCAAATATACTGTTACACAACTTTCAAAACCTAAATAAGCACAAACCATGACGATTCGAATGCTGCCTACCACAAGGTCCAGACTGCACTATGACACATATCGAGCATTACTGGCATTCATTGAGATCCTACATAAAAACACCCACTACTATTATACAGGTACCTAATACGTAGGTCTGATAAGCACGATTGATCGAAGCTTACCAGAAGTCACGCAGGCATTCCATCTATCAACCATGCAATCAATGAATTCTAACTCTGAACTAAATATTACCTGAAACCAATTGAATCTGTTAATCATTCGATCAAAGCTATCTTTTTCATTTGAAGCATAATTTGCAAGCTATCAAAAAAAAATTCTATAAGTTTTGAATCAAAACAGTTTATGAGCCAAACCAAGATCAAAGGTCAAACTAAGTTATTTACTTAAGTCCATTTACCTGATACCTAATTGTGCGATTGAGGATGCAAATATTCCACAATGATCTTCGGCTTTTTTGTCCGTCATATCTTCAAAAAAAATGTCCATAAACTCAAGGCACTTTGATACATTACAACTCAGGTTTTGGGTAAGATATGCCAATGACTCAATATCGTAGTACAAACTTACAGAAACATTTGATCATTTCCTGCAGTTTAACCAGGCAAAGTTTCTCTTACCTTTTCCAAAAGACCGCTCTCAAAATCAACTAAAAACAACCAAAATAACAAGTGTCCGTAAACACCAAAACGAGAGGCCAAGCAAAATCCAAGCCGACAGAACAAATAACAAAAACAGAGAATTAGATACTCTTTTGATTTCAACTAATCACAGGATGTACATTCCAAGAACATGTAAGAAGTCCAGCCACAAAAAAGGTTCTTTAGCTTTCACTATGTCCATATTCAAGTGACTGCAAGCAAACAAAAAAGTAACGAGCAACAAGCAAAAGAAACGCATTCATATATGGTAAAAAAAAAATATTAAAAAACCAAGCATAAAAATTATGCAGCGGAGACCGGATTTGAACCCATGACCTCAAGGTTATGAGCCTTGCGAGCTACCAAACTGCTCTGCCCCGCGTTAAAGACGAACTGAGAACTAAAAGATAAAAATGATTTAATGCACCTCTCCACTATATCTGTACAAATAGAATAACCCATTTATAATGAATTGCAAAGGAATTCTAATCCTCACCTATATTTCAAGTAAGAAAGATCCGCAAATTTCCTGAACAAATGGCCGATGGAAAATAGAAATATTGATGAAGGAAGATTAAACACAGCAGTAAAAATTGGAAAGATGGTGAAATAATACCAAATATACTACACAACTATCAAAACGTAAATTAGTACAAACCAAGACCAATCGAATGCCTGCCAGCCACAAGCTCTCTGGATCAATCAAAGAATAATTTCCAAGCTTTTGAAAAAAATCTAAAACTTAAGAATCAAAACAGTTTATGAGCCAAACAAAGATCAAAGGTCAAACTAAGGTATTAACTAAAGTCCATTTACCTGATACCTAATTGTGCGATTGAGGATGCAAATATTCCACATAATCATATCATTTTTTGTCTGCCATTTCTTCAAAAAATGTCCGTAAACAACTCAAGGCACTTTAATAAATTAAAACTCGGGTATTGGGTAAGATATGCCAATGACTCAATATCCGAATACAAACTTACAGAAACATTGATCATTTCCTGCAGTCTAACCAAAAGGTTCTCTCAGCTCTTCCAAAAGACCACTCTCAAAATCAACTATAAACAAGCAAAATAACAAGTGTCTGTAAAAACACCAAAAAGAGAGGTCATGCAAAATCAAAGAACTAAAAACAAAAACAAAGAATGAGATACTCTTCTGTTTTCAACTAATCACAGATGTACAGTCCAATAACAAGTAAGAAGTCCAGCCATGTAAAAGGTTCTGTAACGTTCACAAAGTCCATCTTCAAGTGACTGCAAACAAGCAAAAAAGAACGAGCAACCAGCAAAAGAAACTCATTCTTACATGCTAAAACGTAAATATATGATACCCTAAATTTGCGAGTAGCAGATATAAAAATCATTGGTAAGGAAGATAATACAAAAAAAAAAGAAGAGAGAATTGGAAGTGAAGTGTAAGGTAGGTAATATAAAAACACAAGATACCAAGGTTTTGCGTACATCCATCAACACTGAATAATTTTGCTTAGAAAGAAGCTGGAAAGGAAAGAACATATAGCTTGTAGGTGGAGAAAGAGTCAAATAATAAACCTCTCTAATGTGTTCCTACATCCTGTATCGTTACAATCTAACAGAAACACAAAGACACAAAAGAAAGTACCAAATTAGAAACAATTCATTATATGCATGTTTCTGCAGTAACCTAAAACCACAGTTGAACATAAAGCTGAAAACGAAATGCAACATAAGAGAATCTCAAAACACCGATGACGAAAAAGCTGATCTGATTAAAAAAAAAAAAAAAAACTCACATGGCCCAACTCAACAAAGGTTTTCCCAAAATAGCACAAATGTAAGCCAGAGGTAACAAGTAAACAGTTGCTGCAGCAGGTTGCAGGTAGCTCCTGCATCTCACCATATCAAAAGCAGAGGGATCTCTACGTATCAGAAGGGATCAACTGATGTCCAATCAGTCTCATCCAAGGAGAAGCACTGCATTCCTGAACAGCATCTTTAGTTAATCCTAAAGAGAGCTCAAAGTTGACAGTTAAAACCTAATGCATCATTACTAACAGCATATAGAATTATTGAACCATCCAGAACTGTCCTGGAACCCCTACAAGATGTAGTTACAAGCAACAGTAATAGCTATATCCAAAAAAGAATATATGTTCACGAACAACTCCAGGCACTTTGACACATTGCAATTCAGGTTTTGGGTAAAATATGCCACTCACTCAATATCCTAACACAAACTATCAAGCAGAAGGTTCTATAACAACAACAGCTATATATCATTCTCGCCATGCTTATAACAATTAAAGAGCAAAAGATTGATCATTTCCTGCAGTACAACCAGGTAGAGATTCTCTTAGCTCTTCCAAAAGACCGTACTTGAAATCATTCTTAAGGTCAGATCGAAGAAAAGCGACTACAAACAAGTAAAATAGCTAGTGTATGTAAGCACCAAAAAGATAGTTCCTGCAAAAATCAAGAAGATAGAACAAAAAACTAAAACTGCAAATTAGATTCTCTCTTTTATTCTCAACTAATCGCAGGATACATTCCAACAAAACAAGTAAGAAGTCCAGCTATTTAAAAGGCTCTTTAACTTTCACCAAGTCCATCTTCAAATAATAGACTGCAAACAAGCAAAAAAGTATTGACCAACCAGGCAAAAGGAACTCATTCACACTGGCGAAAAAACAAAAACCAAGCATAAAAAGAATTTTGCCAATACAGGATTTGAAACCGTGACCTCAAGGTTATGAGCCTTGCGAGCTACCAAACTGCTGTGTCCTGCACTGAAGAGAAACTGAGAACTAATAGACAAACGAGGATTTAATCAATGATGGGATTTGAGTGCCTCTTATGTATTTTTGTGCATTGTATTTGTGTGGCAAGCAACTGCGTGCATGTGTGTCCCGTGGGAGGAGGAGGATGAGGGCCCGGGGGAGTCCATCGATGAAAAATATTTGATAAATGTTTACAGAATTAGGAGTTCAAGTTTTTCTCATATAGCCAATGTTCTTAATGTATCTCTCTTTGGAGACAAAAGTACACCAAAGAACTAGAAGTAGAAGACTAGGTAAAGGAAAAGTTATTGTGATGTTAGTCATGGAGTTAAATTCAATAGCTGACTTATGATGCTACTATTCGCTGCAGCTATGTTATTCTAGAAGTTACAAAAAATAGAAAACAAGGTCGAAATATGTTCAATGTACTATTCTTGAAACAAATTTTAAGAAATCGAGTTAATACAGTCAACTTACTTGCAGAGAACAATTGGTATTTAATCCAATTAAAATCTTGCGAAATGGAGGAAAGAGGGTTCTAAATCATAAAGGATCTCGGGATGCGGAGGAATTCTTGCTAATTTGAAGAAACAGAATCTATGTTGACAATTCATGATTGGTGTTTATGCTTTTTTATTGTCCTTGTGTCTATTAAAATCGCATTTTCTAGTTGTTTCCTGGAGTTACCACATCTCAAGAATCTAAGAATCTAAGATGAAAATCAGCTCTGAAATTCTATTGCAACTTCAGAAAACTCTTTTTTTGATGGGCGGTGTAGGGAGAATTGGGTGTTAATATTGAGCTTTTATTGATTATTTCGGAATACATAGACTGATGGACTTTCATCCAGTGCAAATAAGTCAATTTGCAGATAAGTAGGTAATTTAATCAGCAACGCACAACCTACAAAAACCTAGGAACGAAGGATTTAAAAAAGGTGACTTCGTGTAAAGATTAAAGACATATAATCACTTGATAAAATTAGGGTGCCTCCTAGGTATTTGCATGCATTGTATTTTGTGTGTTGTTCTGAGATCATCCAAAATAAGTATCTTCCCAACAAATCCCTAATTGTATGGTCCTAACCCTAATTGTATGGTGAATTAGGTTGCTAGAAATTAAATATATAAGTGGAGTGTGAAACAGATAGAGAGTATCTATGGATTATCAATCATATATTTAATTCAACAAAAAGTTCCAAACCAGTAAAGAACAACATCATGAGAAAAACACAGAAAATCTTCGTCTAAAAAGTAAACACCACCCAATCACCAATCATTCACCACGAGAGAATTCCAATATGGCATGTTATTTTCTTCCAAATAAAAGATAAAACAGTTTTTCCCGAAACTTCAAATTAATATTGTAGGAATTCCCATGAATGTAAAATAATGGATAATCATACCTCGAAATTTTTAAAGATCAAATTATTTGTAATTATAATAATTAAATATTTAATTCAACAAAAAAGTTTCAAACCAGCGAAGAACATAGTTCGGAGAAAAACACAAAAAAAATCTGTCTTGCTCAAGACCTCATTCAACACAGCAGAATTCCAAGAAATATGGCATCAAAACATTGATATAACTATGCAATCGTAAAAGCTGCAAATTATTTTCTACCCAAACAAATAAACCTAGTATCTCTATAAGAACTCACAAAAGAGGATCGATTCGACCAGAAACCCAAGACCAAAACGAGTCGCTAATGGCAATCTGACGTTTCCGACAGAACTTATAGAGAGCGATGGTGGTTTTCAAGGGCTAGGATTAAGCGGTGGATTTTAATCTAACGATGACAAATTTCCCTATATAATATTGGCGTATACAATACGCGTTTATTAGAGGCGGTGGAAAATAAACCACGTGTAATATATAAATTATAAGTATTCCTTAATACAGTATATTACTCCGTATATATATATATATATATATATGAACAGGTCTACGCGCCATCACCGTTTGACCGTTTGTCGACATCACCGTTTGACCCTTGTCGATAACCGTGTTCGACCTTTATCAAAAGTAGAGTGAATAATAATAACAATAATATCCTCTGTCGTTGGATAAAGTGAATAATAATAATATTATTAATAATAATAATGTTATAAATAAATACTTAAAAATAAAAAATATTAATTTCAGATTTTAAGAGTATATATAAGGGCATTTTAAAGTTTATATAATTAAAATTTTTTTAAAAAAATAGATTGTGTATATGTATTACTAGTATTAGGGGGCAATTTGTACATATTTTTAAATATTATAAATTTATATATAAATTCTAAATAGGAGGAGTGTTTTTTGTGTTTTATTATTTTTTCTTTTTTGGTTTTTTTTTTTTTTGCACTTTACCCCTCTTCAGTTATTTCTCTTCACAGGCATTTCCAAAAACATCCCCGTCCATCCTATATTTTTTTTGGAGGTCGACTAAAATTTGTCAAATACATCCCCGTCTATGTTCCCATCTCAATACCTTCACATAACATCCATTTTGAAAATAATCTTAGAAAATATTATCCAAAACAGTGAGTTGATCGTGTGCATCAATTTCATTTTTTTTTATTTTTTCTATTTTCATTTCCTTCAAGTTGCCACGGGTTTAACATTTTGATTTATGAGTCAATAATCAGAATTAAATAATCCAAATAAGGATGTCAATCTAACCCCGTAACCAAAACCCAAAAGTTGAGTGAGAAACAAATTCACCCATTTTTTCAATGTAAAAAATTTATCAAAAGAATGAATGTCTAAACTCTTGTAAAATATTATCCGCAAGGGAGAAATAGCAAAATCCAAGGGACAAAACAAATAGTGACTAAATTCTAAGAGCTAGTCATGATTCATATAACTGGGTTTGTAAACAGATAGGATTAGGACGGGCAGGAAATATCCAGGAGGGGGAGGGGTTGAAAGTGAATTTAGTGTAATTTTTTTGTAATTTTAAGAGGGAAAAAGTGAAAATAAGAAAATTTAATGATATATAATAGTAATATATATATATCAGTGGGGGCAACCAATGTGCCTCCCGTCCCTGCGGAAGGGATCAGGTCTGAACCGGTCCGAACTGATAAGAAATATTCAATTAAGTCCGATTCAATAATGATTATTTTATGATTTAATTCAAAAAATGATTTTTTGTTAATCAAATTTCTGATCCGATGAATCAAATCCGAAAAGTATATAACCTTTTGTAAAAAATTTTAATCTCAATAGAGATTAGCAAACAATGACAACAATGATTAAGGAGAGATAGAGAGAAGCCGTTGAAAAAATAAAATATAGTAGAAAAGTAAGTTTTAAAATTTTTATTAAAGAAAAAAAAAATGAAGAGAGCCAAAATTGAGAGGGAAGAAGAAGAAGAATGATAGAAAACATTTTAATAATAGAGTAAAGTACAATAACATCCTCTGAAGTTTGGCATAAGGTTTATCATATACAAGTTTAGATTTTTTTTTGACAATGACATCCCCTTGTCAAAAATTGGATCCAAACAACCTGTTAAAAATGTAAAGAGTCAAGATTGCCCTTTAATTTTTTATTGATTTAAATTGTAAAATACCAAAACTCCTTAATTACACTTTTACCCCTAGAATACATTCATTACACCTTACCACACTCTCTAATATAAATATATATATTATATATATTATACGTATACTGTAAACCCCAAACACCATACCATAACGAAAAAAGAACCACCACCACCACTACAAAACAACAACCACTACCAAACTCACGACCTCTGAAACCCTAACCCTAACAAACCCACCACTAAATCCATTACTACCGTTGCCACCATCACCGCCAAGAAATCCATCGCTGTTGACCCCTCAAACATGGCTGCTGCATCAACGTTGTTGTCAAAGATGAAAGGCTCATCTCTGTGATGACCACGCAATTCTCTGGATCTTTCTCGAGTTTGGGTGCGAAGGTGGTTGGATTGATTGATGGAGGCGAAGACAGATTTAATGGTAAGGAATCGTGTTATAAAGACGTCAAGAAAAGGCCTTAGAGTCTTTACACAGTTGAAAATAGAGATCCCAGCAAAAAAAATCAGCGACTGGATAGGCACCTTCGACATCGCCGAAGAGGCGGCACGTGTTTACGACTCCCCAGCCCTTTCGAATTCATCGTCTCTGCCGACAACAAAACAACCGCAGGTCTGCATCCATCAACATAAGTGCACAGAGCCCTAGCCAAAGCAACACCGTCGAGTCCTTGGGCTTTGCACCGTCGTTGATCTTCCTCCATCGTCACTTGACCTTAACTTGGCGCATAGGGATGGCAATTTTTACTGCATATTCCGCCCCTTTAATAATAGATATAGGAACAATATTTATACCGTTGGGGCGAGCATGGATGCAAAATTCTGACTCGTCGCGAGTCATGGGGCGAGGACGAATTCTGATAAATACCTAGCCCGCCCCGGCTTATATACAATCCTTTTTTATAATATATATATACCCATATTAGTATAACTTACAACCTTAAAGTGATAAACACCCTTATACTTGCCATATCGTTCTCTTATCTGAGTAGTCAAGACTAAACAAAACTTATCTCTCTAACCTCTCATGTTCTCCATAACCAAACTCCCTTACAACTAAATCTTTTTTGGTGAGTGATTTAATTTTGTAACCAAATATAGAATACGTCGACTTCAAGTTTACAATCCTTCTGTGTAAACGATCTGCAATCCACCACCACTGCTGGAGGTCGACGGTAGAGCTAAAATTTGGAATAGGTAAGGGGTTTGTTTATCATGGCTTGGGTTTCTGGTTTGGTTATGCCTTGTGTGGCTTTCTATTGGTTTTCTCTTTGCTGTCTTTGGCTGTGTTTTTTTTTTTTTTTTTTGTCATGGTTATGGATTTTTTTTTTTTTTTTTAGAGGTGGCCCTTCTATGTTTGTAATATGTTTTCTCCTTGTTGTTTGTGTTTTGATTTAGTATATATAAGTGAAAATTCATTCACTGCAAGCTTTATCCTTCTCCAATTTGGGTAAGTGTAATACCCCTATATTTTTGAGGAATTATTAAATTAAATTAATTGCTTTTAATTGATTTATTTATTTTAAATTAATTTATTTATCTCCTTAGTTGTTAATTTGTTTATTTGATTTATTAGTATGATGATTATGTGTGTATGTGTTTAATTGTTAGTTGGTTCATTGGCGTGTTGACTTTGTTTGTATGGAATGACTTGGTTGTTATGATTATGTTTGTGTATGTGCTACGTGTATTTAGTTGTTTAATTATTTTATTTATTTATTTATTTAAGTTTAATGGACTGTGTTTTGAATGTTTGAACCATAGGATTTGGTCTTGGGTTATAGAAAAAGGCTTTAAAAGATTTGGGATGGTTTAAGGCCATGGATGTATGATTGATGAGTACTGAAAAGTGCGTATTTAAATACCTTAAGCTTAGATATTCTAGGACCTTTATCTATCTTATTTTTCCGTCTTAGACTAATTTCATGTTATTGTCCTTTTTAGGTGTTTATCCCCAAAACAAGCTAATTCAGTTAAATAAGAGCATTAAAGAATCAATTTTGAGATGAATGGAAGAAATGAGCAAAGTGGAAGCAAGTGGAAGAAAATTGAAGCAAAGTGTGGAAAGTCAGTAAGTTCGATCGATCTCAACATTCCTTCGATCGATCATAAAGTGATCGATCTAGGCTTCATCAAGATGGATCCAAACTTTTGTCCTTATCCAAAGATCTCACCATCTTCGATCGATCGAAAAAATTCGATCTTATCCACACCTACCACCCCACCTAACACTTTTGTCCTTTTCCCAAAAATATCCCAAAATATCTCAGAGATTTATCTTTATTCAAAAAGGCGCCGCCAAAGATGATCGATCTCTGCAGCATTCGATGGATCTAACCTAAGTTCGATCGATCTCACCTCAGTTCGATCAATTGAACCTCCTCAAGTCCGAATTAAATCAAATTCCAAGTCATTAAAAGTTGTCTCATAGTGCAATCATTGGAGGAGCCCTTGTGCATGAATCCAGACCATTGGGTGTGACACTTGAGCCTCCTATATAAAGATTTAAGCTACTTTTTACACATAGCTTTTTACACATATGCTCACATATTAGATACATTCTTAGAGAGGAAGAAAAGAGGGGAGAAGAGGCTAGAGACACACTCTTGGGAGTTCTTCCATTTACATCAAGAAGGAGGTCATTCCTACCAAGGAGATAGCCTTTGAGGGTTGGATGACTACTTCAATGAGTGGCTAAACATCTTCTTGGGGCTAGAGTTAGCCCTAAGCATGCCTTCTAGACTCTAATGCTTTGTATTTTGAGGGGATTTGAGTTGTAATCTTGTCTTGACACTTATTTTATATATGAATCTTGTTTATTCAATGATTTGTGTGGTTTAATACTTCCAATTGATCATTTCATTCTATCCATATGTCTATATATTCTAAAATAGATGTTCATGTGTTTATCTCTAGTTTTTGTGTTATTGATGCATGTTTATGTGTATTGATGCTATGGATCTAGAGATTGTCAAGGCATAATGCTTAATAGAATACTATTGTGGTTTATTTGATGATTCATACTTATGTCTTGATGGATTGTGCCTCTCACTTAGTTTATTTAGTTTAATTTTCATGCCCTTAGCTTAGTTGTAGTGTAGTTGCCTTAGTTGTTAAATGGGAGGACAATCCATGCTTGTTGTTTGATGTTCCATGCTTATGAATACAAGTAGTATTATTCTCTAACCATGTGATGTGTTTGGATTGTGAGCTTAAGGGAAGGATTAATGGTTTAGTTTGATGTATTGTGCTATTCACTAGGTTGCTTAGACAATATATGCTTAATTGGTCATCCCTGCTTGTTGAAACAATTAATCACACACTCTCAAATTGCAACACATGTTTCCCTCTCATTAATTATACATTGAATGTTTAGAATGGTGATGTTTAGTGGTGACCTTTAGACTCCAAGACCTCACTCTCTTGTTTTCTCTAAATTTCATTTAAATTGCTTATTTTACATTGAATTTGTTTAGTTTAGTTTGTAATTTAATTAACCAACAAACCGACCTTTTGATCACTCGACCTACTAACCCTATTAATTATTTTCATTGCAAACACACCCACAATCCCTTAGGACGATCCCTACTCACCCTAACTATATTATTTTTGGTTAGAAGTAGTAGTGGCTTTTATAAATTTAAAACTTGGCCACATTGCACACTTACACCTTTTTAGCACATTCTTAAGCGTTGGTGCGACGACACACCAATGATTATCTATATATATATATATATATATATATATATATATATATATAGTATGTGAAATTATATAGCTATGTATAGAGATATATAATATACATAAACATATTAATATGTATACTAGTATAGTCAGAACCCTACAAGGATTAGGGTTGGGAGTTATGTATATACATGTATATAAATAATATCATTATTTTGGAATAATTATTATTATTATTATATATATATATTAGGTATATATATATTGTAATACCCCTATATTTTAGAGGAATTATTTAATTAAATTAATTGCCTTTAAATAAATTTAATGGATTTATTTATTTTAAATTATTTATTTATTTACTTGTTTATGTGATTTATTGGTATGATGATGTGCTTGATTGTTGATTAATTTGTTAGCGTGTTGATTTTTATTTGTATGGTATGACTTGGTTGTTAATTCTTATTTGATTATGTGCTACATGTATTAAGTTGTTTTAAAATTAACTGTTTATTTATTTAATTATTTGTTTAAATTTAATGGATTTGGTTTGGATTATTTGGACCAAAGGATTTGGGTCTTGGGTTGGAGAAGGAAGCCTTAAAGGATTTGGGATGATTTAAAGGCCCATGAATTTATGCATGAGTATATATATATATAATTATATAGAGAATTATATATTTATAGTAAGTATATATGCATAGGACTTTATGCATATATATGATAAGTATAGTTAAAAATGATTTATAAATATATATTACATAATATATATATATATATAGATATATGTCATGTATATTAATATAACTAGAGTCCTACATAGAGGAGGATTTGATTTGACAATATATATTATTTATTTTTATTGCGTGAGGAATATATATATAATATAATATAACATATGTGTATATATATTTTATTTAAAAGTATTATTAGTTTTTGGGTAATCATACTAGGAATAGGATTAGGGTATTAATGTGTATAAATATGCACATAAGGTTATATTGTTAAATGGTTTTTCACGTTACAAAAAATAAGAGAAGCAGAAAAAAAGAAGAAGAGAAGACTGACAAAGAAAAGGCCAGATCAGAAAAAGAGAACGTCGGATTTGGAAGAGACAACCAAGGTTGAAGCGTCAATTTCGTTTCGAAACCTTCAGGCAAGTTCTTTTCTAACTCTCCTCTTAGAACCCATAAGTTTATCACCTTGGGTATCAAAATCTATAGATTAAATTAGCATGTTAATCACCTAGACATAGGATAAATGAATGTGAAGAAATTGATTAGTAGAAAAGGAAGAATCCTTCTTCAACTAGGAAACTTTCTCCAATTCCCATTTTAGTATTCTGTCTGTATCTCTTTCTTCGAGTGCCAAAATGGCTTAAATCTCGCACAGTTGAATGGAAATTCGATTATCTACAATTTTGTATTTCACAAAAATTTCGTGAAACGGATGTTTACCTTGTCAAAACTGGGTTGGAAGACAGTACGAATTTTGTATATATATATATATCTTATTCCATAATTGTTTTAACCAATTTGGATAATTTGTATGGTTGGGTGTTGATTAAATAATTCTTAATATTTATATTTAACATGTAACGTGTTATTTGGACATTGCTAAATTGTATAACCTACGTGTTATATACGCCTACGTGTTATAATGTCACACATAAATAAATAAATATAACCCAATCAACTAATAAGTTGTTCATTGATATTTATCATATTTATATATGTGATGTTGGTGTTGATGAAATCATAATAGGTTATTTATTTAAATTAATTATATGCTTATAACTTGCATGGAGTACCTATGTATGATTTATTTCATAATTAATTGTAGAGTTTGGTATATGGTTAAATTGGAGGCATGGATGAGTTGTTAAAGGTATAAATAAATTGTCTTATTAATTGTATGAATAAAATACATACATGGGAAGTATATATGAATTACTAATTAATAGTATGGATAAAAAAAAACATACTTTTGGAAGCATAGATGAGTTGCCAAGACATAAACAGATTGTCATTTAATAGGTATGGTTGATTTACCAAAGTATAAATGTATTACTTGTAGATGCATGGTTGAGTTGCTATCGTATAAATAAACATACTTCTAGAGACATGGTTGATTTGCCAAAATATAAATAAATATTTGTAGAGGCATGGATGATTTGTCAAATTATAAATAAATTGCTAGTTAAGTTAGATGATTAAATATACATTTATGGATATTGTGTTTATAAGTTGGAGGTGATAAATATTCTTATATTATAATAAACTAATGTTTAATGGATAATATATTATTTTATAGTATTGATAAAATAATATTAGTGAAGGTATGGATGAATTGCCAAAATATAAATCTTTGTTAGGTGATATTTATAAATAAAATCATACATTGGTGGATATTAGGATTTGGATTGAAGGAAAATGTTTTTTGAATTATTATTTATTATTTAAATGGTTAAATAACTATTTAAATATGGAATTTAGGTTTAAATGAGTTTTCTCTTAAAAGTGAAATGTACTTGATGGTTAGTTTAAATATGGAGGTAGTTTTATCATTGTTTATGGTCTTGGATTTCAAGGAATATATTAATGAACATATTCTTTATATATTTATATATATAATACATATGTATCATCTTATATTAAAGGTTAAAACTTTAATTAGGATAATTTTGGTTAGAGATATTTTATTTATTGGTTTTCAGAGGCTTGGTAGAGGAAACTTGCTCGTGGGTCTAACCCACGATTTATTTTTCAGGTTATTAGAAGTTCCAGTCTCGAGGTTGAGGATTCGCAGCTGGGAGACTGTCATTCATCTACTCGTCTTGTTTCCTTTTAAGTAGTATTGTTTTTTTTTATTGTTAGATATTATGTATAAACTGATGGATTAGTAGTTTATGGTTTAGGGGTCCTTGACTTATAGGATTCCTGAGTTGTATTTTAGAATTTTAAATTCATGAAATTTATTTTTGTCAAGGAGGTTTTATTTTATTAATAGAATTTCGTTTAATGATTTATTCTTCCTGTATTATGTGTTCGTTTAAATACTAATTTGTTTTGATATTCCCGTGTTTTCAGGTGTGGGCTTGGCCAACCTACACTTGGAAATTCGGGGGTATCACAGTTGGTATCAGAGCACTCCAGGTTCAAGTGTCCCTAAGGTGTCTTTCGTTATGTGAATTCCGCGTTGCGTCTCTTGATACTTAGAGCCCATAATATGATTCGTTGTATTCTATATACGGTCCGTTAGAATAAGTTGATGTCAATTAAATTCTGTAATTATAGAATGGTTGACACTAGGAAAAAGAAGAGGTCTGAGGAAGTAAGTGAATACATATTCGATTCATATTCGACTTGTATTTGATTTCTCTATTAAGGAAGAATTTAGAATTTCAAATTAGAGATCAAAGATTCTAATAAAGGAGATTACGTAGTATGGAAAGAAAAAAAAAAAAATGCTGAGTCTCAAAGATGAGTGGTCATGTGAAAGAGAGGTTAGAAGTATAACGAATGATATTAAAAGGATGAGAGCTTTTTGACTTACATATAGTTAGCTTTATGTTTATCTCAAAAAGAGATGCGTGTGGAGCATTCTTCGAGAGTTTGGGGATTTGATGAAGTTCTTATTAGAACGAACCATTAGATTAGATATATATTTTTCGTACCCATGAGAGCATTGGTATTATAGCGTGATTGGCTTTATAAAGTCATCTAGGATATTTTACCATAAGGGTAGAAGAAGGATAAAGGTCAAGTTCTTGGTATTCGGGTAGGCAGACATAAGTTGCCTTTATTTATGATTAAGGGTTATGATTCAAGATTGGATAATTTCTTGCTAATCTAAGAAAGAAAATTATATGAATCAATTTTATAAGATTGATTTTAGAGGATTTTTTTTTTTTTTAAGTGAATGTTACCTTAGAATGGGGTAGACTTGAGAGTATCAAGGTGGTGTTGGAAGTTTATTTCCATTTGGGGTCATCACTGGTAAATTGACAAAGTGGTTTACTCGTTATAACATTTACATGCGGCAAAAAGGAGTCTTAAATAATATGGACAATTGAGAATAGTAGTTAATATTTACAGAGTTTATCTATACCAATAATATGACACAATTTAAGGATTTGTATGGTGATTGTGTAATTGGAGGGATAATATTTATTGTTGGGTCCTACATATATTAAATGATACAATCAAAGGGATTATTTTTGTTCGAGATTTTGTGTGTATTACCGGAGTAGGCAGAATAATTGTATTAATAGTAAACTCGCATATTAGAGTTTGGAAGTTTAAAAGTAAGTCTTTACCCAAATTGTCTCCCACAAAGGGAGTAATGTTGACTGGAAAGGAAACGAGGTTATCACCTCACTATGTAAATATTTATGTTTTATGTTTAGGTAATAGCCTATAGTTGGTAAGGATATAAATATGTATTTTGCGCCATGAGTCGTTACAAATGGTATCAGAGTCTGGCCAGTCGGAAGTGTGCCGACGGGGACATAGGGCCTCCAAAGGGGGTGGATTGTGATGACCTTGTGGGCGGGTGTGCCGTAGGCGGGTGCGAGAGACACTGTCAGGCTACCACACTGGCGAGCTACGGGTGCACAAGTCCCACATCACCTGGGTAGAGGAAAGGTAAAATGTTTATATATAAGTGTGTCATCTCCAATTAGTATGAGGCCTTTTGAGGTGAAACCCAAGAGCAAAACCGTGTGGGCTCAGGCCCAAAGCGGACAATATCATACCATGTGGTGAAGTGGGTCGTTACAAATGGTATCAGAGTTTGACCCAGTCGGAAGTGTGCCGACGAGGACGTCGGGCCTCCAAGGCGGGTGGAGTGTGATGACCCTATGGGAGGGTATGCCGTGGGCAGGTGCAAGAGACACTGTTAGGCTATCACACTGGCGAGCTACGGGTGCACAGTCCCACATCGCCTGAGTAGAGGAAAGGTGAAGTGCTTATATGTAAGTGTGTCACCTCCAATTGGTATTAGGCCTTTTGGGGTGAAACTGAAGAACAAAACCGTGCGGGCTCAGGCCTAAAGCGGACAATATCATACCATGTGGTGGAGTGGGTCATTAGATATATATATATATATATATATGGCACGTAATTTAGTCTAACTAGGAGAAGACTAGGGTTGTATGTGTATATATATATGTGTGTGTTTGTGTGTGTGTGTATAATCTTTGTTGGGTTTTTACGTGAGAATAAAAATAGATAAGGAAAAGAGGCAGTCGAGATGCGAGAAAGAGAGAGAGTGATCCAAGATAGAGGAGAAGAGAGGTCAAGCAAGGAGCAAGACGGACCAAGGATAAGGACGGCGACAACGAGGTAGGAGCCGGAGTTGCAGATCAGAATTAGGAAACTTGCGGTTTTGGCTTCATTTCGAAACCTTCAAGCAAGTTCTTTTCTATCTCTCTTCTTATAAACCATAAATTCTGCACCTTGGGTATCAAGATCATATAGATTTATTTAGCATGCTAATTCACTTAGACAAAAGGTTAAACGTATGGAACGAAACAAGTTGTATGTATATGTATATATGTATTTATATGTTTTGGTTGTGAATGTTTGAATTGAATTAAAACATATTATTACTTGATTATAATGCATAAATTAGATGCGTAATAATGGGTTAGGATATCCTATGATTAAATAGGATTGCTAGTACACGAATCGGAGGCGAAACGGATGAGTTACAAAGGCTGAATCGCTACTGTCGGAACAACACTCGAAGGTAGCGCTCGAGCACAAAATAGCACTCGAGGGTGTGCTTGAGCCATGTGATTTGCACTTGAGCACTGGAGTTGCTAATTGCATTGGAACTTTTCATAATTACTTCAAATTGATTACCAAAGGTCCCGAACACGTTCTATCACGTTCTATAGTTTCAAAAATATTATATATGATTTAATTGCTTGATATTTGTATTAAATTCACATGAATCATGATTTGATGAGAAAAGATAAAAGTAACCATGTTTAAAATCGTGGTATTTAGGTAAACATGTATTAATCAACTAATAAGTTGCGATATAAGATGTGACATGCTCTTACATGTGATATTATGAATGGAAAACATAGTAGGTTGTTTTATTTAATTTATTCATATTTATAATTTGCATGGGATGTCTATTGTTTGTTTGATTATGTATTTATTATGATGTCGATATATGGTTAAATTGGAGGCATGGATGAATTACCAAAGGCATTAAACAAATTGCCTTATTAATTGTATGAATAAAATACATACATGGAAAACATGTAAGATTTGCTCATTCATAGTATGAACAAAAACATATTTTTGGAGGCATGGATTAGTTGCCAATACATAAATATATTGTCATTTAATTTGTATTGATAAAAACATCCTTATAGAGGCATAGATGATTTGTCAAAGCATAAATAAATTGCTAAGTAAGTTAGATGGATAAATATATGTCTATGGATATTGTTTTTGTGATTTGGAGGAAATAAATACTTTTATTAGAACGAACTAGTGTTTAGAGGTTATTATGTTATGTTATAGTATGAATAAAAACATACTTGTGAAGGCATGGATGAGTTGTCAGAGTATAAAATTAATGCAATGTGATTTGTATAAATAAAATCACACAATTGAAGATATCAGAATTGGGATTAAAGGAACAAATTCCTTGATTTGATAATTTATTATTTAATGGTTAATTAACTATTTAAAATGAAATTAAGATTTAAAGGAGTTCCTCTTATAAGGCAATTCTACTTGATGATTGGTTATAAATATGGATATGATTTAATCATTATTCATAATTCTTAGCATTCTGGGAATGTATTAAATGAACTTAACCTTTTTATTTATCTATATATATATGTATCATCTTAATATTAAAATTTTAGTTAGGATGGTTTTGGTTAGAGATATTCTATTTATTAATTTTCAGAGACTTGGTAGAGGGAACTTGCTCGTAGGTCTAACCCACGCTTTATTTTTCAGGCTGTTAGAAGTTCCAATCTCGAGATTGAGGATCCGCAGTTTGGAGACTTATCTTTTATCTATTCATCTTATCTAATTATAAGCAGTGTTGTCATTTATTATTACATGTTAGGTTAATTATGTATGAATTGGTGGATTGGTAGTTTATGGGTTAGGGTCTTTGACATACAGGATTGTCGAGTTATATTTTAGAAATTTAAGTTTATTGAATTTATTTTATAAGGAAGGAATATTTAATCAATATAATTTTTTTCAGTAAATTATTTATTATTTTTATTCATCTTGTATTCTGTGCTCGTTTATTGCCAAATCATTTTTGATATTCTCGGATCTTTAGGTGTGGGTCTGACCAACCTACACGTAAAAATTCGAGGGTATCACAATAAGTGATTACTTAAAAAAATTCAAAGATTACTTAAAAAAAATTTTAAAGCATGGTTCAAAGAGGAATTTTTTTATTTTTTTTTCCAGATATATGAAATACCTGACTCTGAATGATATGAAATCACCACATGAATTAAGTAAAAAATATATATATATTTATTGGAACGGGGCGAGCATAAGGTCAATCATTTCACAACGGAGTGGGGATAGATTATTGAAATTCAACCCATTGTGGGTACGGGGCGAGGATGGATTCATAAAAAATCCAACGAGGCGGGGACGGGTTTACATAAACCCGTTCCAAACCCGCCCCGTTGCCATTCTTATTGGCATATCCCAAGGGAAGTTGCCATTTCATCGTATCCATCCCAGCTGCGACATGTGCGACCTCTGTTCCTTTTCAATGGCCTTTTGCGTCCTGAGACTCTAAAATCTCAACCTCCCACCTTAAAAAAAAATTGCCTTATTTTGATGTCGAACCAGTAGGTCCGAACCGCTAACTGGGTCCTTACCCGAACCCGAGATCACCTAAGTCAATTCCATTAAGTCCAGGGTTATTACATCATTAATACGTCAAAATTATGATCCATTAAAACTCTAGGTGACCTTCTAAAACTTGTGGTTAATTGTGCCGGAAAGAGGGGAAAAAATGAGTAACCAGCAGCCAACCAATCCACCGAAATGGAGCTTCGGTCTGCCGGAATAGCTCCTGTACTGGTCAACCAAAATGACCATTTCGGTCGGCCGGTTGTGACCAAAATGGTAATGCGAGCTGCACTTTTAGCTGAACTTCCATGAAACTTGAAACTATGCATAAGGCTTGCTATAGAACTTTTAAACTGAATGAATCATGTCCCAACACATAAGAAATCATAGAATACAGATTACAACCTTTACTTAAGTTCGTTAACAACATAATTACAAATAATTTTGCATAGTCTCTTACAAGATAACAAAGTTCATAAAATTTACATTCCACGTGTTCCATTTGCTTCCACAATTTCTACATGTGCAACATTGTACAAATTTCATCTCATCATTACAAAAGATACAAACAAAAGTTCCAATCCAGTTTAGAATTGTCGTGGGTTGTCGTCTGCCACTTCTTTCCCCGAACTTGAAAAATGTTGAAATAATGGGGTAAGCATAAGCTCAGTAGGAAGTCTCTAAGACACACTTCTTGTAACCCCGTGAATCCACGTAAAGAATAGACAAAAAGGGACGGGGTCATACCATAAGGAGTGCATGTCAACAACCATAATGACAAGTATATAACGAATGTCATCCAAACATATACACATCATATATGTTAATGGAGTGCAATGTCATGCAAATGTCGCTCCCCACATCCGAAACATTTCCGTTTCAACTTCCAAACCGTTAGTGTAATCCGACACAAGGCACCTCCAAGGTGTCATGAAAGAAGGATTGACTAACTATCCACGACGAATCGAATGCTACCTACCACAAGCACAATCCAAGACGAATTAAAACAAATATAAGCACAATCCAAGACGAATCGAATGCTACCTACCACAAGGTCCCGATTGCACTATGACATTTCCCGAACCCTTCTTTGAGATTCTACATATTAACACGCAAATACTATTATACAGGCACCGAATACGTAGGTTTGACAAGTACGATTGATCAAAGACTACAAGAAGTCTAAAAGGAATTCACCCTATCCACCATGCAATCGACGCATTCTGACTTTGACCTAAATATCAACAGAAACCAATTCAATCGGGTTGATCATTCCATCAAAGCTCTCTGGATCGAACAACACACAACTTCCAAGCTTTCAAAAATAATATAAATCTAAAACTTAAACAGTTTAGGACCAAAATAGTTTAAGAGCCACACCAAGATCAAAGGTCAAACTAAGGTTTTTACTGAAGTCCATTTACCTGATAGATAATTGTGCGATTGAGAATGCAAATATTCCACCATTATGATCTCAATTTTTTGTCTGCCATGTCTTCAAAAAAATGTCCATAAACAACTCAACTCTCTTTGATACATTACAACTCAGGTTTTGGGTAAGATATGCAAATGACTCAATATCCTAAAAAAAACTTACAGAAACATCGATCATTTCCCGCAGTCTAACCAGGTAAAGATTCTCTTAGCTCTTCCAATAGACCGCTCTCAAAATCAACTACAAATAAAGCAAAATAACAAGCATTTGTAAGCACCAAAGAGAGAGGTCAGGCAAAAAAAAAAAACATAGAATTCGATACCATCTTCTGTTTTCAACTAATCACAGGATGTACAGTCCAAAGGCAAAGAAGAAGTCTAGCTCGCAAAAGGCTCTTTAACTTTCACCAAGCCAATCTTCAAGTGACAGCAAACAAGCAAAAAGGCAACGGAGAACCAGCATAACAAACTTATTCACACATGTTAAAAAAACACACAAAGAATAAAAAGAAAGCTGTGGATACAGGATTTGAACCCATGATGTCAAGGTTGCCAAACAGCTCTGCCACACGCTGAAGACAAGAACTGAGAACTAATAGATAAACAAGGATTTAATATGCTCCCCCACTATATCTGAACAAATAGAATAAGAAGCCATTTGTAATGAATTGTAAAGGAATAGCAATCCTCACCTTATATTCAGTGTAAGAAAGATCAATGTATTTTCAGAACAAATTGTGGAAAAGAGATTCAGTGTAAGAAAGATCAATGTATTTTCAGAACAAATTGTGGAAAAGAGAAATATAGATGAAGGAAGAATAAACACAGCGGTAAAAATTGGGAGGATGATGAAATAATACCAAATACAAGGACAATCCAAGACGAATCGAAATCTACCTACCACAAGGTACCAATTGCACCATGACATTTCCCGGCCTTCTATGAGATTCTACATAAAAAGACGCCAATACTATTATACAGGCACCGAATACGTAGGTTTGACAAGTACGATTGATCCGAAGCCTAAGAGAAGTCTAAAAGGAATTCACCCTCCTATCCACCGTGCAATCAACACATTCTAACTTTGACCAAAATATCAACAGAAACAAATTCAATCTGTTGATCATTCGATCAAAGCTCTGGATCGAACAACACATAACTTCCAAGCTTTCGAAAATAATATAAATCTAAAACTTTAAGTTTAAGACCAAAATAGTTCAAGAGCCAAACCAATATCAAAGGTCAAACTAAGGCTTTTACTGAAGTCCATTTACCTGATACATAATTGTGCGATTGAGAATGCAAATATTCCACCATTATGATCTCAATTTTTTGTCTGCCATGTCTTCAAAAAAAATGTCCATAAACAACTCAAAGCACTTTGATACATTACAACTCAGGTTTTGAGTAAGGTATGCAAATGACTTAATATGCTAAAACAAACTTACAGAAACATCGATCACTTCCTGCAGTCTAACCAGGTAAAGGTTCTCTTAAGCTCTTCCAATAGACCGCTCTCAAAATTAACTACAAATAATGCAAAATAACAAGCATTTATAAACACCAAAGAGAGAGGTCAAGCGAAAAAAAAAAAAGAACAAAAAACAAAAACAAAGAATTAGATACTATTTTCTGTTTTCAACTAATCACAGGATGGACAGTCCAAAGACAAGGAAGAAGTCTAGCCACACAAAAGACTCTTTTAACTTTCACCAAGCCAAACTTCAAGTGACTGCAAACAAGCAAAAAAGTAACGGAAAACCAGCATAACAAACTTATTCACACACGTTAAAAATAAATAAAAAATAAAAAACCAAGAATAAAAATAAAGCTACGGAGACGGGATTTGAACCCATGACGTCAAGGTTAGGAGCCTTGTGAGCTACCAAACTGCTCTGCCCCACGCTGAAGACAAGAACCGAGAACTAATAGACAAACAAGGATTTAATATGCTCCCCCACTATATCAAATAGCAATCCTCACCTAATATTCAGTGTAAGAAAGATCCATGAATTTTAAGAACAAATGGTGGAAAAGAGAAATATAGATGAAGGAAGAATAAACACAGCGGCAAAAATTGGGATGATGGTGAAATAATACAAAATATAAGCACAAATAGATTAACCCATTTATAATGAATTGTAAGGGAATAGTAATCCTCACCTAATATTTCAAGCAAGAAAGATCCTCAAATTTTCTGAACAAATAGTGGAAAAGAGAAATATAGATGAAGGAAGAATAACATGGCGGTAAAAATTGGGAAGAAGGTGAAATAATACCAAATATACTGTTACACAACTTTCAAAACCTAAATAAGCACAAACCATGACGAATCGAATGCTGCCTACCACAAGGTCCAGACTGCACTATGACACATATCGAGCATTACTGGCATTCATTGAGATCCTACATAAAAACACCCACTACTATTATACAGGTACCTAATACGTAGGTCTGATAAGCACGATTGATCGAAGCTTACCAGAAGTCACGCAGGCATTCCATCTATCAACCATGCAATCAATGAATTCTAACTCTGAACTAAATATTACCTGAAACCAATTGAATCTGTTAATCATTCAATCAAAGCTATCTTTTTCATTTGAAGCATAATTTGCAAGCTATCAAAAAAAAATTCTATAAGTTTTGAATCAAAACAGTTTATGAGCCAAACCAAGATCAAAGGTCAAACTAAGTTATTTACTTAAGTCCATTTACCTGATACCTAATTGTGCGATTGAGGATGCAAATATTCCACAATGATCTTCTCCTTTTTTGTCCGTCATATCTTCAAAAAAAATGTCCATAAACTCAACGCACTTTGATACATTACAACTCAGGTTTTGGGTAAGATATGCCAATGACTCAATATCGTAGTACAAACTTACAGAAACATTTGATCATTTCCTGCAGTTTAACCAGGCAAAGTTTCTCTTACCTTTTCCAAAAGACCGCTCTCAAAATCAACTAAAAACAACCAAAATAACAAGTGTCCGTAAACACCAAAACGAGAGGCCAAGCAAAATCCAAGCCGACAGAACAAATAACAAAAACAGAGAATTAGATACTCTTTTGATTTCAACTAATCACAGGATGTACATTCCAAGAACATGTAAGAAGTCCAGCCACAAAAAAGGTTCTTTAGCTTTCACTATGTCCATATTCAAGTGACTGCAAGCAAACAGAAAAGTAACGAGCAACAAGCAAAAGAAACGCATTCATATATGGTAAAAAAAAAATATTAAAAAACCAAGCATAAAAATTATGCATCGGAGACCGGATTTGAACCCATGACCTCAAGGTTATGAGCCTTGCGAGCTACCAAACTGCTCTGCCCCGCGTTAAAGACGAACTGAGAACTAAAAGATAAAAAAGGATTTAATGCACCTCTCCACTATATCTGTACAAATAGAATAACCCATTTATAATGAATTGCAAAGGAATTCTAATCCTCACCTATATTTCAAGTAAGAAAGATCCGCAAATTTCCTGAACAAATGGCGGATGGAAAATAGAAATATTGATGAAGGAAGATTAAACACAGCAGTAAAAATTGGAAAGATGGTGAAATAATACCAAATATACTACACAACTATCTAAACGTAAATTAGTACAAACCAAGACCAATCGAATGCCTGCCAGCCACAAGCTCTCTGGATCAATCAAAGAATAATTTCCAAGCTTTTGAAAAAAATCTAAAACTTAAAAAGTTTAGAATCAAAACAGTTTATGAGCCAAACAAAGATCAAAGGTCAAACTAAGGTATTAACTAAAGTCCATTTACCTGATACCTAATTGTGCGATTGAGGATGCAAATATTCCACATAATCATATCATTTTTTGTCTGCCATTTCTTCAAAAAATGTCCGTAAACAACTCGAGGCACTTTAATAAATTAAAACTCGGGTATTGGGTAAGATATGCCAATGACTCAATATTCGAATACAAACTTACAGAAACATTGATCATTTCCTGCAGTCTAACCAAAAGGTTCTCTCAGCTCTTCCAAAAGACCACTCTCAAAATCAACTATAAACAAGCAAAATAACAAGTGTCTGTAAAAACACCAAAAAGAGAGGTCATGCAAAATCAAAGAACTAAAAACAAAAACAGAGAATGAGATACTCTTCTGTTTTCAACTAATCACAGATGTACAGTCCAATAACAAGTAAGAAGTCCAGCCATGTAAAAGGTTCTGTAACGTTCACGAAGTCCATCTTCAAGTGACTGCAAACAAGCAAAAAAGAACGAGCAACCAGCAAAAGAAACTCATTCATACATGCTAAAACGTAAATATATGATACCCTAAATTTGCGAGTAGCAGATATAAAAATCATTGGTAAGGAAGATAATACAAAAAAAAAGAAGAGAGAATTGGAAGTGAAGTGTAAGGTAGGTAATATAAAAACACAAGATACCAAGGTTTTGCGTACATCCATCAACACTGAATAATTTTGCTTAGAAAGAAGCTGGAAAGGAAAGAACATATAGCTTGTAGGTGGAGAAAGAGTCAAATAATAAACCTCTCTAATGTGTTCCTACATCCTGTATCGTTACAATCTACAAAGACACAAAAGAAATTACCAAATTAGAAACAATTCAGTATATGCATGTTTCTGCAGTAACCTAAAACCACAGTTGAACATAAAGCTGAAAACGAAATGCAACATAAGAGAATCTCAAAACACCGATGACGAAAAAGCTGATCTGATTAAAAAAAAAAAAAAAACTCACATGGCCCAACTCAACAAAGGTTTTCCCAAAATAGCACAAATGTAAGCCAGAGGTAACAAGTAAACAGTTGCTGCAGCAGGTTGCAGGTAGCTGCTGCATCTCACCATATCAAAAGCAGAGGGATCTCTACGTATCAGAAGGGATCAACTGATGTCCAATCAGTCTCATCCAAGGAGAAGCACTGCATTCCTGAACAGCATCTTTAGTTAATCCTAAAGAGAGCTCAAAGTTGACAGTTAAAACCTAATGCATCATTACTAACAGTATATAGAATTATTGAACCATCCAGAACTGTCCTGGAACCCCTACAAGATGTAGTTACAAGCAACAGTAATAGCTATATCCAAAAAAGAATATATGTTCACAAACAACTCCAGGCACTTTGACACATTGCAATTCAGGTTTTGGGTAAAATATGCCACTCACTCAATATCCTAACACAAACTATCAAGCAGAAGGTTCTATAACAACAACAGCTATATATCATTCTCGCCATGCTTATAACAATTAAAGAGCAAAAGATTGATCATTTCCTGCAGTACAACCAGGTAGAGATTCTCTTAGCTCTTCCAAAAGACCGTACTTGAAATCATTCTTAAGGTCAGATCGAAGAAAAGCGACTACAAACAAGTAAAATAGCAAGTGTATGTAAGCACCAAAAAGATAGTTCCAGCAAAAATCAAGAAGAACAAAAAACTAAAACTGCAAATTAGATTCTCTCTTTTATTCTCAACTAATCGCAGGATACATTCCAACAAAACAAGTAAGAAGTCCAGCTATTTAAAAGGCTCTTTAACTTTCACCAAGTCCATCTTCAAGTAATAGACTGCAAACAAGCAAAAAAGTATTGACCAACCAGCAAAAGGAACTCATTCACACTGGCGAAAAAACAAAAACCAAGCATAAAAAGAATTTTGCCGATACAGGATTTGAAACCGTGACCTCAAGGTTATGAGCCTTGCGAGCTACCAAACTGCTGTGTCCTGCACTGAAGAGAAACTGAGAACTAATAGACAAACGAGGATTTAATCAATGATGGGATTTGAGTGCCTCTTATGTATTTTTGTGCATTGTATTTTGTGTGGCAAGCAACTGCGTGCATGTGTGTCCCGTGGGAGGAGGAGGATGAGGGCCCGGGGGAGTCCATCGATGAAAAATATTTGATAAATGTTTACAGAATTAGGAGTTCAAGTTTTTCTCATATAGCCAATGTTCTTAATGTATCTCTCTTTGGAGACAAAAGTACACCAAAGAACTAGAAGTAGAAGACTAGGTAAAGGAAAAGTTATTGTGATGTTAGTCATGGAGTTAAATTCAATAGCTGACTTATGATGCTACTATTCGCTGCAGCTATGTTATTCTAGAAGTTACAAAAAATAGAAAACAAGGTCGAAATATGTTCAATGTACTATTGTTGAAACAAATTTTAAGAAATCGAGTTAATACAGTCAACTTACTTGCAGAGAACAATTGGTATTTAATCCAATTAAAATCTTGCGAAATGGAGGAAAGAGGGTTCTAAATCATAAAGGATCTCGGGATGCGGAGGAATTCTTGCTAATTTGAAGAAACAGAATCTATGTTGACAATTCATGATTGGTGTTTATGCTTTTTTATTGTCCTTGTGTCTATTAAAATCGCATTTTCTAGTTGTTTCCTGGAGTTACCACATCTCAAGAATCTAAGAATCTAAGATGAAAATCAGCTCTGAAATTCTATTGCAACTTCAGAAAACTCTTTTTTTGATGGGCTGTGTAGGGAGAATTGGGTGTTAATATTGAGCTTTTATTGATTATTTCGGAATACATAGACTGATGGACTTTCATCCAGTGCAAATAAGTCAATTTGCAGATAAGTAGGTAATTTAATCAGCAACGCACAACCTACAAAAACCTAGGAACGAAGGATTTAAAAAAGGTGACTTCGTGTAAGATTAAAGACATATAATCACTTGATAAAATTAGGGGGGTGCCTCCTAGGTATTTGCATGCATTGCATTTTGTGTGTTGTTCTGAGATCATCCAAAATAAGTATCTTTCCAACAAATCCCTACTTGTATGGTCCTAACCCTAATTGTATGGTGAATTAGGTTGCTAGAAATTAAATATATAAGTGGAGTGTGAAACAGATAGAGAGTATCTATGGATTATCAATCATATATTTAATTCAACAAAAAGTTCCAAACCAGTAAAGAACAAAATCTTGAGAAAAACACAGAAAATCTTCGTCTAAAAAGTAAACACCACCCAATCACCAATAAATCATTCACCACGAGAGAATTCCAATATGGCATGTTATTTTCTTCCAAATAAAAGAGAAACAGTTTTTTCTGAAACTTCAAATTAATATTGTAGGAATTCCCATGAATGTAAAATAATGGATAATCATACCTCGAAATTTTTAAAGATCAAATTATTTGTAATTATAATAATTAAATATTTAATTCAACAAAAAAGTTTCAAACCAGCGAAGAACATAGTTCGGAGAAAAACACAAAAAAAATCTGTGTCTTGCTTAAGACCTCATTCAACACAGCAGAATTCCAAGAAATATGGCATCAAAACATTGATATAACCATGCAATCGTAAAAGCTGCAAATTATTTTCTACCGAAACAAATAAACCTAATATCTCTATAAGAACTCACAAAAGAGGATCGATTCGACCAGAAACCCAAGACCTAAACGAGTCGCTAATGGCAATCTGACGTTTCCGACAGAATTTATAGAGAGCGATGGTGGTTTTCAAGGGCTAGGATTAAGCGGTGGATTTTAATCTAACGATGACAAATTTCCCTATATAATATTGGAGTATACAATACGCGTTTATTATAGGCGGTGGAAAATAAACCACGTGTAATATATAAATTATAAGTATTCCTTAATACAGTATATTACTCCGTATATATATATATATATATATATATGTGAACAGGTCTACGCGCCATCACCGTTTGACCGTTTGTCGACATCCCCGTTTGACCATTTGTCGATAACCGTGTTCCAGGCTTCCAGCCTTAATCAAAAGTAAAGTGAATAATAATAATAATAATATCCTCTCTCCCGTTGGATAAAGTGAATAATAATAATATTAATAATAATAATAATGTTATAAATAAATACTTAAAAATAAAAAATATTAATTTCAGATTTTAAGAGTATATATTAAGGGCATTTTAAAGTTTATATAATTAAAATTTAAAAAAAAAATAGATTGTGTATATGTATTACTAGTATTAGGGGGCAATTTGTACATATTTTTAAATATTATAAATTTATATATAAATTCTAAATAGGACGAGTGTTTTTTGTGTTTTTTTATTTTTTTTTTTTTTGTTTTTTTTTTTTGCACTGTACCCCTCTTCAGTTATTTCTCTTCACAGGCATTTCCAAAAACAATAAATAAATAAATATATATATATATATATATTTTTTTTTTTTTATTATATTTTTAGAATTAAACAAAAGGATTTTTTTAATTTAGGTGTTTAATCCTTCAAGAAACAGATATAGAATAATAGAAAACAATTGTTTATGCTTCTGTCATTTTTCGCTCTATGGTATATTTTCCAAATATAAAATAAATTTAATATTAGAAAACCCTTTAAAATTTTGCAAAATTTAAGAAATACACCCTTATAAATATCAATTCTGAAATACAATTTTAATTTGTTACCCATCTCTCAACTTCAGTCCATCCTATTTTTTTTTTTGGAGGTCGACTAAAATTTGTCAAATACATCCCCGTCTATGTTCCCATCTCAATACATTCACATAACATCCATTTTGAAAATAATCTTGGAAAATATTATCCAAAACAGTGAGTTGATCGTGTGCATCAATTTCATTTTTTTTATTTTTTCTATTTTCATTTTCTTCAAGTTGCCACGGGTTTAACATTTTGATTTATGAGTCAATAATCAGAATTAAATAATCCAAATAAGGATGTCAATTTAACCCGTAACCAAAACCCAAAAGTTGAGTGAGAAACAAATTCACCCATTTTTACAATGTAAAAAATTTATCAAAAGAATGAATGTCTAAACTCTTGTAAAATATTATCCGCGAGGGAGAAATAGCAAAATCCAAGGGACAAAACAAATAGTGACTAAATTCTAAGAGCTAGTCATGATTCATATAACTGGGTTTGTAAACAGATAGGATTAGGACGGGCAGGAAAAATCCAGGAGGGGGAGGGGTTGAAAGTGAATTTAGTGTAATTTTTTTGTAATTTTAAGAGGGAAAAAGTGAAAATTTTATAGGTATATAATTGAAAATAAGAAAATTTAATGATATATAATATATATATATATATCAGTGGGGGCAACCAATGTGCCTCCCGTCCCTGCGGAAGGGATCAGGTCTGAACCGGTCCGAACTGATAAGAAATATTCAATTAAGTCCGATTCAATAATCATTATTTTATGATTTAATTCAAAAAATGATTTTTTGTTAATCAAATTTCTGATCCGATGAATCAAATCCGAAAAGTATATAACCTTTTGTAAAAAAATTTAATCTCAATAGAGATTAGCAAACAATGACTAAGGAGAGACAGAGAGAAGCCGTTGAAAAATAAAATATAGTAGAAAAGTAGGTTTTTAAATGTTTATTAAAGAAAAAACAATGAAGAGAGCCAAAATTGAGAGGGAAGAAGAAGAAGAATGATAGAAAACATTTTAATAATAGGGTAAAGTATAATGACACCCTCTGAAGTTTGGCATAAGGACAGTCATATACAAGTTTAGACTTTTTTTTTACAATGACATCCCCTTGTCAAAAATTGGATCCAAACAACCTGTTAAAAATGTAAAAAGTCAAGATTGCCCTTTAATTTTTTATTGATTTAAATTGTAAAATACCAAAACTCCTTTATTACACTTTTACCCCTATAATACATTCATTACACCTTACCACACTCTCTAATATAAATAGATATATTATACGTATTTATATATTATACGTGTATGGTAAACCCCAAACACCATACCACAACGGAAAAAGAACCACCACCACCACTACAAAACAACAACCACTACCACCACCACCAAACCCACAGCCTCTGAAACCCTAACCCTAACAAACCCACCACCAAATCCATTACTATCGTTGCCACCATCACCACCAAGAAATCCATTGCCGTTGACCCCTCAAACCTGGCTACTGCATCAACGTTGTTATCGAAGATGAAAGGCTCATCTCTGTGATGACCACGCAATTCTCCAGATCTTTCTCGAGTTTGGGCGCAAAGGTGGTTGGATTGATTGATGGAGGCAAAAACAGATTTAATGGCAAGGAATCGTGTTATAAAGACGTCAAGAAAAGGCCTTAGGGTCGTTACACAGTTGAAAATAGAGATCTCAGCAAAAAAAAATCGGCGACTGGACGGGCACCTTCGACATCGCCGAAGAGGTGGCGCGTGTTTGCGACTCCCCAGCCCTTTCGAATTTATCGTCTCTGCCGATAACAAATTTACCGTTGCCCCAACCACAGGTCTGCATCCATCAACAGAAGCACACAGAGCCCTAGCCAAAGCAGCACCGTCGAGTCCTCAGATTTTGCACCGTCGCTGATCTTCCTCCATCGTCACTTGACCTCAACTTGGCGCATAGGGATGGCAATTTTTACTGCATATTCCACCCCTTTAATAATGGATATGGGAACAATATTTATACCGTTGGGACGGGCATAGATGCAAAATTCTGACTCGTCGCGGGTCATGGGGCAAGGATGGATTCTGATAAATACCCAGCCCGCCTCGGCTTATATGCAATCCTTTTTTATAATATATATATATACCCATATTAGTATTACTTACAACCCTAAAGTGATAAACACCCTTATACTTGCTATATCGTTCTCTCATCTGAGTAGTCAAGACTAAACAAAACTTATCTCTCTAACCTCTCATGTTCTCCATAACCAAACTCCCTTACAACTAAATCTTTTTTGGTAAGTGATTTAATTTTGTAACCAAATATAGAATACGTCGACTTCAAGTTTACAATCCTTATTTTTCCATCTCCTCGTTCCCCCTTTCTGTGTAAACGATCTGCAATCCACCACCACCGCTGGAGGTCGACGGTAGAGCTAAAATCTGGAATGGTTAAAGGGTTTGTTTATCATGGCTTGGGTTTCTGGTTTGGTTACGCCTTATGTGGCTTTCTATTGGTTTTCTCTTTGCTGTCTTTGGCTGTGTTTTTTTTTTTTTTTTTTTGTCATGGTTATGGATTTTTATTTATTTATTTATTATTAGAAATGGCCCTTCTGTGTTTATATTATGTTTTCTCCTTGTTGTTTGTGTTTTAACATATACAAGTGAAAATTCATTCACTGCAAGCTTTATCCTTCTTCCAATTTGGGTAAGTGTAATACCCCTATATTTTTGAGGAATTATTAAATTAAATTAATTGCTTTTAATTAAATTTAATTGATTTATATATTTTAAATTAATTTATTTATCTCCTTAGTTATTTATTTGTTTATTTGATTTAGTAGTATAATGATTGTGTGTGTATGTGTTTGATTGTTAGTTGGTTCATTGGCGCGTTGACTTTGTTTGTATGGAATGACTTGGTTGTTATGATTATGTTTGTGTATGTGCTACATGTATTTAGTTGTTTAATTATTTTATTTATTTATTTATTTAAGTTTAATGGACTGTGTTTTGAATGTTTGAACCATAAGATTTGGTCTTGGGTTATAAAAGGAGGCTTTAAAGGATTTGGGATGATTTAAGGCCATGGATGTATGATTGATGATTACTGAAAAGTGCAAATTTAAACACCTTTAGCTTAGGTATTCTAGGATCTTTATCTATCTTATTTTTCCGTCTTAGATTAATTTCATGTTATTGTCCTTTTTAGGTGCTTATCCCAAAAACAAGCTAATTCAGTTAAATAAGAACATTAAAGAAGCAATTTTGAGTTAAATGGAAGAAAGGAGTAAAGTGGAAGCAATTGGAAGAAAAATGAAGCAAAGTGTGGAAAGTCAGTAAGTTCGATCGATCTCAACATTCCTTCAATTGGTCATGAAGTGATCGATCTAGGCTTCATCAAGATAGATCCAAGCTTTTGTCCTTATCCAAAGATCTCACCATCTTCGATCGATCGAAAAAATTCGATCTTATTCACACTTACCACCCCACCTACCACTCTTGTCTTTTTTCCAAAAATATCCAAAAATATCTCAGAGATTTGTCTTTATTCAAAAAGGCGCCGCCAAAGATAATCGATCTCTGCAGCATTCGATGGATTTAACCTAAGTTCGATCGATCTCACCTCAGTTCGATCGATTGAACCTCCTCAAGTCCGAATTAAATCAAATTCCAAGTCATTAAAAGTTGTCTCATGATGCAATCATTGGAGGAGCCCTTGTGCACGAATCCAAACCATTGGGTGTGACACTTGAGCCTCCTATATAAAGATTTGAGCTACTTTTTACACATAGCTTTTTACACATATGCTCACATAGGTTTAGATACATTCTTAAAGAGGAAGAAAAGAGAGGAGGAGAAGCTAGAGACACACTCTTAGGAGTTCTTCCATTTTCATCAAGAAGGAGGTCATTCCTACCTAGGAAATAGCCCTTGAGGGTTGGATGACTACTTCAATGAGTGGCTAAACATCTTCTTGGGGCTAGAGTTGGCCCTAAGCATGCCTTCTAGACACTAATGCTTTGTATTTTGAAGGGATTTGTGTTGTAATCTTGTCTTGACACTCATTTTATATATGAATCTTGTTTATTCAATGATTTGTGTGGTTTAATACTTCCACTTGATCATTTCATTCTATCCATATGTCTATGTATTATAAAATAGATGTTCATGTGTTTATCTCTAGTTTTTGTGTTATTGATACATATTTATGTGTGTTGATGCTATGGATTTAGAGATTGTCAAGGCATAATGCTTGATAGAATACTATTGTGGTTTATTTAATGGTTCATACTCATGTCTTGATGGATTGTGCCTCTCCCTTAGTTTATTTAGTTTAATTTTCATGCCCCTAGCTTAGTTGTAGTGTAGTTGCCTTAGTTGTTAGATGGAAGGACAATCCATGCTTGTTGTTTGATATTCCATGCTTATGAATACAAGTAGTATTATTCTCTAACCATGTGATGTGTTTGGATTGTGAGCTTAAAGGAAGGATTAATGGCTTAGTTTGATGTATTGTGCTATTCACTAGGTTGCTTAGACAATATATGCTTAATTGGTCATTCATGCTTGTTGAAACAATTAATCACACACTCTCAAATTGCAACACATGTTTCCCATTCATTAATTATACATTGAATGTCTAGAATGGTGATGTTTAGTGGTGACCTCTAGACTCCAAGACCTTACTCTCTTATTTTCTCTAAATTTCATTTAAATTTCTTATTTTACATTGAACTTGTTCAGTTTAGTTTGTAGTTTAATTAACCAACAAACCCACATTTTGATCACTCGACCTACAAACCCAATCATTGTTTCCATTGCAAACACGCCCACAATCCCTTGGGACGATCCTTACTCACCCTGACTATATTATTTTTGGTTAGAAGTAGTAGTAGCTTTTATAAATTTAAAACTTGGCCATATTGCACACACTTACACCTTTTTAGCACATTTTTAAGCGTTGGTGCGGCGACACACCAATGATTATATATATTTATATATATAGTATGTGAAATTATATAGCTATATATAGAGATATGTAATATACATAAATATATTAATACGTATACTAGTATAGTCAGAACCCTACAAGGATTAGGGTTGGGAGTTATGTATATATAGGTATATACAAGGATTAGGGTTGGGAGTTATGTATATATAGATGTGTGTGTGTATATATATATATATATATATATATATATATATATATATGGCACGTAATTTAGTTTAACTAGGAGAAGACTAGGGTTGTATGTGTGTATATATATGTGTGTGTGTATAGTCTTTGTTGGGTTTTTACGTGAGAATAAAAACAGAGGAGGAAAAGAGGCAGTCGAGATGCAAGAAAGAGAGAGAGTGATCCAAGATAAAGGAGAAGAGAGGTCAAGCAAGGAGCAGGATGGACCAAGGAGGAGGACGGCGACAATGAGGGAGGAGTTGGAATTACAGATCAGAATCAGGAAACTTGCAGTGTTGGCTTCATTTCGAAACCTTCAAGCAAGTTCTTTTCTATCTCTCTTCTTATAAACCATAAATTCTACACCTTGGGTATCAAGATCATATAGATTTATTTAGCATGCTAATTCACCTAGACATAAGGTTAAATGCATGGAACGAAACGAGTTGTGTGCATATGTATATATGTATTTATATGTTTTGGTTGTAAATGTTTGAATTGAATTAAAACATATTATTATTTGATTATAATGCATGAATTAGATGTGTAATAATGGGTTAGGATATCCTATGATTAAATAGGATTGCTAGTACACGAATCGGAGGCGAAACGGACGAGTTACAGAGGCTGAATCGCTACTGTCGGAACAACACTCGAGGGTAGCGCTCGAGCACAAAATAGCACTCGAGGGTGTGCTTGAGCCATGTGATTTGCACTTGAGCATTGGCGTTGCTGGTTGCATTGGAACTTCTCAGAATGACTTCAAATTGATTTTCAAAGGTCCCGAACACGTTCTATCACGTTTTATAGTTTCAAAAACAGTATATATGATTTAATTGCTTGATATTTGTATTAAATTCACTTGAATCATGTTTTGATGAGAAAAGATAAAAGTAACCTGATAAGCGCCGAATATTATATATTCAAGCGCCCTAAATTGCATTAGTTAAGTCCATTATTTGATTTTGCTATATAGATTATCTTCATTTGTGCATTTTTGTTTATTTTCAGGTTCATTGGCTTAAAAGAAGCAAGAATGATGTTTTGTTGAAAATTTGGATAAGAGAGGCACAATGCTGAAGCTTGGCAGCAGTGGAACCTGACTTTTGTCGCCATTTTCGACTTAGCAAACCCAAGAACTTCCTCATAACATAAAAGATTTAGAGCTCTGAATCAGCTTTCCAAATCTTCAAGTGGTTCGTCATTCGGAGTTCGGAGCAGAGAGTTATGATCTTCTTTAAGAGGTGCTCAGAACTGCCTGGCAGCAATGAATTTCTGCATTGCTCTTCAATTTTGACCAACCAGACTTGAGAATTGGATCTCCACCAAAACATAAAGTTTTTAGAGCTCTAAATTAGATTTCCAAATCTTCAAACGGTTTGTCATTCAGAGTTCGGACTGCAAAGTTATGGCTGTTTTACCAAAGTAGGTCCGGGCGAATCAAAGCAAACATGGAGCAATCTGCTCCATTTTCGAGTGCTCGAGGCCTTGCTTAGAGTGCTCGAATTTGGGGCAGAATTGCCTTTGGGAATTCTCATTTTGGCAGCCACTTGTGCATTGATTTCTTCATTTTCTACTTACTTCTTTATGAGGTGGTTGGGGATGTTTTTGGAGGAGAGAGAGAGCTTTGTTGAAGGAGATAAGGCAAGGAAGGCCACACATATCAAGGAGATACATTTTGCAAGATAGAGAAAAGGGAAGAGAGCAAGAAAAGAAGGGGTTCTTCAAGCTCCAAGAAGGTTGCACGAAAATGGCCATGAAGATGGAGCTTCTTCCTTCTTTTAGCTTGGCAATGGGTAACTAACTCCCTATCTAGGGAGGTGATGAAGCCCTACTTCGTAAGCATGTCTTAGTTTTGGTTTAATCTTGGGAAATATGTATATATATGGCACTTTCATGGTCTAGAGCTTGTATTTGATGTAATGAACATAAACTCTTATAAATGATCATGTTGAATATATTATCTTCTCTTAGAGTGTATGTTCTCATGGTTGTATTGCTTTCATTTCCATAGTGACAATGGAAACAAGATTGCGAAAGTGTTTTTATTGGCATGTATTTGAGAATCTTGTTAGTCCATAGCTTAGGGTCCCCCTTTGATGGATTTATTCTTGATTCTTAGCTCCATGTGCTATCACCATAGTTATTGAGGGGTTTGATAGTCCCTAGCTTAGTGAATATGTGAATCTACAATTTCATTTAGGTAGTCAAGCATGTATAACTTTGAGGGATTATGCTTAAATCTTGATTCTATGAAATTCTTGGAGATTGTGTAGTAATTTTGTATTGCTACATATCATTGCCATATATCTAATTTGTTTCCCAAGTTAACCACATACTATCATGTTAATAAAGTAGGTAATGGATTCATCTCCCTAGTCTTTTCTACTTGTATCTCACTTCTTTACATTCATTGTAATCTACTAGTTTATGCATCTTTACATTTCTAGTTTAGTGACAAACAAACAAACCCTTATTACCCCTTATCATTTTAAGAATGATTCTAGACATTTATGTTGCTTTAGACTAGCGCAGTCCCAGTGGTTCGACTTACCCGATCAATAGCCCTATTTTACGATGATTCGTGCTATTGCGAAGGTTGATGTATAATTGACCAACCGATCAATTTTTGGCGCCGTTGCCGGGGACTTGCATACGGTTTAGCAACTAAAGTTTTAGGGTTAAACTTAGTGTGATTGTTAATATTGTGTTTTGTGCATATTTCTCGTGTGGTTTAACCATTTTTTATGTTGTAAGATTCTAGGGACTCGACTCTCGCCGTGGGAACGCTAGCAAAGTGTAAGTCTAGAGGACCCTAGGTAAGCTTCTTGACCTTTTAGTTTCGCATTGTTATATTTTGTGCATGTGTTAAGCTTAGAAGTAGTTAATTTATTTGCAAGCCCTTGTTGAGGCTATATTATTGTTTTAATTTCGTGTTCAAGCATCGGTCCTTGTCGTGGCCATTTATTTTCTGTCTTGATAATTGAGGAGAAATGGAACATCGTATGTGGAGTTGTGGTTGATGAATTACTTTGTTGAGTATATGTTTTGTTGTTGATGTTCGGTCGTAGGTCACTTTCCTTACCCACAATCGATTCTCCCATTGATATTAACTCTCTTGAAAGAACTCTTAGACGGAACCCTAGGGAACCTACTCTTACACGGGATCTTGAAACTGAATTTAATACAATGGGGGATAATATAGGAAATCCGGGGAATGAAAGGGCTGAAATTTCTAATATCGAGCCAATGACTCTTAGAGATCATTTCATCCCTACCACCTATGCTTCTCCATCTTGCATAGTGATGCCAAACATCGATGCAGCTCAATATGAGATCAAATCTAGTACCATCCAATGCTTCCATCTTTTCATGGTTTTGATAATGAAGATCCATATAAGCATCTCGATGAGTTCCTTGAAATCTGTTCGACCATCCGGTTGAGAGGATTTCCTGAAAATGCACTCCACTTACATCTTTTCCCATTCTCCCTAAAGGATAGGGCAAAATATTGGTTGAACTCCCTCGCTCCCAACTCTATTACTTCTTGGGCTCAATTGCAATAAGAATTTCTTAAGAAGTATTATCCGGTGAGTAAAACCAACCAAATGAGGCGTTCCATTCTAAGCTTTTCTCAAGTTGATGGAGAACAACTCCACGAGACTTGGGAAAGGTTACAAGATCTTCTTCGGAAGTGTCCTCATCATTTGATCCCAAATGGTAATTAGTGCAAGCTTTCTATGCCGGCTTGACCGACACCCATAGATTCATGGTTGACTCTTCTTGTGATGGGATGTTCATGTCCAAGAATGCGGATGAGGCTTGGACCTTACTTGAGAATTTGAGTGAAAATTCACTTCAACACAATTCTCGTAGGGCTCCAACCTCAACCACTCCAAAGAACACCAATCCTTGTCAACAAAAATCAATAAGGGAGGAATCATCTCAAGTGGATGCCATTGCTCATAAATTCTACCAATTGATGGCACCACATCTTCCCCCTTCATTGTCTCAAAATCCGGCAAGTTCGGTTTGTGCTTCATGTACTAGTCTATTCCATCTCTCGGAAGATTGCCCCACACCGGAGCAATTTCCCAATCCCAACCAAGAACAAGCTAATGCCATTTCTCAAGGCCCGGGCATAACCCGTATTCCAATACATATAATCCAGGTTAGAGGGACCATCCGAATTTTTCGTGGAGGCAACAAGCCCCACAAAATTCCCAACTTCAAAATCAAGGGCCTCAAAATCAGCCCTCTTCTCAATATCAAGGTAGGCCTTTCTAAGCCTCTTCAAGCTACCAACCTCTATACAATCCAAATGTCTCCACTCAACCTCCTGTGAATCCAATTGATGAGATAGTGGCTGCAAACAAGCAAATGATGGAATCATTAAATGTGCAAATGATGGAATCATTAAACAAGCAAATCATGGATTCCAACAAGCAACTCTTGACATCTTTGCAGCCTACTCTCCAAATGGTTCACTCCCATACTCAATCCATTGCTAAGCTCGAAAATCAAGTGGGCTAAATAGCTAATTCGGTGAACCAATTGCTCCAAAAGAATAAGGGTAAGCTTCACGCTCAACCATTTGAAAATCCTAGAGGGATTCATGCAATTGACGAAACCCCTTCTCCGAGTGGGCCAAGTCTTGAGCATGTTCAAACTATCACTACCCTTCGGAGTGGTAAAGTGGTCGATGGAGACAAAAGTGAACAAAATCCTCCTTTGAAAAATCCAAATTCAAGCTCTTCCAATCCAAATCCAAGTTCTTCTTGTCCAAATACCATTCACGGAAATCCCACGCATGTCACCCCAAATGTGGAAACTTCTTATGAGCCAAAAGCTCCGTTTCCTCAACGTCTCCAAGAGTCGACACATTTTGGGAATAAAAATTGCAAAATTCAAGACATGTGGGAAGTTTTCAAGCAAGTAAAGATAAACTTGCCCCTCTTAGATGCTATCAAGCAAATCCCTCCCTATGCAAAATTTCTAAAGGATTTGTGCACTCAAAAGCGGATATCCAAAAATCATTTGCCAAAGAAAGTAAGACGAACTGAGAATGTGAGTGCGATCATTCAACACAGTGCTCCTCCAAAGTATAAGGATCCGGGCGCCCCAACTATCTCGTGTGTCATTGGTGACAACAAGATAGAAAGGGCCCTCCTTGACTTGGGCGCTAGTGTCAATTTGATCCCATACTCGGTTTACTTACAACTTAGGTTGGGAGATCTAAAGCCAACTCCGATAGTGTTGCAATTTGCTGATCGATCTATTAAACAACCACGGGGAATTATTGAAGATGTGATCATAAAAGTGGACAAATTCTACTTCCCGGTAGACTTCGTGGTTCTTGATACGGAACCAGTCCATGATCCAAGAAAACACATTCCCATAATTCTCGGACGTCCTTTTCTAGCTATAGCTAATGCTTCCATTAACTGTAGATCCGGATTGATGGATATCTCTTTTGGGAATATGAATGTTAAGCTCAATATCTTCAATGCTGTGTAACTTCCTTCAGATGACAATGAGTGTTTTGAAATCACTATTGCTGGTGAACACATTCAAAATCCAATCCCACCTCCTTCAACGGAGGATCCCCTACATGCTTGCTTGGTCCCTTTTGATTTTGGGGATTTTGGTGTGGACAAATCCATTCGGGAAGTCAACTCCTTGCTTGATATTCCATCACCATTTTCCTCTCCTTTATGGGAAGCACCAAATCCATCTCTATCTTGGGATTGTCCATCTCCTTCCATTTCTTCACCGGAGTTACCTCAACATTTTGAAGGTGAACCACCGGACAAGGGTAAGGAGAATGTTGGCAAGTTGCTGGAAATTCTTCCAATCATTCCAGCCCAATCTAGAATCATTGTCCATGATACTCAACCTATGAACAAACCATTTGAGTACAATGAGGTATATGAATTGGAGATTGCAAATATGAAAGGTCATGATCCTCCCATTGTTAGTCAAGACAATGACATTCAACGAGTCTCCATAATCTCGAACAAGCAACACCTTTGCTTAAATCTGAAAATAAAAGAAGTAAGAGTAAAAGCGATGCTCAAATCCTCTAAGGCCAAACTTGTTTCTCTTCGGAAGGATCAAATTCCATCACCATTCATTGATCCAAGTTTGAGACCATATGAAGGAGGCAAGTTGCATACGGAGCGTTAAGGATCCATCTCTTCAATGGATCCCGATCTTGGTTCGTCTAGCTATCGACATTAAATTTAGCAAAGCAAGGGAATAAATTCTTTCGATGTTCCAAGCTTCCCTACCTCCTTTCCATTGCCTGAGCCTTGAAATTTTCTGGGAAATGGTTTCGAAAAGCCAAAAATTTGATTTTTCTGGAATGCTCTTTAGTTGTGTTCCACAATTTTAGACCGGCTTCTTAGACCTTCTCAACTCTTGTTTTCATTCCCGGAAGTTTCCGGCTCTATCGGGCAATTTTCTCGGACTTTCGACTTGGCCCTCACATGCATAGCCTCTCCTCTTCCTGCATTGTTGGATCATGATTCCTAAAAATCATCCATACATTATATTGATGTTGCAAAAAGTTGAAAAGTTTCTTAAATTCATTCATGCAGTAGAGAGTAGTTGCAAGGTCTCAAAATTTTCCCAAATTTCATTCATATATTCATGGGCGGAAAATTGCACAGTTTGAAAATTTTTCTAATTTTTCCATGCATTGCAATAAGGTATAGAGTTGAATTTTTCAGCCTTGCATTCGAATGACATGATGTTGCAAAGTTTAAATTTTGTTGCAATGTTTCAAGTTAAAAACATGTATATTTTTATGTAAAAATTTTGCATTATTATTATTATTATTAACAATAATAATAATAATAAATTTTCATGAACTTGAAACATTGTCTCAAAAAAAAAAAAAAAAAAAAAAAAAAAAAGAGAAGCAATTTTCATTCATTCATAGGAATTCCATTGCAGCCATGAGCTCATAACTTCATGCATTCATTCATCCAATTTGAGTCCATGCATCCCATGTTACATTTCTTTGTTGCAATCATCCATACAAACTCATTGCCTTCATATTGCAACATTCAATTTCCATGATGAGCAACTTCATTGCTGTGCTCATTGTCTTCATTTTGAGCAACCCCATTTCCCATTTGAGTGCTCGCAGCTTTCAAAGCATCAATCCTAGCTCACTGCCTCAATTTAGAGCAATCCAATTTCCATGTGGAGTGCTCGAAATTCCTTGCAGCTGCAATCAAGGTTCAACACCAAAATCACGAGCCTACTGCCTTCATTTAGAGCACTCTAGCTTCCATTTGGAATGCTCTAAATTTTCAGCCCTTCATTTGCAGCCACTGCCTCATTTTCGAGCACTCTCAATTCCTGTTAGAGTGCTCAAAATTCCTGCACTACCATGCCGAGCCCACTGCCTTCAATTCAAGTGTTCGCTGGCTCAGTTCGAGCACTCGAATCTGCTTCCTCACTCTCTTGTCAACCATAAACCCAGCATAAACCAACCCATCCATGCAAATCCACATTCTCACCAACCCAACCTCAATCTCATCTCGGCATCTCCACTTCCAAATACACCACACAGCCCATGCACAACCACCCAACACCTTCACTTCCAATAATCAACCCCATCACACCAACCACAAACCATCACCACTCGAAGCACCACCCCCATCTCTCGGCTTCTCTCTCTACCCAAACTAACCAACTTCCCCACCTCCTTCAACATCTATCCCTCACCTCCCAACCATCCTCACTCCCCACACACAACCCAATCACCATCTTGCTCGACACTGAAACCAACCAAACTCCAACCTCCTGCACACACCCTCTCGGCACACCACACTCATACACACTAAACCCACCAACCATGCCAACCATGAACAACCATGCAACCCTCATGCATCCACACATCATGCATGCCAACTCTCGGCTTCCCACTTCTCAAAACCAACCTCATCTTAAACCCACAACCATGCATGCCCATGCATGCCTCAACAACCCATCTCCTCAACTCCACCTCTCGGCCAACCACAAACCCACCATCCAACCCTCACCCCAGCCCACTTTCCTTCACCGTGCAGCCTCCATTAACAATAATACTACTACTACTAAAAAAAAAGAAAAAAAAGAAAAAAAAAAAAGCTAAATTTTAAAATTTTAAAATATATATATATATATATATATATATATATATATATATATATACACACACACACATATATATTTATATATATATAGATATAATACTAATAATAATATTACTAAATAAATAAATACATAAATTTTTGGATTTTGTTTAGATTTTTATCTTGCCATCTCATTCATGTGACTGTTTTTATTTCTGTTTTGATTTTTCTTAAAAGCCTATGCTTTTACTTGTGTATAGTAGTTATGTTTTGACAGGTCTTCCTGTCCAAGTTTGGGGGACGCGTTTGCGCATTCACATCGATGGATATTTTTGCATTCGTCACTCCACTTGGTAATATTGTTCTTTTACCTTCTTTGCTCTTATTTTCATTTACTTGTCTTCTCACATTGAGGACAATGTGACATTCAAGTTTGGGGGTGCATTTATGCATTTTTGGTTTCATAATTTTTGCTAAGCAATAATAGTATAACTTGACACTTGTCGGAGACGAAGCATATGTTTAATACCTTGTGTATAGAAGCAATTGACATTTTTGAAAAAAAAAAAAAAAAATTGAGTTGAAATGATCATGTGGATTCAAAGTAATCTGTATAAATGTCTCAATTAGATTCTTGCTGGACTTTACACTCTTTTAAGCTTCACAATGCACAGATGCACATTGGAAACTTAACTGTGAAGCATGCAACTTAATCGACCTTGACCTTGGCCTAGTTAATCTGATTTGATGAACCTAATAGATGAATATCTTTGGCATGATTTAAGTTGTCTAAAAAGAAAAGAAAAAAAAAATGAGAAGGAAAGAAGATAATGACCAGTTGACGTCCGTAGCCTTTCCAACTCGAGCTATTAAGCCTTTGGAGTGTCTCTACACTTAACACCTTAAAGCCATCTGGTTTGGGAGCTGTTGGCCTAACGCTTGCTACAGAGGTTGGTTAGAAAGCTTAAAGGACTTAAACATTGCACGGTCATTCAAAAAAATTTGTAATAAACATGGTTCGTTGGAGTTCGTAGCCTTTCCAACTTGAGCTATTAAGCTCTATGGAGTGTCTCTACACTTAACACCCTAAAGCCATCTGGTTTGGGAGTTGTTGGCCTAACGCTTGCTACATAGGTTGGTTAGAAAGTTTAATGGATTTCAGCACTGCACAACCATTCTATGTTTCATTTTTGAGCTTTAATAAATTGTCAGCAGGCAACAAAAGTTGTCTTGTAAATAAAATCATGCCTTAGGGACTTCATTTAAAGGGGAATTCAATGATTTGAAAACTTGTGTCTTGGAATTGGAAAAGAAAGTAAAAGCCGCATGTTGAGAATCCAATTCACTTTCACTGAAGTATAGTTGATTTCCATTTAAGAGATGACAATTGAGTTATTTATATGGACGATGATGTTGATGCATGCATGTTGAAATGGTTTTTGTCAATTTTTGTATCAATGTTTCATATATGCATGGTAGTTTTCCCAATGACCCCGTCTCCAACTCTTTGTCTGTTTCAAGTTGTATTTGAGCTATGTATATATTTATTTTTGCCATGGTTGATATTTTTATTTTAGCATTCCCATTTTTTTCATTCCATCAAGTTTTTCATTTTGGTTTTGCTAAGAGACTAGCAAAATGTAAGTTTGGGGGTGTGATAAACGCCGAATATTATATATTCAAGCGCCCTAAATTGCATTAGTTAAGTCCATTATTTGATTTTGCTATGTAGATTATCTTCATTTGTGCATTTTTGTTTATTTTCAGGTTCATTGGCTTAAAAGAAGCAAGAATGATGTTTTGTTGAAAATTTGGATAAGAGAGGCACAATGCTGAAGCTTGGCAGCAGTGGAACCTGACTTTTGTCGCCATTTTCAACTTAGCAAACTCAAGAACTGGACTTCCCTTATAACATAAAAGATTTAGAGTTCTGAATCAGCTTTCCAAATCTTTAAGCGGTTCGTCATTCGGAGTTCGGAGCAGAGAGTTATGATCTTCTTTAAGAGGTGCTCAGAACTGCCTGGCAGCAATGAATTTCTGCCTTACTCTTCAATTTCGACCAACCAGACTTGAGAATTGGATCTTCACCAAAACATAAAGTTTTTAGAGCTCTAAATCAGATTTCCAAATCTTCAAACGGTTTGTCATTCGGAGTTCGGACCGCAAAGTTATGGCTGTTTTACCAAAGTAGGTCCGGGCGAATCAAAGCAAGCATGGAGCAATCTGCTCCATTTTCGAGTGCTCGAGGCCTTGCTTAGAGTGCTCGAATTTGGGGCAGAATTGCCTTTGGGAATTCTCATTTTGGCAGCCACTTGTGCATTGGTTTCCTCATTTTCTACTTACTTCTTTATGAGGTGGTTGGGGATGTTTTTGGAGGAGAGAGAGAGCTTTGTTGAAGGAGATAAGGCAAGGAAGGCCACACATATCAAGGAGACACATTTTGCAAGATAGAGAAAAGGGAAGAGAGCAAGAAAAGAAGGGGTTCTTCAAGCTCCAAGAAGGTTGCACGAAAATGGCCATGAAGATGGAGCTTCTTCCTTCTTCTAGCTTGGCAATGGGTAACTAACTCCCTATCTAGGGAGGTGATGAAGCCCTACTTCGTAAGCATGTCTTAGTTTTGGTTTAATCTTGGGAAATATGTATATATATGGCACTTTCATGGTCTAGAGCTTGTATTTGATGTAATGAACACAAACTCTTATAAATGATCATGTTGAATATATTATCTTCTCTTAGAGTGTATGTTCTCATGGTTGTATTGCTTTTATTTCCATAGTGACAATGAAAACAAGATTGTGAAAGTGTTTTTATTGGCATGTATTTGAGAATCTTGTTAGTCCATAGCTTAGGGTCCCCCTTTGATGGATTTATTCTTGATTCTTAGCTCCATGTGCTATCACCATAGTTATTGAGGGGTTTGATAGTCCCTAGCTTAGTGAATATGTGAAGCTAAAATTTCATTTAGGTAGTCAAGCATGTATAACTTTGAGGGATTATGCTTAAATCTTGATTCTATGAAATTCTTGGAGATAGTGTAGTAATTTTGTATTGCTACATATCATTGCCATATATCTAATTTGTTTCCCAAGTTAACCACATACTAGCATGTTAATAGAGTAGGTAATGGATTTATCTCCCTAGTCTTTTCTACTTGTATCTCACTTCTTTACATTCCTTGCAATTTACTAGTTTATGCATCTTTACATTTCTAGTTTAGTGACAAACAAACAAACTCTTATTACCCCTTATCATTCTAAGAATGATTCTAGACATTTAGGTTGCTTTAGACTAGCGCAGTCCCAGTGGTTCGACTTACCCGACCAATAGCCCTATTTTACAATGATTCGTGCTATTGCGAAGGTTGATGTATAATTGACCAATCGATCATAACCATGTTTAAAATCATGGTATTTAGATAAACATGTATTAATCAACTAATAAGTTGTGATATGAGAAGTGACATGCTCTTACATGTGGTATTATGAATGAAAAACATAGTAGGTTGTTTTATTTTATTTATTCATGTTTATAATCTGCATAGAATGTCTATTGTTTGTTTGATTATGTATTTAATTATGATGTCGGTATATGGTTAAATTGGAGGCATGAATGAATTACCAAAGGCATAAACAGATTGCCTTATTAATTGTATGAATAAAATACATACATGGAAAACATGTAGGATTTGCTCATTTATAATATGAACGAAAACTTATTTTTGGAGGCATGGATTAGTTGCCAAAACATAAATATATTGTCATTTAATTTGTATGGATAAAAACATCCTTATGGAGGCATGGATGATTTGTCAAAGCATAAATAAATTGCTAAGTAAGTTAGATGAATAAATATATGTCTATGGATATTGTATTTGTGATTTGGAGGAAATAAATACTTCTATTAGAACGAACTAGTGTTTAGAGGTTATTTTGTTATGTTATAGTATGAATAAAAACATACTTGTGGAAGCATGGATGAGTTGTCAGGGTATAAAATTAATGCTATGTGATTTGTATAAATAAAATCACACAATTGAAGATAACAGAATTGGGATTAAAGGAACAAATTCCTTGATTTGATAATTTATTATTTAATGGTTAATTAACTGTTTAAAATGAAATTAAGATTTAAAGGAGTTCCTCTTATAATGCAATTGTACTTGATGATTGGTTATAAATATGGATATGATTTAATCATTATTCATAATTCTTAGCATTCCGGGAATGTATTAAATGAACTTAACCTTATATATATATATATATATATATATATATATATATATATATATATCATCTTAATATTAAAATTTTAGTTAGGATGGTTTTGGTTAGAGATATTTTATTTATCGATTTCAGAGACTTGGTAGAGGGTACTTGCTCGTAGGTCTAAACCACGCTTTATTTTTCAGGTTATTAGAAGTTCCAGTCTCAAGGTTGAGGATCCGCAGATTGGAGACTTATCTTTTATCTATTCATCTTATCTAATTATAAGTAGTGTTGTCATTTATTATTACATGTTAGTTTAATTATGTATGAACTGGTGGATTGGTAGTTTATGAGTTAGGGTCCTTGACTTATAGGATTCTCGAGTTACATTTTAGAAATTTAAGTTTATTGATTTTATTTTGTAAGGAAGGAATTATTTAATCAATATAATTTTTTTCAGTAAATTATTTATTCTTTTTATTCATCTTGTATTCTGTACTCGTTTATTGCCAAATTATTTTTGATATTCTCGGGTTTTTGGGTGTGAATTTAACCAACCTACACATAAAAATTCGGGGGTATCACAATAAGTGATTACTTAAAAAAATTCAAAGATTACTTAAAAAAAAAAATTTAAGCATGGGTCAAAGAGGAAATTTTTTATTTTTTTTCCAGATACATGAAATACCTGAGTCTGAATGATATGAAATCACCACATGAATTAAGTAAAAAATATATATATATATATATATCTATTTACTAGAACGGGGCGAGCACGAGGTCAATCATTTCACAACGGGCGGGGATGGATTATTGAAATTCAACCCATTGCGGGTACGGGGCGAGGATGGATTCATAAAAAATCCAACGGGGCGGGGATGGGTTTACATAAACCCGCTCCAAACCCGCCCCGTTGCTATTCCTATTGGTACATCCCAAGGGAAGCTGCCATTTCATCGGATCCATCCCAGCTGCGATGTGTGCAACCTCTGTTCCTTTTCAATGGCCTTTTGCCTCCTGAGACTCTAAAATCTCAACCTCCTACCTTCACCAAAAATTGTCTTATTTTGATTTCGATTGTAACGACCCGAACCCATAGGTCCGAACTGCTAACCGGGTCCTTACCCAAACCCGAGATCACCTAAGTCGATTCCATTAAGTCCAGGGTTATTACATCATTAATATGTCAAAATTATGATCCATTAAAACTCTAGGCGACCTTCCAAAACTTGTGGTTAACTATGCCGAAAAGAGGGGAAAAAATGAGCAACCAGCAGCCAACTGGTCAACCAAAATGGAGCTTCGGTCTGTCGGAATAGCTCCTGTACTAGTCGACCGAAATGGCCATTTCGGTCGGCTGGTTGTGACTGAAATGGTTATGCGAGCTGCACTTTCAGCTGAACTTCCATGAAACTTGAAACTATGCATAAGGCTTGCTATAGAACTTTTAAACTGAATGAATCATGTCCCAACACATAAGAAATCATAGAATACGGATTACAACCTTTACTTAAGTTTGTTAACAACATAATTACACATGATTCTGCATAGTCTCTTACAAGATAACAAAGTTTATATAATTTACATCCCACGTGTTCCATTTGCTTCCACAATTTCTACATGTGCAACATTGTACAAATTTCATCTCATCATTACAAAAGATACAAACAAAAGTCCCAATCCAGTTTAGAATTGTCGTGGGTTGTCGTCTGCCATTTCTTTCCCTGAACCTGAAAAATGTTGAAATAATGGAATAAGCATAAGCTCAGTAGGAAGTCTCTAAGACACACTTCTAATAACTCCGTGAATCCACGCAAAGAATAGACAAAAAGGGATAAGGTCATACCATAAGGAGTGCATGTCAACAACCACAATGACAAGTATATAACGAATGTCATCAAAACACATACACATCATATATGTTAATGGAGTGCAATGTCATGCAAATGTCGCTCCCCACATCCGAAACATTTCCGTTTTAACTTCCAAACCGTTAGTGTAATCCGACCCAAGGCACCTCCGAGGCGTCATGAAAGGAGGATTGACTAACTATCCACGACCATAAAGCACCTCCAAGGCGTCGCATTCGGCCTAGTAAGCTCAACCGCACTCCCTTCTAGACTACACTAACATCACGGACCACTAGGCGCCTCCTAGGCGTCTTGTTTTCGCAAACACTTTTAGAAAATATTTTCACAAAACAATTTCATTTGTTTTAAAACACTTTTCCCCATTTTCTTTCCCAATGAATGCATGAATGCTTCATGCTTCTAATCATATAAGTAACCATCACATTCTCATACATGTTACTCAAGACAAATTGTTAAAATATGCATCTTATGTTTTCAATCATCATTTATTTAACATAATAAACACATAAAACAAGAATTTAATTCCATGTAAGCATGCTTATTCACAATACATCAACTATCACATATTTGCACATTCCATATACATCATTTACATCATTTTAAAGGTAATTAACATAAATAAACATGCTTGACAACAAATAAAGGAAAAATTAACTCACAAAAGCATAAGAACTTGTGGATTAGAGACCCCTACCTCAATGGATCAGAAAAGCCCCAAATTTCCCAACACCAAGCCCCAATTCAAAATCTCAAGGGTTGGCCAAAAGTATGATTTGTTCCTATCAAAATGACGGTCTCGACGAGCTCTCCGGTTTGCTGCAAACGGCACCAACAAATTCCAAAAGGTGAGAGAGTAATTGAAACTTAAAATTGTGACAAAAAGAAAAATAAAAAGAAAGTGAAGAGGGAAAAAGAGCACCAGATGGAAAGAGAGAGGAAATGAGACCAAATTTGGTCTCTTGGCCAACAAAAATCTTGTGGTGGGTCCCTCCACAAAGAAAAGTCAAACTTTTATTTAAATTTCCACCACACAAAATATATACATATGCACTAACTATTACAACCTCATAAATTAATCCATAACATTAAAATTATACACAAATAAATATGTATGATATGCAAATGGCCCAAGACACAACTCCCGTGCACAACAATTCTGGTAGCGGGTCCCACCCTGGACTGTCCGGCTCAAAAAATGAAAAAAATGCCGAAATGACAATCAGTGCATTTCCAAGAGTCCTAAACTCAATGGAATGACCCAATTAACTCACGGATACACCCGACACACCTCACGGTGTCCGGTACGCAAGACGAGAAAGACGAAAATACCCCCAAAAATTAGGAAATTCTATAAATTGAAAAATGAAAAAATTCAGGAACATTACATCGATAATCTGATGGTGTTTTGATTTATGTGTTACAGTTCTGTTTCAGTTGTTTTGGTTTGAAGCGTGTGGTCGGATGGTAAATTCGGTGAACGGCGGTCACCGTCTTGATCGTTCAAAACAGATAACGCCGCAGAACTGAGAAATTGGGGATGGAGAGAGACTATCAAACGACTTTTATGTTTTTATGTCTGCTTTTTTATTTTTTATTTTTATAAATATTATACAAGGGTAGAAATGTAATTTCATTATTTAAATTAGTCAATTCATAAGTCAAAGGGCAACAATGTCAATTCATTAGGTGTTAGATGTGCTAGGGGTGTCTTTGTCAATTTTATCAAACTTAAGGGGTTGTCATTATAAAAAAAAAACCGAACTTGTATATGACTGTCCTTATGCCAAACCTCAAGGGGTATCATTGTACTTTACCTTAATAATATGTAACTATTATTTTGGATAAAATGCAATAAACCCCTTAAGTTAATGATAAAATTTGTAAAAGAAAACCTCTTTGAATTACAAAAATATGTATAAAATCCCATGAACTATTGAGTTTGTTACAGAAAGCTAATCCAGCGAGCTAAGAAAAAAAAAAAAAAAAAAAAGGAAAAAAAAAAAGAAGAAGCCAATCCACTGAGCTTCCGTTCAAGTATAACAGTTATTAAAGCACATGCTTGTCAAATGATGCAAATGTTACACTAATGACCATAACCCTTATAAATATGAAAAGACTATAATGCCCATCTCTTAACTCGTATACCCATACACCTCCTAATTTAATTTTTCAAAAATTCCCAAGATCTATTTCATCTATCTTCCTTATCATTGTGCTCAACCCTTTCTTCCCCAAAAATCGGCGGAGCCAGGATCTTGAGATTGGGGGTCAAAATTATAAGCAACATTACCTAGCTAGAACTTTTGGAAGAAAAAAAAATACGTAGGCAAAAATGTTTTACTATTCATTATATTCATACAAAAATATATCTATCTAAACTTTTGCCAATTTATTTAAATAAATTTTTTTTTTATCAAACTTCCTGAACAAACACAAATAAGATTTATGTCAAAATTATAACAAAATTCAATTAAACAATTAGATTTTAATTTATATAAAAAAGAAATTCATGTAATACTTGCACAAAATAATAATCATTACACAATAGTAAAAGGAAAAGAAAAAAAAAAAAAAAGTGATAAATAGACATTGTTACTTTTTTAGAAACTTATTTGAGATTCAAAACAAAACTATACTACAATATTAATATTGAAAAAGGTAGATATTGGATCTATGCATTCTTATAAACTAAAAATCAATACAACAATATACCAAGTAAAATTTTGAGAAATTCAACTTTTCTAGAGATTAAGAAAATCATAACTAATTAGTATAATTCAATCCAAATTTAAGAAAGCTAAAAAAAAAAAAAAAAATAGACACACACCCACACAAAAATACATATATACATACAAAATTTACATAGAGAGAGGAACAAGAAAAACTTTGAGATTAACCTGGATTGCAGTGTGCATAAAAATTATCTACATCGATGAGAAAGAAGTGATTTCTTAGGTCAAATCAATACATGGGTGCAATGAATAAGGGATTTATTTTATTTTATTTTTTTTTTCCCGGAAGTTACATTGAAATAAGGGATTGTAAGGATATTTTGTTTGTGTGTGAAACTTATTTCTCTACACTCTCAGGAGAAAAAGGGCAAAACAAATTCAAGTGGGGAACAAAACAAAACAAAAAGGTCAAAAGTGTGGATGAAAATCATTATAAAAAAAACAAAAACAATAATTTAGATTATTTAGCATCTCCAACCGTTGTGTGTATATATATATATATATACATATTTTGTAAATCTGATGTGTCATTATAGATTTACACAAAAAATTTAAATTATTTATTTTTAGCTCTAGCGGTTGTTTTGTACCTTTTGTGTAAAAATATATCCCCCAATAACAATCAACCAATATCATACCTGGACCTCACATAATTTTTACAAACCTACTTAATATAGAGTTGATTCCTTAATGGAATGAGAAAGAGGGAGGAGAAAGGAAATATATTAATGTAGTTGTGTAAAAAGGTTGTGTAAAATACACAACAATCTTACACATTGGTAATGTGGTAATGTATCTGCTAGAGATAAAAAAAAAATTACACATCATATGCGACAGTGTATATTTTACATAAAAGAGTATTTTAACACACTACTAATGAATCCGAGGATAATCCATTTTCTTCTTTAGTTGAATCTAAAGATGTGCTCAACGCGTGCCCACTTCTTCCACTTGACTGTAGGTTATGAAAGGGAGATGCAAGGGGCCTTTCAATACAATAGGCTTTTGTTGGCTTGAAAGTTCAAATCCTTCGCAACAATGGCTTTGGATTCAACATAAAGCTTTCATTGGCTCGGTATACCTCATATGCCTCTGCAGTGGAAGAACGACGCCAGTGGATATAACAAGAAGACCAGTTTAACACCTTTCTACTTCTCTTCTCCTTAGCCACTATAGCTTTTCGGAACCCACAAACCATTCCGACTGGTGGTCAAAATTTCTTCGAATATGTCCTTCAATTCATTCGAGATGTGAGCAAAACTCAAATTAGAGAAGAACATAGGAGATGCTCTTACACATAAAGAGTATATAACTAATTTAGATTAGAGTATACCATTTTGCTCGATAAATACAAAGTCGCTGACACGTGGCAGTGTAAAAATAGGTAATTTAAAACCAAAATATAAAATGCCTTTCAAAACAAAAACTTTTCAAAAATAAATTAACAAAAATAACTATCTTTACTTACGGAAAAGAAAAAACAAAACAAAAATAGCTTTAAAAAAATAACAATTGAAAATTTAACCAAACAATAATTATGATAAATAAACACAAACAAATTAATAAAATAAGAATTTAGATTCTTCAATCATCAATTTATATTCAAAACTTCAAATGAAATTTGTGTTCTAGATTTTATAAAAATTAATTTCTTATAGAATTCTTATAAAAGCATTCCAATAAAAATAAATAAAAAGAAGAAAAAAAAAGTGATGAAAAGAATCATGTACGAGATGAAATTTTAGGACAATGAGGTTATGAAAAGAATCGTGCTTGAGTTGGAAGGATTTTAAGATAATCACGTTATGGAAAGAACAACACCCCCTCCTTCCACCCCTGCTCGTTACATATACACTTGAAACAGGGTCAGCCTTAAGATTCCTAAACTTTTGAGAGCACGTAGGGATGGCAACAGGGCGGAGTTGGAACGGGTTTGGCTAAACCCTATTCCGCCTCGTTGGAAAATCTATCATACCAACTTTGCCCTTACTTTAGAACGGGTTTGTAATTGTTATACCATCTCTGCCCTTACTCCAATAGATAAAGTATCGACTTCGCCCCATGTACTCCGTTTAATTGTAGGACGCAGCAGAGGTGGGTTATGCCACTTTATTACGTAGTAAAAAAATAAAAAATAAAAAACTATCCTAATGTGGTCAAATTGGACGGATAAATAAATTGACCCAACTTTTAAATTGCTAAGTAGTGGATATTAATATATTAACGGAAACTTCCAACAAAGTAACAAGAGTCTTAAAAATATAATATATATATATATATAAGGTACATATATAGTTGGGGCAGGTTCATCACTAAATCTGTCTCCGCTCCAAACTAGCTTCAGGTTTTCAATTATTTTACCATACCCATCCCAAATCTATTTAGGGGCCACTAAATCCACCCCATTAAGGGTGGGTGTGGGGGCGGAAACCCGCCGAGTTAAAGGAAATTCCCATCCCTAAGCACTAGGGGCGACTCTGAAATAAATTGGGGCCTTAATTAGGCGAAAAATAAAAGGTGACATTTTAATAATATGCTAATATTAAATAATATTTATTTAAAAATCATCCTTCTTACTTTGTGAAATACAAAATTACTATTTACTAAAAAAAAAAATTCTAATTAGATTCTTGTATTCAAGTTTGGTTAAAATATACAAATAATATATATATATATATATATATATATATATATATATATATATACACACATATTTATAATAACAAAAATTAATAAAACAAAAAAATTATTATAGAAAAAGAATAATAGAACCTGATTTAGAAAATTCTAATCCAATGTTCCTACAAATTGTTCAATAGAATACAAATAGGTTCACGTAGAGAGTAATGAGTATTGAGTGAAGAAGAAAGAAAACTATAAATTTGTAATTAGAGAGGAGGGAGACCATCTAGTGAGAGAGGAGAGAAAGTATGTGAGGAATAAGAAAATTAAATAAATAAATAAAAGATAAAAGTTACCATTTTCTCAAACAACTATTAAATACATATTTAATATTTACTCGTGTATTGGGTATGACTTACCGTTAAAGAGAAAAATTTAGTGTTGTTATAAAAATGCGAATGCAAGAGAGAGAAAAAAATTATTTAAGAATACAAATCTTTGGGACCTGTATGGAGAGGAGAGACAGATACATAAAAAAATAATAATAATAATAAAAAGGGATAAATCTTTGAGGCCAATATTATTAAAATTTAATTAAAAAACGTGAAGGTGGAGGAGAGAGAAAATAAAAAATTATTTTAGGATACAAATTTTGTAGATCCAATATTAAATTTCTATATTGATTAACTTTTAATAACATTTGGAAATAATTATAATATAATTTATTTAAAGACATTTAAAATTTTGAAACCCTCCCAAATTGAAGGCCATAAACCTGGACTCTTCTCACCTCTCCCTCTATATATATATATTTATTGCCATCCTTCTGGTATTTCTTTCCTTAGTAGTTGAAAGAAATGAAGAAAAATACAGGAAAAATCTATACATATGAAACACAGGGACTAAACATATGTCACTAGCACTCACAAGAAATCAATATACAAGAGGACACCAAATTTAAAAACCCTCAAATAAATATGAACAGGCCACCCAAGAGAGCAATTAATTATGAATAATTATAAGCACAAAGAAGTCAAAGGATGATTTGATAATAATCGTAATAATAGCAAGTTAGGTAGCTCGAAAAGGCCAGACACATAGATGGTCTCATTGCCATTAAAATCTATATTAGACGAGAATAGAAAATCAAGCAAATATTATTGGTCAATCCTTTGTCTCATCTAATAATAATACCATATGCAAAATGTTAAGTTAACAACTCTACCTGCAACAAATTTAATTAGAAGCCTAATCGTGTCACGCCACGTGTTTAAATATAATTTTTTCAATGCATAAATAGTATTATTAATCAATGTGTATTGGGAGAAGTTAATGTAAACATGCCTTTTTCTTCTTTTCACAATATCTATTTATAGTAAGCATATAAAGAATATTTGGAGCGTCTAGTCACAATTTAAATATGAAGAGAGCAGAGGAAGAAGAAGCAAATGATGTTATATGGGATTGTAGGAGTCCCTTGTATGATTCATTTGAAGTAGCTTCTATTAGTCATCACATCGAGCGGCACATGATGGCGTTGGTGTTGCCATCCACCGTTGGATCCACTGTGATCACTATCCCGTCGAGTATGTCGAGATCAGACGGTGATAATGCAGCCATGAAGAAGAAGAATAATCATCAAGTGGGAACAGTGACCAAATTTGAGTGGAGCAATGTGTGGAAGAGGAGGATGATAGGAGGAAGAAGCAAGAAGAACAAGCTCAAGAGTGGTTTTTACAGCTTTTGTAATAGTATTATTGGTTTATGGAAGAAATAGAACTATGAATAAATGAATGAAAATCTAATTATTATTTTTTTGTGGCATTATTTTATGCTCTTTAATTATATAGGAGTACGCTACGTGTTTGAGTATGCATATATAGCTTCATGATCATGATTAGGGGTGGCAAATAGGCGGGCGGGCGGGTAGGCGGATTGGGTCGAGTTTGGGTAGAGTTAAATATGGGTTGGGACTCATATTTAATCAGCTTGTAACGGATTAAATATAGGTTGGTGAAAATGGGTTGGGTCAACCCATCGTGACCAACCAACCCATTTTAGGAAGAAATTAAAAAAAAAAAAGTTATTATTTTAGATAATCTCATTATTATTATATAAATATTAATTAACATAACAAAAAATATCAAAACAAAGAAATTTGAGAAAGAGAGGACATAATGCATATTTCCTTTTGCTTGCCCTAAACATTTCGGATACCCACCAATACCCCCCCTCCCCCCAAAACACACACACACACACACACACACAGAGCCATAAGCCAAGCTTACACAATAAGCTAAGGAAACAACTTGCTTATATATATTTAATGTGTTAACACCTGTAACATTATATATACAATAAACTTATACACATAATTCAAACTACCAAATTATCTCAACAGTGGTCACGCTACTAATTCCATTTCTTCCAAATTTTCATAAATAGTGGACCCACACTATATATATATAAATATAACAATTATTATAGTTTTTTATTTTTGAGGGATAAAAACTTGTAAAAGTATGTATGGATAATTGGAAATCCTCTTATTTATTTTAGAAATTCTTTAAATTTATATTATTTTATTTTGTGACTAGACATGCACGAATGTAAGATATTATATATATATATATATATGAAATCACCTGTTAAGCTTTTTATAGAATAAATAATTAAATGAATAAATCAGGTCGTCCTACTTCTTTGAAATACACAGATGTAAACATAGGTTTCTTTTGAACCGTAGTATTACATACACGAGGAGTCCATGATGCATAGAAAATTTTAGAGAGAGATAGTGGGAGAGAGAGAGAATTTGGAATCGTGTGAGAGAATTTTAGAAAGGAAGAGGTGAATTTGAATCAAATAAAGGTTGTGAAACTGAGTCTCTTATATAATGGGTGAAATATGGGTCAAAATAGGTGACCCATATTCAACCCATTAAACCCTTTATAAAAATGGGTTGAATATGGGTCACCCATATTCATTTTAAAGCGGGCGAATTGGTGAGCCATAACCCATTTTGCCACCCCTAACCATGATCATGATCATAGTTGATCCATTAAAAAATTTGTAGGTAAATTATATGCATATCAACATATAATGCCTGATGATTATTTTTTTGAAATGATTGACCATAGATAGGGAGCTGATATTGATGCTCCACAATAATACTCTGACCTTCACTTTCATTCTCTAAATAAAATTACAAATTAACCCTTGCATCACACAAGTGTTTTTTTTTTAGTTAGTACTCACACACACATACCTTCACTGGGCTTGAGCCTCTTACCTCCCTTTGGAAAGTAGGGATTTGTTACCATTAAGTAGGGGTGAGCAAATAATCCGTTAATCCGTCAATCCGGTCCGAATCAATCCGAGTCATGTGGTTTGGTTCGATTTTCAGATATCATGATTCGGTGATGGTTTAAAAAAATGGCAATCTGTTATTCACGGTTCGGTTAACAGATTGGGCTGGAAAAATCGATCCGATCCGTTAACCGATTTGATCCGATCTGTTACCTTAATTATATATTATATATATAACTATATATATACAATAAACTTACTATATTTCTATTTTTTTTTATTTAAAACTTTTCACTTTTGGATGATTTATAAGTCTATTTTGTTATTAGGTAATTTAAATTTGTGGTGATATATGTCAAAAAGTTAGTTACAAGTTTTTAATTATTAATTTGAGATTTTAATGAGCCGTAAAGTGCAATCATATTAGACTGTTTGAAAAGTTCAATCCGTGAAAACTGAACATCCATTATTTCACAGATCGGTTCTTTTTTTTCAGGAATTCTTGCACCATCTACAACTTCTCTCTCGCGTCCCCTCCCCTTCTCTCTCCCGTTCTTTTTCTCATAAAATGGAAGATCTCACTAATGATGCAAATAAATACTCTTAATACACCTCCCCACCCAAAAATGGAAGATCTCGCTAATGATATAGTTTTGAGTATTGAAGAAATCTCAAAAATTTATGAATCATTCCACCCTTCTAATGTCTACTATAACGGTAATTTCTTACTTTTTTGTTCTACTTTTTTTATTTTTTATTTTTATTTTTAGAATATATATTTTTGGGTTGATTTTGAAAATATTTTTTATTTGATGAATCTATCCATAGGGAATAATAATACACACAATTCCTGTATGAGGAATGGTTATCCTTAACGGCATGCGATTAGAATAAATATATTTGAATTAAGAGCAAACTATATATCAATATATCCTCTCTAATTATAGAAAAATATTTAATTGAATTGAAAATCAAGGAAATTTTAATTTTACTCAAATAGAAAATTTGATGTATAGAAAAGCTTATTTGATTTTAGAAGGGAACATATAGAAATTAAGAAATGGAAAGAACACGAACGTGGGAAGAAAAAAACACGTAACTGAAATTCTTATCCAATTGTAAATTTTCATAATTTGAGTATGGAGATTTTGTAGCAAAAATTCACCAAAATAAAATAAAAAAATAGGAAGAGTCTCACTTTAATAGGGAAGGACAATTCTGGTACTAGAATTGATAATAACCAAATTTATGTTGTGTAAGGGTTAATAATAGGAGTATTATTGTGGATCGCTAATATTAGTTCCCTGTAGATATATATGATTTGATTATATCATGAGGGCAAACTACGGGGGCTCCAACAATTAGACCATGGAATAATGCCCTATTGTGGGAAGATTACAACAGTTGGTTCACAATACATGTTTATATGAAAGGTACAAAACTCTACTATTGGAAAAAGTAGAGCAATGCACCTATAAATTTGTGTAGTATCATTGACAAAGGAGTTTAGGAATTCAATTAACTTGGCCAATTTTTTTTTTTAAATCCAATATGCGTTCAGTGATGAATTATGGGATTGTGCTATGAAAGGTTTGCCATCATCATAACTATGGAACAAAAAAAAAAAAAGTTTGCCACCATCATGGACAAAATAAAAATAAAAATTTGGATACGAATAAAGCTTCAAATGGAAAAGGAAAATAATAAATTTAGGAAAATAATTTTCAAGGTGAAGGCTATATACAATAGTCTAACCGTATCACTTATTATTTTTGATGCATTAAAGTTAGTCTCTAGTATGATCCATTATAAGATACATGATGTAGCTACTGATGCGAATATCCACACAACCCGAAACGATGATATTTCTTTTAAAAAAAAAAAGGGATGTCAGAGATAACCCTAGTATGACCCACTTTAAGATACATGATGGTAATTATAGATGCAAAAATTCACGCAACCCGAAACGATGACATTTCCTACAAATGGCACCGATATGGTACCGACTGAGGACACTCCGATGATCAAGTAAGTGAACAGAGACTATTCAATGAATCGCTATTAATTTTTTACCCTACCTCATTTACTGGTTGACTTTCTATTTCTATTTACCCTATCTCATTTACTGGTTGACTTTCTATTTCTATTTATTGTCGTCCTCGTGACCAGAGTTGTGAAGATGAAGGTAGAAAAGATGAACCTTATCTCCTCTAACAACTCCGACAATCTTCATAAGTAGAAGTATCAAACGAGGAGGCTATGTTGATACATGTTTTGATAATATCCCAGAGTCTAAAAGAAATGAACGGATGCTTCATCCTTGCTCGCTTCCTCCTCTTCCTTTCATTCTCCTTTTCTTCCCTTCCTTCCAACCAAGGAAAGTTTATTCCATCCCCCCTCCCCTTTTCGTGAAGGCAAAAACTTTATTGCAAGAAAACAAGTACAATACATCAACAACCACCAACACAGTCCAACCAAAACAAGGTGAAACTTCTCTATTCTACTCCTTAAAGCCCACCAACTACTTGATGTGCCACACCACTAGGTTCATGAGATACGGAGACAACCAATAAATCACCATCAACTTACCAAGCCTCTTCAAGAAGACAATTTCTGCTCCATTAGAAGATAAATTGGAATGGCTTTTGAAGATGATGTGTTGAAAAAATAATTTTTGAAATCAGGCTGAAAGCCGAAAATTCCAGAGGACCAAAGACCAACTTCCTTGGACAAAGTTGCAATTTCCAAAAGAGTACCAAATAATCCAAGGGTAGCAAATGATTGGGCAATGATAAGCACAAAATGGAGGGCCAATATGCATTTTTCAAAAAAGGAAGTGCAAGGTGAATACGAAACATAATTTCAATTCCACATCCTAACCTTGTTACAATATGTGTCAACATTGATTTCCATGTACATAGAAATCAATTTAAGAGGAAAGCTAAATAATGACAACTAATTTCAACTCAACGTAATAACTTTGCAAAACATGTCTCAACAGTTGAAAAAAAAAAAAAAAGACATCACATGTTTTATCCAACATATCCACATGATCGATCGACACCTTCACAACTTCAATCGACAGGCTACACCAATAACATCGATCCTAAAAGTTTAGATACATTCTAGAAGGCTTGCCAAAGTTCAAATAAATTCTGCCATCGTTAGGATCAATCCTAGCTCCTCTAGGATCGACCTCTGTCCTCGATGAATGAAGAAGTTAACCTTATGTTGTTCAAGTTGAGTTTTAAGGCCTCCGTCCACTAGGATTGAAGTGGATGGGTGATCGTTTCTTCCCATCAACAACCTGCTCTCTCCATGTCCTAAAGTTAGGAATCCTATTTAACATCATCCTTGTGATCTGAGTCGGTTGTGAAGATGAAGGGAGAGAGTATGAATAACAACTCTTTAAATAGGGTGATCGTTTCTACGCGTCAACTTCTTGATGTGTTCGTATGATTACAAGTGAACACAAATATAAATTTCCTCATAAATAGCAATCAATTATGTTAGACTATTCGACCTCAAAAATTGGCCTGGATGTCATTACTAGCAAACAAGCTTACAACCTTGTGGATAAATTGGTATGATTGGAGTGCTAAGGAGTTTGTTTGCATTACAAATTGCAGAATACTCCTCTTGGTAGAAACGTGACAGTTATGAAGAAGGTTTTCAGATTTAGCGACCACAAAACGATAATGTCGTGGTTTCAATTCCTATCAATCCAAAGGTTCCAAACAGAGTGAAGGAAATGAAGACCACATGGGCAGCTAATCAAGAACAGGTACTACTTTATCTATTAACTGGAAGATAAACGATAATGTTGTAATTTCAATTCCTATCAAATCCAAGGGTTCCAAACAGAGTGAAGGAAATGAAGACCACATGGCAGTTAATACTGGAAGATTAGAATAAATGTCAATTTTTTATCCATATCCAATCCATAATTGGATCCTTAATCCATTCAAGAACAACTTTATTTATCATGGGCATCCAATTTCGATATATTATTGCTTTCAGTAACATTTAATTATTTATTTATAACATCATTTTAGAAAAAAAAAAATCTAACATTTTAATTTTTGTGGTGACATCACAATTTACTCTCTAATTGCATTTCATTTGGCTTAAGAAAATGACATATTCCTTAAATGAAATATTGAAAAGACAATTACTCTTAAAAAAAAAATAGAGTGCAATTCTACTAATAATTGTGAAGAGCAAAAGATTGTGATGTCACCACAAAAATTAAAATGTTATCTTTTTGATTAAGTACGATGTTAGGAATATCCGAGCTTCAATCAAAGCCTAGAAATTATTAAATGATGTCGAGCCATTAATACTTGTGGTCCAACCTAAATCCAAAATATGATTTAGAAAAGCGGACCCAACCCACAAGAGTATAATAATATATCACGAAGTTTGATTAATTACTGTATGTTATCTAATATTCATACCGGGGAATTATATTTCTTGAATCTGCAGGACACATTTTACCAAATTATACATCCAAAAGCAATGCAAAATCTGTATAATCAAAGTCATCAAATTTGAAATAGACAATGCAAAACCCATAAAAGCAAAACCTACAGTATTCAAAGTGATCTCTAAACATAATATTTGTGTTAGTACCCGCCCACTCCTCTTCACCCACACAAACAGAAACCAATAGATTTCGTATTTACCAAAACTAGAAGTTCTAGAAACAGTAGTTTATGAACAGTGACACGTACCTCCTCTTAGGTAAATAAACCATCTCCAAAAGTGAAATAATTGTTCCCTACCACCTCAAAAATCAATAAACATCACAAAAACATTAAACAATTTTTTAAAAAATCCACAAAAATACAAAATATCCAAATCTCCCAAGTCATCCAACATGCTTTTCTTCGGTGACTTGTCAAATGTCAACTGGCGGGGGAAAAAAACTTCTAGATCCATCTGTTCAGATCAAAACCGTCTACAAGGTCGCCTACAATGAAACTAGACACACCAAAAAAGAAAACATCGGAAAGAAAAGAGATGCAGAAGTATTTTTCAGCCTCTTTTTTGGGATGTATAAGAGGAGAGCCTTCAAAACAGAACATCAATTGTATATTCTTAAAGTTTAAAAAAGATAAATTTTATTTACACAGTATTCACTACAATTGCACTTGCTCTAACACTATCCAACCAAGAAACAAGAAAGTAAATCTAGGGAAACAGACATTCTCCACGAGAGAAAACATGTATCAAACAAGAAAGAAAAAGAAAAGCAACGATACCACCTATATCGAGGACCTTCTAATACTTACAGAGAAATATATAGCTGTAGAGAACAAAATACATTTTAGAAGCCAATCAGAAGATCAGTCTGGCTACTGGAGGTTACGTACAAACTTTTCACCTCACTTGAAAACCTGAAAACGGTAAAACTTAAATGCCAATATCTCCTCCACATAGGAGTCCAGCCATCAGAACCGCAAACCACCGCCAAAAAAAAAAAAAAATCTCCTGCAGATAAGAGTGGGCAAATGATGCAACAACAACTATGCTTAAACAAAACAGTAATTCTGTCCTCAAGCTCATCAACAGTTTATCAGAAATTAGAACTGCTACCAAAAAATATAAAACACAGTTACATGAAATTCCTACAATCAACATAAATAAATAAATAAATGAAAATTGTACCAATAATCAAATAGGAAACAATAACAGTAATGAACTGCACTACAAAAACACAGATGGATTAACAGTAATGGCAGCACGTGCTCCACATTTCTGTGCTATACATCCTACTTCCGGAAGTAGGATATAAGATTTTGCCATGATTTTGTTTTGCCTGAATTGCAACCAACAAATAAACTGCAGCCTAAAGCATTACAATAAGTGATGCAGGATCGTGTAGGGGCGATTCGAAAACAGAATTCAAGTAAATAAGAAAGAGGTTAAGATAGAGATTGAGAGAGAAATAGAATTAAGAATAATAGGGGAAGAAATAAGAATGAGGGAGAAGAGAAGAATAAGGAGAAATCAGAATTGAGGAAGAAAAAACCACAATAATTTTTGAATAATCAATATCAAAAGCTAACTTTCACAATGTCTCAACCAACGTATAAATAGACATAAAATAAAAAACCCTAATCAACCTATTACCATAAATAAAACCCTAAATTGCTGAAATATCCCATAATAATAATAATAAATAAACAAAAATCCCTAATTCTATCTTTCTTTCCCATGTCTCCAATTCTATGTTTCATCTGGAAGGAGTTTTTATGATAAGGTTGAGGTAGCGCACAAATTATAGCATAATCTCCTTCATTAAATTCATGATTCCTATTATGAATTTAATTCTTTTTACTTAATACAATTTCTTGTCGCATAGCGGCATAAAAACTGTTGAAATATCTTTGTTATTTTTACTTTTATTTTTATTAGCTGTTTTTAGCCTTTTATTAGATGTTTTATGTAAGATCCCTATAATCATGGGATCATGTAGATAAGATCCCTATAATTATGGGATCCCGTGGATAAGATCCCCATAATCATGAGATCCCGTAGATTTTGGCATATTTTATGTCTTTCTTTGATTTGGTTTCCTTTCTTTGTACCCTATTCATGTATATAAATATAGATCTTGGCTCTCAATTTGAGTAAGCCAAAATCCAAAACTTCTTCTTTTTGGTATCGGAGCAAAACAAAAACCTTCGTCTCCCCATCTTCCTCCCCAATGCCGCCACCTTCTCTCTCCCTTTCTCCATTTTCCCTCACCTCCGGCGCACCTCCATATATTCCCAGCCCTTGCACCGGACCCCTCGGGTAACCCTCTTTTTTTGACTCCTTTTATAGGAGAATTCCCTTAGGTTTTTTTTTTTTATGATCTAAGGGTCCTTCTAGTGTTTTATTTTTTTATTTTTATTATTTTTTTTTTTTGTGTGCTGCCGATGTTTGTTCGACAGCATATTTGGTGGAAAGTGCCGATTTTTCCGGCCTTATTTTTTCTCTTTCCTCCCTCTTCGACTTGTGGAGCAGCCTTAGTTTGGTACTATGAATGATTCTAGTAGCCAAAATGACACTTTTATCTTCGGGTCGTGGCCACATTGCCGCAATAGCCGATATTATTGGTGGGTATACTACTTCATAGATTGTTGTCCCTCTTGCTTCAACTCCTCCCAGATCATATCTTTTCAGGACTTCAAACAGTTACAGCCCCAAATTGGTCAGCTTCAAGAGCAGTTCGGAGCCTCATCTACCAGGGCTGGCTCTTCTACTCCCACGACTACTATAGCTACAGGTACTCCTGCTGCTTATCATGTTAAAGCGGGAAAACCTACTTGGGTTTTGGATTCCGGAGCCAATGATCACATGACTGGTGAGTTGTCATTATTTTCTACTCTCGTTACCCTTGTTAATCAGGCTGTTAGTCTAGCCGATGGGTTAACCACCATTATTCGTAGCAAAGGAAATGTTCATCTATCCCCTGATATTATTTTGCCATCTGTTCTTTATTTTTTGACTTTGCATTTAATCTTTTATCGGTTAGCAAGCTTGCCAAATCACTAAATTGTGCAGTGATTTTCTTTCTTCATTACTGAGTTTTAAAGGACCTGTGTTCGAAGAGGATTTTTGGCAAGGGGATATAAGCACGATGGCCTCTACTACTTTGGGGATCCTCCACTAACACCCCCTCCACTTGCTCCAAGCCTTCAAGCCTCTGTTCTTCTATTTTCGAGTTCTTATGATTTTTCTTTTTAGACTTTAAGTTTATGGCATGCTCGCCTTGGGCATGTAAACTTTCAGTATTTATGTTTATTTTTCCCTTCATTAAAAACGGCTTGTAAGGATAATAAGTTTCAATATGAGATTTGTGAGTTTTCTAAACATACTAGAACCAGTTATATTTCTCATATGCATTGTGCACCTAGTATGTTTGATCTCATACATTCGGATGTGTGGGGTCCTTCTCCTGTTACTGCTTTTTCGGGGAATCGTTATTATGTCACATTCATTGATGATTATTCCCGTTGCACATGGGTATATTTACTTAAAAAGAAATTTGAAGTGTTTCCCTTGTTCACTCAATTCCTCCAAATTATCAATAACTCAATATAAAACTGTTGTTAAGAATATTAGGTCTGACAATGGTCGTGAATATGTTTCCAATGAGTTTCAGTCTCAACTTAACCAACAGGGTATTCTTTATCAGCTTACTTGCCCATATACCCCTGAACAGAATGGTGTTGCAGAGCACAAAAACTGCCAACTAAAGTCAGTTGTTCAATATCTTTTAAGTGGTATAAATGTGCCAAAGTTATTTTGGCACATGGCAGTTCTTACAGCTACTTTTCTCATTAATCGTACCCCTAGTAGAGTCTTAAATGGTAAGGCCCCCTTACAAGTGCTTCAACCTGATATTACTCTTTTTTCCATCATGCCTCAGGTGTTTGGATGTACATGTTTTGTTCAGAATCATAGCCCTTCTTATACTAAACTAGATGACAAGGTCATTAAATTTATCTTTTTAGGGTACTCTTCCATGTCAAAAGGTTACCGGTGTTATGATCCAGTACACAAACACATATATCACTCTCTTGATGTCACCTTTCATGAGCATTCCCCTTTTTATGGTTCTAACACTATCTTGCAAGAAACTTCTACTCTCGATCAAGAGGCTTCTCATCTTGCTCGTCCTCTTCCTATTTTCCAGGAAGAGCCTTCTCTTGTTGTTCCCTTACCCCCTTTGCAGGTCTATTCACGCCGCCCTCGTGCTCCGCCTCAACTACCTTCATCCTCCTCAGACTCGGGTACATCTCTCGCTCCTTTACATTGCCCTGACCCTGTTCCTGTTCCTGAGTCTCGGTATCCAACTCGGGACCGCAAACCCCCTGCTAGATTTGGATTCGCTTATAGTACTGATTATCTTATTTCGCAATATATCTCTTATGATTGTCTTTCAGGGTCTTACCGAGCCTTTCTAGGCAAACTTGATTCTATTTCCATTCCCAGAACGTTGTCTGAGGCTCTCTGGAATCCTAATTGGATGTCTACTATGAAGGTAGAAATGGATGCTTTGCAACATAATGAAACATGGGAGCTTGTATCTCTCCCTCCTGGTGAAAAAACTGATAGTTGCAACTGGGTATTCAGTGTTAAATATCTGGTTGATGGTTCTATTGATCGGTATAAAGCCCGCTTGGTGGCCAAAGGGTTTACTCAGATTCCTGGTAAAGACTTTAATGATACATTCGTTCTTGTAGCTAAATTAACCTCAGTTCGTTTGCTTAGGCTCCGCCTCTTACAATTAGCCTCTTCATCAGCTTGATGTGAAGAATGCTTTCCTTAACGGTGATCTTCTTGAGAATATTTACATGGATCCTCCACTCGGTTTTCGGGTTGAGGGGGAGTATGCTGGAAAGGTCTGTCGATTGCGGAAGTCTTTGTATGGATTAAAACAATCTCCCAGAGCTTGGTTCAACCGCTTTAGTGATGTAATTCTATCCATAAAGTTTGTTAGATGTCATTTTGACCATACATGTTTTATTCGCCGTTCCTCCAATGGTCGATGTATCATTTTGCTTGTCTGTGTTGATGATATCATCATTACTGGCAATGACATCCCTGGGATTGCTCAAGTAAAGCTTCAATTGGCTAAAGCCTTTGATGTGAAAGACCTTGGGCAGCTCAGATATTTCTTGGGAATTGAGGTTGCTAGATCTAAGCAGGGTATCTCCTTATCGCAAAGGAAGTATGTCTTGGATCTTCTTTGAGACACGAGTATGCTTAGGTGTAAACCTACTTATACTCCTATGGATCCTAATCTAAAGATCTCGACTGAGTCCGAAGATCTCCTTTTTGATCCCTCGCAGTATCAGCACTTGGTAGGAAGATTGATTTATCTTACCAACACCCGTCCTGATTTGGCTTTTGCGGTTAGTGTTGTGAGCCAGTTTATGCATGCTCCTCGTACAGCTCATATAGATGCAGGATATCATAAACTTCGAATCTTAAGTCTTGTCCTGGACTTAGATTATTCTATTCTTCTAGCAAGCAAGTTGGGCTACCCTGTTTCAGTGATGCAGACTATGCTGGGTCCAAGACTGACAGACGTTCCACATCTGGCTTCTGTACTTTCTATGGAGACCATCTTATATCCTGAAAAAGTAAGAAACAACCTGTAGTTTCGAGATCTTCAGTAGAGGCTGAGTATCGTGCCATGGCTCTGGGTACTTGTGAGATTCTCTGGCTTTGATCTTTCTTGGAGGAGCTAGGGCTAGGTGAAAAACAGTCCTCAAACTTGTTTTGTGATAATAAGTCAACCATCATGCTTGCTTCAGATTCTGTTCTTCACGAGAGGACTAAACATAAGAGGTGGACATTCATTTTATCAGAGAGAAGGTTCGTTCGGGAATTATCAAGCCGTGCTTTGTTCATTCCTCTAATCAGTCGGCTGATGTGTTCACCAAATTTGTTGGTCCATCTTTGCTTCATTCCTCGATTACCAAGCTGGGCTTGATTGATATCTTCACTCCAGCTTGAGGGGGAGTGTTGAAATATCTTCATCATTTTTATTTTTATTTTTATTAGCTGTTTTTAGCCTTTTATTAGATATTTTATGTACGATCCCTATAGTCATGGGATCACGTAGATAAGATCCCGGTAATTATGGGATCCCGTTGATAAGATCCCCATAATCATGGGATCTCGTAGATTTTGGCATATTTTATGTCTTTCTTTGGATTAATTTCCTTTCTTTGTACCCTATTCTTGTATATAAATATAGATCTTGGCTCTCAATTTGAGTAAGCCAAAACCCAAAACTTCTTTTTTAAAACCATGAACAAGCTGCACGAAGGAATCAACAAATTCAAGTGAATATACATGGAGGTGGATGAAAATAATCAATGGACTGGCTTGGCACTATAAATAACCTCAAAAGAACATATGCCAGTACTTTCATTAGTCAAACTAGTACAACATACTCCATGATGGGTAAAAACAAGTTCCAAGTATCTAGGTGCATACTAACAATAAAACTAACCAACTTTCTTAGTCCTTGGTTCACAACCTCAATTTTCCTATCTGTCATCGGACAAGATGCAAAAGGAAACTTCAAATTTGTTCCTAAAAATGTCCAAAGTGTCTTCCAGAAATTATTGCGGTACTTGATATCTTTATTCGACATAATGGAATTAGATGACTTATGATATTTTAAAATTCTTTCAAAACGATCTTGAGTAAATTCTTTTTGTGCAAACTAATCATTTGGTTGACTCAGTTTAACATATTCACAAGGATGTGTGAGATTGTGTGACAATTGAATATGATCCTGGGGCTAAGGTAATTGTGTTTTGCACAACATTCATGTGGCAATTCAGACACATCTTGACAAATAGAAACGATTACTTCCATAAAATCAATGGACAAAAGGCCCAAAGAATGTAGAGCCTTTGGAAGAGGGATGTAGAGCCTTTGGAAGAGGGGAGCAGTTTTTCAAGACTTTTTCTCCTAACTTATAATAAGATTTGAGGTGAAATCGTCTGATTTCCTTTTCCTAACACTAGTTTGAAGAGGACGAAGTTGCTCTACGGAGATATAGTCGCATGTACAAGGGTCATAATTTGCTCTACATGTTAAAAGATAATGTCCAGATGATAATCTCTTATTTATGTTAAAAAGTACTGAAGCATCTGGACAATCAACTCTTCACATTCCAAATCTAACATTATTAATCATGACTTACACTTGCAAATGTGTTGAGGATTTTGACACTTTTATCATAAGATGGACTAGATCTATCATATTGACTTTCAAAAGATGATACAATCGTTGTAACTCACTAAGGCATGAGGCTACTGCAACTCTAACATCACAATCTATAATCCTTTAAAATTCTTTAGCAATTAAAGGCTTCATTATTGGAGAGAGAGTGCAACTTGCATTGAGCACGAGTCCTGGCGTACTTTGCAAAGCAAGTGATTAGTTTTGTTAAACAAACAAAGGAGTTCACTGATTGAGGATGGAGTTTGAATGAGCACGAGTCCTGGCGTACTTTGCAAAGCAAGTGATTAGTTTTGTTAAACAAACAAAGGAGTTCACTGATTGAGGATGGAGTTTGAAAAAGCCTATTTCCAATTTTCAAAAGTAGTAGTTCCAAAATTATTTTCAATGTTGTTTTTGTTTTCCTTTCATTTTCACACCAGTTAATTCTATTTCTGATGGGAACCTTGGTTTGGACTCAATAATCTTAACCTTGCTTAGCTTATAACAAAGCCATTGGGTACATTGGTTTGGACTCAATAATCTTAACCTTGCTTGGCTTATAACAAAGCCATTGGGGACATAAAACGATGTTCTCCTCTGACATCGTTAAGAAGATGTATCAACTAGGTCAGTGGATAAAGTTTAAAGAAGGTTGTTGATAGTCATGGTGGAATGGTATGACATAAGAATGGTTGAGGATAATGCCAACATAGACCTCAAATTGAATCAAGTACACTAAATTATAAACTAGAACAATGCTCAACTAAGAAATCTGAATGCAAATGAAATTAATTATGCTAGAAGTCATGCACTGGTGTCGGTATTTAGGTGTAAAATTAAAGGTGGAAACAATAAAAAAGATATATATTTATTTGGCTCAAGGGTTCAATTAGGACCTTTTGCAATTTCTAAACTAATCAAATGGATAAAAGTACTAAAACAATTTTCTGAGGTCCTTTGTGATCAACCCAAATATTGAATGCTACTAAATAAGTCAATCTCATTTTATTCGTTTTTTTATTTTTATTTTTTTTGAACTGGTTCACTACTGGAATTGTTGAACTGGTTCAGTTTTGAACTGATTTCAGAACTTGTTCAAAACTTGAATAGCTCTATACCCCAAACCAAACAGGGCTGGTGTAATTCTGGGTTGGCACTTGGGCTGAAGTAATACTAGACTGGGCCAAACAACTAATCTGATCTGATCCTCTGATATGCATACCCTGCGCTTTCTTTCCAAATGGATAGAAGACCAAAACTTTAGGCTTGAATCAGTGACCTTCTAGCAATGACAACAACGAACAGCAGAATCGACTCCGGCGATGGTCATGAAACTAACGATGGCGAGGGCAACGCGATGCGATTCTGACTACGGTTTCCGGCGATGATGTTTGTAGCAGATTCCAATTCGAGATTTTGCAGCGGCGGTGAAGGTTGACGACGACAAGAACGAACAAAAAGCTCTTTGACAACTGCAACACGGCAAGGAAGCTGTTGGTTTGAGTTCTGTAGATTGGTTGTGGGTTTGGGTCCTGTAATTGTGTTTGGGTTTGTTGTTCTGTTTGGTGGGTTAGATGGCTTACTGCTGTATTGGTGGAGGTGGGTTGGTTTGTTTTTTGTCTGGGCTAAAGTTTTGCAAGACTTGATGGATGGCAGCAGTAGTGGCGGCTAGGGTGTTGACTAGGTTCTGATTGTATGTTTTGGGTGGATGAGAAATAAGGATGAACAGACTTGTGAACAGTAGAGTCAACAACGTGAATCTTTTGCTCTGATACCAATTGATGCAGCAACGGGTAGGAACGATTCGATAACAGAATTCAAATAAGAAAGAGGTTAAGATAGAGATTGAGAGAGATAGAATTAGAATAATAGGGGAAGAAATCAGAATGAGGGAGGAGAGAAGAATAACAGAGGGAGAAATCAGAATTGAGGAAGAAACCACAATAATTTCTGAATAATAATCTGAACCAATATATAAATAAACATCAAATAAAAAACCCTAATCAACCTATTATCATAAATAAAACCCTAAATTGCTGAAATATTCCATAATAAAAATAAATAAACTAAAATCCCTAGTTCTATCTTTCTTTCCCATGTCTCCCAATAGTAGGTGTGGGCCATGTGGTCTTCAAGCTCTCGGGCCAGGCCCGGTTCCGGTTCTCCATCAATAAGACGGTTGATGAAACTTCACATCACTACCCAGACTGATGTGTTTTAGCATAGGGATGTTTGTATTAGGAATACAATGTATCAGGCAGAGATCAATCAAAAGCAGAGAGGATGAAGTCTTCAGTTACATAGGAGAAGAATGACCCGACATTAATTGAAAGGATCACCAGCAGCATACTATAGGTTAAACCTACGAACTATGCTCCTAAAAGTAATGATGACCCTCAACCTGAAGTATCAAAATTAAAATTCCACCCTACTAAGCGTACCAAAATTCTCAATAGTCAGTCAAAAAAATAACTCAAAACACATTTTCTTTAACTCCAAATTTCTAGAAGTAATATGAACAAAAAGAACCTGCAACACAATTCAATTCTTGCAACATGTCATCCGTATCTTCCACATAAAACATTGAAGTTGTAAAGCTCAACAACTCGAAGATTTAACTCTCCACTGTAATGAAAACAGAAATGAGAGAAAAAAGAAAAAAAGTAGTAGTTATTTCGGAGAAGAGAACAACAGAACACACAAAACCAGAATAAAATATAAGGTTATAGAAATTAAACCACAAAAGAACCAATATTAACACTTGAGGATAAAAAGTAAATCTCAGTGCTATCTGGGAAAAGGAAGGACGTATTACCAAAAAAACAATGGAATGGACGTTTTCTACAACATTAAGGGAGGAGAAAACGGAGATGGGGAATCAAGCAGCAGACCCCTTCACAAAGAAAATACCACAACACTACCGTTCCTACAAATTTTTATTAGATAGATACAACAAATTCAAATTTCTAATTCCACAATAATAATCTAACCTCACTCTTGACAGCAGGACACACTCACGTGTGTGTCATAACAGCACCATATACATTCAATCACTTAGATCTTGAAATATACCATGAGGTCCCTAAGAAACAAGAATCCATCCAGGCATCAGGATACAGAAGCGGAATTTACTAGAACAGGTTAAATAACTGCAATCAAGTCCCCAAGCACATGCTGCTAAATATAGCTTCAACATGTTGCAACGAGAAAGCAGAGAACTCTCTAAACAGGCTGCCGACGCACATTCCCCAAGAGTGTGAGTGTGTACATATCCATATGTTATAAGAACCTCAATCATAGTAAGTGAGGATCAAGCAGCATTCCTACGATGAGAAGATGGAATCATTGTTAGAGAAGTGTTCTCACACATTTTAAGAACCATCAATTTCACCAATGATCCGCTCATCACATCTATATTGGCAAGTAAAAGGAAAAAATGCAATCTAAAAATCAAAGCAATATCTATTATAAATAAAAAAAATTATATCTTATAAACCATGTGAAAGAATGAGAGTATAAAGTTTAACTGCTCACATGCAACGGAACCTTGCCTTTAATATGTCAATTTCCTTGTAATGGATGAAATGACAAGAGTAAAGATTTGAAAGAAACCTTGCATGAAAAGAATAAATGAGAACTAGCAACAAGAAAACGCAAGTAAAATCAGCAGCCTCACATGAAGGCATGACAACATCCTCATTTCATCTTTCGATTCAATAGTGAAGAGAGTATCATTAAAAATGGTACCAATAACCTCATTTAGACAATGATGAGTTTTCAATTTAACACGACCACCAAAAGGAACAAGGGGATAGCAGAAGACTCTGCAAACACTTAAAAGGTAAGTAACAAGAAAGAAGAAAAAAAACATGTGAACGAGATAGAATCACTAAAAACGGTACCAATAATTTCATTTACACAAAAGTGAATTTTCAGTCTTACTCAAACACCAAAAGGGAAAAACAAGAGAGTGTTAGTTGTTAAGAGTTCATTTTTGCTTGTTAAGGACATTACTGTAATTTTGCTTACTTAATACTAGTATAATATATAAACAGAAGACGTGGTGTGCAGAACCCTGACATCCATCAGCACACTGTCATTCACTTTAACTGAGAGAGCAGGAGACTCTACATCACTTCAAAAGGTACGTTAACAAGAAAAGACAAATTTCAGGTAAAAGATGGTGTCCATAGACAAATGCAAATTGAAAGCCAAATAGGAGACATGGGATATAATCCTATAAATAGCGATGGTTCTTTGGTCTTAACTCTTAACTACTTATCAACACATCTTCTATAATACAAATTGGAAACACTATCTTCTGGAACCATAATCACCAATCGTCTCATCCAACAAGCAATTCACCCCGAACAATACAAGCAATACTTTCCCAATAGATTATTAGTGTGTGCACAGAAAAGGAGTAGAAAGTTAACAGCCTGAACTGATGCATCGCTAGACGGAATCTAGCATTATCCAACTGTCAAGAAATTTCGTATGATCCCTACAAGGTAACCCAACAAGCAGACAAAAATACCAAGATTGCACAGAAACAAAGAGAGGGCAATGAACAAAACTAGTATTTATATACCCATTTTCTTTTAATTCTAAATACAATCTCAGCAACATAGTAAGTGTTACTGCTAATTGCATTACACATTAGCCAATGGAAAAGGCGGCGGAAACAAGATAGAATGCTCTCCTCGTACTCTCCAAAATCCATATAAAAAAACACAAATAAATATATCGCACATAAAAACTAACATAAACAAATAAACAGAATGCACATATAAACTAGAACAATTGTATCACGGGTTCGCACGATAGACATCATAGATAAATAACGGTTCGTTGTTCCAGATGCGGGTGCTCAATCAGTGAATTACAGTATATCCTCCCATACGTTCACTGCAACGAGTAAAGAACAAAGAACCATATCACCAAGAATCGGTATTAAAAAGAGATGTGTATTTGCAGTTCAATCTACGTTGCATCAGGTGCTCAAGAAATTTCAGTTCAGCACTAATGTCTAACCTCAGTACAAATTGTGACGGTCACTCATAATGCCACAAAAGAAACAGAAATATAAAGATACACATTCAACTCAGTTAAAACCTTAATAAAATAAGTTGTTCATACAGAAAATTTGGATTAACCAAGACGTTCCAACCTACTCATGGAATTCAAAGCAATGCAAGTAACCTCTGACTAAGAATCTAATTAAAAAAGATGCTTACAATTATCCAAGTATAAGATTGAATATGCAAAAATGTAAGACGTCATCCCGGTCAATGACAAAACATCATATCTCAAAATAAGATATCAACAATATGTGTCTTACAAAATAGATTAAGACAATCATTTGAAGGAAATGCACATATATGATGATTAGAAGTTCATTAAATCTCGAAGATAATGCATAAAATCCCTACCAAGAAAAAAAACACATTGAGACACGGCAAAGCAGAATTGAGTACTTATGTCCATCCAATTTTGAAATGTTCGGTTCTCCTAGAGTGTAAAACAGGAAGAAAAAAAATGGAATCTAAAAATTTGGGCATAAAGAAATATCCAACAAAGTAAAACAAAATGCTGTGTTGTAACTATGTAGAAGTGCATCCGTTGGTGCTGATATTAGTTGGTGAATGCGTTTAATGACGGCAAATCACGAAGAAAAGTGCTAGGCGCAGTCCACAAAAGGGAAAAAAATAACCGCAAACAGATAATTGCTGCCACCAAACACTAGAAAGATAACAAGAACAAAAACAAATATATATATATACACACACACACGCACGCACGCTCGCTCAGAAAACTCATCAGCTGAGATGGCGTAATTACATTGATGACAAAATCCAGAATGGAAGTCGATTGTCCAAGAGTCAAGTTCAGTCTGAATAGGAAATGCATCCTTATTATTATTATTATTTTTATTTTTTTTGTTGGGGGGAAGATATGCTCCCTTACAAAAGTATGCAGTTAGTTGTGATGGTAAATAATACAAGGCAATGCACAAACAACAAGTCCACAAGCAATAAACCACAGAAACAAAAAGGAGGTTTTGCTCTCCAAATGTAATGACCATATGCCTATCCAGAATCAAGTTCACCAAAATTCATTAGTAACAAATAAGAAAATCATCGGTAAGGAAGATAATACAAAACATAAGATACCAAGGTTTAGAGTGCATCCACCAACACTGAACAATTTTGTTTGGAAACAAGGTGGAAAGGAAAGAACAAATAGCTTGTAAGCAGCCGCAAAGGAGAAAAATTAGAAACCTCACCTATGTGTTCCTACATCCTGTATCGTAACAATCTAACAGAAGCAGAAAGACAGAAAAGAAAGTACCAACAACAGCTATATATCCTAACAGAAAATTACAAGCAAAAGTGCTATAACAGCAGTAGCTATATATCATTCACATCAGACTTGTAAAAATTAAAGAGTAAAAGATCTCATTCACATCAGGCTTATAAAAATTAGAGAGTAAAAGATTGATCATTTCCTGCAATCTAACCAGGTAGAGATTCTCTTAGCTATTCCAAAAGACCATGCTCGAAATCCACCTTAAGGTCAGGTCCAAGCAAATCGACTACAAACAAGCAAAACAACAAGTGTCGGTAAACACCAAAGAGAGAGTTAAAGCAAAAACAAAGAAAATAGAACAAAAAACAAAAACAAAGAATTAGATTATCTCTTCTGCTTTCAAATAATGGCAGGATACAGTCCAATAACAGAAGAAGTCCAGCCACGAAAAAGGCTCTTTTAACTTTCACCAATTCCATCTTCAAGTAATAGATTGCAAACAAGCAAAAAAGTAACGACCAACCAGCAAAAGGAACTCATTCACACATGCTACAAAACAAAAACCAAGCATAAAAGAATGTTACAGAGACGGGATTTGAAACCGTGACCTCAAGGTAATGAGCCTTGCAAGCTACCAAACTGCTCTCTGCCCTACACTGAAGAAAAGTGAGAACTAAGATGCAAACAAGGATTTAATGCGCCCCTCCACTATATCTGTAGATTCTGTACAAATAGAATAGCCCATTTATAGAGAACACAGTAAAAGGGTTCCGATCCTCACCTAATATTTCAAGTAATAAGATGGATCCATCAATTTTCAGAACAAAAGGCAGAAAAGGTGAGAGAGATGAAGAAAGATTTAAACAGAGCAGTAAAAATTTAGTAGAAGGGGAGATAATACCAAAGATACTGTTACACAACTTTCAAAATGTAAATAAGCACTTACCAAGACCAATCAAATGCAGCCTGCCACAAGGACCCGACTACACTTTGACATTTACTTTAGTCTTTATTAAGATCCTACATAAAATCCACCCACTGTTATTATACAAAATCAAGTTCAACTAAATTTGATAGCAACAAATATAAAAATCATTGATAAGGAAGATAATACAAAACACAGGATACCCTCATGAAAGAGACGTGTAAGTGAAGAATTGAGGGGAAAAAACAAAAAAGAAAAAGAAAGGAAAGAAAGAAAGCACAGAGCAGAGGAGAGCCTTAGCAAGAAGCCCTTGAAAGCTCAACCATTCATAAGTTCTGTACCACAGCAAAGCCTTCGCATGAAAATCTACAAAGCAGAAAATCCATAAAATTTGTTTCTCAGAAATTAAAGATAAGAACGTAATTACTTCCAAGGAAAAAAAATAAGAATAAATAATAAATAAATAAAAATAAAAATAAAAATTCAAGGGTTCATGTCCAGCTGGACAACAGGCACTCTTAAAGAGTTTTAAGAATGATCCCACTGTTTCTCTTACAAGTGTTCAGATCATGTAATGTGAACAACTGGCAAAACCTACAAGAAACAAAACTGCAGACCTATCAAGGACCATTCTACACTTCGCAAGATATAGCTGCGGAGAACAAAATATTAATTTTTTAGAAGCCAACCAAAATATCAGTCTAGCTACTAGAGATTCTGTACATATTTTCCACCAGTCACAAAAACTGGAAACAACAAAACCTAAAATGCCAATACCTTCTCTACATAGGAGTCCAGCCATGAAACCAGCAAACAACAAAAACTCATTAACAAAAGCTGAAACAAAAAATTAAAAATAAAATACTACTGCAGAGACGGGATTTGAACCCATGACCTCAAGGTTACAAGCCTTGCGAGCTACCAAACTGCTCTGCCCTGCGCTGAAGACTAGAACTGAGTATTAATAGACAAACAAGGATTTAATGCGCTCCTCCACTATATCAGTATAAATAGAATAACCCATTTATAAATGAATTGTAAAGGAATTCTAATCCTCACCTAATATTTCAAGTAAGAAAGCTCCATGAATTTTCAGAACAAATGATAGAAAAGAGAAATAGAGATGAAGATTAAAAACTAAACACAGCAGTAAAAAAAAAAAAAAGGGAAGATGGTGAAATAATATCAAATATAAAGCTACAACTTTCAAAATGTAAATAAGCAAAAAAACCAGGACAAATCGAATGCTGCCTACCACAAGGTCACAACTGTACTATGGCATTTCCCGAACCCTAGTGGCCTTCATTGAGATCATACATAAAAACATGTCAGTACTATAATACAGGCAATTACGTAGGTCCAACAAGTTCAATTGATTGAAAACTACAATTAGTCTAAAAGAACCTATCCACCATGCAATCGATACATTCTGAGTTTGAACTAAATACTACCTGAAACAAATTCAATCGGTTGATCATTCGATCAAAGCTCTCTGAATCGATCAACGCATAAATTCCAAGCTTTCGAAAAAAATCTAAAACTTAAAAGTTTAGAATCAAAGCAGTTTAGGAGCCAAACAAATATCAAAGGTCAAACTAAGGTTTTTAATGAAGTCCATTTACCGGATATATAATATTGTGCGATTGAGGATGCAAATATTCCACCATGATCTTCTTAATTTCTTTGTCTGCCACCACTTCAAAAAAATATCCACAAACTAGGATATGCCAATGACTTAATATCCTAACACAAACTTAATATAAGATTGATCAGTTCCTGCAGTCTAACTAGGTAAAGGTTCTCTTAGCTCTTCCAAAAGACCATTCTCGAAATCCACTACAAACAAGCAAAATAACAAGTACAAACAACAAAAAGAGAGGTCAAGCACAATCCAAGGAGATAGAACCAAAAAAAATTACAGAGAATTAGATACTCTCTTCTGTTTTCAACTAATCACAGTATGTAAAGCCCAATAACAAGTAAGAAGCCCAGCCACACAAAACGTTCTTTAACTTTTACCAAGTCCATCTTCAAGTGACTGCATAAAAGCCAAAAAGTAACGAGCAACCAGCAAAAGAAACTCATTCACACATGCTGGAAGGAATATTAAACACAGCAGTATAAATTGGGAAGATGGTGAAAATAATATCAAATATACTAGGGTACAATGCATTTAACACCCGTCCTTACAGTGCATATCAACCCCCTCGTGCTCAAAAAACCCTCAAATCAAAAAAAAAGTGCAAATAAGTCCTATCTGACACATTAAAGTAAGTCATTGACCAGATTACCCTTAAATAGACATAGTTTACATTATTTTAAAAAAATATTTTTGTGAAATTACCGAAGAGGACACCCCCAAATATGATGTTATTCGGGTCAATCTGATCCTTCTTTGGGTCACTTGATATATTGCATTTCAGTCGGCCATACAGTATGTATTCTTCATGTTTAGAAAGAGATATATAGATATAGAGAGATTGTGTTTTTGTAATTTGAGGTCGATAAAGTTAAGGTGGTAGAGCTGAGGGTGATTATCGTGTAGGAATCGGCGAGCTTCAATCAGTACAGAAAATTCAACCACCCGTTGCTGGCTTGAATCTTGATCGTGCTGCTGATAGAGAACTTAAAGATCGAGGCTGCTTTTATATTGGAGAATGTGTGCTTCTGGCTATGTCGTATGTAGATGACGTCTATATTCGAATACATATTTTGCAGAAAAGTGATTTGAGGGGTGTTGACAAAATATAGCACGTTTTTTAAAATAGGGGGTGAAAATGGTTCTGAGAGTACATAACAGGGGTGTTAAGTGCACTTTACCAATATACTATACTGTTACACAACTTTTAAAACATAAATAAGCACAAACCAAGACAAATTGAATGCTGACTACCACAAGGTCCCGACTGCACTATGACATTTGCCAAGCCCTACTGGCCTTCATAGAGATCCTACATACAAACATGCCACTACTATTATAAAGGCATCGAATCCATAGGTCTGACTAGTTTGATTGATCGAAGCCTACTGGAAGTCTGACAGGTATTCAATCTAACGACCATGCAATCGATGCATTCTGACTGTCAACTAAATATTACCTGAAACCAATTCAATCGGTTGATCATTCGATCAAACCTCTCTGGATCGATTGAAGCATAATTTGCAAGCTTTTGAAAAAAAATGTAAAACTTAAAGTTATGAATCAAAACAGTTTATGAGCCAAACCAAGATCAAAGGTCAAACTAAGGTATTTACTTGAGTCCATTTAACTTGTACCTAATCGTGCGACTGGGATGCAAATATTCCACCACGATCTTCTCAACTCAAGGCACTTCGATACATTACTTGGTACAAACTTACAGAAACATTGATCATTTCTTGCAGTCTAACCAGAGCTAAAGGCACTCTTAGATCTTCCAAAAGACCGATCTCAAAATCAACTACAATCAACAAAAATAACAAGTCTGTAAACATCAAAAAGAGACGTAAAGCAGAATCCAAGAAGATAGAAGATAGAAAAAAGAAAAAAGAAAAAAGAGAATTAGATACTCTATTCAGTTTTCAACTAATCACAGGATGTAAAGTCCAATGATAAGTAGTCCAGTAATGCAAAAGGTTCTTTAACTTTCACAAAGTCCATTCCATCTTCAAGTGACTGCAAACAAGCAAAAAAGTAGAGAGCAACCAGCAAACAAGCAAAACATGCTAAAAAATAATAATGCTACGGAGAGGGAATTTGAATCCAAGACCTCAAGGTTATGAGTCTTAAGAGCCACCAAACTGATCTGCCCCGCGCTGAAGACAAGAACTGAGAACTAATAGACAAACAAGGATTTCATGCACCCCCTCCACTGTATCTGTACAAATAGAACAACCCATTTATAATGAATTGTAAAGGAATTCTAATCCTCTCCTAATATTTCAAGTAAGAAAGATCCATGAATTTTCAGAACAAATGGTGGAAAACAGAAAAATGGATGAATGAAGATTAAACACATAAGTAAAAATTGGGGAGATGGTGAAATAATTACCAAATATACTCTGTTACACAACTTTCAAAATGCAAATTAGCACAATCAAAGACAAATAGTAATGCTGCGTAACACAAGATCCAGATTGCACTATGACATTTACCGAACACTACTGGCCTTCATTGAGATCCTACATAAAAACGCGCCAATACGATTATACAGGCACCGAATACGTAGGTCCGACAAGTTCGATTGATCGAAGACTACTGGAAGTCTAAAAGGAATTCAAACAATCAACCATGCACTTGATGCATTCTGACTTTGAACTAATATTAGCTAAAACCAATTAAGTCAGTTGATCATTCAATCAAAGCTCTCTGGATTGTTCAACACATAACTTCCAAACTTTCAAAAAAAAAATTTTTAAGTTCTTAATCAAAACAGTTTAGGAGCCAAACCAAGATCAAAGGTCAAACAAAGGAATTTACTAAAAGTCCATTTACCCGATACATAATTGTGTGATTGAGGAAGCAAATAATCCAACATGATCTCAATTTTTTGTCTGCCATGTCTTAAAAAAAATGTACATGAACAACTCAAGGCACTTTGACAAGATATGCCAATGACTCAGCATCCTAATACAAACTTAAAGAAAATCAATCATTTCCAGCAGTCTAACTAGGTAAAGGATGTCTTAGCTCTTCCAAAAGACCGCTCTCAATATCAACTATAAACAAGCAAAATAACAAAGAGAGAGGTCAAGCAAAATCCTAGAACAAAAAACAAAAACAGAGAATTAGATACCATCTTCAGTTTTCAACTAATTGCAGGATATAAAGTCCAATAACAAGTAAAAAGTGCAGCCACGCAAAAGCCTCTATAACTTTCACAAAGTCCATCTTCAAGTGACTGCAAACAAGTAAGAAAGTAACGAGTAACCAGCAAAACAAACTTATTCACACATGCGGAAAAAAAATTACACATGAATAAAAATAATGCTGCGGAGACGGGATTTGAACCCATGCTGTCAATGTTAGGAGCCTTGTGAGCTACCAAACTGCTCTATCCCACGCTGAAAACAAGAACTGAGAACAAATAGACAAACAATGATTTAATATGCTCCTCCACTATATCTGTACAAATAGAATAAGCCATTTATAATGAATTGTAAAAGGAAAAGTAATCCTCACCTAATATTCCAAGTAAGAAAGATACATGAATTTTAAAAACAAATGGTGGAAAGGAGAAATATATATATGAAGGAAGAATAAACACAGTGGTAAAAATTGGGAAGATGGTGAAATAAAATCAGATATACTGTAAAACAACTTTCAAAACATAAATAACCACGAACCAAGACGAATCGAATGCTGCGTCCAACAAGGTCCCGACGCAAAACAAACTTATTCACACATGCAGGAAAAAAATTATGCAAGAATAAAAATAACGCTGCGGAGACAGGATTTGAACCCATGCTGTCAATGTTAGAAGCCTTGCGAGCTACCGAACTACTCTACCCCACGCTGAAAACAAGAACTGAGAACAAATAGACAAACAATGATTTAATATGCTCCTCCACTATATCTGTACAAATAGAATAAGCCATTTATAATGAATTGTAAAAGGAAAAGTAATCCTCACCTAATATTGCAAGTAAGAAAGATACATGAATTTTAAAAACAAATGGTGGAAAGGAGAAATATATATATGAAGGAAGAATAAACACAGCGGTAAAAATTGGGAAGATGGTGAAATAAAATCAAATATACTGTAAAACAATGTTCAAAACATAAATAACCACGAACCAAGACGAATCGAATGCTGCCTCCCACAAGGTCCAGACTGCACTATGACATTTCCAAAACACTACACCTTCATTGGAATCCTACATAAAAAAATGCCACTACTATTATACAGGCACCGAATGCGTAGGTCCGACAAGTTCAATTGATCGAAGACTACAAGGAGTCTAAAAGGAATTCAACCTATCCACCGCGCAATCGATGCATTCTGACTTTTAACTAAATATTACCTGAAACCAATTCAATCGGTCGATCATTCGATCAAAGATCTCTGGATCGATCAGTGCATAGCTTCCAAGCTTTCGAAAAAAATAAAAAAAATGACCATAAAAAATTCAAGGAACTTTGATATATATAGCAAGTTAGGTTTTGGGTAAGATATGCCAATGACTCAATATCCTAATACAAACGTACAACAAATAAAATTTCCTGCAGTCTAACCAGGTAAAGGTTCTCTTAGCTTTTCCAAAAGTCCGCTCTAAAAATCAACTACAAAATAGCAAAATAACAAGAGTTTGTAAGCACCAAAGAGAGGTCAAGCAAAATCCAAGAACCAAAAACAAAACAGAGAATTATATACTCTATTTTGTTTTTAACTAATCACAGGATGTATAGTCCAATAAAAAGTAAAAAGTTCAGCCACACAAAAGTCTCTTTAACTTTCACCATGTCCATCTTCAAGTGACTGCAAACAAGCAAAAAAGGTAACAAGCAACCAGCAAAACATACTTATTCACACATGCTAAAAAAACCCAAGAATAAAAATAATGCTGCGGAGAAGGGATTTGAATCCATGACATCAAGGTTAGGAAACTTGCGAGCTACCAAACTTCTCCGCCACAGGCTGCAGACAAGAACTGAGTAGATAGACAAGCAAGGATTTAATATGCTCCACCACTATATCTGCACAAATAGAATAACCCATTGAAAATGAATTGTAAGAGAGTAGCAATCCTCACCTTATATATCAAGTAAGAAAGATCAATGAAAAAAGAAACATAAATGAAAGATGGTGAAATTGGGAAGATGGTGAAATAACACCAAATATACTGTTATACAAACTTTCAAAACGTAAATAAGCAAAAACCAAGATGAATCGAATGCAGCCTCCCACAAGGTCCCGACTGCACTATGACATTTCCCAAACACTGCATGCCTTCATTGAGATCCTACATAAAAACACGCCACTACTATTATACAGGCACCAAATACATAGGTCTGACAAGTTCGGTTGATCAAAGACTAGAAGAAGTCTAAAAGGAATTCAACCTATGCACCATGCAATCAATGCATTCTGACATTGAACTAAATATTACCAAAAACCAATTCAATTGGTTGATCATTCTATCAAAACTCTCTGGATCGATCAACGATTAAATTACAAGCTTTCGAAAATAAATCTAAAACTTAAAAGTTTAGAATCAATAACAATTTAGGAGCCAAAACTAGATCAAAGGTCAAACTAAGGTATTGTCCATTTACTTGTACCAAATTGTCCGATTGAGGATGCAAATATCCTTGATCTTCTCAATTTTTTGTCAGCCATGTCTTCAAAAAAATGTCCATAAACAAATCAAGGTACTTAGACACAACAAAAACTCAGGTTTTGGGTAAGATATGCCAATGACTCAATATCCTAATACAAACTTACAGAAACATCGATCATTAAAGGTTCTCTTAGCTTTTCAAAAAGACCGTTCTCAAAATCAACTACAAACAAGCGAAATAACAAGTGTTTGTAAACACCAAAGCGAGAGGTCAAGCAAGCAAAAAAGTAACGCGTAAACAGCAAAACAAACTTATTCAGAGAGGCTAAAAAAAAAACCAAAAAATAAAAATAATGCTGCGGAGACAGGATTTGAAACCATGACGTCAAGGTTAGGAGACTTGAAGACAAGAACTGAGAACTAATAGACAAACAAGGTTTTAATATGCTCCTCCACTATATCTGTACAAAAAGAATAACCAACTTACAATAAATTGTAAAGAAATAGTAATCCTAACCTAAAATTCCAAGTAAGAAATATCAATGAATTTTCAGATCAAATGGTGGAAAGAGAATAGATTAAGGAAGAATAAACATAAGTGGTAAAAATTGGGAAGATGGAAAAACAATAACAAATATACTGTTACACAACTTTCAAAACGTAAATAAGCACCAACGGGTAAGTGGCCTAGTGGTATCAACCTCTTACATCCCAAAGGAAGGTCAAGGGTTCAAGTCTCAAAAGAGACAAGTGTGTGTGAGTACCAACTAGGGGAAAAAAAAAAAAAAAAAAAAAAAAACCGTAAATAAGCACAAACCAAGATGAATCGAATGCTGCGAACAAGAAGGTCCCAACTGCACTATGACTTTTCCCAAACACTACTGGCCTTCATTGAGATCCTACATAAAAACACCACAATACTATTATAAAGGCACCGAATACGTACGTCTTACAGGTACGATTGATCGAAGCTTACTGGAAGTCCCACAAGCATTCAATCTATCGACCTACGTATTCGGTGAAATAATAACAAATATAATGTTACACAACTTTCAAAACGTAAAACTAATGTATTTACTAAAGACCATTTACCTGATACCTAATTGTGAGATTGAGGATTTAAATATTCCACCACGATCTTCTCAATTTTTTGTCTGCATGGCTTCAAAAAAATGTCCATAAACAACAAGGCACTATGATACATTACAACTCAGGTTTTGGGTACAAACTCACATAAACATTGATCATTTCCTGCAGCCTAACCAGGTAAAGGTTCCCTTAGCTCTTCCAAAAGACTGCTCTAAAATAAACTATAAACAAGCAAAATAACAAGTTTTGGTAAACACCAAAGAGAGAGGTCAAGCAAAATCCAAGAACGAAAAATGAAAACAGAGAATTAGATACTCTCTTTTTTGTTTTCAACTAATGACAGGATGTACAGTCCAATAACAAGTAAAAAGTCCAGCCCTGCAAAAGGCTTCAAGTGACTGCAAATAAGCAAAAAGAGTAACGAGCAACCAGAAAATCAAACTTATTGACATGTTAAAAATAAAAATAATAATAATAATGCTGCGGAGACGGGATTTGAACCCATGACGTCTAGGTCAGGAGCCTTCCGATCGACCAAACTGCTCTGTGCCCCACGCTGAAGACAGAAACTGAGAACAAATAGACAAATAAGGATTTAATATGCTCCTCCACTATATCTGTACAAATAGAATAACCCATTTATAATGAATTGTAAAGGAATAGTAATCCTCTCCTAATATTCCAAGTAAAAAAGATCCATGAATTTTCAGAACAAATGGTGGAAAAGATAAATATAGATGAAGGAAGAATAAACAGAGTGGTAAAAATTAAGAAGATGGTGAAATAATACCAAATATACAGTTAAAATGTAAATAAGCACAAACCAAGACAAATAGAATGCTGCCTACCACAAGGTCCCGACTGCACTATGACATTTCCCGAACACTACTAGCCTTCATTGAGATCCTACATAAAAACACCACACTACTATTATAAAGGCACCGAATACGTAGGTCTGACAAGTACGATTGAAGTCTCACAGGCATTCAATCTATCGACCATGCAATCAATGCATTCTGACTTTGAACTAAATATTACCTGAAACTAATTCAATCGGTTGACCATTCCGATCAAAGCTCACGGGATTGATCGACGCATAACTTCCAAGCTTTCGAATAAAATCTAAAACTTAAAGTTTAGAATCAAAAGAGTTTCGGAGCCAAAACAAGATCAAAGGTCAAACTAAGGTATTTACTGAAGTCCATTTACCAGATACCTAATTGTGCGATTGAGGATTTAAATATTCCACCATGATCTTCTCAATTTTTTGTCTACATGTCTTCAAAAAAATGTCCATAAACTCAAGGCAATTTGATGCATTACAACTCAGGATTTGGGTACAAACTCACAGAAACATCGATCACATCCTGCAGTCTAACCAGGTAAAGGTTTTGTTAGCTCTTCCAAAAGACTGCTCTCAAAATCAACTATAAACAAGCAAAATTAAAAGTGTTGGTAAACACCAAAGAGAGGGGTCAACCAAAATCAAAGAATGAAAAACGAAAACAGAGAAATAGAAACTTTTTTGTTTTCAACTAATCACAGTTTGTACAGTCTAATAAAAAGAAGTCCAGCCATGCAAAAGGCTCTTTTAACTTTCACCAAGTCCATCTTCAACTGACCGCAAAAGCAAAAAAGTAACGAGCAACCAGCAAAACAAACTTATTCAAACATGTTAAAAAAAAATAATAAAAATAAAAATAAAAATAAAAATAATGCTGCGGAGACGATTTGAACCAATGACATCAAGGTTAGGAGCCTTGCGAGCTACCAAACTACTCTGCCCCGCGCTGAAGACAGGAACTGAGAACTAATAGACAAACAAGGATTTAATATGCTCCTCCACTATATCTGTACAAATAGAATAACCCATTTATAATGAATTGTAAAGGAATAGTAATGCTCTCCTAATATTCCAAGTAAGAAAGATCCATGAATTTTCAGAACAAATGGTGGAAAAGAAAAATATAGATGAAGGAAGAATAAACACAGCCGTAAAAATTGGGAAGATGGTGAAATAATACCAAATTTACTGTTACACAACTTTCAAAATGTTTACCAAGACTAAACAAATGCTGCCTAACACAAGGTCGCGAATGCACTATGACATTTCCCGAACACTCCTGGCCTTCATTGAGATCCTACACAAAAACATGCCAATACTATTATACAGGCACCGAATACGTAGGTCCGACAAGTTCGATTGATCAAAGACTATAAGAAAGTCTAAAAGGTCAACCTATCCACCATGCAATCGATGCATTCTAACTTTGAAACTAAATAATACCTGAAACCAATTCAATCGGTTGATCATTCAATCAAATCTCTCTGGATCGATCAACGCATAAATTCCAAGCTTTAGAAAAAAATCAAAAACTCAAATGTTTAGAATCAAAACAGTTTAGGAGCCAAACCAAGATCAAAGGTCTACCAAAGGTATTACTAAAGACCAATTACCAGTACCTAATTGTGCGATTGAGGATGCAAATATCCACCTTGACCTTCTCAATTTTTTTTCTGCCATGTCTTCAAAAAAATGTCCATAAACAACTCAAGGCACTTTGATATATATAACAACACAGGTTTTGGGTAAGATATACCATTGACTCAATATCCTAATACAAACTTACAATAAATAAAATTCCGTGCAGTCTACCAAGGTAAAGGTTCTCTGAGCTTTTCCAAAAGTCCGCTCTCAAAATCAACTACACACAAGCAAACTAACAAGTGTTTGTAAACACCAAAGAGAGTGGTCAAGCAAAATCCAAGAACAAAAAACAAAAACACAGAATTAGATACTCTCTTCTGTTTTCATCTAATCACAGGATGTACAGTCCATTAACAAGTAAGAAGTCCATCCACGTAACAGGCACTTTAACTTTCACCAAGTCCATCTTAAAGTGACTGCAAACAAGCAAAAAAGTAACTAGCAACCAGCAAATCACACATGTTTAAAAAAAAAAAAAAAAGGGAAGGAAAAAAATAATGGTGCAGATGAAGGATTTGAATAACATCAAGGTTACGAACCTTGTGAGCTACCAAACTGCTCAGCCACACGCTGAAGATGAGAACTGTGAATGAATAGACAAAAGGATTTAATATGCTCCTGAACTATATATGTAGAAATAGAATAACCCATAGTAATCCCCACCTAATATTCCATGTAAGAAAGATCCATAAATTTCAGAACATATAGTGGAAAAGAGAAATATAGATGAAGGAAGAATAAACACAGCGGTAAAAACCGGGAAGATGGTAAAAATAATTCCAAATATACAATTACACAACTTTCAAAACGTAAATAAGCACAAACCAAGATGAATCGAATGCTGCCTACCACAAGGTTCCGACTGCACTATTGCCTCGATATAAACACTACTGGCCTTCATTAAGATCCTACATAAAAACACGCCACTACTGTTATACAGGAACCAGATACGTAGGTCCAACAAGTTTGATTGATCGAAGACTACAAGAAGTCTAAAAGGAATTCACCCTATCCACCATGCAATCGATGCATTCTGACTTTGACCTAAATATCACCTGAAACCAATTCAATCAGCTGATCATTCGATCAAAGCTCTCTGGATCGAACAACACATAACTTCCAAACTTTCAAAAATAATCTAAATCTAAAACTTTAAGGTCAAACTATGGTATTTACTGAAGTCCATTTACCTGATACATAATTGTGCATTGAGAATGCAAATATTCCACCATGATGATCTCAATTTTTTGTCTGCCATGTCTTCAAAATTAATGTCCATAAACATCTCAAGGCACTTTAATACATTACAACTCTGGTTTTGGGTAAGATATGCAAATGACTCAATATCCTAAAGCAAACTTACAGAAATATCAATCATTTCCTGCAGTCTAACCAGGTAAAGGTTCTCTTAGCTCTTCCAATAGACCGCTCTCAAAATCAACTACAAATAAAGTAAAATAACAAGCATTTGTAAACATTAAAGAGAGAGGTCAAGCAAAAGCCAAGGACAAAAAACAAAAACAGATAATTAGATACTATCTTCTGTTTTCAACTAATCAGAGGATGTACAGTTCAATGACAAGTAAGAAGTCCAGCCACGCAAACACGCAAAAGGCTCTTTAACTTTCACCAAGCCAATCTTCAAGTGACTGCAAATAAGCAAAAAAGTAACGGGCAACCAGCATGACAAACTTATTCAAACATGTTAAAAAAAATAAATAAATAAATAAAACTGTGGAGACAAGATTTGAACCCATGACGTTAGGAGCCTTGTGAGCTACCAAACTGCTCTGCCCCACACTGAAGACCAGAACTGAGAACAAATAGACAAACAAAAATTTAATATGCTCCCCCACTATATCTGTACAAATAGATTAAGCCATTAGTAATGAATTGTAAAGGAATAGCAATCCTCACCTAATATTCAGTGTAAGAAAGATCCATGATTTTTCAGAACAAATGGTGGAAAAGAGAAACATAGATGAAGGAAGAATAAAAAAAGCAGTAAAAATTGGGATGATGGTGAAATAATACCAAATATAAGCACAAACCAAGACAAATCGAATGCTCTCTACCACAAGGTCCCGATTGCACCAAGACATTTCCCAAGCACTACTGGCATTAATTGAGATCTTACATTAAAACACACCAATACTATTATATAGGCAGCGAATACGTAGGTCTGACAAGTACGATTGATCGAAGCTTACTGGCAATCTCACAGGCATTCAAATCTACCGACCATGCAATCAATGCATTATGACTTTGAACTAAATATTACCAGAAACCAATTCAATCCGCTGATCATTCAATCAAAGCTATCTGGATCTATCAAAGCATAATTCGCAAGTCTTCAAAAATAATCTAAACATTAATGTCTTGAATAAAAACAGTTAATGAGTCAAACCAAGATCAAAGGCCAAACCAATTTATTTACTAAAGTCCATTTGCCTGATACCTAATTGTGCGATTGACGATGCAAATAATAAATATTCCGCAATGAATCTTCTAATTTTTTTCCACAATGTCTTAGAAAATGTCCATAAACAACTCAAGGTACTTTGATACATTACAACAAAGGTTTTGGGTAAGATATGCCAATGACTCAATATCCTAATACAAACTTTCAGAAACATCGATCGTTTCCAGCAGTCTAACCAGGTAAAGGTTCTCTAAGCTCTTCCAAAAGACCGCTCTCAAAATCAACTTCAAACAAGAAAAATAACAAATGTTTGTAAACACCAAGAGAGAGATCAAGAAAAATCCAAGAACAAAAAACAAAAACAGAGAATTAGATACTCTACAGTTTTCAACTAATCACGGATAAGAAGTCCATCTTCAATGACAAAGAAGAAGTCTAGCCACGCAAAAGGCACTTTTAACTTTCACCAAGTCCATCTTCAATTGACTGCAAACAAGCAAAAAAGTAAAGAGCAACCAGCAAAACACACTTATTCAAACATGCTAAAAAAAAACCTACGAATTAATTAGAATGTTGCAGATACAGGATTTGAACCCATGACGTCAAGGTTAGGAGCCTTGCGAGCTACCAAATTGCTCTGCCACACGCTGAAGATGAGAACTGTGAACTAATAGACAAACAAGGATTTACTATACTCCCCCACTATATCAGTACAAATAGAATAACCCATTTATAATGAATTGTAAAGGAATAGTAATCCCCACCTAATATTCCAAGTAAGAGAGAGCAATTAATTTTCAGAACAAATGGTAGAAAAGAGAAATATAGATGAAGGAAGAATAAACACAGCAGTAAAAATTGGGAAGATAATTTCAAAATAAGCACAAACCAAGACAAATCGAATGCTGCCACAAGGTCCTGACTGCACTACGACATTTCACAGATACTACTGGCTTTCATTGAGATCCTATATAAAAACATGCCACTACTGTTATACAGGCACCAGACATGTAGGTCAAACAAGTTCGATTGATTGAAGACTACAAGAAGTCTAAAAAGAAGTCACCCTATCCACCATGCAATCGATGCATTCTGACTTTGACCTAAATATCACCTGAAACCAATTCAATCGGTTGATCATTCGATCAAAGCTCTCTGGATCAAACAACACATAACTTCCAAGCTTTCGAAAATAATCTAAATCTAAAACTTAAAAGTTTAGAACCAAAATAGTTTAAGAGCCAAACCAAGATCAAAGGTCAAACTAAGGTTTTTACTGAAGTCCATTTACCTGATACATAATTGTGAGATTGAGGATGCAAATATTCCACCATGATGATCTCAATTTTTTGTCTGCCATGTCTTCAAAATTAATGTCCATAAACAACTCAAGGCACTTTGATACATTACAACTCAGGTTTTGGTTAAGATATGCAAATGAATCAATATCCTAAAACAAACTTACAGAAACATCAATCATTTCCCGCTGTCTAACCAGGTAAAGGATCTCTTAGCTCTTCCAATAGACCGCTCTCAAAAACAACTACAAATAAAGCAAAATAACAAGCGTTTGAAAACACCAAAGAGAGAGGTCAAGCAAAAGCCAAGAACAAAAAACAAAAACTATCTTCTGTTTTCAACTATTCACAGGATGAACAGTTCAATGACAAGTAAGAAGTCCAGCCACTCAAAAGGCTCTTTAACTTTCACCAAGCCAATCTTCAAGTGACTGCAAACAAGCAAAAAAGTAACGGACAACCAGCATAACAAACGTATTCACATATGTTAAAAAAAAAAAAAAAAAAAAACCAAGAATGAAAATAAGGCTGCGGGGACGGGATTTGAACCCATTACATCAAGGTTAGGAGCCTTGTTAGCTACCAAACTGCTCTGCCCCACGCTGAAGACAAGAACTGAGAACTAATAGACAAACAGGGATTTAATATGCTCCCCAACTATATCTGTACAAATACCATAAGCCATTTGTATAGAATTGTAAAGGAATAGCAATCCTCACCAAATATTCAGTGTAAGAAAGATCCATGACTTTCCAGAACAAAAGGTGGAAAAGAGAAATACAGTTGAAGGAATAATAAACACAGCAGTAAAAATTGGGATGATGGTGAAATAATACCAAATATAAGCACAAACCAAGATGAATCAAATGCTGCCTACCACAGGATCCCGATTGCACTATGACATTCCCCGAACAATACAGGCCTTGATTGAGATCCCACATAAAAACACACCAATACTATTATACAGGCACCGAATACGTAGGTCTGACAAGTACGATTGATCGAAGTTTACTGGCAGTCTCACAGGCATTCAAATCTATCGACCATGCAATCGATGCATTCTGACTTTGAACTAAATATTTCCTGAAACCAATACAATCGGCTGATCATTTGATCAAAGCAATCTGTATCTATCAAAGCTATCTAGATCGATCAAAGCATAATTTGCAAGCCTTTCAAAATAATCTAAAACTTAATCAAATGTCAAACTAAGTTTTTTACTAAAGTCCAATTACCTGATACCTAATTGTGCGATTGAGGATGCAAATAATAATTATTCCGCAGTGAATCTTCTCATTTTTTGTCCACCATGTCTTCAAAAATGTCCATAAACAACCCAAGGCACTTCGTTACATTACAACAAAGGTTTTGGGTAAGATATGCCAATGACTCAATATCCTAATACAAACTTGCAGAATTATCGATTATTTCCAGCAGTCTAACCAGGTAAAGGTTTTCTAAGCTCTTCCAAAAGACCGCTCTCAAAAGAATCTTCAACAAGCAAAATAACAAATGTTTGTAAACGCCAAAGAGAGAGGTCAAGCAAAATCCAAGTAAAAAAAAAACAAAAACAGAGAATTAGATACTCTACTGTTTTCAACTAATCACGGGTAAGAAGTCCATCTTCAATAACAAGGAAGAAGTCCAGCCACGCAAAAGGACTTTTAACTTTCTCCAAGTTCATCTTTAATTGACTGCAAACAAGCAAAAAGTAAAGAGCAACCAGCAAAACACACTTATTCAAACATGTTCTAAAAAAAAAAAAAAAAAAAACTAAGAATAAATTATAATGTTGCAGATACAGGATTTGAACCCATGACGTCAAGGTTAGGAGCCTTGCGAGCTACCAAACTGCTCTGCCACACGCTGAAGACGAGAACTGGAACTAATAGACAAACAAGGACTTAATATACTCATCCACTACATCTGTACAATTAGAATAACCCATTTATAATGAATTGTAAGGAAAAACTAATCCCCACCTAATATTCCTAGTAAGAAGGATCAATTAATTTTCAGAACAAATGGTGGAAAAGAGAAATATAGATGAAGGAAGAATAAACACAGCGGTAGAAATTGGGAAGATTGTGAAATAATTCCAAATATACAGTTACACAACTTTCAAAACGTAAATACGCACAAACAAGACGAATTGAATGCTGCCTACCACAAGGTCCCGACTGCACTATGACATTTCCAGAACACTACTGGCCTTAATTGAGATCCTACATAAAAAAACACCACTACCGTTTTATAGGCACTAGACATGTAGGTCCGACAAGTTCGATTGATCGAAGACTACAAGAAGTCTAAAAGGAATTCTCCCTATCCAGCATGCAATCGATGACTTTGACCTAAATATCACCTGAAACCAATTCAATCGGTTGATCATTCTATCAAAGCTCTCTGGATCGAACAACACATAACTTCCAAGCTTTTGAAAATAATCTAAATCTAAAACTTTTAAAACCAAAATAGTTTAAGAGCCAAATCAAGATCAAAGGTCAAACTATGGTTTTTACTGAAGTCCATTTACCTGATACATAATTGTGCGATTGAGGATGCAAATATTCCACCATGATGTTCTCAATTTTTTGTCTGCCATGTCTTCAAAATAAATGTCCATAAACAACTCATGGCACTTTGATACATTACAACTAAGGTTTTGGTAAGATATGCAAATGACTAAATATCATAAAACAAACTTACAGAAACATCAATCATTTCCTGCAGTCTAACCAGGTAAAGCTTCTCTTAGCTCTTCCAATAGACCGCTCTCAAAAACAACTACAAATAAAGCAGAAAAAACAAGCGTTTGTAAACACCAAAGAGAGAGATCAAGCAAAAGCCAAGAACAAAAAACAAAAACAGAGAATTAGATACTATCTTCTGTTTTCAACTAATCACAGGATGCACTGTCCAATGACAAGTAAGAAGTCCAGCCACGTAAAAGGCTCTTTAACTTTCACCAAGCCAATCTTCAAGTGACTACAAACAAGCAAAAAAATAACGGAGAACCAGCATAACAAACTTATTCACATATGTTAAAATATATATATATATATATATAAAGCTGCGGAGACGGAATTTGAACCCATGACCTTAAGGTTAGGAGCCTTGTGAGCTACCAAACTGCTCTGCCCCACACTGAAGACAAGAACTGAGAACTACTAGACAAACAAGGATTTAATATGCTCCCCCACTATATCTGTACAAATACAATAAGCCAGTTGTAATGAATTGTAAAGGAATAGCAATCCTCACCTAAAATTCAGTGTAAGAAAGATACATGAATTTTCAGAACAAATGGTGGAAAAGAGAAATATAGATGAAGGAAGAATAAGCAAAGCGGTAAAATTTGGGATGATGGTGAAATGATACCAAATATAAGCACAAACAAAAATGAATCGAATGCTGCCTACCACAAGATTCCGATTGCACTATGACATTTCCCAAACACTACTAGCCTTCATTGAGATCCTACATAAAAACACACCAATACTATTATACAGGCACCGAATATGTAGGTCTGACAAGTACGATTAATTGAAGCTTACGTCTCAGAGGCATTCAAATCTATCGACAATGAAATAGATGCATTCTGACTTTGAACTAAATATTAGCTGAAACCAATTCAATCGGCTGATCATTTGATCAAAGCTATCTGTATCTATCAAAGCTATCTGGATCGATCAAAGCATAATTTGAAAGCCTTTGAAAATAATCTAAAACTTTAAGTTTTGAATAAAAACAATTAATGCCAAACCAAGATCAAAGGTCAAACTAAGTTATTTACTAAAGTACATTTACCTGATACCTAATTGTGGATGCAAATAATAAATATTCCGCAATGAATCTTCTCATTTTTTGTCCACCATGTCTTCAAAAATGTCCATAAACAACTCAAGGCTTGATACATTACAATAAAGGTTTTGGGTAAGATATGCTAATGACTCAATATCCTAATACAAACTTGCAGAAACATCGATCATTTCCTGCAGTCTAACCAGGTAAAGGTTCTCTAAGCCATATGTAATGAATTGTAAAGGAATGGCAATCCTCACCTAATATTCCAAGTATGAAAGATCGATGAATTTTCAGAACAAATGGTGGAAAAAATAAATATAGATAAAGGAAGAATAAACACAGTGGTAAATATTGGGATGATGGTGAAATAATACCAAATATAATGTTGCACAACTTTCAAAACGTAAATAAGCACAAACCAAGACGAATCGAATGCTTCCTATCACAAGGTTCCGACTGAACTATGACATTTCCCAAACACTGCAGGCCTTCATTGAGATCCTACATAAAAACACCACACTACTATTATACAGGCACAGAATACATAGGTCTGACAAGTACGATTGATTGACACTTGTTGGCAGTCTAATAGGCATTCAATCTATCGATCATGCAATCGATGCATTCTGACTTTGAACTAAATATTACCTTAAACCAATTCAATCGGTTGATCATTCGATAAAATCTATCTGGATAGATCAAAGCAGTATTTGCAAGCTTTTGAAAAAAAAAATCTAAAACTTAAAGTTTTGAATCAAGACAGTTTATGAGTCAAACCAAGATCAAAGGTCAAACTAAGTTATTTACTAAAGTCCATTTACATGATACCTAATTATGCGATTTAGGATGCAAATATTCCACAATGATCTTCTCATTTTTTGCCAACCATGTCTTCAAAAAAATGTCCACAAACAACTCAAGGAATATCGATATATTACAACTCAAGTTTTAGATAAGATATGCCAATGACTCAATATCCTAATACAAACTTACAGAAACATCGATCATTTCCTGCAGTCGAACAAGGTAAAGGTTCTCTTAGATCTTCCAAAAGACCGCTCCCAAAATCAACTTCAAACAAGTAAAATAACAAATGTTTGTAAACATCAAATGGAGAGGTCAAGCAAAACCAAGAACAAAAATCAAAAGCAGAGAATTAGATACTCTCCTCTGTTTTCAACTCAGCGCAGGTACGAAGTCAAGGCAATTTGAAACATTACAACTCAGGTTTTAGGTAAGATATGCCAATGACTCAATATCCTAAAACAAACTAACAGAAACATCGATCATTTCCTGCAGTCTAACCAGGTAAAGGTTCTCTTAGCTCTTCCAAAAGACCGCTCACAAAATCAACTTCAAACAAGCAAGATAACAAATGTTCGTAAACATCAAAGAGAGAGGTCAAGCAACAAACAAAAACAGAAAATTAGATACTCTTCTGTTTTCAACTAATCAGAGGTAAGAAGTCCATCTTCAATAGCAAGTAAGAAGTCCAGCAACGCAAAAGGCTCTTGAACTTTCACCAAGTCCATATTCAAGTGACAGCAAACAAGCAAAAAAGTAACGAGCAAAAAGCAACACACACTTGTTCACACATGCTAAAAAAAAATCCCCAATAATAAATATAATGTTGCATAGACAAGAATTGAACCCATGTCATCAAGGTTAGGAGCCTCGCGAGCCACCACACTGCTCTAACCCACACTGAAGACAAGAACTGAGAGCTAATAGACAAACGAGGATTTAATACGCTCCCCCACTATATCTGTACAAATATAATAAGCCATTTGTAATGAATTGTAAAGGAATGGCAATCCTCACCTAATATTCAGTGTAAGAAAGATCCATGGATTTTCAGAACAAATGGTGGAAAAGAGAAATATAGACGAAGGAAGAATAAACGGTGAAATAATAGCAAATATAAGCACAAACCAAGATGAATCAAATGCTGCATACCACAAGGTCCCGATTGCACTATGACATCTCCCGAACACTACTGGCCTTCATTGAGATCCTACATAAAAACACGCCAATACTATTATACAGGCACCGAATACGTAGGTCCAACAAGTTCAATTGATCGAAGGCTACAAGTCCAAAAGGAATTCAACCTATCCACCATGCAATAGATGCATTCTGAATTTGAACTAAATAATACCTAAAACCAATTCAATCAGTTGATCATTTGATCAAATCTCTCTAAATCGATCAATGCATAAATTCCAAGCTTTCGAAAAAAAATCTAAAAACTTAGAAGTTTAGAATCAAAACAAGTTTAGAAGCAAACCAAGATCAAAGGTCAAACTAAGGTATTTACTAAAGACCATTTACCTGTACCTAATTGCAAAATTGAGGATGCAAATATTTCACCATGATCTTCTCAATTTTTTGTCTGCCATGTCTTCAAAAAAAAATGTCCATAAAAAACTAAAGGAACTTTGATATATATAGCAACTTAGGTTTTGGGTAAGATATGCCAATGACTCAATATCCTAATACAAACTTACTACAAGGAAAATTTCCTGCAGTCTAACCAGGTAAAGGTTCTCTTAGCTTTTGCAAAAGTCCGCTCTCAAAATCAACTACAAACAAGCAAAATAACACGAGTTTGTAAACACCAAAGACAGATGTCAAGCAATATCCAAGAACAAAAAACAAAACAGAGAATTAGATACTCTCTTCTGTTTTTAACTAATCACAGGATTTTTAGTCCAATAACAAGTAAGAAGTCCAGCCACACAAAAGGCTCTTTAACTTTCACCAAGTCCATCTTCAAGTGACTGCAAATAAGCAAAAAAGTAACGAGCAACCAGCAAGACACTTAATTCACACATGCTAAATAAAAAATAAAAAAATTTAAAAAGAATAAAAATAATTTCGTGGAGGCCCCAAGCTGAAGACAGGAACTGAGAACTAATAGACAAACAAGGATTTAACATGGACCTCCACTATACCTGTACAAATAGATTAACTCATTTATAATGAATTGTAAGGGAATAGTAATCCTCACCTAATATATCAAGCAAGAAAGATCTTTGAATTTTCAGAACAACTGGTGGAAAAGAGAAATATAGACGAAGGAAGAATAAAAAGGGTAAAAATTGGGAAGAAGGTGAAATAATACCAAATACACTGTTACACAACTTTCAAAACCTAAATAAGCACAAACCAAGACGAATCGAATGCTGCCTACCACAAGGTCCCAACTGCACTATGACATTTACCGAGCACTACCGGCCTTCATTGAGGTCCTACATAAAAACACCCCACTACTTATATAGGCGCCAAATACGTAGGTCTGACAAGTACGATTGATCGAAGCTTACCGGAAGTCTCACAGGCATTCCATCTTTCAACCATGCAATCGATGAATTCTGACTTTGAACTAAATATTACCTGAAACCAATTCAATCGGTTGATCATTCGATCCAAGCTATCCTGTTCAATTGAAGCAACATTTGCAACCTATCAAAAAAAATCTAAAACTTAAAAGTTTTGAGTCAAAACAGTTTATGAGCCAAACCAAGATCAAAGGTCAAACTAAGTTATTTACTAAAGTCCATTTACCTGATACCTAATTGTGCGACCGAGGATGCAACTATTACACAATAATCTTCTCCCTTTTTTGTCCGCTATGTCTTCAAAAAAAATGTCCATAAACAACTCAAGGCACTTTAATACATTACAACTCAGGTCTTTGGTAAGATATGCCAATGACTCAATATCCTTATACAAACTTACAGAAACATTGATCATTTCCTGCAGTTTAACCAGGTAAAGGGTCTCTTAGCTTTTCCAAAAGACCGCTCTCAAAATCAACTAAAAACAACCAAAATAACAAGTGTCCGTAAACACCAAAATGATTAGTAAAGAAAAATCCAAGCCTACAGAACAAAAAACAAAAACAGAGAATTAGATACTCTCTTCTGTTTTCAACTAATCACAGGATGTACAGTCCAAAATAACATGTAAGAAGTCCATCCACGAAAAAGGTTCTTTAACTTTCACTAAGTCCACATTCAAGTGACTGCAAGCAAACAAAAAAGAAACAGGCAACCAGCAAAAATTCGTTCACAAATGGTAAAAAAAAAAAAAAAAAAAAAAAAATTTAAAAACCAAGCATAAAAATTATGCATCGGAGACTGGATTTGAACCCATGACCTCAAGGTTATGAGCCTTGCGAGCTACCAATCTGCTCTGCCCCGCAGTAAAGACGAACTGAGAACTAAAAGACAAAAAAGGATTTAAAGCACCTCTCCATTGTATCTGTACAAATAGAATAACCCATTTATAATGAATTGCAAAGGAATTCTAATCCTCACCTAAAAGTAAGAAAGATTCGTGAATTTCCTGAACAAATGGTGGAAAATAGAAATATTGAGTAGGAAGACACAGCAGTAAAAATTAAGAAGATGGTGAAATAATACCAAATATACAGTTACACAACTGTCAAAACATAAATTAGTACAAACCAAGAACAATCGAATGTTGGCCACAAGGTCCCAACTGCACTTTGAAATTTCCCAAACCATACTGATCTTCATTGAAATCCAACAAAAAAACACACCACTACTATCATATAGGTACCGAATACATAGGTCCAACAAGTTCGGTTGATCTAAGACCACTGGAACTCTACACAGAATTCAATCTATCGACCATGCAATCGATACATTCTGACTTTGAACTAAATGTTACCTGAAACCAATTCAATCGGTTGATCATTCTATCAAAGCTCTCTGGATCGATCAAAGAATAATTTCCAAAATCAAGGTCAAACTAAGGTATTTACTAAAGTCCATTTACCTGATACCTATTTGTGCAATTGAGGATGCAAATATTCCACATGATCATCTCATTTTTTGTCTGCCATGTCTTCAAAAAATGTCCATAAACAGCTCAAGGCACTTTGATACATTACAACTCAGGTTTTGGGTAAGATATGCCAATGACTAAATATCCGAATACAAACTTACAGAAACATTGATCATTTCCTGCAGTCTAACCAGGTAAAGGTTCTCCTCTTTAGCCCTTCCAAAAGACTGCTCTCAAAATCAACTACATACAAGCAAAATAACAAGTGTCTGTAAACACCAAAAAAAGAGGTCCCGCAAAATCCAAGAAATAAAAATAAAAACAGAGAACTAGATACTCTCTCCTGTTTTCAACTAATCACAGATGTACAGTCCAATAAAAAGTAAGAAGTCCAGCCACGCAAAAGGTTCTTTAACTTTCACGAAGTCCATCTTCAAGTGACTGCAAACAAGCAACCAGCAAAAGAAACTCATTCACACATGCTAAAACGTAAATATATGATACCCTAAATTTGCTAGTAGCAGATACAAAAATCATCGGCAAGGAAGATAATACAAAAAAAAAGAAAAAAGAAATGGAAGTGAAGTGTATGGTAGGTAATATAAAAACACAAGATACCAAGGTTTTGCATACATCCATCAACACTGAATAATTTTGTTTAGAAAGAAGATGGAAAGGAAAGAACATATAGCTTGTAGGTGGAGGAGGAGTCAAAAACTAAACCTCTCTGATGTGTTCCTACATCCTGTATCGTTACAATCTAACAGAAGCACAAAGACAGAAAAGAAAGTACCAAATTAGAAACGATTCATTATATATATGCTTCTGCAGTAACGTAAAACCACAAATGAACATAAAGCTGAAAATGAAATGCAATATAAGAGAATCTCAAAACACGGACGACGAAAAAGCTGATCTGATTGAGACAAACAAAAAAAAAAAAACTCACACTGCCCAACTCAACAAAGTTTTTCCCAAAATAGCACAAATTTAAGCCAGAGGTAACAAGTAAACAGTTGCTGCAACAGGTTGCTCCTGCATCTCACCAATCAAAAGCAGAGGGAACTCTACGTATCAGAAAGAATCAACTGATGTCCAATCAGTCTCATCGAAGGAGCAGCACTGCATTCCTGAACAGCATCTTTAGTTAAACCCACACGCTAACAGAGCTCAAAGTTGACAGTTAAAACCTAATGCATCGTTACTAACAGCGTATAGAATTATTGAACCATCCAGAATTGTCATGGAACCCCTACAAGATGAAGTGACAAGCAACAGCAATAGCTATATTAAAAAAAAAAAAATTAGATGTTCACGAACAACTCTAGGCACTTTTGACACAATACAACTCAGGTTTTGGGTAAAATATGCCAATCACTCAAAATCCTAACACAAACTATCAAGCTGAAGGTTCTATAACAACAACAGCTATATATCATTCTCATCATGCTTATAACAATTAAAGAGCAAAAGATTGATCATTTCCTGCAGTATAACCAGGTAGAGATTCTCTTACTCTTCCAAAATACCTTACTTGAAATCCACCTTAAGGTCAGGTCAAAGAAAAGCGACTACAAACAAGCAAAATAACAAGCGTATGTAAACACCAAAAAGAGAGTTCAAGGAAAAATCAAGAAGATAGAACAAAAAACTAAAACTCCAAATTAGATTCTCTCTTTTATTCTAAACTAGCAGGATACAGTCCAACAACACAAGTAATAAGTCCAGCTATTTAACAGGCTCTTAACTTTCACCAAATCCGTCTTCAAGTAATAGACTGCAAACAAGCAAAAAAGTAACGACCAACCAGCAAAAGGAACTCAGTCACACTGGCGAAAAAACAAAAAGCAAGAATAAAAAGAATTTTGCCTAGACAGGATTTTACACCGTGACCTCAAGGTTATGAGCCTTGTGAGCTACCAAACTGCTGTGTCCTGCACTGAAGAGAATAACTGAGAACTAATAGACAAACGAGGATTTAATGCACCCCTCCACTATATCTGAACTAGTAGAATAACCCAAATAGAAAAGGGGTTCCCATCCTCACCTAATATTTCAAGTAAAAAGGATGCATGAATTTCACAGCAAAGGGCACAAAAGAGAAATGTAGATGAAGGAAGATTTAAAAAATGGGAAGATGGGGAAATAATACCAAAGATACTGTTACACAACTTTCCAAACATAAATAATCACATACCAAGACTAATCAAATGCTGCCCTGCCACAAGGACCCAACTGCGCTTTGTCATTTACTGAAGTCCTTAATGAGATCCTACATAAAATCACATCACTGCTATTATACAGGAACTGATTCCTGAGTTTGAACCCTCAAATTTTGTAAAACTTAAGTAGCTCTCAAAATAGTGTATCACCGTCTGGAGGACTGCAAACCACCCAGAAGTAGAAAGTCAAGAAATTCCACAAATGAGGGGGAAAAATTATACTAATATGCTCCATTCTTGCAAACAATACAAGGCAACGCACAAGCAACAAGTCCACGACCAAGAAACCACAAAACAAAAAGGAGGTTTTGTTCAACAATGCAATGACCATATGCCCATCCAAAATCAAGTTCACCTAAATTTGTTAGTAACAAATATAAAAATTATTGGTAAGGAAGATAATACAAAACATAAGATGCCCTTATGAAAGAGAAGTGTAAGTGAAGGGAAAAAAATAGAAAGAAAGAAAGAAAGAATTTGCAAGAAACCCTTCAAAGCACAACCATTCCTAAGTTCTGTACCACAGCAAGGACTTCGAATGAAAACCTACAAAGCAGAAAATCCATAGATTTTGTAACTCAGAAATGTCTTCATGTCTAGCTGAAGAGACACTCCTGATATAGAGTAATCAAATGATTCAGCAATAACTATATTTAAAACCAAACAGTAATTATGTCCTCAAGCTTATCAAAGTTCATCAGAAATTAAGAATTGCTATCAAATACACAACATTGTTGCATGAAGTTCCTAAAATCGACTTAATTAAATAAATGAAAACTGTAATGATAACCAAATAGGAAAAAAGACACTTCAGCACTCGAACGGGATAAAAATTTAATGAAATCATCGATAAAAATCATATTTCATTAATTACAGTGGCAGGTTAATTTAGGGAACACCAACTTGATCTCAGAAGAAGTGAAGTGAAATATGACAACTTCAACAGAATCAGGAGTACAAGAGGTAACAATGAAGGATTTTAGTTCAGAGCCTAAAAAGACCAATGAAAAAAGAAGTGATGCCAAAAAGACAATTATTGAGGAGTTAAGTTCTTCATACTGACTTGATGTAAGATTAAAGACAATTAATCAATGATGGGATTTGAGTGCCTCCAATGTATTTTTGTGCATTGTACTTTGTGCGTGCCTGCAAGCAACTGCGTGCATGTGTGTTTTGTGGGAGGAGGATGGGGGCCGGGGGGGAGTCCATCAATGAAAAATATTTGATAAACATACGTTCATAAATTTACAGAATTAGGAAGTTTTTCTCATATAGCCAATGTTCTTGATGTCTCTCTTTGGAGACAAACTTACACCAAATAACTAGAAGTAGAAGACTAGGTGAAGGAAAAGTTACTGTGATGTTAGTCATGGAGTTAAATTCAATAGCTGACTTTAGATGCGCCTATTTGCTGCAGCTTTTAAAATAGTTTATTATTCTAGGAGTTATGAAAAATAGAAAACAAGGTCGAAATATGTTCCATGTACTATTCTTGAAACAAATTTTAAGAAATGGAGTTAATACAGTCAACTTTCTTGCAGAGAATAATTGGTAATTTAATCCAAATTAAGATCTTGCGAAATGGAGGGAAGAGGATTCTAAATCACAAAGGATCTCGGGATGCGGATGGAATTCTTGCTTATTTGAAGAAACAGAATCAATGTTGACAATTCATGATTGGTGTTTATACTTTTTTATTGCCCTTGTCTATTAAAATCGCATTTTCTGGTTGTTTCCTGCAGTTACCAGGTGGTTGGCACCCTAATATTCGTTGTTTGGAATTGGGGTTGGTCTGCAAGAATTTTTCTATGATCAGGTGCCGAATGATTTGAGTGTTGGTCTTGCTCTCTACTTTAGAGTCATCGGCATAGGGAGCTTCCTGAGCAGCTTTCTAATCTCTGTCATCCAAAAGCTAACTGTAGAAATGGTCAAGATGGTTGGTTTTCAGATAACTTGAATCGAGCACATCTCAATATCCGTTGTTTGGAATTGGGGTTGGTCTGCAAGAATTTTTCTATGATCAGGTACCGAATGATTTGAGGAGTGTTGGTCTTGCTCTCTACTTTAGAGTCATTGGCATAGGGAGCTTCCTGAGCAGCTTTCTTATCTCTGTCATCCAGAAAGCTACCAGTGGATATGGTCAAGATGGTTGGTTTTCAGATAACTTGAATCGAGCACGTCTTGATTACTTCTATTGGCTTCTCGCCGGATTGAGTGCAGTGGAATTGGTAGCCTACTTGTACTTTGCAAAATCTTACATATAATGTTTCTTCCATTTTGTTTGGGGAGCTTCCAAAGATCCAATCATTCTAGTCTTTTTAGTTTGCAAATACTAGGGATTGAGTACCAAGAATACCATGTAATGGTGCACATGACATGGAACAATATTTTAACAGGTGATTGTTTTCATACCTAATTTGAAGAAAGGGTAAATAAAAAATGAAAAGCACACTAGAGAACTGAAGAAGACAAACAGCCTACCACAGTGATCTTGCGACTGTCCTCACAATACCGTGCTCAAGAAGAAATCAACCACCTTCAAGTACATAGTCCTCAACAGAGAAATCAACCACATCTTCAAGTACATAGTCCTAGACAGAGAAATCAACCACATGATCACATCTTCAAGTACATAGTCCTCCACAGAGATCTACTGACGTCGCCTACACAGTGGTATGGCTACACAACCAATTACCAACCTGAGGACCGTCATACTCATCAACTCTCAAGAATCTAAGATGAATATCAGCTCTGAAATTCTATCGCAACTTCAGAAAACTCTTTTAATTTTTGTGGATTTGGTGGGCGGTGTAGGGAGAAGATGGATGGAAACAGTAAGAAGTATAAAGGGTTTGATGCCAGCAACAAGGATTAGATGTTTGATATCAAATTGGGTGTTAATATTGTGCTTTTATTGATTATTTCCGAATACATAGACTGATGGACTTTCGTCCAGTCAACTTATTTGTAGATAAGTATAGGTAATTTAATCAGTAACGCACAACCTACGAAAACCTAGGAACGAAGGATTTAAAAAAGGTGACTTGGTGTAAGATTAAAGACATAATCATTTGATAAAAATAGTGTGCCTCCTAGGTATTTGCATGCATTGTATTTTGTGTGTGTTGTTGTTGTATGTGTCTGTGTGTGTGCTCAACTATCTTCAAAAATAACTATCCTCCCAATTTAAGAATCCCAATAAATCCCTAACTATCTTCCCAATTTGAGATCATCCAAAATAACTACCTTCCCAATTTGAAAATCCCAATGAATCCCTAATTGTATGGATAATTATACCTTGAAAATTTTAAAGATCAAACCATTTTATATGAAGAAAAAAAAAAAAAAACATATATTTAATTCAACAAAAATTCCAAACCAGCAAAGAACCATCAAAAATAACTATCTTCCCAATTTGAGAATCCCAATGAATCCCTAATTGTATGGATAATTATACCTTGAAAATTTTAAAGATCAAACCATTTTATATGAAGAAAAATATATATATATATTTAATTCAACAAAAAGTTCCAAACCAGCAAAGAACAACCATATGAGAAAAACACAGAAAATCTTTGTATTGCTCAGTCATCATAATCAACATAAAAAGTAAAAACCACCCAATCACCAATAAACAATTCACCACAACAGAATTCCATATTTAAATATGGCATATTATTTTCTTCCAAATAAAAGAAAAACAGTTTTTACCGAAAAATAATGGATAAAGATCAAATCGTTTATATGGAAAGAACAAAATTTTCCCTCATAATTTGTAATTATAATAAATAAAATTTAATTCAACAAAAAAGTTTCAAACCAGCGAAGAAGTAAGGAGAAAAACACCTAAAATCTTTGTCTTGCTCAACAACACATACACCACAACAGAATTCCAAGAAATATGGCATCAAAACTTTGATATAACTATGCAATCGTAAAAGCTGCAAAATATTTTCTACCAAAACAAATAACCCTAATATCCCTATAAGAACTCATTGTAAGAACTCACAAATCAGGATCGATTCGACCAGAAACCCAAGACCTAAACGAGTCGCTATTGGCAATTTGACTTTGCGAATGAATTTATAGAGAGCGGTGGTGGTTTTCAAGGGCTAGGATTAAGCGGTTAATTTTAATCTAACGGTGACAAATTTCCCTATATAATATTGGCGTATACAATACGCGTTTATAGGCGGTGGAAATAAACCACGTGTAATAAATTATACGTATTACTTAAATATATATTTTATAAATATAAATATGAACAGGTCTACGCGCCATCACAGTTTGACCGTTGTCAATAAGCGTGTTCTATCACGTGGATTTCATATTTGTATTTGAAAAACTAATAATAATAAGAAGGGTGGTGAGGCAAAAACACTATCTGGATAAGCATGTAAGGTTTTTGAAATATATATATATATATAAGGTTCTCAAAAAAAATTAACATTTAATTTTGAGGACAGACTGGTGAAAAGATTAAAGTGTTTTTCTATAATTGAATGAAAAAAAGATATAAAAAATTAATAATTAAAAGTGAAGTGACTAAAGTGTTCATCTTCTTTTTTCTTTTTCTTTTTTCATATTCTTATATAACATTATTAGAAGCATGGTTGGCAGTCGTGATATTAGTTGTGATTGCGGTGTGACAGATTCGGCCAATATCGGTGTAAATCGGCCAACTCATAAAATATGTAACGGTATCGAACCTTTGAAAAAATATAACGGTATCGAACCTTTGAAAAAAGGTTACGGCCGATATACAGCGAACCATGATCGGAAAATAAAATGGTATTTTTGAAATTTTATATGTTACAAGGGTCATGTGCGATTCACGTAACTAAATTTGTTACCAAACAGTGATTTCAAGCCCTTTGATTATTTTTTGAAATTTAACACACTTATATGTCTTAAAAAAATCTTATGGGTGATATTTGTCCAAAATTTAAACACTAATAATAATAATGTTATAACTAAATACTTAAAAATAAAAAACACTAAATAGTCATATTTTTTATACAATGATAATAATGTTATAATAATGGCATTTTGGAGTTTTTATAATTAAAAATTTGATAAAAATAGACTATTTACATATATTAGGAATTTATATGTAAATACTAAATAGGAGTGTTTTTTGCATATTTTTTATACAATAAGGTTTTTTTTTTCACTTTACCCCTCTTCAAAATCAATAAAATATAAAAAAATAATTATTTTATTTATTATATATTTAGAATTAGACTATTTACATATATTAGGAATTTATATGTAAATACTAAATAGGAGTGTTTTTTGCATATTTTTTATACAATAAGTTTTTTTTTCACTTTACCCCTCTCCAAAAACAATAAAATATAAAAAAAATAATTATTTTATTTATTATATATTTAGAATTAAACAAAAGGATTTGTTTAATTTAGGTGTTTTATCCTTCAAGAAATTGTTTCTGCTTCTCTCATTTTTACCTCTATGTGTATTTTCCAAATTTAAAATAAATTTAATATTAGAAAACCCCTTCAAATTTTGCAAAATTTTGGAAATACAACCTTATAAATAACAATTCTGAAATACAATTTTAATTTGTTACCCCAGCCTCGACTTCAGTCCATCCTGTTTTTTTTGGAGGTCCACTAAAAATTGTCAAATACAACCCCATCTGTCTCTCTTCCCATTTTAATCTCAATACCCTCGCATAATATCCATTTTGCAAATAATATTATAAAATATTATCCAAAACAGTGAGTTGAACAATTTGCGTCTATTTTATTTTTTTCAATTTTTTCTATTTTCATTTTATTCAAGTTGCCGCCTGCTTCTGATATACGATCAATAATTAAAACTAAATAATTCAAATAAGGATGTCAATTTAACGCGTAATCAAAACTAAAAAGTTGAGAGATAAACAAATTCATTCATTTTTTCAATGTAAAAATTTATCATAAGGCTGTCGATAGAACAATGAAATGTCTAAACACTTGTAAAATATTATTCAAGAGGGAGAAATAGCAAAAACCAAGGGACAAAAGTCACAAAACAAATAGTGACAGAATTCAAATTTTGTTGCTTTCATTTATACGTACGAGTTAGTCATGATACATCTAATTAGGTTTGTAAACGGATCATATTTGAATGAGATTAGGTTTAATTCGATCCAAATAGATATTTTATTAAATTCATAAATAATTTTTTGTTAATCAAATATCTAATCCGATGAATCCAATCCAAAAAGAATATAACCTTTTGTTCAAAAAATTTAATGACAAAAGAGATTACCAGACAATGACTAAGAAGAGAGAGAATCTGTAGAAAAATAAATAAAATATAGTAGAAAAGTAGGTTTTTAAATTTTTATTAAAGAAAAAACAATGAAGAGAGACAAAATAGAGAATGGGAAGAGGAAGAAGAATGATAGAAAACATTTTAATAATATCTAAATATTATTTTGGATAAAATGCAAGAAACTCCCTAAATTAATGATAAATTTATAAAAATAAATAAACAAATAAAATTGAACTGCAAAATAGAACCTCAAGAACTATCGATTTTGTTACAAATGCCCATCCGGCAAGCTTTTGTACAAGTATGACCGTTATTAAAGCACGTGATTGTCAAATGACACAAAGGTTACACTAAATGACCATAGCACTCTTATAAATATGAAAAGACTTTAATTAATGCCCTTCTCCTAACTAGGACATTCATACACCTCCTAGTTTAATTTCTCAAAAATCCCCAAGATCTGTTTCATCTATCTTCCTCATCATTGTGCCCAACCATTTCTTCCCCAAAAATCCGTAACACACACACACTCTCTCTATATATAGAGGCATGGGTGTGTGATCAAAGACGAGGTTCATAAATGGTAGCATGAAGGTGCTCGCATTTTCTATAGGCACATTGAGTAATTCGAGACGGGCATGAGTCTGGTAATCTCATGCCATGAATTGCTGAAGATAAGATTTTTTCTTTTTTTTTTTTTTTTTTTTTTTTTTTTTTTTTTTTGACACAAGTATGTGTTAAGGGGTGAGTTTGATTAGTTGTTGTGATTGGTAGTTTATACGTCATCACATACTTGTGTTAAGAGGTGAGTTTGATTAGTTGTTGTGATTGTTAGTTGATACCTTAATTGTATAACTCTCAAAATTACATAGTTATAAAAAAAGGTAACGTGTCTTTTGATTTTTCCGACCAAGTTAGTTGTCAAAGTGTCCTTAAATGCGACATCAATAATTCAGTTCTGGGTTGACCATAATTTAAAATCAATTTGTTTAACTAACTGAATATTGGATTAGGATATAGGATTGAATATTCCACTTCATATCCTAACTATCAAGTCGAAATCGAATCAAAATCTCATCGTCTACATCTAACCAAGCTGTGTTACATCTCCAAAATGGGGGGAAAATTTTCTCTCCAACAAAAAAGATTATGTTATCTAGTTATAAAACAAAAATTAAAGAAAAATAAACAACTCTGAATCAATTTCTTTAAACTATGTTTGGTGTCCATGAATGGAATGGAATGAAATGCTCATTCCAAGTATTCTTTTATTTGGTATATAATTTAAAGTGAGAATGGTCATTCCATTGGAATGAAAATTCACAATTGGGAATGAAAATTCAATCCACAACTAAACGTATGGAATGGCCGTTTCATTCCCAAATAAATTTTTTAAGAAAATCAAATTCCCAAAAAACCCTCATGTTCCAAGTTCAAAAACTATCCCCACTACCACTGCCTTCCACCACCACCACCACCACCTTATACCACAACCATCGCCGCCTTTCACCATTGCCACCTCCATTGTTTTTCACCACCGCCACCATTGTTGCTGCCTTCAAACACTGCCACTGCCTTCCACCACTACCACCTCCATTGCTTTCTTCTATTGTCATTGCCACCATTACCTTCACCACCACCGCATTCCACTACTGCCACTACCACCATCACCGCCACTTCCATTGCCATCACCACCCTAACCTCCACCACAATTGCCAGCTCCATTGCCTCCACCACCGCCACCGACGTCCACCATCGTCATCGTTTTCCACTACTACCACTACCTCAATTGCCTTCCACCACCCCTGCTACCTCCACTGTCCTCGACCACTTCCGCCATCTTCACTGCTATTTCCATCACCACCACCGACACCGACTTCCACCATCGCCTTCCATAACCACCACCACCTTCACTGCCCTCGACCACTATCGCCAGCTCAATTTCTACCACCAGCACCACTACCACCGCCACGATCACTACCGCTACCGAACTTCCATTATCGCCATCACCTTCCACCTCCATTGCCTTCCACCGCCACCTCCGCTGCCTTCTACCACCTTTACTATTTTCCACCACCACCACCTCCCACCATCATAACCTACACCATTGACGTCTTCCACTACTATCACCACTACTTCTTCCACCGCCACTGCCACCGCCTTCCACCAACACCACTGCCACCGTTCACCGCCACCACCACCTACACCACTATCGCTTTCCACCTCCACCACCATCACCGCCATTTCTTTTAAAATAATTATAGAATAATGTTTATTTTATTAATGTAATTTATTTTTCATTAAGAGAGGTATTTTATAAAATTAAATTGTAAAGTCGTTCCGTTCTAAATTTTAAATTTGTCCAACCAAACAGTGGAATGGTAAAACCATTCCATTTCTACACATTTCATATTTGTAACATAACAATAGAATAAGAATGACCATTTCATTCTATTCCAATTCTCATTTCATTCCCACTTGCATTCCATTCAATTTCTGTATTTGCATTCCATTTCATTCATGCATACCAAATGCAACAAAAGTGTAACATAGGAAAAAAAAAAAAAAAAAAAAAAGGGGACAACTAAATTATAATAATAATAATTGCAAATTTTTTTGAGGGTATTTTGGCAATTTTAGCACTTGTTAGGTTGCCCTAGTGCAAGGGTATTTATTCATTCTGAACTCTCTGTATCCTCAACTATTTTTTATCATCAAAGTGAAATTCATACAACTCATTAGATGTAGCCCTGAATTTTGGATAAACCAAGAAAAATCTGTATATTCTTATTATATATGTGTTTTGATCTTTTTCTCTTTGTATTTTCTGTATTTTAAATGAATTAAGTAAAATCTGTGTATTCTTATTGCATATGTGTTTTGATCTCTTTCTCTTTCTTGTACTTTCTGTTTAATTTCGCAATACATATAACTCACTTTCTTACACTTCACGAACTAATTCATGAAAGAGATTATCAGATTATCACATTCCCATAATTCAACTAGATGCTATATCTGAAAAGCCCCTTTTTCGTGGTTGTAAAAAAGAATTTTTTGTTCGAATCCATTCATTTGGGAGAATTAGTTGGCCGTCCAGTAACAAGTATGATAGTAGACAGTCTTCGAAGAAACAGAACAAATAAATAAAAAAATAATTGGAACATTCAATTTTGGGGATGCAAGCATTGCTTAAAATAAGTATCTAAAATTTTCTAATGCACTAGCTTCCAGGTTTGACTCTTTGTTGAACAAAAATCAGTGCTTACTAATCCAGGTAGCATTCTAATCATAGATATTTCTATCTTATTACATTACATTTCAGAGAATCTGGTGGAAAAGCCACACGAGAGCAAGAAGTGGAAGTTTGAACTTGGGAAGGGGGAGAAGTTGCACGATGCCTTTTAACTATGCATTTTTTTAGACCGTGTGCAAAACTGACAGTATCTACATAGCGAGCGTGCAAATTCATTAATCATGCCTACCTAAAGAAGTAAAGCTCAAGGAACCACACGACAGAACAAGAATGCAGAAAAACTTTGCACATAAAGGAAATTAAAACTGCATCTTAATTTAATGTGACTTCATATGTTACAACGACGACGACGAACAAAGCCTTTTTTACCAAACTACTTGGGTCTGGCTAATCCAGTGAGCAGAGATTGGAAAACACAAATAGGAAGAAGAATGTACAGAATGTCCTAAGGTTTTCTTTGGGTTCTAACAGTACTCATCTCAAAGAGCAATTTCTTGAGAAAATCAGAGTGACTGCGGTAATAATCAATCCACAAACATAACTGCCTTATTGCCTCCCTCTTTTCCTCTCCCACGCTCAACATACCTTCCTCCTTCTCTTTTACCATATTCTCCAATTCTCTCACCTTGTTCTCTAACTTCCGTACTCGCGCTCCGAATCCAAATAACTCTGCTTCCTTAGCATCCATTTGCGCCAGCAGACAATCCGCGTCTTCCTTTACATGTTTTATAGCATTAGTTTTCCTCCTCATCCAGTCCTTTGCAAACTTCACTTCGCAAGAAACTTTGGAAATTTGATTTAGGAAGTTTGCACTGCAGTGCTCGAATCTTTGGACCATAGAGTCCAGTCTTGTCAGCATGTCGTTCGCTGTCAGTGTACTATCCTTGCCCTTCATAATTGCTACTTCATTAGTTGCAGCCCTTTCTTCGAGCTCCACGTGTTCTTGTTCAAACCTCTCTTTTATCTTCCTGAAGCAATCTTTGTTCTCGATGAGTAAGTGTTCTGCCACTCGAATCCTCCGGCTTAAGGGACGAAGATGATCTTCGAATTTCTTGCAAAACTCTTCCGCCATTTCTTCGCTTTTCTGGCTGCTAAGAGAGTCCACCTTTAAACCCTCTTTATCTTCTAGCATTCTCTGCTCATTCAGAGTTGTGCTTGCTAGCTTCTCTGTCAAATGTTCTATTTGAACAAGGAAAAGTGATATTTCTTGAGTTTGTTTCTCAAGGTTAGATTCTGATTCACTTTTCTGCCTGCTAACGGACTTCGGTTCCTCTTGCAAAACATTGAGCTGATCCGTTATGTCCTTGACTTGGGCCGATGCTTCGTTGCTTTTACACACATCTTCAAACTCGGCTTTCTGAATTTGTGGAGTATCCACCTCCATTTGCAGATTGTTGGAATGTGCCATCAAGTTTTCAATTTTAGACATTAGAGAGTTCTCATTTTCCTCAAATTTCTTATGAAGAGCAAAAAATACATCTTCTTTTTCTTTGGATGCTGTTTCCAGATCTAAAATACGGGATTCTAGTACTAAATTTTGATCTCTTGCCTGTTTAGCTTCGGTTGCTTTATGTTGAACTTGCTTTTCAAGTTCTTTCTTCTGGTTCTCCAGCTCAAGTTTCAAACAGGTTACCTGGCTCTCCAAATCCTTTATCCGAGCTGCTGCTTCACTCTCATGAACCTGATGTGACTTGGTGAAGTACGATAATTCCTTCTCCCTTTCTTCCAATTTCTTCTTTGATTGGCTAGATTCATCCACAAGTTTTTGTTTTGTGTTCTCTGTATGCTCGGCTTCAATCCTTAGATCATTAATGATTTTCTCCAATTCGGGTATATTAATCAAAGATGCCATGCATTCCAAAGTTAAAGCTTCATTTTCTTCACCCATTGAGATCAATTTATTCCTCAGGTTAGTGACTTCTAAATTTGAAGTTTCTAGTTTCTGCTTTAGGTCATCTATCACCTTCTGAAGCTCACTCCTTGATTCACTGGTTTTACCACCTATTTCATCAAGGGAATATTGTGATTCCGAGTCTGAGCTGGATGTCGAACAAGAATAGCCTTCCTTTTTTTCTTCTCTGCCATCAACTTCTTCCCTTACCTTTCCTCTGAGATTATCGTAAAGTGCATAAAGTGATTGGTACTTTCTATGGAAATCCTGAATAAATTCAGCAATTTCTGAGTTTTTCATTCTAGTCCCATCTTTCTCGTTTTCGTTCTCGTTCTTTGCAAGCTTCATGATTTTCGTCACTTTGTTGTCGATCTCTGCAAATTGACATCAAACATGTAACACCTGAATTTTATACTTCAAAACCAAACAATGTGATAAGGATGAATAGCTTAAGAACTAGAATGTCACGAAAGAAGCATGCTAAATGCTCAAACCTCATACTAGTCATCTTGAGAACTAGGGTATAACCGAGAAACATGTCAAATGCTCAAACCTCACACTAGTAATGAAAACTTGACAAATTCAAGCAAATGATCGATGCCTAGGTAAAGTAACTGAACAAGGAGAGAGAAATTTCACATTAGATTATGAGGTACCAAGAACAACAAACTTGAGTACTCCATTGTTGTTGTTGTTAGTTTGTGAGCTAAACGGAACATGTTATTTTTCAGCTTTTTGCAACTCCATCAGTCCTTTTTATTTCTTAACTTTTCGCAAGTAATATCATAATAACAAGTTAAGAGGGCACAACCACAACTTGCTATGAGACAGATGTAAATAGGATTTAAGGAGTAATGTGGCCTTGCTTAGTTCATTCAAATCAAACATGCTTCTGAAATGAAATATATATACATATATATATATATTCGTACGTTTTCCTACTTTAAAATAATGTTTCATTTATCATTTCTATTAAATAGAAAGAAAATTCTATTTACAGGTCTATTAGCACATTCTAGCTTTAAAAACTTGGGCAATTTATATAAGGTTACCGAGTCATGCCAAATTAAAAATAATAATAATATAAGGGTTTTAAGTCATGCAAGGCTATCCCACCGTACCGAGATCAGGAATGAGCAACGAACTGCGCAGCCGTTCCTGTCCCCCGAACCATGAAAAGCCACCTTCCAGGTGACATTGGGCTGATAGTAGAGCTTCATATTGCGTTCCTTTGGGTTTTCTAGTGCTATTCCACAACCTCCAATAGTTTTGTAAGGATTGAGGATGTTTTGGTGTAGGTATTTTAGTATCTTCCAGTTCTTCATCTTTCTCAGGATCGATACGAATCCTGAAAGACCCTATTGACTCCTCCCAGCTATTCATGTCATCTTCGACATTTTTCCTCAAAAGCAGGCATCAAGAAAAATAGACAAGACTCTCTCCATTGATCCAAAGCACAACAAACTCAAGATCTGAAAAGTGTAATATACTAATTTTAGTTTGAAATTGAAATGTAACAACAATGTACTGAATATAAACACATTGAAGAACAATATATGGTAACTTTACAATATCAAAGCTACCACCACAGGAAAAGAGAAGACCGTCACAGCTGCAACATTAAAATATCTTAATACAATCACTGCATCCAGGAATATCTGCACAAATATGCTTGACTAAAAATTAAGAAGTGGGAATTGAAGGAGAACAAAAAAAAAAAAAAAAAAAAAAAAAATCACATTTATAACAAATCATAGGTTGGACAGAAGCACAAAGACTAGTCATTGTGATTTCGAATCTCTCACTTGTCTAAAATCTTTCAGAATTTGTAGAACAATGTTCCAAATTATGTCATTGTAGCACAAAAGTTTCCAATGTCAATCAAGTAAATATGTCCGAAACATATTAAACTAATAATAGCTTATATTTCAAATGTAAAAGCAACTTGATCAAATGAAGAAAGGCAATATAAACAAGACTATAACCAGAAACCAGATACCAAATTTTCATCATTTAAAATCGAAACAGCTGATAGCTCACCCACCAGTTACTTTATCTCCAGCCTATATGGGTTATTACCTTCACCCTATTTTAGTTTCTGAATGTTCTTTCATGGATATCTTGGTTCGCAAACATGTAGATGTAACTACTCATAATACTGTAAAGACCAATTAAGTCCTATTTGCAGTGACGAGGCCGTGCACAAACTTTAAATGAAAATTTAAGGTCTAGAGTAGAAGAATTATGATTTCACGCATCAAATCAAGCTGCAGAGTCATAAATTAATTTGTTTTCCTAGGCAAGAGAACAACATTTCATTAATTAGAAGAAGAAAAAAAGCTAGCAAGAATTGCAATCCATCATAGCTAATTCATTTATACAAGCAAGAATAGCATGCAAACCATATATATAGTAAAATAACAGAAAAAATCATGTGAGATCTGTTTAGGTTTCTTCTAGGAGCTAAAATATTAGTCCTAAATATATATAAATACATAATACATGTATATATGTACACACACGTTATGGTTTTTGACAACTTGGCACCCCGAAATAGCCGTCAGATGAAAACACATTTGATCACCAAGTGAATGACAAAATGACAAGCAGGGTTTCTAGTTACAACATGTCAAATTCACATACAATGTCTATGTTCACATTTTGGAAAACTGATTTACCCATTTTCATTCAGTTTGACTATCACATTAAAACGAACCACTATACATTAATCTGTTGTAACTTTTTCCGTAGAAGATGAAATCATTGCACTTGCATATATAAAATGATGAGAAATTTAATTACCCCTCTCTTATGAGGTAAATATTAACACCATCCAATAAAGCATGCAAAATCCAATAGTGTACAAGAACAATATAGAACATTCATTCAAAAATTCAAGCACATCAAACCTAATGTTCCGTTTGGTTCCTCAGAAAATAAGCAAGAAAACATAAACCATTTTTGAATTACTCTAGAGAGGTTTGTCTAGAACCAAAACAATATAGAACAATTAAGATTATATATGTTGTTTTCTTATTTTATTTTCTCAGCAAACAAACAGATGTAAAAATGTAGCCCGATGGCATAAAGTAACAGAAATTGAACATTACCTGCGAATTGGAGCTCTAAAACTCGATAACCGTGAAAAGAATGTTGATTTGATCTAAACATAATGAAAAACCCAACAAAGAGATAAAGTACAAGTATATTTAGAGCTATGCCAAATGTGTCACATTCACTCGTTTCACAGTTGTAGCTTCTTCAATATTTCAGGAGAATATATATTTAGAGCTCCAATAATACCTATACCCTTTGGTTTCCATATTATTACACCAGTGACCGTTAACTGGATGCCAAGTGTCGTTTATTTCCCGCTAAAAGTAGCTGGGTACTAGAGAGATGCATATATATATATATATTTTTCCTTGAGGCCTTGAATAAAGGCACACTGCTTGGGTAGCTAGTGGGCTCTATCAATTAGGTTATGTACTAATTGAATTTTATATTATTTTTTAACATTAACTTAATGATAAATTATTAGAGATAATTTTGAATGGTTTAAATATTAAAATTATAATGTAGTTTTAAAGTCAAAGGTATCCGTTCAATCCTTTTTTTACCAAATAAAAACTTGCATGTAGAAACTAGAAAGTACCCTTTCATTCATTTTTTTGTAGATATTAACTTTTACCATTTCATCGAACAAAAAACTATTCCCTCATTTTCGTAAATTCAAACTTTTATCATCCAACCAAAAAAGGGTAAAATGCATTTAACCCACCCTCACTTTCACTGTTTTGTAATAAACTTCCCTCCTCCTACTATAATTTTTTTTTTGCCAGAAGAGCATGTGTGAGTTTGACAACAAGTCCATGATCTTTTAAAATAAAAGATGGATGGTTCAAATCTTCATAAAAATAATTAAAAATATATATATTGGTGACATTATAACTTCGGTGTTTGTAAGAAAATTTATTATGTTGCATGTTTGATCAAATAATTTTGTTTCTTTTTCTTAAAATGAAAGAAGTGGGAATTTTTTAAAAGAGACTTTGAAACTTGTGCACATAATAATACCAAAAAAATACAACAAAATGAATAAGAATGAAGGAATTTTTTTATTATGATTTTTGTATAACACTTCACTTACTTTTTTCTTTTAAAATATAAATGACACCATTATATAATTTAAAAGAGCTATTATACTCTACAGTTATTTTCAAAAGTGAGGTTTTCACATCATAGTTTTATTATTATTATTATTATTATTATTTTAAGTAAATTACACTCACACTTCTTAAAATTTGGGTCAAGGGTCAACATCACTCACACTAATTTACATTTACACCAAAATCTTACATGCACGCCCCTTCCCAACCTTAAAAACACCTAAATACCCTTTAATTAGTGTCAACAATTCATTTTTAATTATAAAATTACCTCAACCCGCTTTACCCATTAATCACCATCTCCTTCGTCCCCTATTCCCAAACCCAGATCCCCACCTCTTCTCTCTCTGCACCCGCCGCTCTATCTCCTCAACCACATCCGCGGCCACCATCTCCTCAACCACAACCGCCGTCATCATCTCCCTTCTCAACCACCTCCGCGGCCACCATCGACCCTGATCTGAATCTTTTGCAAGATATATATGTATATATATACACACACATATATATGTTTATTTTGGGACCCCGATTTGAATCTTCAACGCGTCGAGGATGTCTCGATTGCCACCATCGTCGAAGAGAAAAAGATGTTGCCTTTGTAATTGATGGCGTCGAGCGATGGTAGTTGGTGACTGTTGTGGCAGCGGCGGATTCGGCGATCTTGGCTTGGTTGGAGTTGGTGACTTCGACAATTGCTCTGCCGCGAAGTTGGGGTGGTGTGTGTGTGGGTGCGGTGGTGGTTGCAGTGGGTGTTATGTGTGTGGGTACGGCGATGGTTGTAGTGGGTGTTGTGTGGCGGTGGTTGTAGTGGTGGGTTTTATTGCGGCAACGACTGCAGTGGGTATTGTGGCAGCGTGCAGTTGAGGCAATGGCAGTGGCGTTGGTGCTATGGTTTTCTTGGTGGTGTGTGTGGCTGTGGTTGTGGTGGCGTGTGAGGTCAGAGTCCGGTTTGCCATTACAGAGTTCTTAGTGGTTGTGTGGGTTTGGCGGTGGTTGTGGTGTGTGTGTGGGCTTGGCGGTGGTTGTGGCGGTGTGCGTGTGTGGCTGTGGTTGTGGAGGCGGTGGTTGTGGTGGTGTTTGTTTGTGTGTGGGTGTGGCGGTGGTTTAGAGGGGATGACTGGGGCGGTGGTTTAGAGGGGATTTGAAGGGGCATAAAATCCCACTGGCCCAACTTCAGCCTGCCAATAAGAAAGGGTTCCATCCCCTATCTACTTTCATTTAAGGCCTGTTGTGATATAGAGATCGGCCCAAGTGAAGATCAAGCTCATATTATTTGAAGGTTTAGAAAGAATAAAAGGATTTTTAGGGTAAGGATAGACTTTGTAAATAGAAGAAGAGAAGAAAGGTAAAGGATTCGATTGAAGTGTCAAAAACATACAAAATATACTTTTTTAATAGGGAGAGCAATTTCTTGCACATCCAGGATTATAGGGTTATTTGTGTCAATTACAATGTCAAATATGTTTTTAGGGATAAATATGCTTTTAAAACTTAAGGTGTGTCAATGTAAACTAGTGAGTTGACCCGTTGAGTGTCGTTAGACCCAAACTTCAGGGGATGATGTGAGTACAATTTACTCTATTATTTTTTAGTGTGTGTTTGAAATAATTAAAACATAAAAATAAAGCTTAAGTTGTGCTGGTTACTTAAATAGTCCAGTTAAGTAAAAATTTAAACAAATAAACCAAAAACTGAACTATCATTTTTTTATTTATAATTTGTTAGAAATAAACTCTTGACCAGAAATCTTTGATCACTCAGGCTAGCACCAGCAGTAAGTTCACCAAAATATAACAAAGATTAGCTACCAAATAAAAACCAGAAACTGACTTCTTTTTTGAAATTCCACATTTGATTCATAAAAATATTAGAAAGTAGTGGAAAGAATTGTTAGAGACCAAGTTTTTAATTAAGTGAATTCATAAAAAATTTGAATCCCAATATTAGCTTGAATTTTTTGAGTGATTTGTCTAACGAAATCTTTTTGTTGGTCGTATTTGTAAAGTAAAGGGTCTTAACTTTTTTATATTTCAGCTTAGTGGTCAGTTTATTTAGATCTAAAATATTTTTTATAATTTTTTGGTATTTAGTTGCCGTAAAATATTTATTAATAAACAAAAATAATTTACCCATCAATTTTAAACAATTTATTTTACACGTCCCATCTTAAGTCACATAATCATTCTTAACAAATATTGTTCTTACGCTCCGAGCGTCCCACTACTTATGATTTAATTTAGCTGTTCTCATGCTCCCGTTCTCGAATTTGCTCTCGTTTTATATGACTTAGACTTCCACCCAATACCTCAATCTCGACTTTAATATTTACCAAACACAATATATATATATATATATTATTTGAAAAAAAAAATATTTTTAAAAAAAATATTATATGTCAAAACAAACAAAAAATTGAAACAAGAAAATAAATTTCTGAATAGTTATGTACAGTATATGGAAATTTATCATGATATCAAGGGCACAATTAATGATATTATCTAACACTAGGCAAAAGTTGAGATGAAGCCAATTCACGCATGCTCTCTTCTGTTTAGCCAAAAAGGGAATTTGGTCAAACCATTCTAATTAGAGTGGGTATGGTAAGATTCTAGCTGTTCCATTCTTTTTTATTTACTAGCCGGCATAAACTGGCCATTGCAGATTATATTGCAAGACATTTTTTTTTACCCCTTACATTGCGGAGACATTTACTAGGTTACATTTAGATGTTTAAGGAAATAAAATGTTTGGTTGATTATTTATTTATTTTTTTTCTTTGAGACATTGGAGTATGTGATTAGTCGGGTGTTTCAAATAGTGAGGGGCCACTATATTTTGAATATGTCCGTACGAAAAATATTATTTAAGTTGATGTCTTTGACTTAATGCTACAACATTGAAATACGTGACTAATCCGGTGTTTCAAATAGTGATGGGCCACCGTCATAGTAGGTGGGGGCCATGGGGCCACTACATTTATGGACTTATGGTGTCTTAAGTATGGAAAATGTTATTTAAGCTGATTTGTTAAACCTAATGCTATGACATTGGGTATCTCACTAGTCTAGTCTAGTGTGTCAAACGGTGATTAGTCGTAACAGGTGGGGCAGTACATTTTTTAACATTGGGTGTTTCACATGTGAAAAATGTCATTTAATAGACGTGTTTGACTTAATGCTTATGTTTGGTTGGAGGTAAAAATTATGTTACGTTTGGTATGCAGGAATAGAATGAAATGATCATTCTCATTCTATTGTTTGGTTGTAAATATGAAATGTGTAGGAATGAAATGATAATAACCATTCTAGATGGTGGACGGTGGAAAGCAATAGTAGTGTAGGTGGTGCTGTTGGAAGGCGGCGGTGGTGGCGGCAATGGTGGAAATTGGTGGTAGCAGTGGTGGTGGAAGGTGGCAGTGGTGTTGGTGGAAGGCGGTGGCAATAGTGTGGTGGTTGTAGTGGAAGGAGATAGTGGTGTAACTATAGTGGTGATGGAAGGCGATAGTGGAAGGTGGCGGTGGCAATAGTGTGGTGGAAGGTGGTGGCAGAAGGTGGTGGGCGATGGCGAAAGGTGGTGGCGGAAAGTGGTGGTGGTAGCGATGGTGAAAGGTGGTAGTGGCGGTGGTGGAAGGTGGTGGTGGCGGTGGTGGAAGGTGGTGGTGATGGAAGGTGGTAGAAGGTAATGGTGGTGGTGGAAGGCGATGGCGGCGACGTTGGTGGTTGTTGAAGGCAGCGGCAGTGGTGATGATGGTGAAAGGTGGCGGTGGCAGTGGTGGTGGTGGAAGGCAGCGGTGGTGGTGTAGGGCTATGGCATGACGGTGGTGGAAGGTGGTGATGGTAGTGAAAGGCGGTAGCAGTGGTGGTGGCGGCAGTGGTGATAGGCGATGGTGGCGGTGGTGGTGGAAGGTCGTGAAAGGTAATGGCAGTGGTGGTGGTGGAAGGTGGTTGCGGTAGCAGTGGTGAAAGGCGGTGGCGGTGGCGGTGGTTGGGCAAACGGTGGCGATAACGGTGGTAAAAGGCGGTGGCGGTGGTGGAAAGTGGTGGACGATAGCGAAAGTCAGTGGTGTTAGAAGACAGTGGTAGTGGTGGTGGTAGTGAAAGGCGGAGATAATTGTGGTGGAAGGTAATAGTGACCGGTTTTTAGACTTGGAATATGAAGGTATTTTGAGAAGTCGATTTTTTAAAATAAATTACTTGGGAATGGAATAGTCATTCCATAAGTTTAGTTGTGAAATGGATTTTCATTTCTAGGAATTAATTTTCATTTAAATGGAATGACCATTCTAACTTTAAGTAGCATACCAAACAAATGAATGGTTGGAATGGGCATTCCATTCCATTACATTTCTGTACACCAAACGTAGCATAAGAAGGAATGGATGAGAAGGATGATAAAAGTATTTGATGGGGGTGGGGAAGCTTTGTAGTTTTCTATCCGCCCAAATTAATGGATAATTATCACAAATAAATAATTTGTATTTTTTATCTTTCTAAATATTTGAGATAAACATATAATTTTATATAATGAGAATATAATGGTAAAAATAATATAAAAAATATCTTTCCATTCCTTATTTTTAACCTTCCAAAATATTTGAGATAAACATATAATTTTATATAATGACCTTCCTAAATATTTGAGATAAATATATAATTTTATATAATGATGGTATATTGGTAAAAATTATATAAAAAATATCTTTCCAGTCCTATCAACCGAATAAAAAAAATTAAGTGTCATCCCATTCATAATTTTTACTATTCCTTCAATTCAACTAACAAAAAGTGACAGAAGCACCTTCCATTCATTAGGCGCCTCAGGCCTTATCCATTAATTCCATCTCTTTTTCCATCCATTCAACCATAGTTATTGGATGTGTCATCCATCCCTTTCATCTATTTTTTTAATAACCAAACAAAAGAAACACTAACGAAATTTTTATCTATCTTTATATATGTTTTAAGTGGACTCGTATATATCACTTAAAACATATCTGAGAGGCAAATTCAATAAATTCATTAATAGTTTACTCATAAATAGCATAAATACCCATTAAAAAACCAAAGGAACTCAAGTTATCCTCAAAATCTTGCATAATTTAAAATTGATTTCCACAGCCATTCTTGACCGCCATGAATGAAGCTAGATAATGTAAGCCCTGGATTTTATAGTTAGGATAATTCTCATTTGATCTTTTATAGTTCATGTGATTACATTCCATTCCATTAAAATATATGTAGAGAACTCGATTTAAAGTTTTATACATTTATAATTTGTTAGAAATCAACTCCGAAAATTACGTACACAAAATAAATAACCTCGACATAATATTGTAACAAAAACAAAACTAAATTTCACTTAATAATATTCACATTTCACGACCGTGTTAACATTTTCACTTACTTTTTTATTTTAAAATAAAAATGACACCATCATAATTTAAAATCAAAAATCAATATTATATTTGGAGTTATTTTCAGAAGTAGTGTGCTCACATTATATTTTAATTTTAAAAATTGTAAGATTAAAAAAGATTAAACATGCATTCATGACTCAAATTGAGTCAGAAAATTATTATTGTTATTTTTTGGGTTGGTGAGTTGGACAATTGTCATTAAAAAAAAAGTTGCACAAATATTAATTGCTCAAAATGGTCTCATTTTTTTAATCACTCGAAATGGTCTCATTTTTTTAATCACTCGAAATGGTTCATAAAGTTCACGTGGTTGTCCCAATAGAACTTCCCGCTTTATATTCGATGAAGTTCTACGCCTATCGATTTTCTCTCTCCTCTCTCTGTCTCTGTGCAGAGACTCTCTCTCTAACCCGGTGAAGTTCTGAACCCCTCCAGTCTCTCTCTCTATCTCTAGACTCTCTCTTTCTACATTTCTAGGTATTCTAACAGTCAAACGCGGCGTTTCGACGGAGCTTCCAAGCAAATGTCTGTTCCTTCACAAAAGGCCCGTTCGAATCTCTCTGTATCTGAAAGAAAGAGAGAAATGAGTTAGGGTTTGCTCGTCCTCTCTCCATTTGCATTCATTTGTTGCACGAAGAACCCATGAACGAAGAATAGACCACAAACTACTCAAAGAAAGCACAAATACGGCGAAGCTAGTTGATGAACAAGAAATCTGATCTAAAGATCATCTTAATCGTACTGGGTTGCCCTCTATTTCTTGTTTCAGACCACCCCAAACAACCGATCAACCAGGTAAATCTTTTTTCTACAAATTTTGCCATATATGTGTGTATATATATAGCAAGCTCTCAATTTACTCGTTAAACATAAGTAATGTTGAATATTTAAAGTGGGTTCTCTCAGTTTTTTTTGCTAGATTACATTTTTATGGGTAAAGTAGCCTATGTCTTTCATGGAAGTATCATTTACTAACTGTCTAACTGGAAAGAGAACCCTAAGTACATATAAACACACACACACACACACTTGGCCATTTTCAGAAAGAGTTCCAAACCAACCATTGAGTTTTCTACTCTTTCCCCACTTTGTTCCTCTCAAAGAAACGATATTGAAAAAGCCTAGCTAGGAGCCTAGAACTCGCTGTTCTACAATTTGTGAGCTCCATTTTAATAAGTGATAGTTATTTAATTTTTTATTTTTTCCCTGCCATCAATTCTCTAGAATCGCCTTATCAAGGTTTAACTTTAGCCTAAGGGAAAATAATGATGTTTATCTACACCTTTTTTCATATGAAAAGAATTTGGTTTTGGAAAAACATTTAAAGAAACCATCACATAAATTGAGTTTGGTGGTGTTTGGTTCTTTCTATATGCGTGTGTATGCGTGTAATGTATATAGCAAGCTCTTCATTAACTCGCTAAACATAGGAAATGTTGAAGATTTATAATTGGTTTCTTTCTCAGGTTTTTGCTAGATTATACAAACAGAGATGAGTTCAGCGTCCAGTTTGGGCTCTGAAAGTGCCCAAAACCTCATTTCGATGCTGAGATCAGCCTTTCAGCCTTCGGATTTCGACAAGGTACAACAAATTTTAGTTGCTCGCGAAGAGAGCCTGAAGAGGAATATAAATGATATGTCCAAAGAAATTGAGATTTGGAAGAAACAGTTCGAGTTGATGGAAAAGAAAAAAGATGAATTGGAATCGGCGAAGTTGGAGACCGAAGATGAATTGAAGAAATACAAACGAGAGTGTGATGATCTCAGAGAGCAAGTCATTCGCTCTAAGGAAGATCAAAAGGTTCAGAGTGATAGGGCGAGAAGAGCCGAAGATAAAAATGCAAACCTGTTGAAGGATTCTAAAAAGGCCGAGGCTGATAAGAGGATGCTCGTTTTTCAATTAAACGTTAAGAGCACGGATTTGGAGTGCTCGAATGCGACAAAGAGAAGAGCTGAGGGTGAGATGGAAGCTTGGAAGAAAAAGTTTGGACAGCTCGAACGGCGGCTTTTGCAGTTGGAGGAGGACATTGCAACGTTGATGAGCGGAGTCCCTTTGTCTCTTCAGACCCAGATAAATGAGGCTTTGGAATCACAGCAGCCTGTTTCTGATGAAATAATTGTGGAGAAAGAAACCTGTGATGTTGGCAAACCCCAAAATCAAACAGGAGCCGGAAACAGTGGGCCCAAACAGAGTGTATCAAATTGCCATGAAGAGGTTCAACAAGAGGATATCATAGAGAAAGGCACCTGTGATGATGGGAAATCCCAAAATGAAACAGGTGTTGGTAATAGCAGTACCAACTTGTTAGATACACAAATTAAAGAGAGTGTATCAAATTCCCATGTTTCTGTTACTGATCCAGTAACTGAAATTGATGGTTTACAGTTGTCAGGTATTAACTGCTTCCTTATCACTTTCGGTTTATAAATTAATGTTCATGTTTTAATCTTTGAGGAATTTGAATATTGAATAAGGTAGTCTGAGTGATCCTCTATTACAATTGTTACTGTAGTGATTCGCTAAAGATATTCTGAGCATTATAAACATTGTGAGTTGTAATAGGAGAAATGGTTATGACAATGAATGAAGATTGATAACAGTGTTGAATAAAAGTTTTTTGAAGAGAGGGAAAAACTGTTTGTCCACTATACCTCTGACAAAGAATTGATTTTTGAACTTTCTTGTATATTTTAGATATTTCAATTTGCTTTTGTTAGCTTTAAATCACCCCAGATTTGCATAAAGTATATGCTGGTTCTTCTTTGATGGAGATTTGTACATTGAATTTTCTTGCATTTTAATTTATCAAAAAAAAAAAATCTTGCATTTTAAATGTTTTGATGTGCTTTTTTACCTTTTGAGATCCCCCAAATTTACTTTGAAATATTTTATTAATCTGATATTATAACTACAGAGTATTTTTCCTTACCGTCACCGTTCAATAGTTTTTCCTGTGAGTAGTCGGTTACCCCAACTCTTGCAATAGATCGGGAGCAGGAGCAGCGGGTCAAAGTCTAAATATTTTTGATGGATTTTTTTAATATAAGAATATTTTAAAAATAAAAAGATATTTATCTATAGTCGTTATTATTAATTAATCATATGAAGTGATATATATTTTAACTCAGTCAATTATACAAGAAGTAAAAGCCATCCTATTGGTTAGTATACTTGGCTCATCCCAATAGGTCCGAGGATTGGAAAACTGAACCCCCTAACTTGGGGTTTACATATACACCATAATTGTTGTTATAATAGGAATTGAGAAGGATTTAAAAAAAAATAAAAAATTATATACACATAATACACACACACACACACTCTAGAGACGCTCCCGCTCTCAAAATATTTTAGACATTGGCGCTCTTGCGCTTTATGCAACTTAGGTTTGGTTGCTATCCTGAATCAGCTATATGCAGCAGAGGCAGGGTAAGTCCATTGTAGTTCTACTGGATCAAGTAATTTTTTGTTTTGGTCTTTCATCAGAGCTGGACTGTAGCTCCTGGTTGGGACATAGCAAGCAAGAACTTATTTTCTTTATCATCCATCTACAAGGCCCGCGGCTAGGAGTTTTAGCATAGTAGCACACTCTGCCCCTATCTCAACCAGGACCCCTCTATATGTTTAGTTTTTGTATGTTTGGAAACAAGTAACTTTTTGAAATCATAAAGACAATGCCAGTTCTTTCTTGTATTGATCTATACGTGCATTGCAGGTCCGAATTCAATGAGCAGGGCTTGTGACAATGAAGTTGTCATTAAAAAGGAGTTGGTGCTTGACGTGGAGAGTCTCCAGACCTCTGACAAACTGAAAGGTTCTTCCATGGGAGTTAATAAGAAACCTGAGCCTGCAGTTGTTATTGAGATCAATGACAGCGATGATGAAATCCCCGTAGTAAAGGAAATGAGCAAAAGAAAACGAGCTTCGTGTTCTTATCTCAGTCCAAGTGAGGATGATGATGATAATACCCTAATTTCAAAACGTAGAACAAAGCCAATTAAGCAGTTGATTTATGGGAATAAGACTTCTCCTGGTGATGCCTACAGAGCAATGCCTGATTCTGGCAGTATTGATATAGCAAAAGCTGTCTCCCCTCCAAGGCAAAGACCAGTTCTAATAGGACGATGTCGAGAGAAAGTTGAGGCACAACAAAATGTCAGAAATCCTTTGAGCAAATTTATACCGGATGAAATTAGCTCTGATAGTGAAGACAGCTCCAGTTCAGGAGATGGAACCTGCACTGATTCTGACATGAATAACATGGTTGCAGAGCTCTGGAGAAAGAGAAACAGTGAAAAATGGGCGTTTAAACCTGACATGCTTTTAGCGTTTGAGAGGGATTCTGAACTCTGTATGAATGCAATTTGTGCTCTTTATAGACAGCAAAACTCTACAAAGGAATCCATTAAGGGTCCCTTGTATTCCGAAAACAGAGGATTTAACCAATTTGATGCAATCAGGTATGACCAAAGAGGCAAGGATTACTTTTTTTCTTCATCATTACTACCTACTTTCATTTAGATGAATTTGGATTGTTTCCTACCAATGTTAGTACATTGCATGATAACATATTATGTACCAATTAATTTGTCCTTCTATGGTGAAAGAAAATGTTTTCTTTTTATGCTTTTTTCTAAAAATTACAATTTATTGTAATATTTTATTTATTTATTTATTTTTTGCATTTTCATTTTTATCTAATGAAGAACTCTTGTTGAGTTTGACTTATCAAAAAAAAAAAAAGAAGAACTCTTGTTGAGTTTGTTTATCATGGTATCTTATATGATTGATATTTAAAGAGTAAGTTGTTTTTATTAAATTAACTCCGTTGGAAAGTAAATTATGTTTGCACACAATGTTTGGAAAAGAAAAAGAATTTATGAAAACAAAAAGAAGGATAAAAAGGAAAAAAGCTTATTTATTGCCTCACTCACTCAAACGCTCACATTCACACAAATTTTGGATGTATATTCTTCTTCAATGGATGGATGTTAATTTTAATCATGATCCTTTTAATATCAAAATTTTCTGCGTCATCCGTATTTGAACATACCCTGAATTTTTCTTGAAAGAATGCTAAACAACTTTGATCGTCAGCATGGACGCCTCACCTCTCTCTACATAAACAATTGTGAACTTCACAAAATAAGGACTGAAATTAATAATTCATAGAGTATTTCATTAGTATTGAATTTTAAAAACTTAAACAGGTTATTTACTTAGGTGTCAAGTTTCGAAAGGTGGGCCAACCCAGTGCAAGAGGCTCCTACCATTGTGGGGTTTGGGAAGGTCGAATATGCAGACTTACCTCCGTATGGGGAGAGGTTGTTTCTTGTTTCGAACCCGTGACTTCTAGGTTACAATGGAACAACCTTAGCATTGCTCCAAGGCCCCAAATTTAGAAGGAATAACATGTAAAAGAATAGTTAATGTTTCTCAAATTTTGAGAAATAGTATCATCAATAAATAGTCATGTCTGCCTTAGCTTCTATACGAGAGGATAAAAAGAACATGCATGCATGCATTCGCACACTGCATGTTTTATTTCTTGTCATGTCCTCGACTAGTTTGTTTCCTATTTCTCAAAAAGTTTGTCATGTCATTTCGTCCATTTCAATCCATATCTCGTGTCCATGTTCATACAGTATAGCTTTGGAATCAGGTTTGGCAACCTATGTGTAATTTCAATGAAAGTTTTGTATTTTAGTAATTGAGGTTCGGTATAGTATTATTAATGATCTGTTGCAATTTGGGCATTACTTAGTATTACTCGAATTAAAGTATGGAAGATCTAGGTGGTTGTCACTCCAACTATAATGTTTATATAAAATTTGTTCATCACTGTGATTGTTGCTGTTTTTAGCCAACCTTGTATTGTCTACCCATTAAGTACCCCACCACCCAAAATAATAACAATAATAATAATAAATAAATAAATACTTAAAAAGAAAATGTTATTATGGAATCTTTTTGTACTGTAAGGGAATAGGCTCTTTTGCAATTAATTAGCCCTTGATGGTAATATAATTTTCAAAATAAAGAGGGAGATTATTCAGAAATGAAGGCCCTAAAAGGTTTGTGGAAGTACAATTTGCTTTAAATAATACTTATTAGAAACGAGAAAATAATCTGAATTCCTGTGTAAGTCACTATCGACTAGCAAGCACAATCAGTCCAAACCCCAGAACAAACAAAGTTATATGGGTTAAATACAATGATCTCCCCTGAGGTTTGCCCTAATTACATGGATGAAACTTTTCAAAAATCTTGCATTGACACCCCCCCCCCCCCCCCCCTCACGATTTGTGGCTTATGGACGTTAGATTTTTGTGTGATTTTTTTATTATACCCTGAATAATTTAATAATAAAAGAGTAAAAATTTTTGGAAAATAAAAGATATGTCCATATTTTAATTATATTTATTTTATCTCATCTTTCTCTTCTTTCCTCTCCCTGGTCACTCTCCTCCACCTCTTACACCACCGCCCTCTAACTATGGCCACCACCTCTGACCAGCATCTTCCATCCGCGGTCACCACCTCTCAACCTCCTACCTCCGCCACCCCGGCCACCACCTATCTCCACCACCCTCCAATCGCGGCAACAACCTCTCAACCTGCTACCACCACCACCACCCCCAACCGTGGCCACCACCTCTCTCCACCACCCTCCTAATCATGGCCCCAATTCATCGATCTAATCCAATCCTATTACCAAAATAATAATAATAATAATAAAACAAACCTTCTACGTACTCCTCCATCACCACCACCCCCACCACTGAGCACCATCTCCCTTCCTCTTTTTCATCTTCAAAATTGAAATTCATTTCCTTTCAATCACATACCTAAATCGGTAAACCTGAGTAAACCCATGTAATGTGATATATATATATATATATATATATATATATATATATATATATATATATATGTAACCCTTCAATTGCTTACATAAATGTAACCCCATTAAAGCTTTCAACACAGAAGACCCCTTCATATTGTTTACATAAAATGCATATACATAGATATATTTACCTAGTTGCGTCAGAAAATGGGTCGTTAGTTTCATCAACCTGGGAGATTGATTTTTTGATGGGTCGGCAAATATATTATAAGACCGGAAAAGCCAATCTGAATATTCACGAACATGTATATATGTGTGTATATATGGGTTTATATATATTAGATTCATGTTCTTGTTGAAACTGGGTTTATAACTTTACATATATGGGTTAAACTATTATATATATGGGTCTCTATATATATATGACTTTATATCTTGTTCTGTTTGAAATTTTTTTTTTTCAATTGTGCTGTTGGTGGTGGTGGGTGGAGAGGGAGATAGAGAGGAAGAGAGAAGGGGTGGGCAATTGTGGGTGGAGACGGAAAAATAGAGGTGGGGAGAAGGGTATTTTTGTCCATAAAAATAAATTTTTTTTGGTAATTAAATGTCATTGTAAGGGCAATAAAGTCATTTCAATGGAGGGATGTGTATCTTGGTTAGATCATGCAATTTTTTTTGTAAAGAAGCGTACAATAGTACCAATTTACAAAAAATGATGGAGATATACAAAATTGTGGCAACTATAGAGGAATTAAATTAATGAGTATCTTTGGGAAAGGGTAATAGAATAAAGACTAAGGAAGGAATCTATGGTGTTCGATAACCAATTCGGACTCCTGCCGGGGAGATCAACAATGGAGGCTGTATACCTACTTTGACAATTAGATGAAGAATGTAGGAGTAAGCAACAACACTTGCATATGGTGGTTTTCATAGGCTTGCAAAAAAATGTATGATAGGGTCCCAAGAGATATAATTTGGTAGGCCCTACAAAGAAAACAATTTCCTTTACAATTCATAAATAGTATTCAAGATATGTACATGAATACAAAAACTAAAGTTCATACGACGTGTGGTGACACTAGGGAGTTTCCCATACACGTAGGATTGCACCAAGGATCGGTGCTAAACCCATACGTACTTGCAATGATCTTAGATAAATAACAAGAGAATCCCAAAATGAGATTCCATGTTGCATGATGTTTGCCGATGACATTGTGCTCTTGGATACCTCTAAAGAGAACTTAACAATAAAACTAGAAATGCGAAGAAATGTTCTAGAATCGAATGGATTGAGAATTAGTCGAACTAAAACCAAGTGTATGGAGTGTAAATTTGATAAAGATTTGAAAATTGATAATATAATGATTACACTTCAAAACCAAAAGTTTACCTAAAACAACCCCTTTCGTTATCTAGGATTGATAATACGAGATGGTGGAGAGATAGATAGGGATATAACTAGTAGAATGGTAGGTTGGACAAAATGGAGACAAACAAGTGGGATATTATGTGATAAAAGAATGACACATAGGCTAAAAGGAAAAAATTAGGTTCGTTATGAGACCAACTATGCTATATGGAGCTGAGTGTTGGGCCCTAAAAAAGAAACAGGAATATTGCCTTCATGTAGTGGAAATGAGAATGTTAAGGTGGATGAGTGGAGTTACTAGAAGAGATAGGATCAATAATGAAAGTGTGAGAGAAATTAGTGGTGGCACCCATTATTGAGAAAATTAGAGAAAGTAAACTTAGATGGTTTGTACACGAATATCGGAGACCTAGTGATGCGCCGGTCAAACAAGGAACACTAGTTGTAGTAGGAGGTAAGAGACAGAGAGGCGATAAAAAATAGCATGGGATGAGGTTATTAAAAATTACTTTAAAAAGTTAAATATTGTAGGTGAAATGGCATGTTATAGAAAAGATTGGAGAGAGTTCATGTGGCTGATCCCATTCATATGGGATTAAGGCAAGGATGATGATGATGCAATATTTTGTACTGAGCTAACATATTTTTGGATGGAGGGGGTATTTGTAGCAAGTGCCCAAACCTTGGGGAACTCGGTGCAAGATTTTTGAAAAGTTTCATCCGTGTAATTATGGCAAACCTGAGGGAAGGTTAGTTATTTAACCCAAGCCTACTTGCTGCATACCAATCAGGATTGCCACTTCCAGCTGAAGCTGATTTTTTTAATGTTGTTTTTAGGCTTTATTCAATGTTACATTCATGATTGGTTCGTGTAAGAGCCCGATAACCAATTCAAGCAAGTTATTGTGTTCTCAATATTTTGTAGAAGAAGATATTTATTGTGTGTATAAGCATTATAATATTTGTCCAATATGATTTCCAGTTATGATCTTTTGTTCACCATGGATTTCGTTGAACTTGTCAAAAGTCTATTTTTTTTTCTTAATTATTATTAATATTGATTCTTTCTTCACCCTTTTCCCTTACTACAACTAAACTGAACAAGAGGGTTGCTTGTTGATACTGAAATTTACTCGATCTTGGTCTATATAGTATTTCTATTAAGCCTGCAATACAATTATGGAGCACAAGTGATTTGGTTTTAAGAATTCCCTGGCTTATTTAATGATAAAATCCTTCCATTGAATTTTATTTATTCACAGCTGTTGTGTAATATATATTCTTCTGTATGTTTGTATTGAGTTTCTCGGTTTCTGTTTTACCACGTATTTTTTTTTTCCTTTCAGGGGAACTGCTTTGGCCAAATTTCTTACTGGTGGGGATCCACTAGGTGGGCTGAAGAAATCAGTTTTGGAGTTGCAGCAATATGACCCAAAGGGTCTTGATGATTGTAGAAGACTTGCCAAACATTACGCCACACAGTTGTTTGAGATTTACCGGAGGAAGGAGGATCCTTTCTTCTCTTAGATAAACTCTCACTAGTCTGATCAGAGTGGCATCCGTGGTGATCCCAGAAACAGCTGCAATGGTCTGGGTATGCTTTTTGAGTTTGATACATACTAAGCTCCTGATGCTAGAAGCAGAAACAGCTCCCGGTAGGCTGAGTGTGTTTTTTTTTTTTTTTTTTTTTTGAGTCTGATGTGTATACATATAGAATTAGATATATGGCATGTTTTGTTTCTGATGATATGGTTCTCTCAATCACTCTCTTAATTGCTGGCCATGATAAAAATTTGTGCTAAAAGATGCTGAAGTGTAGTGCCAGTGTTGTGGTGTTTGTATATTCTAACAATCTCTGAATATTTCTTCTTCAATTCTCTTCAATCTCTACACCCTTATAGAAAATTTTAGAAACTAATCTCAAACTTGACGAGGACTCGACACTTGACAGAGTTTTGTCCGGTGAATAAGTTCAATATGTACATGGGGCACTAGGCCCAACAAGACAAAAGACAAAAGACGTTTGGGTTAATTGAGTTTGGCCCAAAACATGAATGGGTTCAGTGGTTCCCTAATGCTAGCAGCCCATTTCCGAAACAAAAATTTAAATGCAAATAGCCGTTGTCGGTTACTATCTGCAATTCTGCATCCATTTCGTGACAAAATTCATTCTGCTCTGGCTCCATTTCTGTATCAATTACCACATACGGTTTTGAAGTTCAATCTGGAGGCATCACAGGAGGTCTCTGTACAGGCGAAGATGAGTTACTCCATTCTTGCAGTGCCCTCCTAACTGAAGATCGGAGCTCAGCCGGAATGGCTTCTATGATCTTGTAGAGTACAGAGTTCTGGGAAGAAGCTGAATTATTGAAAATCCGAGAGTTCCTTTCGCGCCAGATTTGGTAAACACATGCAGATAGGGTCAGGTTTGGGGAGTGAGTGTTTGAACGATTTGGGTTTCCAATGGTGAGAAGTCCAAGTGATAAGAGAGTTCTAGTCAGGTGTTAAGATGAAGAAATTGCATTGCTGTTGTATGAAGGATCAGACGGAGCTCGAGAATCGGCAGGAGAAGAACAGATGGATGTGGTTTTCCGAATTTTACAGGCAAAGGGGACATTCATTTGGGAAGTAGAGATAATATTCATTGCCTATTTTGTGCTTGACAAAAGGTCTAGCTACCTGCCTGAGCTGGTTCCAAGAGCAGTTTTGAGGTATGCTCAATTCCCAAATGCTTCTCTCTTTGATTAGATAAGATTTTGTCCATTGAACAGATGCTCTGTTGGTGGTTGTTCAGTAGAGCACATAGTTGCCTTAGGACTGCGCGTGTTTGATAATTCCAAAGTTTGGAAGCCCAAGTCCTCATGCATTCTTTGGCTTACAGATTGATGACCATGCAATATTTGCCTATTTTTTCTTCAAGCTTGTACCTGAACATTAGGAAGTTCCTGAGTGCACTGTTAATATCAATAATCACGGACTTAGGAAGTAAGAATAGGCATGACCAGTAGGTTTGGTTGCTAATTATCACTGATTTTACAAGTTGGATCCTTCCGGTTATTCTTTCAACTAACTGCTTGCAGTCCGAGGCTTTTAGCCTTGTAGACGTCAATGGAACTCCCAAGTAGACGTCTACGAGGCTATAAGGTACTTGAGTGTAATTTAAGACAATTAGTTCAACAGAAGAAGAGAGGTTCGAGAGAAAAACTGAGATTTTGGAATGATTAATGGTGAGGCCTCAGAGAATGGAAAAGTTGTCGACAGCCTGTTTGAGGGTAGTGACAAAGCCTAAGTCACCATGGCAGAATAAGAAAGCTTAGATGGCTGATTTTGAGGTTCTTACATCTCCAACGGTACCTGAATTTTGAGTTTGAGGAGATGAAGTGTTTGGTGACAGAGGAAAAAATATCCATTGGATCATTGGTATAACAAATGGGAAGGGGGAGTTGGGATCCCCCTGCCTAAGGCCCTTGACTCCTCTAAAATACCCTTGCAGTTCACTGTTCAGGGATATTAAAAAAGGAGGAGAGGAGATGCATTCTTTAACCCGTGCAATGAACGCATTTGGGAAACCAAGGAAAGAAAGGCAGTCAATCAAGAAATCCCACACAGAGTCAAATGCTTTCCTTATATCCAACTTTATGGCACATCTAGGGGCTTTGTTACTGTTGTGATGGCCTCTTAGAAGCTCTTGGGTGAGCGATATGCTGTCATTAATTTTTCTGCCGGAGACAAAGGCTGTTTGGGTGGTTTCTGTGATGAATGGAAGAATTGGTTGGATTTTGAGGGCTAAGAGCTTGGATATGTATTTATAAATTACATTACAACATGATATGGGCCTGTAGTCATTCAATGAAGAAGGGTTAGGATGCTTAGGGACCACGGAAATATAGGTGGAGTTGACTTGTTTGAGTAGGTTGCCATTGCCAAAAAATTCATCGACTGCTCTGGTGATATCATGTCACTGATATCACCGGTGTGTTTTTTTTATTAAAAAATTATCCATTGTAGCTTAATAAGCCATGTGAAACTAGCCTCGACCCTTTGTGCACTGTCTCAAACATGTTTTGTACATTGTCTCGAACCTTCAGTTGAAACTTAAAACTGTGGAAGCAAGCAATCCGTTTCAAATGCACCTAGATTTTGACCTTTTAAGATCCATGATTAATTTCATTAAATCCTAAAATGGCTTGGTTTTTCTATAGATGCATGCTTATTGGATGAATATACAGAAGAATTTTTATAGTTTCCATGACGAATATCAGTTGTGTATTTGGTTAGAAAGGAATCGGATATCCTTTGGAGGGGTGGGGTTTCAATTGTACGGGATAAACCAGATTCTGTTGAGATCATTGTATGGTGTCATAAGCTTATTTTTATTGGTTCTTTGGTTGAAATTTTTGAAGAGACAAATTTTCGTTCTTTGTTGTTGGCATCTGAATATTTTGCTTTTGTATTTTTTGTGTTTATTGGGTTGCAGTCCCTCTTTTACAGCTATAGCAAATTTTTCTTTCCTGATAAAACAAAAGTATATTCTCACATAGAAGGACACAACATTGCCTTCAACCTCAACAAGAATTGGCCACTATAAATATTACAAAGTAAAATAGATTGCATACGGAACATACTGAGATTGAAAATATAAAGAAAAATAGGTAGCGAATCTTGAACCAAATTTAAAGCAATCAGAGAGACCCAAAAAGAAAGATCCTGATAAGGATGCATTAAGCTGTCAAAGAAACTCAAAAGGCTGAACCAAGTTCTTACTTCCTTAGGAAGGAAAAACCAAAAAAAAAAAAAAAAAATCCTCAAGTTTGGGTTGTTTCAAGTTGTAACTCAAAACCTGCTAAATCACGCTTTCCTTGTGATGCTGTGAATTTTTGCTAGCATCTAATGGGCCGTTGCATAATGCAACACTAAACACTTAGGTTGACAAGTGTATAGATGCTAATACGGTTATACCTGAATAAATAATGAAGTATAAAAGGGTCACCTATACTGTACAATGCAAAGTAAAATCAGCTACTGTATTTCTTTTTTCAATGCAAATGAAGATTTTACATTCTAAGATATAACTGCATGTGCTATATTGTTATTTGTCAAATTTTAAAATGTCATGCTGCCATCATGGTGGGAAATCACACCTCCCAAACAAACTCCTCCACTGTTGGGAGAAATCCAGAATTGATTAAAGAATTGACGAATTATATATTAAAAGTACTATTAAAGGATTGAAGAATATATATATATATATTTTCTTAGTTGATTGAAGAATATATATTAAAACTCAATATTCCATCTAAATTTAGGTTGTTGCAGCTTGCAAGTTTGGGTTGTTGCAAGTTGCAACTGAAAACCTATCTATCATGCTTTCCTTCTGCTGTTGTGAATTTTGGTTAGCATCTAATGAGCCGTTGCGTAATGCAACGGTAAAAACTTAGGTTGACAAGTGTTTAGACACTGATGCAGTATAAGAATAGTCATTTTTTTTTCTTCATAATTATAAGAATAGTCACTTCATGCAATAAAATGTTAAAAGTTAGATTTGTCTCCAATCATTTCCTTCCAGTATCCAGAAACTTGCATAGATGGGACTTATTTTTACTTATCATTAAGTACTTCAGTTTATTTACATCATTAAAACATTTTCAGGCTCTGCGAAAAGATAAATGTATTGCATTGATCAAATGATGGAATGTTGCTGAAACTCAGATTCTGAGGAAGTGAGCAGATTTTAGCCCCTGGAAGAATCAGAAACTTTGCAGGGTTGGACAACCTGTGCATTATCAAAGGTAATCACTTTCTGCATTGCAACATATGGTCAACAAGAGAAATCTTTTTCCAGCTAGTAATATACAACAGATTATTCTTGAACATAGATACAGGACATGTGTGCAAGTTCAACTACGCCTACCTTCTAGAGGCAAACTACATTGTTTTTATGGTGGGAAAATGAAACAAAAATTATATGCACATTTTCCTTTTGGAAGAACCTGCAGTATGTATGGAAGTTCTGTATAGGTCTGGCAACTTTGGTTGATTAATGGTGAAAGAAAGATAAACTATGTCTCCTCCGAGTCTGCACTGTGATCTCTTACGTGTCCAATCGGACTCATAAAAGATGGTAAGGGGTTCTCTCTGTTCATCTTTGAACAGCGAGCACAAGAACACTTCGATGAAGATTTAGGCGAATGTCCTTTCGTTGACCGTGATGGTGATCTTGGCAAATGTCCTTTTGGTGAGTCTGTAACCAAATCAAGATGCTTAGATTGGTAGTATTAGTTGTTCCATAATTGCTTTAGAAATAAGAAGATGAAAACGATTTGACCTTTGATTGCAGTTTTGTAATAAGACTAACCTGGACCCTTGCTGGCCTTTACATCTTTCAATTTTTTCTTCAACGAGACTTTCTTCTCTGGAATCACAGAATGATGTGACCTTTGATTGCTTCCTTTCTTCGAGACAACTTTCTTTTCTGGATTTTCAGAAGAAACTGACTTTTTATTTCTTGACACAGTTTTCTTCTCTGAAATATCAGAACAAACTGACTTTTGATCACATGCTATTGTTGTTGTTGTTGAAGTTTTCTTCTCTTGACACTCGGAACAAACTGATTTTTGATTGTTTTCTGATATTGGTGAAGTTGCCTGCTCTGGATTATCAGAACAAATTGACTTTTTATTGTTTGCTGTTGTTGATGGAGTTCCCTTCTCAGGAAACTCAGAAATGGCTGGTGTCCGATCAACTATTGATGTCGATAAAGTTTTCCTCTCTTCAGGCTCAGAACCAATTGACACTTGATCAGCTGCTATTGTGGACAAACTATTCTTCCTTGGGATCTCAGAAGCAACTGAGGTTTGATCAGCTTCTGTTGTTGGCAACATTTTTCTCTCTGGATCACCTGCTGTAGTTGACAAAGTTTTCCTCCCAGAATTCTCAGAACCAACTGACATTTGATCGAATTTCCTCCATGGAGTCTCAGAACCAACTGAACTTTGATCGAATTTCCTCCCTGGAGTCTCAGAACCAACTGACCTTTGGTCAAGTTTCCTCCATGGGAATTCAGAACGGACTGACCTTTGATCAAATCCTTTCGATGATAACATTCTTCCCAGTGGAGCTTCTGAACAAACGGACCTTTGATCCTCTCTAAATCTTGAAAAAGGTCTCCTTTCAGGAAAGTCGGAACAAACTGATCTTTCATCAACTGCCAGAAACGGATCTTCCATGGCAACCCCATTCTCATCCCCATTAAAAGATGATGTTTCATTTGCTAAATCCCAACCCTTGTCTCTAAATCTCCCAGAAGTCTTCTCCTTCTCCACAAGTCTATAAGCACACATCTGAAAAGGAATTTGTGAGATTGCTGCCAAATCAGGATTTCCCTCTTCAGGGAACTTCTTTGAATACCCTGCTTCAATGTCACAGAAATCTACAAGTGGTGGCGGTGCTTCTGGCTGACCGTGATCAGGATTTATCACGAGACACTTCTTGATGTAACGCAAAATCCTGCATACGGATGAGAAACTTGGGCGGTAGTTTGGGTCAGCTTGCCAACATTTTCTTGTTATGTTTGCAAGGTATTTCGGCGTAGTGTATGGGAAGAGAGGCCTCTCCCCTGCCCTTATGTTTCTGCTCATTTTGTCATCTTGAAGATGAGCTTCTTCAAATGGAACTTTCCCAGTCAGAAGCTCGAAACAAAGCATGCCAAAGCTGTAGACATCAGCTTTCTCAGTGTACATTGAACTACATTTATTACCTGGCTGTTCTTGCTCAGCCAGAACTTCTGGTGCATACCATATAACAGGGTTGTCCGAATTCTGGTTTGGAGAATTTCTGTACCTCTTGATGGATGTTAAGCCGAAACCAGTTATTTTTGCATAAAAGTAACCTCCAACTGGTGCATTCCTCGCTTTAATAAGGACATTAGACGGGTTCAAACATCCGTGATAAATCTTCTGAGAGTGAAGGTACTCCATACCTCTCGCGATCTGAAGCATAACATCAACCATAACTGGAAGAGAGAACGGAATGCGCTTCCTTTGTCCACAATTCTCTTTTATGAAGGTACTAAGATTCTTGCTCATCAGCTCCATAATAAGAAAACCCTCTTTCTTTTCCTCATCATAGAATCCACAAAGGTATTGCATTATGTTGGGGTGTGAAAGAGACAGAACCAGAGAAATCTCATTAGTTAGTGGTTCAATCTCCCCAAAGAATTGTTTCAAAGCAAAAGTCTCTCCCAGCCACTGGATCTCCTTAATCCGGCTTGCCCCGGATCCCAACCTTCGCTTCACAAAATAATCTTTTGCTCCTACTAAGATCCAACTGGGCAAAAGCTTCTCATTTGATGGTTCCGAACCATTTAATTTCTTAAGCAGTAGGTCCCCAAGCTTCTGCTCATGCTTTGCCAAAGTGGCTGGTACCAAACTTTTCTTCTCCCTCAGTGTTTCGAGAAGCAGCCATCGATCTTCTCTCCAAGCTGTCTCCAACCGGCTGCATATCTCTCGATGGACTAAGTACTGCCTCCCATACTTCCACTGAAAGAGCTTCGGGTCATTCCACTCCTCTTCGTACTTTCTCATGAGCACCTGTCTCCTCCTCTGCATGTCATCTAGGTCTAAACCCGAGATTTCTCCAGCAGTCTCAATGGCCTCGATGACAATAGGGAAGCAACAATACATGTTGTGAATGTGGAACTCGACACAGTCCTTGTTCTGATGGAGACTAATTGCCTTGCCCCACCAGTCTCTGATGTCCAAGCATTGTCTGATGTAGAGTTCACCTTCCTTGAAGATCCTGTAAAGCTCTCTCATAGGGTGTTCAAGTGCTTTCCATTTCATGTTCTTCTCTTCTAGTCTCAGGTTTCTTCTGATTTCTTCTGCAATAGTTTCGAAGGCCAAGCTATACATATCAAGCAGCAAACAACACTGCCTTTGATTGACTGAAATGTCATCTTTCAACACCATAAGTGCCTTCAAACTACCCAAAACCTCTCCAACCTGCCGAAACTGATCCATTCCAGCTTTCAGAAACAAAATTCACGTAAAAATTCACGCCAAATCCTTACGATACAACGCCACCAAATTCTGCAGATTTCAACACCGCAGCCTAGCCTAGCATGAAAAGAAAAATACACGATCAGTAATGACAAAGCAGCAAAGGAAAAGAGGCAACACCACAGCCTAGCCTAGCCTAGCACGGTACTCCCGGGGTATTCTAAAATTTTCCCAAAGGGGGAGGGAGGGAAGAAAATAATTGTTATAGGAAGCAATGTAATGGGTAAAGGGCTAGTTCAGTGCACGAAGTTCCGTCATTGCGGTATCTGAAGAGGATTAGCGGGATCTAGAGAGGCGGTATATAACCTTAAACAAGGCATATATATGCTTAGACAAATAGAGTCATTCTAATATCAATTATGTTAATAATTCAATATATTATAAGAAATGAAAGGAAGAAGAGATTGAATGAATGAATGAATAATAATTCACACTGATATCAATGTTTTTTAGCTATGAAATGGATCATAGGAAAATGAAAACAAGGCACATATATTATTATACATGATCTAACAAATTCATTCTAAAGTCATATATGACACATAAAATCAAAGCGCACACACAATTATAATGATAATAGGACTAATCTGTACCTTCATCTACCAAATTATCAATCAGTCGCTGAATTCTATTGGATAGCTAACAATCCAATAGAATTCAGCAAAATCCATCGCCATCCAGTCAAAAAAAACCAGCAGAACCAATATGGGTATTGCAAATGAAGATCCAAATTTCCACCAAACTCTTGATTGTGAATCAGAAAAATAGATAAAATAACCAGCCAAAGTAGTGGTATCAAAAAGCACCTGAAACAACCCAAAAAAGTGGATAGATACAGAGGAAGGTGTATATCTATAGATGACAATGGTTAGAACCTGAAGAAAAGGAAACGGAAATTCCAAGGAAAAAATCGGAGGTTGGGTCAAAATCAAAACAAAGAACTTTCTTATTTGACAAAAAAGTTCGTATCTTGACCTTCTCGGGAAAAAAAAAAAAATGGTTTCTATTTTTCTTTTTTGATTGTCGGCTTCTTTGGAATTGAAGTCTGTGACCGTTCAAAAGTCCGTTTCTTTTGGGGTCTATTTTCTTAAATATATATGTTCCCGCGAGTTACGTTCTCTGCTTTGCCATAACTGCTCGCACGAAAAACCACGTCGTACTAAGTTGTGATAACCATGATGATAATTGCCAAACATGACAATAATCAATAATAGAATAAGCTATAAAAAGTAAAATACAAAAAGAAATTCGATAAAGAAAAACGCTAAGTCACACAGGGTACAAAGAACGCAGGGGCGGGAGTGTGCGCGGAGCTATAGAGCGGCATCTGTTTAAAAGAGTTATATGACTTAGATCATGTGTATGTGTGTCACTCGAGCACGTTGAAAGATCAACTTGGATTAAAGCGAGTTATAAATTTTTTTAATCCGAACTCAAAACCTAGTCAAGTTCAATTTATTTTTAATTTTTTAAACTTGAGTTGAATTTGCGTTTGCAATTTCGATCTTTCAACTCAGGCGGGGACGAAAATAATCTAAAAACAATTCATTGCTAGGGATGAAAATACATATATATAATCCATTCATTATGGTTTGTTAAGTTTTACACTTCGGAATGGGCTTGAGTTGGACTTTGGACTACCCTACTGAGTAATTCAAGTCCGAAATGAAATCGAATTCTTACTTTTCATCCCAAATTGGGATAGATTTACAATTTACGTAGCCCAAGCCCAAAATTATTCGGGCTGGGCTCAGGTTGGAGCCATCCGTTTTGCCGGCCTAAGAATGTGCCCCATCAATCTTCATGTATTTAATACATGAGAGGTCGAATATCTCAAATCTATTTATTTCATTTTGTCTAATAATTAAGAGGAGTCAAAATATCCATGCATGTCTTTTTCTTTTTTCCTTTTCTATTTTCAAGTATGGTCCCTTCAATCTTCATCGTCTGAAAACTTTCAACCGCACTCTCATATTCATACTTATTGCACACATTTTTTTTCTTTTTTTTTTGTGTTTAGGCTTTGTCCGACTAGTCCACGAGACTCGAGTGAAAAGCCCCCTACATGAATTGAATACAAACTACAGACTTCTTCATTTCCTATTCTATACATTTCCACAAGTAATAAAAAATCATGTGCAAAAAAGCCAATAATATCTTGCCATTTTCTCTTCCTGTCATCATATTTTTTTTTTTTGCTCTCTTTTCCATCTTATTAATTTCCTGCCATAAAATAATGAAATTAAACTTCTTCAAAACTTCATTTGGTGGTGGTGTTTTCATCTTAGGGCTTTAAAAAGTAGTAAAGCATACCAGGATCCTAAAACTCATTTGGTGGTGGACTCAGGCTAGTTAACAGTTCGGTTTGTATTTTTATTTGTTTTATTCCTAAAACTCATTTTACGCTCACGAAAATGCATTTTATTTTAAAATATAACCTGAAAATATATATTATATTTGGTCCACATACAAAACTTCAAAACTTTTAATCTCTTGCACATTATAATGCCCAGCCCAAAATAAATATAACTTTTAAGCCTAACCTTGGTTTTAAAAAAGGCCCAACTAACCCAACTAATTTGGTCCTTTTAAAAAAAACCAAAACCCAACACTAATTTGTTAACACCTAAAATATGATCCAAAGTAACTATGCCACGTGGTCGAAAAACCTGATATTTGAGCTATGGATTAGCCCACGATCGTCAGGGCGAAGGATTAATTTTTAATCATGGTGGCTGGAATTAAGTCGAGATTAAAGAAGAATGGAATTCTTGACTGAGATAAGATGTTGAGCTCATGGCTAACAATGGCCAAGGGATCTCGGTCACTAAAGGCTGACGGAGGTCTATCGACCACTAGGCTGACGAAGGTCCATCGATCACTAGATTGACTGAGGTCTATCGATTACTAAACTGACGGAGGTCCATTGACCACTAGATTGATAGAGGTCTTATCGACCACTATGGTTGATGGAGGTCCATGGATCATTATGACTGAAGAAAGTTTCTCAACCATCATGACCTGAGATTTTCTATGGTCATGGTCAAGAGTTTCAGTCATTATGACCTAAGAAAATCTCTCGACCAACCATGGTCGACAGTTTCTACCAATGATCGAGAGTACACCTAATTGATGGACAAGCTCAGTTTAAGATGGATCTAATAGTTCTTTGGGTCATAATCACTTGAATAATCTTTGGTGTAATTCAAATAAAAACCGGTTGTGAATCCCAATATTTCAAGAACCCAATAAGTCAGGTCTAGAAGCTTAAAGAAAACTTGAAATAGAAAAAGGATAACTTGACCATGTCAGAGGTCCAGAGATTCAGAACTACAGATGGAGGTTCTCACCTACATTTGATGAAGAAAGTCAAAATTGTTAGTAATCAGATGATTCCAAGCCAATGTACAAATCAAGCCAAGCATTACAGATGCATAAAGTTGAAAATGGCTTGAAGACCAAAATCATCAAACTTGAAAGAAGATGTGCCATTTAGTCAAAAATACTATGTTAGACATATTTGTATCTGCCCATAGAGAGATGTGCAAGTCAGTCAACCTGACCAGCTCAACAAGATGGTTAAAAGAAGTCATTTTCAGCTTGCAACCAATTAATTTCTAGAGAAACGGTTTGAAAGGGACAACACTAGGTGAAGGCTTCTATAAATACCCACTCAAGTCTCACAAGGAGGGGTCTAGGACCATATTTAAAGTTCAGGCCTTTAGAATTCATATCACTTAGCACATAGTTTTTATTTGCTCAAGTTCAGTTTATTATTTTCAATCAAGAGTTTGTGATTCATTCATCATTGTAATCAGTCAAGTTCAATGAAGAAAGGTTTGCAGATTCAGGTAAATTTATTGTCCAATTAATATTGCTTCTAATAGATATCTATCTTGAATGTTTAAAGTCCTTTTTTAAAGGCAATAGCAACTTTAAGGAGAGGGTTATTCCTACTCTCCAACTTTCGCTTGAATCACATTAGGTCGGTAACCCGACTCGATAGGAATAATTTGGCAAGAAATATTCGAGTCCATCAGGACTTTGGCACGCCCGCATTTTAGGTCAGCCATTCATTAGCCAGCGACCTCAGATCACTTTGTGAGCTAAACATAATTGAAGTCCATAAATAACCCAAGCACATCACACACACACACACACACACACACACACACAATATATATATACACACAAATACATACACTTGTATCTAACCCTAATCAGTTTCTAGATTCCACTGCCTAATCAGGGAGTATATAACGCTCCTATCTTTGATGATGCTCACCGGTGATGGCTCTCAAGAATCTCTATTAACTTTCAGTTGTCATCTCCCTTCATCAGTTACAAAATTAAATGAACATAATTATTAATATCAATATCAATATGGTAACTGATGTTTTCCTCTAACTGACTCATAAGCTTCCATCATTAAATATATTATTTAATCCTTCATAAATAAATTGTAACTACTACCTTGGGTTGCTTAATAAAATACCTTATAGAAAATGTCACTCTACTGTGGACATACACGAGTTTACAGAGAATGCCACTCTATGGATACAAATTGTTGAATCTTGCTTAGTTGAAACCTGGAGATAGTGCTGTCATTTAATATTCCGATTGTACATAGGAGAGGCTTCAACTATGCTGAATTTGGCTTAGTTAAATCTTGGAGATAGTGTTGCCATTTAATATTCCAATTGTACATAGGAGAGGCTTCAACTATCTTCAAGAAGTAACTATGCGCCTTTATGCCCTGATTTGAAATTATATTTAATTTATTTAATTATATTTTTTAGAATATTATTATTTATCACATATTTATATTTATAAGATTATCTCCTCTTATATTGGATATATCGTTATTTATGTGATCTGGTTCTAACAATAACTTTGAGATTACATATATTTTCTTTAATTCAAATCTTTTATTAAATCGTTCAAAGTGATTATGGACTTATTTCAAAATTTTGTGGAGTGTAAAGCTTGTTCTCTACGGCTCCGTTTGACATGCGTTTTGTTTCTGCTGTTTTTGTTTTAAAGCTGCTACAATGTTGATTTTAGCAACAAAAACATGTTTGGTGCGGCCTTATTTTATTTTACACAGTGCTAAAACACTTTGTGAACAGTGACCCAAAACCAAAACACCAAAAAGTTATTTTTTCTTGTTTTGACAACTATTTATGGTCCAAAACTAACATTTTCACAGCAAAACATTGTTCCCAAACGTGCTTTCGATTGTTTTTCCAAAACACTCCTACAACAAAAACACTGTTTCTGTTTTAGCCAAAAATAAAACGTCTAAAATAAAGCGCATGCCAAACGGGTTATACATCTTTCAATTTTTAGTTGTGTGGCAACGGGTTATACATCTCTCAATTTTTAGTTGTGCGGCATCGTCGTCAATATCTTTCATCCAAGTTGGTTACGAGCCAGACTTATCCTTTTTGTCTTTATTTCTCTCTAATAAATTTCTCTCTCATTGTTGGCTGTCCACCAATTTTATCAAAGAGCTGAGCTCGAGCTTTGTTAAATCTAGATGAGCCAAGCTCGGATGTTATTTTTAGAACTCGATTCGAGCTTAAACACATTTGTTGTTTGACTGATTAATCAAGCTCAACCGCATCACTACTTGGCTAGTCTCATTTACAACCTCATGGTGGGTATGCAGTTTACTCAACAACTTAAACTTTTGGGTCATAATCGTTTAGCCTATTATGAGTGATATTAGAGTTAAACTCAATTTTTAATCCGGTGTCACTCCATATGTGTACAATGAGTATAGGCCTGACTCGTTACAATCATTACAACTAGCCTTTACAAGCATACACTATAACAAATTGTAGTTTAAACTACAGATTATTTACAACGAACCCACCTAGCTCGTTGTAAAAAGTAATTTTTAATAGGAAACCCATATCGCCCAAACAAATTGTAGTTTTAACTACAGGTTATTTATAGCAAACCTGACTAGCTCGCCGGAAAAAGTTTTTTTTAATGGCGGGCTAGCATAGCCCATCGTAAAAAGTTATTTTTAATAAAGAACCTGCATAACCTGTCGTCGAAAAGTTTTCCATGACGGGTTATAGTTATATGAGATCTTACTTTGTGTCATTTCATCTTGGGTTGCGTTATGTGCCATTACATATTGTGTCATTACATTGCTTATAAAATAATTTTTTATTGCCTATGCAATAACTACATTACATCGCTTATGCAACAACAAAATTTTTATGTATTCGTTGTACTAGGATGTAGTGTGTTGCACTAGCAATCTATATGCAGCATAAGATCAAGACCCATAACTCTCTCCACAATAAGGGATCCAAATTCATAGTTATATATTGGGTATATTACATTGACTTTGTTGTCAAATGTGATACCCCTCGATTCTAGAGCCACGGGTGATCAAGTCCGAGCACAGATTCGAGGGATACCAGACAATTAATATGTAAACAAGTAAGAGTACAAAATAATAAAAAATAAAATAATGCTGTAACGACCAAGCTCTTCTTGAATCCGGATCATTAAACGGGTCCTTACCCGACCCAAAAACGTCCGAGGGTAATACGGTCATTTCACGTTAAATTTACATATCAAGGTCCGAAAAGGGCAAGATGGTAATTTGCCATATTTCAATAAATTAAGATTCAAAGGACGTAATAGTCATTTACGTGAATCACATAATAAATAAAGTGAGGTTCGGGGCAATATAGTCCTTTCGGTGGTGAAAATATAATTATTGCATTTTAGTGGGTCATAAAATAATTACGTGTAACCTCACTGGGGTGCCAAAGTGTAATTTAAGAATTTAAAATAGTAATTACATGTGAGACAGAAACCGATCCACGTATATACATTATACGACTGGTTTGGGCTATGAACAGTGGGAAAGCCCACTGTATGGAAGCCATACATCGACTGGTTTGCAACGTGAGCCACAATGACTCACAGTAAAGATATCGGTCGACGTATGGGAAGCACACGTCGACCGGTTCTGGGAAACTCTCACTTCTTTTCCCATTGTCCAGTGATAATCCAAATACACCAACATTGGTAATTTAACCACCCTCGCCACTACACTTACGTGTAATTTTAAATACATTTCAACACTAAATTGCAATAATAACAACCACGTTGTTAACGTAATTTACCACACGTTAGTTAAAATATACAAACTGATTTTGAGTGAGTAAAACTTAATTACATTCTCTCAAATAACCATATACACAATGAACCTCAATACATCACACATTGCAAAATAATACACCTTGAGTTAGTATTTTACAAAATTAGGTTCATTTACAAAAGATATAAAAAAGGGCATTTCTCTACTCCAAGTAAGGCTAAGTTGGATTACCATCGGCTACTTCTTTTCCATGACCTGAAAAATGTAGAATATGATGGGGTGAACAATATGCTCAGTAGGTGACACTTAAGACACGTCTCTTGTGTCTCCGTGAATCCAAGCAAAGAATAGAGCGATAGGAATTGGGGTCATACAAAGTCGGGAAAATACAACATCATATCCGAGCTCAACATTAACAATATAATGCAATGGAATGTAATGCATGTCAATGTCACTCCCCATTTTCAAAACCATTCATCCATCACTTTCCAAATTGTTATTGTAACCCCCTTTGGTGACTCCGCAGTGCCGAGAGAAGGATTGGCTACTGTCCCTGACCTTTGGTGACTCCGCAGCGTCATTATAGGGCCCAGATAGCTCAACCACGCTAGGGCAATCTCCCTAGCCTCTAGGTTACATTAACCTACCGGCCCGTTGGTGACTCCGCAACGACCGGGTTTTATCAAAACACTTTCATCAATATACTTTCTCAAAACTCCCCTTTTTCATTTCAAAATCAATTCTTCCCATTTCTTGCCCAATGTAAATGTATAGATGCATTTATGTCATGCCAATATACTCATCATTACACAACCAACTCAATTCAAGTAAGTAAGGCATAATTTCACAAGAATTTCTCAAGAAATTTCAACATGTTCTTATGCAACAATACATCTAGCATAACGAACATATATAAATCATCACATAGGCAAATTTTCCACATAAAACATTAATTACAAGCTCTCACATACCCACATACACATGTTCTAACTACTTTTAAACTACAACTAGCACAAATAAGCATGTCTTGCAACAATTTAGAAGATGTAATTCACATAGGAGTAAGAAAATTGTGGATTAAGAGCCCCTACCTTGATTTTGAGCAAATCCTTTAAAATGGGCCAAGAATTTCGAAAATGCTAGGAAGCTCCAAATCTAAAATTGTTGGTATGAACGCGTTGAGTTCGTTGTGAGCTTCGTTTTACCTCAAACGACACTTAAATCCACCAAGAAATGGAGGAGAAATCAAGCTTCAAAGGTTTCTTCTAAAAAGAAAAGAAAAATGGAAGAAAAATGAGAGAGGGAAGAAACTAGCGGGGAGAGAGAAAAAATGAGGGGAAAAAGAATGGTTTTTAGACCATTTAAGCCTTAGTGGTGGGTCCCGCCAATTCTTTTTTATTTCCTCTTTTTCTTTTACACCAATTTCTACTTCACACAAATAAAAATGCACCACTTACAAATACCACTCAACCCACATAAATTAAAATGCACAAATGCAAATGGACCCAACCACAATCCCGTGCGCCAAATGTGAAAAGACTAAAATGCCCTTACGGTGACAAAAATTTCTAAAAAAAAAAAAATGAGAAATGCTGAAAATTGGAAACGTTACAAATACGCTAAAAAGAATTCTAAATATAAAAATCCTCCAAAATAATAGATTAATATAATTTAATCTTTTCAATTCGTACAACTCGGGAATCCATCCAGTGGACCCTTAATAATCCAAAATGAAAATAAATTACAGAACCAACATCCAAACTATAATATGAAAGGAAGTCCTACGTAGTCGGAAGAGTGAGTGACTGTATCTGCCTCATCACGATCAAATTCTAAGCCTGGTACTGACGAATACCTGAAAAAAACAGAGTGGGTTAGGCCACATGCAAGTCCCATCTTACTATAATCCATACATAAACCTGATAAGTAGATACATCCTAGATAGCTCGACAATAACTAAATAGTCGATAAAGATATAGATACATACTATAGGATGCTCACTAGCCTATAGTTATCACACGTGAGTAGGAGGTAACACGCAAAACGCACATAGCGTAGTTATGCACACCTAGACCTACCAGGGAACATCATTAGGTCCAGTTATCCATCTGAGGTGATATACGCACCCTAACTGTGAACAGGAGACTCAAGCTCATATCATAGTATCATATATATATATATATATATATATATATATATATTTCCTGATACAGAAAAATAAAACAAACATTTGTTATGTCGTTCAACTGTTTTAGTTGACAGGACATGCATCCATGTAGGATTGAACTGTTTTAGTTAATCCATTTCGTATGTATGAAGGGGTAGGACTTAGCGTTCTGATCTAATCCATCCCTAATATGCCGCCGTCCTATACCGGTACTTATAATGCATATGATTCATAAATGATGCAGAATCATTCAAGCATCAAATCCATCCAAAGCCATACATAATAGAAATCAAATATAAACAAGATCCTATTATGCATCCAGTATATGATTATAATCATAGAACCTCCGTTTAAATTGCTAAAGTAATAATAAACAATTTAAGCTATCCATATCCGCATAATTGACAGAACAGAAATTAAAACAGTTCATCAATTAACATCCATATCATGGTATAATGATATTCAGAATTATGAACTGAGCGCATTATACTATAATTACAAAAATACTTTCATACTAATCCATTTAATTTGCTAAATCAAAACCAGCAAATAAATCCTCCTTCAATCCTTGACGGCATGCCAATTTCTATTTAAATTTCACGACGCCCATTTAATCATTAACTATAAAACCTGTGCAAGACATAATGACACTCAGAAGTCTAAACTTCACATTATATAAAATCCCAATGGTGTTTTATACTAATCCATTTAAATTGATTAAAACAAAATCAGTGAGTAAAACTTCCTCAACTCCTGACAGCATGTAAATTAATATCTAAATTTCATGACGTCCCTTCCCAGATCATACACCCACATTCCTGGGCCTTAATTATGTCATATATATCTTTGATATAAAATCCCAAAACTATATTTCATTCCAGTCTATTCAATTGGTTAAACAACCTAGAAACTAAGTTTTCCTCCTTCCTGGACAGCATGCACATTAATCTTTAAATATTCATGATGTCCCTTAATGTTAGCACACTAGCATATACTAACCATTTCCAGGTTTTAACAGGTTAATTTTACACATTTAAAACCCTACCTCACTTTCCAGAAACTGCATTTAGGCCCCTGGAACCCAAAAACCTTTTGAAAAACCCCCGTAGGAGTGAACCAACAAGGGAGCCGGCTCTCCCATCATAGGAGCCAGCTCTTAGGCTTCCAAAGCCGGCTCTCCCACATGGAGAGCCGGCTCTCTCACCTAGGGAGCCGGCTCCCTCCCTTAGGGAGCCGGCTCTTTCCCTGAGAGCCCTTCTTTGCTTCGTCCGTTCGTCTTCTTCGCTTCTGGCGAAGTTACCAGTCTCTGTCCCAATTGTTTTTAAATTTCTTAGGGTCCAATTTAAATTCAAACAGTCTTAGAAACTCCTCACATTCCCTTATGATTTAATTTACCAAATTTTAAAACCAACTTGAAACAATTTATGCAAAAGAAAAAATTTCAATTACATAACGTAAAATAGTTATCAGTCTATTTATCATGCATAAACATCCGTTTTAAAATAAAAGTAAATTCCTGGAGACAATATAGAATGCACAGAATATAAGTTTACAAGAAGAAGATAGAACAAAACTTGCCTTTAGGTTTTGGTTTGAAACCTTTCAACGTCGTCTCTAAATTCTCCGAGGACTGCCGACCACCGCTAAACCTCCTACTGCTCGGTTCAATTCCACAAGCCATCTATTCCTTCCTCCTTGATACGACCTTCAGTCCACGACTGAAATCCTAACTGGTGGTTCTCACAGTTTCCTCTCAAGCTCCCTCTGTTTTCCTCTCAAAAACCATCCCGTGTGCCTCTGTTTTCCCTCTTAAGAACTATTACGTGCATAGGGTTTTCTAACCCTAGCAGACATATATTGTTCTATATATATAGGCTGCTATTAACCCTACCTCTAATTCCAACCAACCTATACGTCAGCTAGTCCATCGTCATAAAAGAAACCTTAAACCTAAACTATATAAACGATCATAAAATCTAAACCAATTAAGTCATATAAAACAGAGTCATTTAAACCACCAATTAATCAAATAATTAAATTAAATCACAATAATATAATTAAAGTAAAACAAATAAACAATTACAATTAAACAATTAATTTAAAAGAAATACACAATTAACCAATTAAATCAATTAAACATAAAAACACGTAGCCACGTAAACAACTAAATATGCCCAAGAAATCAAATTTAAATTTCAATTTTATCCTTTTGAAACTAGGGGTATTACATCAAATAACAAATGTAAATGTAAACAGTTCTTTTTGGATGGATGAAAATATAAATGTGGATACTTATTTTAAGATGGATAGAGTAAAACAAAGGGAATGTCCCTATTATTTAGGCACTTTGTAAAGGAGATGAGGTTAGTAGATGCGTTTGGTGTGCAGGAATACAAGTGGGAATGGAATGATCATTCTTATTCTATTGTCTGGTTGTAAATATGAAATATATAGGAATTGAATGATAATAATCATTCTATTATTTGATTGGACCAATTTAAAATTTAGAATGAAATAAATTTCAAATTAAGTTATCCAAAATATCCCTCTTTGTAACAAATAAATTAAATTAATAAAATGACATTTTTCTATAATTTTTTTAAAATAAATGGTGGCAGTGGATGTGGTGGATGGTGGTGACAATGGCAGTGGAAGAGGAAAACGGTAGTGTTGTAGGTGGCAGAGGTGACAATGGTGGAAAAAGGCGGCAGCAGTAGAAGGCGGTGGCAGTAGTGTGGTGGTGGTGGTGAAAGGATATAATGGTGGTGGTGAAAGGAGATAGTGGTGGAAACTAATGGAGGTGACTATCGTGGTGGTGGAAGGCGGTGGCAGCGGTGGTGATGGAAGGTGGTGGTGGTAGTGGAAGGGGATTGCGATGGCGGTGGTGTTGGTGAAATGCGGTGGCAGTGGTGGAAGGTGATGGCGGTGGGGTTGGTGAAAGACGGTGGTTGGTGAAATGCGGTGGCGGTGGAGGTGACGGAAGACAATTATGGTGGTGGAAGGCAGTTGGGGTAGTGTTGGTGAAAGACGGTGAGTTGGTGGAAGATGATGGCGGTGGCAGTGGTGGTGGTGAAAGGGGGTGGCGGCGGTGGTGGTGGCTGCGTTGGAAGGCAGTAGTGGTGGAAGGCGGCGGCGGTGGTGGTGATGGAAGGTAGTGGCGGTGATGGAAGGTGGTCGCAATAGTGGTGGTGTTGGCGGCGGCGGTGATGGAAGGTGGTCGCAGTAGTGAAAGGCGATGGTGGCTGCGGCGGTGGTTGCGGCAAAGGATGGCGGTGTAGGTTGAGAGCGGTGGGCATTGGTAAAAGTTGATGGCGGTGGTGGTGGAAGGCTGTGGTAGTGGTGGAAGTGGTGGTCGTGGTGAAAGGCGAATGCGGTTGTGGTGATTGTTGGTGGTGGTAGTGGTGAAAGTTGGTGGCAGTGGTTAGTGGTGATGGTGGTGAAAGGTGGAGGTGGTTTAGACTTGAACATGATGAATTTTTTGGGAAGTTGATTTTTTACAAAATTTACTTGGGAATGGAATAGTCATTCCGTCATTCCATAGGTTTAGTTGTGGAATGGATTTTCATTCCAATAGAATAACCATTTCCACTTTAAATCGCATACCAAATAAAGGAATGATTGAAGTGGGCATTCCATTTCTGTACACCAAACGCAACATTAGGAGTTAGTGAGGAAGAGAGGGTGCAAGGTTCAAATATGAACTCTTGAATACGGAAAACAACCCAATTACTGAGATAACAAGACACTTGCATGAAGAGCGTACTCGTGTAGAAGTTAAAAAAAATGTTTCGCGCGGTGCTATTTTGGATTCTCGCAAAGACATTTCATCCATGCTACCCAAACACGGTACATTATCGATACAAACTCTGGTACGTCTCTCAATCGTTGATACCGAACACTTTACATCACAGTATCATCGATAAATTTTAGTAATTTTACGGTTAGTCTCACATGCCTCAATCCATTTTCATCCTTTTCTCTTTCTCTCGTTTCACAACCATCGCCTTCTGCCGTCTGCCTTCCACCACTTTCCTAACCCTCTCTCGGCTCATCATTCTCTTTGGTACGAAGCAACTTTCTCCAATTTGCTCTAATTCATTGTACATTTGCAGTATATAACTTTTATAAATTAATACCCGATATATTAATGATCTCTTTTAAATAATAAATTGTGCTAGTAATTTTGTTAAATTTATAAGATAATACATTTCATTATAGATTTCTATAGGCCCCACTTATTACATAAATTAATGATAAATTAATAATACATTAAGTCTCTAGTTTATTAAATAGGAAATACTATACATTGAATCTTTAATTAGTTAAATGTATTTTTAATTGATTAAATGAGTAAAATACATTGAATTTTAATTAATTAAATGAGTACAATGTATTGAATATTTAAGACTATTAAGAAACTAAATAATTTGAAAAAAAAAAAAATACATAAAAATAATAACTTATTAATTTATCAGTAAAATAATAATAATTAATATATTAATAAATTAATATCTCCCTCAATTAATATAATTTATTATGGGACCAACGCTATTAATGAGGTTAAACTGTATTTTCTCTCTGTTGTATATCTATCACTTTCTACACTCTTCGGTCATCTGAAGACTCTGAAGTCTGAACATATATAGTGCTTTGTGTTTTCAGGGAACGGTGGATTTTAGCGTTTGGAGTGGTTGCACGTGTCAGGTAAGATTGATCCAATCCCTCTTCTGTTCTTTTCTGTTAATCTACATTTTCTTATATATTTGTAGCATTTAACAGATCGTGGTTTTTTTTTTTTTTTTTGGTGGGTTTTTGGGTTATGTCAATGTTCTTATACCTATTTGGTTCTGCATTTTGCTTGGATTTTGTGTGTCTTTTGAGATCAATTAGTTGAATTTATAGTAGTTCTCGCCTGTTTACTTATACATTGATCATATTACTGCAATTTCTAGGATTTTGTGTGCCTATTTTTAAATACACTAGCGCGCACTTGTGCACATTGACAATGACAGACCAGGAAAGAGAAAATGTTGCTGGCATTTTCTCATTAGAGAAAACAGGGTGTGTGGTACATTTAATTTTTTAAGAATCATGCCATATAATGTCATGATATGCATGTGATTAATTTACTGAATTAAGAACAATGGTGTGGTACGTTAAGGACCTGATTGGGGGAGACATTGCTGAAGAGATCAGTGATATCAAAGTCCCAAGGCTGTAGAGGTTATTTGGGGCCTAGGCGCAAGGCAAGGCGCGGCGCGCTTGAGTGAAGCAAGGCGAACAATTAAAAAATTAAATTTCTATTAAAGCATTCATATTTCATATTAAAGGTGCAAGTGTTGTCAAAGGCGCACTTGGGCACACAACAGGTGCAAGTCCACCGCTCAAAAAAAAAAAAAAAAAAAAAAAAAAATCTTGGTCAACTGCACTTGAGTGAAGCAAGACGAACAATTAAAAAATTAAATTTCTATGAAAGCATTCATATTTCATATTAAAGGCGCAAGTGTTGTCAAAGGTGCACTTGGGCACACAACAGGCGCAAGTGTTGAGCCTGGAGGCGCGCCTTTGACAACACTGGAAGAGATGACATTTAAATAATCAAAATCATGTTGACAATCATTAATATGACACTGTCATTCTCTTGTTAGAGGGAACATGGTATTAATACACCTCCTGTATTGCATAATTTATGGATCATTCTGGTAATACCTTACTTACTACCATCGAAAAAGAAATTAATATATTGTTGTTTGTACAATTTATTTCACTGGCCTATTATTTTATTTTATTTATCTATATCAATAAATTGTTATTTTTTCATATGTATTTTTCTCTCTCTACATAGCAATCTATGCAGTTTGCAAATCATTGAAGCCCCACAACCTCCCACTTCACCTTTGCAATCACTCACATCATGCAACACAACTGTAAATGTAGATCCTGAAACACCAGCCCTAATTAACCATATATCTATAAGTACCAATATATGTTCGTAATTGAAAATTTGAGCTAGTAACAAGTATTTATATCTATATCTTATGTTACCTTTACAAATGAAGAGCACAATTAGCCTCAGAATTGTAGCAGACTAAAGGGCAATTTGAAGTTTTTTGCCATTTGATGGAAAATGGTAAGTCTATTAAATTAAACTTGTGATTTATGGGTGAAGATGAAGATGGAAGATGAAATGGGTTGGTTCTGTTTTGGAGTATATGATGTGGGCTTGTGTATTTGTTAATGTAGAGCAACTTTTTGATCAGTGACAAGGTATTGAAAGTGGTGATGGTGGTGAGCAGAGATGGAGAGAAACAAACTTTTTAAATGGCCTGCTCTTATATTGTATTTTGTTTTAATTTTTTAATTTATCGGGTTTTGTCAGTTTTCGTATATCTCTCTGCTTGTTTAGTTGTAAGTTCTGAATGCTAACGTAGTGATGCTTTTTAATGATGCTCATTAAAAGTCATTTTTTTTATTCATGCATGCGAACTTAGACCTGTTCGAGAATCATTGCTTGTTGCAATGGTTCTTGAATCGTCCTGTTGGACAGTTTGGGAATGCATAAATCTTCATTGCAGTCAGTTACTCGTGCTATGCTCCGTTCTAAGAAAATTTCGTTGGTGTTTCTCCATGTTTCTCTGGGTACATATTTAGACTTAGTGTCGTACGCCATTAGTCGCAACCAATTGACGTATTTGCATTTAGTCTATCTTGTGTACTTGGAGAATCGAGGGGAGATGCTGCCAAAATCTTAGAATTGGAATGTAGCATTTGAGCAATTCATTGTGATTCAGATTATGCATTCTCGAATGGGATAGGAAAACCACACTTGGAGCAAGAAGTTGAAGGGGTTAGGGATTCATGATGCATATGGAAATTTAGACTTTTTTTTTTTTTTCTTTTGGTTGAAACATATGCTCTCATTGACTCATGAATTAAGTGATCCAGGCGCTTTTCATTTTGAGGTAAATTCCTTATTTGAAATAACACAGCCACACATGCTTTATATATAGGTTTATTTAGGGGCTCTTATTATATGCTGTTTTTTTTATTTTATTGGCAGTTAGATGTACTTCATATATGTATATACATGTAGAAATTGTGAATGCTTGTTAGATGGGTAAATGTGACGTACTGATTTTCCTTTTAGGCTATTTTGTCCATGTTAGTTCAAAGCATCTAATATATATATTTTTAATTATTTAGAAGTAGGTCATAAGTGTATATATAATCATACAATTGTGAATGTTCATTACATAGTTAATTAGCGTACTGATTTGACTTTTAGGTAGCATATTCTTTTTTTAAAAGGTAATGTGCTACATGATCCATTAAGCTAGGCTTGAATTTAATGTTAACTTCTTCAATTGGGTTCTTCTTATCACCATCAAAGATTCAATTAGTAAAGTGGCCAGAGTCTAGATATATAATCACAATCTCGTTTTTTTACTTATGGTGAAATTGGTTTAGGTTATCGATACCTCTACAAAAAGTAGTCACTTATTATTAAATAAGTAATCAAGGAGCTATGGATAAAGGCTGGATTCACCTTGATATCAGGTTATTATAACCTAAATAACCTTATCCATAAAAGTTTAGACATTGTACATGTCATTTTTTGTCGGAATTAAAAATTTGAGTTTTCAACTGTAGAGCTTCAAACATGTGAGTATAAATGGAGCACGAAGATTTGTCAAATGGGCTCAAGGTAATGCAAGGAATCGAGATACGATTTTATGCCCCTCTAAACATTGTTTAAATTCACAATATTAGCATGGAAATACATTGTACGAGCACATAGTGATAAACAAATGGATTTTAAATACACTGTATGGGGTCTTTCATCGGAGTGCATATGTAGAAAATGAAGGCGATGAAGATCGTGTGGAAATGCTTGAAACGTATGGGATGTTTAGAGATGTGCATTTTGATGGTCCAACTCTGCCACAGAGCCTACTAATGGAAGTAGAGAGGCATTGGAATAAGCTGAAACTCCTTTATATTCTGATCGCATGAAGTATACAATTATGTCGGCAACAATTGCTTTATATAAGCACAAAGTTGCTTATAATCTATTTGACACTGGTTATGATTAGCTTCTTAACCTTATTCGTGATATGCTTCTGCCAGATAACAAACTTCCTAAGGGGATGTATGCAACAAAGAAGCCATTGAAGACATTTGCTTTGAGGAAAAAATACATGAGTGCATCAATGATTGTTGTTTGTTTAGAAAAGAAAATGATGATACATAGGGGCGGAGCGAGGAATTTATTTGGGCGGGGGAGGGGGCATATTTAGCATCATAAATATTTTCCAACTAACATTGAGACAACTAGCGGAAAAATATTTTCACTAATTTGCCAACGAAAACACAAAACAGAAAATGATTGCCTAACATGCCCTATGTGTATAAAATTCTAGTAATAAATTTAAAGAATAAATGAATTAAAAATGAATAAGAAGAGAGAAAAGAAGGTTATTGCATATAAATCATCTATTAGTGCAAGAAAAAGAGAACTTTTAAGAAGAAAAAAAAAAAGAAGGGAAAAAAATATGAGAGAACTTTGAAGGGTAAAAGGTTAGGTTTTGATTGAAGAAAGGAAATGCAATTTTTTTTTCCTGTGTTTTTAGTGAAGAGCTTAAAAAGGAATTTGAATATGAATAAGAGTAAGAAGGAAAATAAATAAAGAATTAAAGATCAAGGATATGAATGCATACCCAATGTGTGGTGCTTCAAGGTGGAAAATGAGCAAAGAGTCTAATAAGGTTCAAGTAGGGGTTCCGGCTAAGGTGATGTGATTCTTTCCAATAGTACCAAGATTTAGACAATTATTTCAATCAAACGAAAAGGCTGAATGAATTTTGTGGCATTCAACTAATAAAAGTTCAGATAAAAAGATGTGACATCCAATTGATTCACTTGCATGGGATATGATAAATAGAAAGTGGCCGTGTTTTGCATCAGATCCTGGAAATTTGAGGCTTGGCCTTGCGGCTGATAGATTCAATCCATTCGGTGACTTTAACAATAAATGCAGTTGTTGGCCGGTGACTTTAGTTTTATATAATTTTGATCCATTGCTTTGCATGTATAAAGAGAATACGATGTTGACATTGTTGATCTTAGTACCAAAGGAATATGGGAATGACATTGATGTATTCTTTGGAGCCATCGGTGAAAGATTTAGAGGAGGAGTTAAAGGAAAAATGTGTTAAGCTCTATGATTCATTGGTGGGGCGGTGGCAGCAAACTATTTCAGTAGAGATATGCATTCCACTATTGAAATAGAAAAGAACATAATTTTGGGAGTGCTGTTACGATGTTGGTATGAAGGGGATAGTTTTATTGTTTTTACCAAGAATTTAAGTACAACAAGTTGCCTTATACGAGGGCATGGAAGAATATGATAGCAACCACTGCAACTAATGGTTTAGTTACAGTTTTAGGAAACCGTAACGTGTTTCCGTTTCAATTTCCTTCACTCATTTCTGATGACGGCTGCCATTTTATTGTCCAGTTCATGTTGATGGATTATAACACAGAATTATAAACAGACAAGCACACAATGGAACAGGCTCCATTTATGTGGTACATCCAAACACACCCTTAAAACTAACTAAAACAAATGATATTTCTTCATTATATTAGGGACATGATGGCATATGAACTACAAGTTAATATGACACTAGGAAAAAGAGTCAATTTCTTAACCACACTAAGTTTGGATGATGCTTTTATGCTCGAACTCCAATTATGAATGCCTTTTAATACCCTTTCACTTTTTTTTTTTTTTTTGGCCAGAATAGAAAAGTATTACTAGATTTTATGTGCAACTAAAAGTAGAATGATAATGTTCACACGTCAGGCAATTCTGACCATGGAAAGGTTCAATTGTAGATTCAATGATTGGAGCTTACCTTGCTAAAAATGTGTCGGGCAAGCATTCACTGCAAACTTAAATTTCTTAGATAATGATTAACTTCTGTATTTGTTTTTTGTTGGAGAATATTATTATAGAAACCTTAAATTACTCCACAGAATATTGCTCTGAGAATATTGTGGGAGTGATTTTAGTGTATGATAAAATATGATTAGAGTGATTTATGGGATTGATTTTATGAATCCTCCATTAATGTATTTTCCATATTTATCACTTTGTTCTTTCACCTATAAATAGAGGTGCTCAGTGTAAACAATCTCAAGAGAGAATATAACAAAAGTGATGTGGCCCTTTGGGCTTTGTTTTGTTGTGGTCTTCATGTTTAATTTCTCTCTTCACCTTTTATATGTTTCAACATGGTATCAGAGCAGGTTTATCATACCATACTCTATACTCTATTCGTCTCCGATCTACGAATTAACTCGTCTCAGATCTACGGATCAACTCGTCTCGGATATTCGGATCACTCGTCTCGGATTTTCAGATTAACTTGTCTCGGATCTTTGCAGCTCGTTTCGGACTCTCAACAACTTTGTACTTAGTTTCAAGTTGGACACTTGCGTTAAAATCTCTATGTACCAACTTGAGGGAGGATGTTGGAGAATATTATTATAGGAACCTTAAATTACTTCACATAATATTGTTCTGAGAATATTGTGGGAGTGATTTTAGTCTATTATAAAGTATGATTGGAGTGATTTATGGTTCCTATAATAAGATTCTCCAACATCCTCCCTCGAGTTGGTACACGGAGATTTTAACGGAGATTTTAACTCAAGTGTCCAACTTGAAACTAAGTACGAAATTGTTGAGAGTCTGAAACGAGTTGCAAAGATCCGAGACGAGTTGAAAACGTATATATTATTGAGTGAGTAATACAATAATACAATGGTGTTTATATAGGAGAAGTTACGGGAGTATGTGAGTGGAGAATAAGAAAACCCTATACATGGTAATTCTATATTTGGTAATGAGGGGTAGGTGACAACGCATACAATACTAACTATACACGTGTGACAACTCATACAATACTGTACAACACTCCCCCTCAAGCTGGAGAGTAAATGTCAATAACTCCGAGCTTGCTACATATGGAATCAATAGAGTTCTTGGGAAGCGCCTTAGTGAAGATGTCTGCCAAGGTGTAACAATCTCATTCGAGTCAACTTTAGATCGAATGAAATGGCAATCTACTTCAATGTGTTTAGTCATCTCATGGTTGACTGGATTGCTAGCAATATGAATAGCTGCCTGATGGTCACAATGAAGAGGAATTGGGTACTGGACTGAAATCCCAAGTTCTTGTGAAAGAGTTTTCAACCAAGTTCACAGGCAGTGTGTGCTATAGCACGATACTCTGCTTCAGCACTGGAACGAACCACAACTGACTGTTTCTTACTCCTCCAAGTTACTAGATTTCCTCCTATGAAGGTGCAGTAACCCGTGGTGGACCATCGATCAGAAGGAGAATCGACCCAATCTGCATCTGTGTATCCCTCAATCCGAAGATGTCCAGAAGATCGATAAAGCAGACCACGTCTTGGAGCACCCTTGAGATACTTTATGATGCATACAACTGCCTCCATGTGAGGTACCCGAGGACTGGTAATGAATTGGCTCACAACACTGACTGCATAGGAGATGTTTGGACGAGTAATTGTGAGGTAAATAGGTTTCCCTACAAGTCTCCGATACATCTTTGGATCATCGAGTGGGTCACCATCATCCACCTTAAGTTTTACATTAGTCTCCATGGGTGTAGCTACAGGTTTCGAACCAAGATATCCAGTATCCTGTAAGAGATCAAGAGTATACTTCCGCTGAGAAAGACTAATGCCTTGCTTCTACCGAGCCACCTCAATTCCTAGAAAATACCGAAGTTTGCCTAAATCCTTAGTAAGAAAGCTAGAACTCAAGTGATGGATTAGAACTCGTCTCGGATCTACGAATCAACTCGTCTCGGATCTACGAATCAACTCGTCTCGTATCTTCAGATTAACTCGTCTCGGATCTTTACAACTCGTTTTGGACTCTCAACAACTTCGTACTTAGTTTCAAGTTGGACACTTGAGTTAAAATCTTTGTGTACCAACTTGAGGGAGGGTGTTGGTCCTGTTGGAGAATATTATTATAGGGACCTTAAATTACTCAACAGAATATTACTCTGAGAATATTATGGGAGTGATTTTAGTCTATGATAAAATATGATTGGAGTGACTTTTGGGATTCATTTTATGAATCCTCCATTTATGTATTTTCCTTATTTATCGCTTTGTTTTTTCACCTATAAATAGAGGTGCTCATTGTAAACAATCTCAAGAGAGAATATAACAAAAGTGATGTGGCCCTTTGGGCTTTGTTTTGTTGTGGTCTTCATGTTTAATTTCTCTCTTCACCTTTTATATGTTTCAACATTTTTAAATTTTTTTTATTATTATTTTATCACAGTGTTATCAAGAATTTTGCTCATGAAAGATATAAGAAAGTAGAAAATAACGAAGTTTTTTTTTTTGTTGCACAAATGAAAATAACATTGTTCACACCTTCTTAATATTTGTTGCAGCCTTTGCCTTCAGCTTTTGCTGTACATTATCCGCACAGGGCTAATGATGAAAATTTTCCTCGTCAAATGTCTGTTGGTCCTTCGACTTCAACTGTTCAAGTTGTGGATGTAATCCAGTTATACTCTGCTCTACAACAATGAACACAACCCACAACCAATTTTTAATTCAGTGGTCTCTATTGTCACTTCAACATGGCCAGCACATAAAATTGTGAGAAAGAGATACAGAGATGACATAGACATGGAGAACAAGCCAGCCAAGAAGTCCAGAATTAAGAATTGTAGGCCAAAAGTTTTAGATGAAGGAAAACCAGCAATACTCCAAATCCTTGGAGTCCAGAACTCGTTAATTGTACTCATGCTTTTTCCAAGAAGATACGATGCCAGAAGGGGAAGGACATAAGGAAGGATAACTTTAACATCTCAGACAAGCCCTCAGAGGGTGTCATAGAACAAGCAGTTGGTCCAAAACAAGAACTTGCTCCAATATCATGCAGGCGAGTGTTGAACTTCGATTTGGAAAATGAGGCAAGAGTTTTAGAATCTCAACACTCTGACATATTCACCAAAATTAACAAAAAATCAGCTACAAATTCAACTCATGAGTCCAACAAAGGCAAGAACATAACATAGAAACGACAGATAAATAATCGTATTGGCTGCCGATTCAATTCCTTGCAAGTATATCAGAGGATGTGCAAGAAAACAAGGACGAACAGGCAAAAATCTACCATGTTCAAAACTTTGTGGTCTGTGAAAGGCGCAGAAGATAATGCCGACTATAATCCCCGGATGGAAAAAGGTTCAGGAAACGCATTCACCCACAGAAGCACAAATCATGGCATTGTCTACGTGTAAACGATTACATCATCTCCATATCATAATAGCACTAATAGTTATTGCCATTGTGCATTTGTTGCAGGTTCACAGAATTTTTCTCCAAGAGGAGTGGTTGATGCTGTTACCAAGAGAGGGGAATGTCTAGAGATCAGCAATGGAGGCAACCAACCCATGGTGCTTGAACAAAATGAAAATACTTCTTGCGGGAGGGAACACTAGAAACCTATATGTTGCTATTTGATTCTAACAAGAAACAATACTCAAAATATGTCAGACAAGCATTCCAGGTAAACTTAAATTTCTTAGATAGTGATTCATAGCTGTTGTTGTTGTTGTGTTTTATTTTATTTTTAATCAGTGTTATCTAGAAATTTGCTGATGAAAGATATAAGAAAGTGCAAAAGAACAATGTTCACTCCTTAAAATTTGTTACAGCGCTGCCTTCATGTCTCTTACTGCACAATATCCGCGCACAGCCGATGAAGAAAATTTTCCTCATCAAAAGTCTGTTGCAGGGCCGGCCCTGGCCCAAGGCTGTTGCCTAGGGCCTCAACATTTAGAGGGCCTCAAAATTTTCGGGCCCATTAGTGATACGTTTTAAAAAAAATAAAATAAAATAAAAACTTAGGCCCCTTACCCTGAGTGATAGTCCCAAATAAAAAGAAAAAAAACTTAGGCCCCTTTCCATAAGTGATAGGCCCAAAAAAAAAAAAAACTTAGGGCCCTTCGATTATACGAATTCATAGCCCATTTAAAATTAGGGCCCTTAAAAACTTGGTGATTAAATTCGAAATTGAATATGACTTTTTACTATTTTATGTGTATGTTAGTGTGTATTTCAATAATTAAAGGGTCTCAAATTTAAGTTCGCCTAGGGCCTCTCAAGATTTTGTCAATCTCAGGGCCGGTCCTGGTCTGTTGGTCCTCCAATTGTTCAAGTTGTGGATGTAATTCAATTATGCTCTGTTCCAGCATCAGCAACAAACTTCACAACAGAAAAATCTTTATTTTTATTTTATTATTATTATTATTATTTTTTTCCCTAGTTGGGACTCACACACACTGCCTCCACTGAGGTTCGAACCCCTGACCTCCCTTTGGGAAGTAGGAGCTGTATACCGCTAGGCCACAGGCCTGTTGGTACAACAGAAAAATCAACAAGCCATGTCTCATCAAAAGTTGTTTCTATGTTATGTTATTGCCTTCGTTGGACTCAAGAGTTGAATTTGTAGTGGATTTTTTGTTAATTTTGGTGAAGATGTCAAAGTGTTGAGATTCTAAAACTCTTGCCTCATTTTCAAAATTGAAGTTCAACACTCGTCTGCATGTTATTGGAGCAGGTTCTTGTTTTGAACCAATTGCTTATTCTATGACACCCTCTGAGGCCTTTTTTGAGGTGTTAAGGTTATCCTTCCCCTTCCGGCATCGTATCTTCTTGGAAAAAGTACGAGTAGGATTAACAAGTTCTGGAGTCCAAGGTTTTGGAGTATTGTTAGTTTTCCCTTCATCTAAAACTTTTGGCCTATGATTCTTGACTTCTTGGCTGGCTTGTTCTCCATGTCTATGTCATCTCTGTATTTCTTTCTCACAATTTTATGTCCTGACCATATTGAAGTGACAATAGAGACCACTGGTTTAGTACTTGGTTGTGAGTTGTTTTCATTGTTGTAGAGCAGAGTATAACTGGATTATTATATCTACAACTTAAACAATTGAATGACCATCAGACATTTGACGAGGAGACTCTTCTGTTAATCAACTCAGAGTTGGGGGAGAATATGGATCATCTAGAATGACAACAACCAACCTTGATGTGTGTTCAGGTTATCCATCAGCAAAGTCAAGTGATTCACTGTGCTGTTACTATCAGAAGCTCATCTCTATCATTTAATGCATCTTTTGTTTGTGGAGCAAATGACGCCACACAGAGAAGATTACTTTGGCGTGACATTTTCAACTTGGCATCTCTATTCACCACTTTTGGCGATCTTTGGCCTTGTAGAAAATACGTGGAAGGTATTTTTCCTTGTAAGACCAAAATTATGCCTCTATTTGATTTTTTGGTTTAATGTGTTCTCTTTTGCTAGACTCTTTTCCAATCTTTGTAATTTTTGGGTGTTATTCTTTAGATGTTCGTGTTTAAGTTGCATTATCAATTAGTTGGGTTCCATCCTTTTTAATTGATCTTGGTAACTTCTGTCACCTCTATCCTAGTAGTTTGGTATTATAGATTTATAAAGTGTTGATGTCAAGCTGAGAGTCAATAAATAATCTCAAACCTTGATGTATCACACTCAGATCCATATGCCAACCCCTAGTGGTTTTTATTTGATTCAATAATAATTGAACACACAACCTTCACTCCCCCTTTTGGATGCAAGACCAGTTCTTTACCACTATATGACCATTATCACATGTTCTTCATATCTATTATCCCTAAGGCGAAACGATTATTCGAGGCCAAACGCACGTCAAAGAGACATTTTTAAGTAGTGATATATGGATGCCAAAAGAAGAAATAAGAACCACTTATTTCTTTGTAAATTCTTAAATTTAAAGATGAAACATTCACAAAATTTAAGTTTGCTCTAGAGTCGTGCAGATTTTAAACTTGTTTAATTGATTGACAAAACAAACTTTATCACTTCAATTAAATGATCAGTTGTGTATTGTGATCATTGGGAAAAATACATATGAAAACTTTGGCCCCTGTTCAATGAGTTAATTAAATGCATGATACTGACTCGCACAATGTACAATCTCTAGCTTACATATGTGCACATAAATATTTCTTGAATTGGATGAAAGATGCATTTAAGAGTTGAAATGTCAACAAATCAATTAATTAAAAGCTAATCAGACAATACATCAACCATTCAATAATATACACAAGCATTTATTACATGATTCCAGTAGATGACTTTAGATATGTTAGATGCATTGAATGGTAGCTTTCACGTCTCAAACTCTTCAGACTCTGTACCAGAAACTGGTTTATACAAGTATTACCATCTGTTTTTGTACGCCCTAAGCTCTAATACAGCCTAGAAACTCAATATTTTTTTTTATACAGATATGAATGAATATGTATATGATGTATATCATATGTATATGTTTAGCACAACCAACTAATTAAATAATACTTGAAAGTTTAGATATTACATGCAGTTTTTGATTGCCCTCAGCTTCAAAAATAGTTCTGAAATTTAAGAATTGTAGGTCATTTAGTACCAGCGGTGCATCACATTGAAAAGTCAAAAAACATAGCTTACATGGCATCCAAGCATAGCCCACGTTGGCACCCACATGGCCCTTTGAAAAGTCAAAAAAAAATCCGTCATGCCATGTCATCAAACCTCAAAAATATTACTCTCGGGTCCAAGGAAAACTCTGACGTCATGCCAGGTTATCAAATTGGTGAGGGTGCAACCCTCAAGTCCAAATAAAACCCTGGCACCATGTCAGGTCATCAAACCTCGACTAAATAAGATAGGTCATCAAACCTCGACTAAATAAGACCCTGACATCATGCCACGTCACCAAACCTCAAGGGTGCCCTTGAATCTAAACACCTTGGCAACATGCCAGGTTATCAAACCTCGAGGTTGCCCTAACCTTGAGCCAAAGTTATTCAATACGAAACAAGATATGGGTAGGGCTTTCTTGTACATTTACGACTAGCATTTGGGACACTTAGAAGGATTTTTGGATTGGTGGATGAGAAGTTAGAAAATGCAACTCGATGTAATAGGCCTAGCCAAAGGGATGATGAACATGTGCTGTAACAAAGACCCTTACAATCACCATTAATGTTCTGTTAAAAGTTATTAAGGTTTCAACCACTACCACTGCTGCCCAGCCGAATGCATTTAAAACTTAACACGCCATGCCACCTCGGGCATGGCAGAAATCATTACCTATGACCCTAGATACCAAGCATGGACCAGGTCCCCTTGAGGACCTCTGGGTATTACCTAGGAAACCTATGACCAAAAATACTAGTTCCAAGGCAAACATCAAGTGCAGAACCAACAAAGACCTGTTGTAGTGACAAACATTTCACCTTCACCAGAAGCCCCATTGGCTAGTCTACTTCTCCTCAATCTAGATCATCTCTTTGGATCCCTCACATTTGTGTTTGATATCTCCCTCTTTTACAGTTATGTAGCCCTCTAGTATAGAACCTCTACAAGAATTAAAAAAAGAAAAGAAAAAGGGTAACTCCTTTAATATATATATATATATATATGCATAAATGAAGACTTTCTAATGTAATATTCTTAAATATGACCAATGAACCATTAGGCCAATGGTATAACCTCCCAATCCTCAAAGAGGATGGGCAGGGTTCAAGTCCCAGCGTGTAGTCAATGTGCGAGTGAGTACTTACCGGATCTATATATTCTTAAATGTGAACAAATTTATATCTAAAACCACTGTATATCATGGTTACATTTAGTGCACAGTCACAATCTAATCTTGATCCAATGACTGAAGTTGCCAATTAATAATTCATGAGCTCACGTGAGAGAACCCTTCATTGTAGCATGCCCCTTTTACGCATCAAAATAAGAAATTAACCGGAAACTTATAGAATCTTCAATCATTACTGCAATAATAATTGCCACCTCACACTCGAGCTCTCACACACACCCTCCCTCTCTCAAGGTTGTCTATAAAAGGGTAAGTTGGCACTGTGTTTTGCTCAAGAAATCTTGTAGAGATCTAGGAGAAGAAAAGAAGATGAGTGGAACTACTTGCTCAAACCCTGCGTACACTATGCCGGCCGGTTTAGGGCACCAAAACACCGGCAGGAGCGAGGTGAAACAGTACTGTTCCTTCCAGATGCCACTGCACTATCCAAGGTACAAGAAAGCTGACTACGAGACCATGCCAGAGTGGAAAATTGATCGCCTCCTAACAGAGTACGGGCTGCCCATCGTTGGAGATGAAAACCAGAAGAGGAAGTTTGTTATGGGAGCTTTCCTTTGGCCTTCCCAGAATGAATGAATAAGAAATAATCCACACGCCCATATATATATATATGTTACATGCATGCTTTGTTCATATATATATATATGTTACGATTATGATGTAAAATAAGTGCTAGCATATGGTTGGTACGTATAGTGTTGGCCGATGTTGCTTTAGTATCTCTGTACGCATGGTTTTATTTGATGATGTCCATTCCTATATATGTACTGTACATTGTATGCACCAGAAAATCTAATAAGATATATAATATAGCTATATTAACTTTGTTTTGTGTGTTTACTTATTTTTGTTGACATATATATAGAGAAAAATTTAGCTGCTTTCGAAAGTTTCATCCATGAAATTGTTAGATTAACAATTGTCCCAAAAGTGCAATCTTGCACTCCAAATTGGAAACAAAAATAAAGATGAAGACAATTTTTTTTTTTGGTAAGGTCAATTTTTGTGCTGAATGTATAAAATTTACGTACAATTTTCTTTACCTTTAAAAAAATTGTATAAAATGTACAAAGCAGGCCAAAAATCACTAGTAGTCTGAACTCTCTAGAATACTTAAGCTTGGTATTGAGTAATTTCAATTTCTCTAGGACCAAACGGAGCTTGGAGTGAGGAGTGTTAAGCTATTCTTGAAGCCTCTAGATGACACAAGTTTGAGGACTTCATGAGCATCCATATTGATAAACTTTCCAGCTTATAAGAGAAGTCCAGGGCTGACAGGAGAAAGGGCAATAAAACAGAATAAAGATGAAGACTTGAACCCAAGACTTCAACACCATACTCAATTCAACACTTAATTCTGAATGGATTAAGCGCTTATCCAAGTAAGTGTATTTGATAACGCAATTTGAATATTATTCAAAACAGTAAGGGTCATTTAAAATGGGGTAAAATTTTCCGTTTGGATTGAAGAATTTGGAGGGATGGTGAGGGAAAAGAAAAGGAAATGATAGTGTAGATTTTGTTTGGAATGTTTAAAATGAGATAAAGGAAAAGATTGGGCAGGATATCAGATCAAAGAAAGGATTGGGAGGGATAAGGAGGGATATCATATCCTATCCTCCCAAAAATGAGAATATTGGGAAGGAAATGATAGTGGGTTAAGTTGTATTTTATAGTTTCGAAACCGCCCTTAACAATTAGAAGGTGGAACTTGTTATTCCACACATGTTCCATCTAATTATAAGGGTATGATAGTAATTTGGTTGTTATAATTTATTTTCTTTTCTCCCCTCTATCTTATTCAAACAAGAATATTACCATTTTCTTTCTTTTCTCTCCTCTCTTATCTATCCAAATATAAATAGAGATTTTTGCTGTCATTTCCTTTCTTTTCTTTTCTCTCATATGTATCCAAACGGAGCCCGTGACACAGAAACATTACTTATACTAAATGGATATTTATCTCATAAGCATATTTATCTTTCAACTGATCAATTAAATTTTAGAAAGTTTTCTTCTTTCCATTGTTCACCTAAGGATCACCATGGCCTGTTGGACTATAGGACCCTTATGGACTTTAGGTTTTCTTAAATTGAGAACCATATAGTATATAACTTACTGTGTCATTAAATTCTACTACAATGAACCATGTAGGGAAAATTTGGAAATAGGAACCAGTAACAACCTCAATATTTGGAGGTAAGGTTGCGGATATCTAACCTTTCCAGACCTTGCAATGGCGGGAACCTCGTGTAGTACCGCTGCGAATATATACCTGAGCCTTCCCATTTAGAAATATTGGAAGCTATTGTATTTTCCATATCTAAGAGTATTGTAGCCTATCATGTCAGAGTCCTTATTTGGTTCTCTTTTACATCAGTTTGATTGCTCCACTAGCTAGGGTGATAAATGTGGATGAAGGTATACACGCACATCAGAATTTAATATATACATATTATCATGAACATGAAGATAAGTCCTATGCAATTGCCATCATGCAATGGGTATTATCTTTAGTTTGTTTGCTAGTATTTGGTAGGTTTCCATTAAATATGACAATTACATGTGACCTCTTATCCAGGGCATGAACATTGTGAGATACAAAATTGAATTGCATTATGTATGCATGCATATATATATATATATATGTACATTTATAGGAGAGCCTTAATTAAACATCCTTATAAGTGCAGAGAATCGAGACTCCATGACATGACATGTAAAGTTCTCAGCATATGCATGCGCAATGTATAGTCCTGATTTAATTGAGATGATATAATTGACATGGTTTGGTTGCAACTTGCCAATAGGTTTCATTAATTGTTGAGACAAAATTATGTGTTGAAGAAAGTGATTGTTCAGTCTTGTGATTGGAACTGATCTTGTAGAAATGCTCATTTTGCTGGTGATGCACAACTACCCAATTCTTTCTTATCAACAATATCAACTAGATAATTATTTTTGGGAGTTGAACAACAGTTATATTTCATTTTTCAATTATTTATGTCAAAGTGAATCAATTGTCAATTTTTATAAAAATAAATAATTAAATAAGGGTATTATATATAGAAATGAGAGAAAAATGAGTAAAGGGTAGTTTAAGTAGTGTAAGAGGACAGTATGGGGTACTAAAGGGTCATTTTTAGTCACATGATAGGCACGTGCCACTTTAGGAGGGCATAATGTCTTATTTGCACACTTTTTGGAGGGCATAATGTCTTATTTGCACACTTTTCATAATACCGGGGTGGTTTTTGAATGCTATGGGTGTTATTTGCACACTATTAAAATTATGAACGTATATTTTTGCTCTTCACCCTATTGTACGGTTTATGATACAAAATGCGTGATTTCTCAATTCAATTTTGCTCTTGAAAATGAACCCAAATGTCCAATTTGGAAGGCAAGAAGTGCACTAGTTTTGAACGTCAAAGTCTTAGCTTGAGTAGTATGTCCTCCACCTTTTCAAAAGAAAGGTTGAGGTACTAAGCTCCCGTAGATAAATGTCTACGAGTAAAAAAGGACTGATTTATGTCCTCTACCTTTTCAAAAGAAAGGTTGAGGTACTAAGCTCCCGTAGATAAATGTCTTCGAGTAAAAAAGGACTGATTTATGTCCTCTACCTTTTCAAAAGAAAGGTTGAGGTACTAAGCTCCAGTAGATAAATGTCTACGAGTTAAAAATGACTAAATCAGTATACGAGCCTTTCGTCATTACAGACTTTTACATGATTATTGTGGACCTCCACACGGAGAGATTATTTTGAACTTGGGACATACAGGATGTAATCGACCCACATCATTCCCTTCACCTTAATATATATATATATATATATATATATATATATATATTACATTTCTTTTCTTCAATCAAATTCTTTTTTATTATTATTATTATTTTTAAATGTTATTTTGACCATATATACTTAAAAATAATCTTTAAAGAGTAATCCTATCCATTATATATATATTGAATTTGCTGTGATTTTCAAAAAAGAAACAAAATGTATAGTATCATCTGGGTTGAATTATGTGGCCATAATCAAATCAACGTGGCCAAAATTGATTGTGAATCAATATTGAATATTAAAAAAAAAAAAAAAAAAACTAACACAATCACCACACCATCCGTTTATACTTTCACTATATCATCATAAATCTATTTAATTAATTTTTATTTTATTTTATCAAATACATTTCGCCAATCTGAAATAAAAATTTGGCTTCGTATTTTAACAAACTCCATTGTCTATTTTCTGAATGGATTAAGCGTTTATCTAAGTAAGTGTATTTGAAAACGCAATTTGAATATTACTTCGTAAGTCTCACTTAAAATGGAATAAAATTTTCTGTTTGGATTAAGGAATTTGGAGGGATTGTGAGGGAAAAGAAATGAAAGTTTCATCTGTTCTTAATTTCAGGATAAGTATTAAAATATTTTAAAGCTAGTTTTTATTTTTATTTTTAATGTAATGTAAAAATAAGTAAATATAACTCAAAACATTTTAATAGAAATAACATAGTAAACAATTAATAAGTTGTGCTTCAGTGATTTAACATTCATAATAGGGGCACCTCTTGTGAATTCTTTGAATAATTGTCCGGTGCATGTAAGAGAGAGAATAACTTGTAATCGGTGATGGATTATTGAGTACTTTAAAAAGATTTACATCACCGTAATCGATATAAAAAAAATAATAATGATAAAAAATATATAATAAATTTTTTCCCTACAACTTATTTTCTTTATCATTAACTTCTCCTTATTTGTTGCTTATTGATGGAATCAAAGATATCCTGTATTGATATTTGTGATCATAATCATTCAGGAATGCAACCTCGAAGGGCTAACTAAAAGCCAATGTGATCACTTAAATGGGTTTGGACAACTTTTCCATTATTCAGGTTGGGCTTAAGTTGAAAATTTTGGACCAAAAATTAATTTGTTTCGGTTTCGGCTGAGGTATTATTCAACAACCGAAGGCCAACCCAAGCCCAAAGGCCAACCTTATATTAATATTAAATAAAAAAAACATGCAATCCAAGCTCAAGTATATATATTGTTAACTCACGGTTTTATGCCTTGGATTAAGCTAGACCCAACTGGAGGCCAATTAAAAAAAAAATTGGACTCGGATAATGTTATTTGAAATTCGGTGCGGGTTTGGAGCGAAAAAGAGAAACCCAAAATAAATTCGGTCTAGGCTTGGGTTCATGTGTCACGTAATACAAAGCCTAACTTTAACGCATCCTTAATATTCTAACCCGATTAACTTTGATTTGTGAAAGTAAAAATATTTGTATTGCTTGCACATTTATAGGCAGTGTACTATTTGTATTGCTTGCATATTGAGTTCAATATTTTTCTTAATTGTTATGTTGAAGTATGATACTGGAATGGTTGTCTTACACAGGTATTTTAATTAGAGATTAGTCATATAGGCAATTCGGTTTTATAACTCGAAACATTGGATTGAGTTGCAAACCCGAATTCAATTCAAATTTAAAGAATGGATTAGACTTGGGTTATATATTTTAATCCGCTTAAATTGCAGCCTTATCTTAAGCACCCCACTCATCCGAATTATGATTGTTTTCAACCAAAATACCTTATCTTTGAAAATAAGGGGATGCGTCCAACGAAAACTTTATTCAACATTCATAAAATTCAGTCTAACTACTCCAGATAGTTCTGGATTAAGCTTTTGACAGTGTAACTACTCCAGATAGTTCAACACCACCTGTTCTACATCAAACAATGAGTAACATGAAACTTTGAAAAACTGGAAGTGAATCAGCAAAAAGACCAACAGGTGACTTCATAAATAAAATTTGGTTCTTATACAAACCATAGATACAAAAGAACTGAACACCTATATTGATTGTTGACAAGCCTATCTCTACATACAATTGCACTAAGAATTAGACTAACAAAATTACATTTTCCCTGTCACAACATACAAATGCATCTGCCCTTAGTTGGTCTTGATCTGTCTTTATAAACCAGATGCTCTTCCTAATCTTTCTCTTAAAATCTTCACTCCCATGTACCTGTACAAGTCCAAATCATGATATTAAACCATTTGTGCTTATTACTCTCTCTCCTAAATTCACAGAGGCAGAACAGAAAAATAAGAACATAGACAATCTTTTATAAGGTATATCTATACATTGTATTAAGATCTTACCTTGCCCACTAGGCACCCACCATGGTAGTGCCAAATTGTGATCACAGTATCTTTGCAAAACTGCTCCAATGACCCTGTTTCATTAATGTGTTGAGCGGCATGGCCACTGATTGTCTATCAAACAGTGCGAAGTTTGTGAAGTGTTTGGAGCTCACAAGCTTCTCCACGATACGAATACCTTCAACGCAACACTGTAGATCACGCGGATGGCTAAAGAGATTAAACAGAGATGATAGGGGGAATGGGGAGAAAATTTCTATCAATTTACATAGTTTTATATAGTCCATTCTAGTTGTGTTCCTTAGAAGTCATTCTTTCAAACACATATTTTTGGTAAAATTGTCAGATTAGAGACAGTAGCCTCATAAGTACTCAGCCTATGCATTTCTTTCTAATCCATGTACATCCCTTAATGGTAACAAGAACTACTATCAAAGCACATACCCATCTTGGTAATCCCTACAGTTTGTATCCATGTCTGCTCCACAGATCGATTGGCGGGAATAAAACAGTGTTCAAGGGGTTATCAGACTCATTATCAAGCACCACTGAAATGTTCATCTTCTTGAGGTCAGCCTTAGGTCCAATGCCACTGAGTAGCAGCAGCTGAGGGCTTCCAATTGCTCCACACGACACTATTATCTCACTGCTCGGCCTCTTTGCAAGAAATAATCAATGTTGTTTCCCATTTTCATCCATGAAGATCACTCCAACGGCCACGGGTTTCTTCCCTGTATTGGACATTATAAACTGATTACTGCCCGTTAACAAGTACGTACACTTTCTATAGTTAGTTGTCAATCTTTCTGGTTCATTTACGACTTTTGGGACTAAAATCCTATATTGAATCTGAGTAACTAACAAACCTGTTACATTGAATATGATCTTTTGTGCTGTAGCATGAATCAAAACATGACGGTTCTCAGAATTTGCGGAAGCAAGTAGCTCTGCATCTGTGTGACGGCGGCCAAACTTGTCAAAAATGGTTCCACCAACCTTGGGTCCACTTATGTGATCATAGGTGAATCCATTGAAGGGTAAGACCCCAACTTCCAAAAGACTGTCCCTCACCGCTCTCTGCAATGGCCCAAGCTTCGGCCGGTAAACAATTTGCTTCTCAATCCATGGGTCCGACTCATTCACCAATTTAGCATCCCAACCTGCAATTTTGACATAAAGTATTTAGTCACAGAATTCTATTAGGAGGTGTTTGGTTGTTGAGAAAATGAAGGAAAAGGAAAACAAAAATATGCATTCTTATGTTTCTTCTTGTTGATTTGGTTAGAGAATTTAGTGAAGCACTTGCTAACCTCAAATAAATTTGTTGTATTAGCCTTCATTGATTGAGTGAGATTCAAACTGGAAGTTCTTTTCCTTTTCCTACATTATAACCAATTAGAGGGTCATAAGTTGCTAATGTTCAGAATTTAATTTAAGGTAGATGAGATTATCTTAAATACACCTGGTAATTGCGGAGTCATAAGTTGGAATATGACATAGTAGATGTCCAATTATTAACTTAACGTGTTCATTAATACACTTTATTATTATTTGAGATTCACAAGTGATATGTTTATTTCAGCTCGATTTATGGGTATTGTCTTCAGTTACTTGAATGGTTTGACCTAGCATTGTGTTTTGTTGCTTTGGCTGCTGAACATAATCAAATTTCCTAAATCTTGCTTAATTAAAAGATTATTTTACATATATGCTTCTGGCTTTAAGTGGAGATAACACTTAAAACCAGCAATCATCCTAACTGAATTATAAAAGGTAAAGTCTTCTATAGAGAGAGAATTCACACAGACACAACATTTTACATTTTTGCAATGTACTAATTTCTATCTTGAATTTTCTAACATAACTTAGAGTAATCTTAGTGGTAATTCAGTTCATAACTTAGTTTAGTCTTAATCTTAATTAATGGGCCTCACATATACTGGTACGGTATCCTACTTCATGTACAACTGCCACAGAACTATTCGCAGCACTCGTTGGCAATGAGTGTGAATTAATTATTCTAGTCTCATCTCATAAAAAATGATGTCTAATGTGTTTTGTTTATTCACTTGACCAAAACAAAAAGAAAAACTGTCTTGTTATTCATATTCAACAATATTTATTTGTTTTACTTTAATTGTTCAGAAACAATCTCCTAGTTTCATTTAATTAGCAAGTCATCGTAGAATTTGAATTTCAACTTCACCATTGATTACTAAATATTGTAGAACTCCAAGTCATCATAAGCTTCAACCTTTGTAGAATTTCACAGTTCAAAAGTAATTTGTTGCTGTAAGTTTTGAATTTTCACTAGGCACCATTGTATAATTTGAATTTACCTGTCTACCAGAACTTTGCAGAACACCACCAAAGTTCGCTATTAATATCCTGTTTCAGTATTATTATTACAAGATGCAAAATTCACTTGTTATTCTTATAAAATTCGTGACAGCAGTTTAGTGTTCACAATAATTTGCCCAAAGGCTGTTGAAATAGGACTTGGAAAAGTGATTCATATTACTGAACAAAATGTCAGATTTATTTTATATTATTTTTATTTTGTTTCTCTTTTGCTAGATGAAGGGATAGATAAATATAAATAAATCTTTATATATTTTACATTATTATTATAAAATATAATAAAATCAATTTAATATGGAGGGGATGTTTGACTCCCCTACATATTCTTAGTTTTCAAATTTTTTTTTTTTTTTTTTTAATTATACATTTTGAAGGGTCTGCAATCTTAAACTCCAGCACAACTATATTCTCTACATTTAAAAGTAATTGTTCTTAAAGTAATTGGCCAAGTGGTTTTACATTTGGAATCCATTTACCTTTTAATATTCATAAGAATCTTTTGAAGTTCGTGTATGAAACAATATCTAATATAAAAACAAAAACTAGGTTTAATTATATTCTACCTATTCTCATCCTACTTGTTTCGTACTCCACAAATTCATTTAATTTGAAATTTTACTTGCACGATTTATATATATCTGTTCATGTTCCATTAGGATAAGTAAGAATAATTTTGGGAGTGCAACAGTTTTCTTTTCTTTTCTTTTTTTTTTTTTTAAAAAAAAAGCTATATATTCCCAAAAGGCTAAAAACTTGTGTGGCGTACCTACCAAATTCCTTTGCAAAAATTAAAGTAGTGTGAATTACTTTAAATAATAATAATAATAATAATAATTTATTTGATATTATTTTTATTTAAAAGGCTAAACATGATATGAAAATGAAGAGGCTGTGAAAGAATAAGAAGAAGAAGTATCACCTGAGTCCGAAAAGTGTGACTTAATTAATCACAAGCACTCCATAAATGTAAAATTGTGGACCATTATTCTGCAATGGAGAAAATGCATTTTGGTTAAGTCGAAAATTGTGGACCTAATGAAGCATTTTGGTTATGAAAGATTAAAATGAGAGGCATGAGAGAAGAGTGTGTGAAGAACATGAGCTTACCTGACACAAGAATATAGAATAGTAACGGGTTCAGTCTAGCTGTCATTTATTACAACGCAGGGGATATGGGCAATCTTGGGCCAGTAGTCACCTGAGCACTGTTTTTCAAGAAGTGGACATTTCCAGATAACTAAATTTTGAAGCGTGGCAGGCAGGCCTTCCTTTGGTAAGGATCGAAGCTTAGGGCAATACCTGATATTTAGACGTTGAAGAGAGGTGAAATTTTGGAGGCCACCGCCCTTGCCCTTGCCCTTGGATGATGATGATGATATGGATTTCAGATTCGGGCAGTCTTGGATCCATAGAGATTGAAGAGAGGTGAGATTTTGGAGGCCCTTTAATGATACGGATTTCAGATTCGGCATATCCACAATGCTTAAATCGGTTAGAGTTGTAGGAAATAGACAGTACTCATCATTGTCATGATCAGGAGGAAAGGAGACCAGCTCTGGATATCCACCTTCAATGTCGAATTCTTGAAGAGAGGTGAGTCTGTGCATACTCCACTCTGACAAGGGCTTCAGTTTGCCGCAACGCCTAATAGTAAGATGAATAAGGTTGGGGGGCAAATTCCCGTTCCCATTGCCTTGATTAAAAAACTCCCCAAGACATGGACAATCACATATTTTTATGGATTCAAGTGATGCGAGGCTTTGAATCTGATCAATTGGCAACCACCTCAGATTATTGCAGCCGATAATCCAAAGCGATCTCAAGTTGGGGGTGGACAAGCAGCAGCCTCTTTCCGGAAAGGCCTCGAGACTTGGACATCCCCATATCCGTAGGGATTCAAGGTTTTGAAGAATCTGGTTGGTGGAAGGCAAGGATCTCAGATTCACGCAATTCCAGACATGAAGTGATGTGAGGTTGGGTAAGCCTCTTTCTGGGAACGACAAGGACTCCACACCATCGCAATTCTCGACATGAAGTTCTCTGACACTAGCAAAATTGTTATTATTTACGCAACCCCCAACTAACATTCCAACTTTTGGCCATTTCTCGATCCTTAATGTTTCAAGTGACGACATAATATTATTATTTATGTTAAAGTCCTCCAAATTCACGCAATCATCAACAAGAAGATCCTTGAGACCAGATATGCCTTCAGGCAGGGACTTCAATGCATTGCAATCTCTTATCTCAAGTCTTCTAAGCATGTGCGGGACACCTGCCTTCGGAAAGCACACAAGTTTCGAACACCCATTAATCTCTAAAGATGTGAGAGACGTGAGCTTATCCAGCTCATTTGGCAACTTCTCGAGATTCACACAATCTCTTACATACAATTCCTGAAGATTAATGCAAGGCAGCCCTTCATCATCTAATTCTTCTCCAAAGGAAACAAGTTGGGGGCACGACTCAACTCTCAGTCTCTGTAAACGGACAAGATTATTTTTCTGTGCAACCCCGCTGCCATTTTGCCACAAAGCCATCAGCTGGTTGCAATTTTTGAACACTAGACTTTCAAGTGCTACCAAAGACTGCACCAATGCTTCCTCCAGCTGAGACAGTCCTCTAATATCCACAACTTCCAAGCTAGTTAGTGAGGTCACACCAACTATACTTTTTAGCACCACCTCCTCACACTCTTCCAAGTATAATTTTTGAAGAGAGGGAAGCCTTAAAGGGGAAACCGTAATCAAATTGGGACAACCACGCAAACTGAGCTCACGGAGGCAAGGGAATTGACTTCGAGATTCTTCAACACCAATGGAAATAGAAAAAGACCATTCTTTCCATGCTGGCATGTCCTCAAATTTTAGCCTCTCCAGTGAGGGAAAAGGAAGTCCATCCCCCAAATTTTGCACTTCATGCATGCCTTCAATGTATAACTCTCGGAGCTTCGGTAGTTGCTGGAGTGGTGGTAAAGATCTACATTTCCTACAGCCTATAAGACTCAAGTTCACCATTTCAGAAAAGGATGGATTGCCTATCCAACTTGGGAATTCCCTGCCCCCGAAGAACTCAACTTTGAGCCTTTTCAAGTTTATGTGTGGTTGCAGCGTGTCAAGCACATCCAATTCGAGGTCTTCATCTCGAGAATCATTGAACTCACTACACCATGCCAACTCTACTTCATTAAGGCACTCCTTGTTCCTTAAATTTGCCTCATTTGCATCTCGAACATCTTTTATGTTTTGCAACTCTTCAATAGAAATACTCCCCCTTAAAAGGCTCAGATTCCCCAACTCATTCAGTCTTGCCCCATTATTTTTGCTGCCCACAACAAACTTTGGTAGTGTTTGCAAATTCTCCAGCCTACCAATACCTGAGGACATCTCTCGTAATTCCACAGTATCAACAATGTCAATGTGGCGCAGATTAATTAAATTCTCAGTGTTTGGAGGAAACATACAAAGATTTTTGCAACCACGCAATAATAATGTTTGTAAATTGTAGAGAGTACTGATTGATTCAGGTAACGATTGAATTAAAGTCTTAGATAAATTAAGATACCTGAGATGCTTCATATGGCCAATTGAGTCTGGTAACTCAGTTATGGAATAACCAGACAACGATAGCACCCTTAAGCATTGCAAATTTGGCAATAAATCAAACAAAACCTTTTTTGCTAAGTATGCCGATTCATGTGCCTGAACTGGTAATGCCAATAGAGTTCGGAGATGCTGAACTTTGCAAAGAGGCCTGAACTTTTGAAAGACTTCAAAGTATTGACGAACAAATGACAAGTGTCGAGCTCGTTTAGGAATTTCAAATTGCTCATTACCCTCCAACTTATCCAACTGAACAGATATTTTTCCAGCAACATGTATAGCTAGATCATGTAGAAGGTCATGCATCACAAACAATGATTTACTACTACCAGATTGTTGAAAAAATGACCTTGATAAAAGATCATCAAAACACTTATTGCCAAAATTCTCTATTCGATCCTTTTCTTTTGATTGCTGCAAAAGGCCTATCCCCATCCACAATAGAACTAGCTCAGCTTTGTCAAATTCATAGTCTTTTGGAAATGTTGCACAGTAGGCAAAGCATTGCTTCAAATGAGATGGGAGATGATGATAGCTCAATTGAAGGGCTGGAAGAATACCACCACTTTGTTCGGGTAAATTCCATATCTTGCTATTCAATATGTCTACCCACTCACTACTTTGGCGTTTATTCCGGAAGAGGCCTGCTAGTGTCTTTACAGCCAAGGGCAAGCCTTTACATTTACTCACTATTTCCATACCAATTCCTTTTAGACTTGGATCTGCATCAAAGTTTTCTTTCTCGAGTGCATGATGGGCAAATAAAGATAGACATTCATCATTGGACAAACCTTTTAGTTGGTAAGCCTGAGACAGAGTCATGGTTGATGCAACGCTTTCATGGCGAGTTGTGACAATAATTTTGCTCCCAGGTGCCCCAACCTTAAAAGGAAGTTTTAGGAGCTGCCAGTCTTCATACTTGTCGCTCCAAACATCATCCAAAACAAGAAGAAACTTCTTCCCTGACAAGTTCTCCTTCAGTTTCTGTTGAAGCATATTCAGAGACACGGAATCGTGACTTCCTGAAGTGACTTCCTGAAGAATTGCCTTTGTCACTCTATGAACATATGCATGAAAATCATCAGAAACACAAACCCATGCCTTGAGATCAAAACGACCCTCTACACGTTCATCATTGTAGACCAGCTGAGCGAGAGTAGTCTTACCAATGCCTCCCATGCCCACAATGGGAATGACAGAGAAATTGTCAGCACTAATTTCATCCTTCAACAACTCCGCAACGATAGCCTCTTGATCTTGTTCTCTGCCACAAACTTCAGAGTTGTAGACGAAAGAAGTCGTTTCCCGTCCTCCTCTTGTTGTCTTGAACCCAATCACTTCAGCATTCTCTTTCAAATTCAGGATACTCTTTTGTTTTTCAATATCTTCTAATCTTTTAGTGATGTCCTCTATCTTGGACTTCATATCTTTTTTGGACTTCATATTATGATAACGCTTGAGAGGGTTGAGTTGTCGTACCTTACTAGTAGTACTGGTGCTAGCATGAGATTGTGGCTTGATCAGCTCTCGTCCCAAAGTTTGAGTAGCCAAGTCGTCCAGCAAATCATCCAAATCGTAAGCCAAGTCCGTGAGCTCGTCCATCCACAATTTGACAACAGCATCATTTTCCAATTGCTTGTCCTCTGCGTTAGCCAGAACAGCACGAATAGCTGGCAACATTTTCTCCAACTTCTTCAACTGAGCATCGATTCCCTCACGACGGGCATAGTTTGACACCGCCGGAGAGACCAACTTGTCAAGCAGCGCCTGAATGATCGGCTCCAGAAAGATCCCTGCAACCTCCATCGATTAGGAAGAAAAGAGATGGATATGTTTGTGAAAGATTGAGCACCTAATCAGATTCAAACCAAGAGCAAGAGCAATAGCAAGAGCAAGAGGGGGTTGGTTGACTGGAAGCTTCAAAAGTCTTTGGACATTAGTTTACCAAAGGGTAGTGGAGCTGTTGGAATTTACTACCGTGGGCCATAATACCACTGAAGTAGCAGAAAATAATTCGTGGCACTTGAAAAAAAGTAGTTGATCTAAAAATCAGACAACCAAAGCATCATTCAATTTGGAATCTTTTGTCTCAATCCACTCATTTTTTTAGTCTGTCTTATCTTGTATATGTGCTTTATTTTCCAATATACAATATAAACTTTCTTATTGTCAAATTAAACAAAACAAAAACCTTTGATATATGCCGATATAACCCTGCTATGACGATTTTCGTCGTATAGACCCACAGAAATATTTAAAGCGTTATTTTCTCTTACAAAAGCATACAGAGTAGGTTTGTGTGTGCTTGCGATCTTATTACAATAACTTACAGCAGTGTTGTTTTTTATTACCTTCACTTGCATTCCCTGATTTTAAAATCTAAAATTAAATCTAAGATTTATGATTTTGTACATTTTGCTTTTAATAAATCACAATCTCTAGTTTAAATGAGTTTCTTAATTGGGTGTGCGACACATGATAATTGTTTGGAAGATCAAAAATATATTTATATACTCCCTCTATCCCAAAGAGTACATTTCATCTAATTGGTAGTCTAACATAAATAAGCATATTTATCTTTCAACCTATCAATTAAATTTTATTCAATTAAATTTTAGAAAGTTTTCTTCTTTCCATTGTTCACCTAAGGATCACCATGGCCTGTTGGACTATAGGACCCTTATGGACTTTAGGTTTTCTTAAATTGAGAACCATATAGTATATAACTTACTGTGTCATAAAATTCTACTACAATGAACCATGTCGGAAAAATTTGGAAATAGGAACTGAAAACAACCTCAATATTTACAAGTAAAGTTGTGAATATCTCTTGTAATGATGAAAATCTCGTGCACTGAGGCTGCTGATATATACTTAAACCTTTCCATTTAGAAATATTGAAAGATCCCCGCAACCTCCATCTGTCCAGAAGAAAATAGATGGATATGTTTGTGAAAGACTGAGCAGTATGATAGAACCAAAATGGGTTTTGCTTGCACCTAATCAAATTCAAACCAAGCTCAAGAGCTAGAGGAAGCGGGGGTTGACTGAAAGCTTCAAAAGTCTTTGAACATACTTTTGTTTTTCTTTTTTGGAAGTTGCCTTTGGACATACTTTACCAAAGGGTAGAAAGTAGTGATTGAAATGTACTACTGCCGGCCATAATACCAATAAAGTAGGAGAAAATAATTCATTGCACTTGGAAAAAGTATTTGCTGACTAGGAAAGAATCAATCATTCACCGACAACTAATTTTTTAATTTTTTTTAGGAAGGTGACAACCAATTTGGAATCATTCGCTTTCTTAGGATTACCGAGGTAACTTATTGTATATATGCTCTGCTAGGATGATTTTTGTTGTATAATACTGTAGTATATCACGGGTTATTTTCTGAAAAAATGCCACCAAGTTTCTTACTCTTCTCCTGTTTTTCTTTTTTTTTTTTAATGTTATTTTTTGGAAAAAGGCCACCAAGTTTCTTACTTTTTTTTTTTTTTTTTTTTTGTTGGGAAAATGCCACCAAGTTTCTTACTCTTCTTCTTTTCTTTTCTTTTTTATTTTTTTATTTTTTTATTTTTTTATTTTTATGTTATTTTGACCATATATACTTAAAAATAATCTTTGAAAAGTAATCATATATATAATATTTCAACAAACTTCATTATATATATATATTGAATTTGCTGGGATTTTCAAAAAATAAACAAAATGTCTAGTATTTCCTGGGTTGAATTATGTGGCCATAATCAACCAACGTGGCCAAAATTGATTGTGAATCAATATTGAATATTAAAAATAAAAAAAAAAAAAAAAAAAAACCCACACCATCATTTATTAGACAATTCACCGCATCAATGTCATCATCATAATTCTATAGATTAAGTGGGGTACACACTCCTAAAATATGCTTTAAGTGCATATCACATCCTATACGTGCAAAAAATATCTCTAAAATTTTAATTTTGTGTAAATAAATTCCTATAACAAATTTAAACTCTAAGTTGACTAAATTATTTGTACTCAACCATTTTATAAAATATATAAAAATAAATAATTTTGTAAAATAACCTAAAAGGACATTATTGGAGGATGCCCCTCGTGAAAATAACACACCTAAAGTTTCAATCCAGTGCAAATAGGTCCATTTGACAAATTTAAACCCTAAGTTGACTAAATTACCCTTACTGAACCATTTTATAAAATATATAAAACTAAATAATTTTATAAAATGACTGAAAATGACACTATTGGAGGATACCGGCAATGGACAAGTAAATATAAAAATATAAATAAAAGTATAAAAGAAAAATAAAGATAAAAATAAAAAATAAAAAACAAAAATAAAGTGCAAACTAAAGAAAACAAAATTTTTCCAAACTCCGAAAACTAGTGCACATTGATAATAGGAATTTTTTTTTTTTTATTTTTTTTTTTATTTTTTTTATTTTTTTAACAGTGTTGGTACAGAAAAAAAAAATTAAAACAAAGAAAAAAAAAATAGTAGAAAAGAGTAAACTGGAATTTAAAAAAATTCAAATCCTTGTTCTACAAATTCTCAGTTAAAAATAAAAAATAAAAAATAAAATAAAATATAGATATATATATATAGAGAGAGAGAGAGAGAAAAGAGTTTCAACTATATATATAATGTGTACATAACACCAAGGGGGCATTTTTGGAAGAGTAAAAGGACAAAACGAGTATTACAATACTAATTTATATCAGAGGGTGTATTTTTGTACAATGTAAAAAGATTATGGGTATTTTTTTACACTTTTTCAAATAGATGGTAAAAATGTTACGCAAAGTATACTTTGAAGTGTTTTCTGCATTTGTCCCTAAGTCTATTTAATTGATTTTTATTTTATTTTATCAAATACATTTAATAAAATTCTGGCTTCGCGTGCCTGGTTAAATTTGAGACTCCCTCACTAATAAATTAGTGAGACTCAGATGTGACAACTATTAAATCCGTTGCAAATTAGTCATTCTGGCCGAACTAGTCTATTTTTAGAATCTTGTAAAGGACAGATTAATATATTCAATTATTCAACTAAATAGTAGGGACATTTAGGACTAATGTTCATATAAATATGAAAGAAGTTTTAGAGATGCAACACTCTCAAAATTTCACATTTCTCATTTGCATATGATGTCCTCTTGCTCTGCAATGGAGACATTAACTGTGCAAGCATTGGAGATATTAACTTCTTCTAACCCACTCTACGGTCGGTTGTTATTGAGAGTCAAATTCCTCCTTCATCAAATATAACGAAGGTTTCATCACATCATATCACATCACATTAATACAAGAATATACAGAGATAATAATTATACACATCCACGCACAATCACTACAAGAAAAATGACTTTTTATCACGATGGAAAAAGCTTTCTACCACGGTTTTGAACCGTGGTAAAAACAGCCGTGATAGAAAGTCGAGACTTTCTACCACGATTTTGCACCATGGTAAAAAATCTTTCTTTCTACCACGGTTCCGCACCGTGGTAGAAAGTCTATTTTCTACCAGGGTGCAAATAATAGTGTAGCCCTTATGAAAACTTTTTTTTTTTTTACCTACTACTAGCCTTACAAGAACCCCGTAAGCAAACCCTAAATAAATAAAAAATAACATCATAATCAAAATAATTTACAACTGAGCAATAACATCATATATATAACCAATTCTAAATCACTGTTTTATACAAAAATTAACCATATACAAATTTCAAAGAAGTACATGATCCACACCTTATATATTTACTTAACCAAAATAAAACAAAAAGTCTTCATATCTTCTTGCAACTTCTTCACGAGCCATACAAAAAATATAGTGGCAACAAAAAAAGTAACGTCAACCGCAACCCGCAATCCTAGCTTTAACCTACAAAGATGTAATAGTTAAAGTAAGAGAATTAATGTGAAGCAAGTTGTAAAGTTGCCAAAATTAAACCAAGCAAAGCAAGCATTATAATAAAGATACTTTGAAAGATCTATTCTTCGTATTAACTCAAGCAAAACAAGTATTATCATGGTCTTAACTCAAGCAAAACAAGTTCAGTGTGTCAAGCTAAAACTACTACCAAGCTAAGGTTTCTTCTACTTCTTTTTTTTTATTATTATTATTTTTTTAAATTGACCAAAATGGCAAAATCAAAGGCTTTATATGTATCTAGAATTTCATAAGAAATTCTGTGTAATTACCTTTTTGATATTACAAAAATGGAAGCAAAGGGAGATGCTGGTTTTATCAGCTTCATGTAGTGAGCATGCTGCTCCTAGGAAGCTTTTCTTCCAAGTGGAGTCTTTGGCCACCACCTCAATTGTCTTGAGGTGGAGCTAGCCTTGTTTAGTGTACGCTAGAATGTATATGCAATTTACAAGCTGTTGAAACTATGACAAGGTATTCTCTCTCTTGAGTTGCTACTTAATTTTCATATATACTCTTAAAGTAATGTTTTAGCTAAGTTTATTTATTAAATTATTTCTCCTAAATATGTTATAGGTAAGTTTAGAGATGGGCATCTTTTATGGACTATCACTACAGTGGTTATATAAGTGAAGCACTCCTTCCTTTGCTTGCATTATCAACAGCTTTAGAATGAATGGAATCCTTTTGTCAAGTACATACTGAAGTTATAATAAGTTGAACTGTTATTAGAATATGGAATAGGTAGCATTTGATCTGACTCTCTATGTATGTATGTATACAAGAAAGAGGCTTGGCATGGGTAATGCTCATACTTTATTTATCAGTTCCTTTAATATTGTTTTTTGGGCAATAATCATTCACTTACATGACCCTACTACTATCAATTTTTGAAAGAAATTTAATCAGTATCATGACTGGGAGGTAACTTTGGATTGCTACATAAAAACTTGTTCCCTGTAAATGAGTACAATGGATGAATTGGCAACACTTTTCTCATTTATGAATTTTACGAGCATCCTACACAGACTTCAACCATCAAACTTTTATTTAAAAAGATGAAAAATTACTATTACTGCTAGATTGCAAGATTCATATAAATTTTTTATCTACTATGTCATAATTTGAAAGTAGTACAGATATTACTACTACCAAGGCATAATTGCTTCAGTGAAGAGAGACCTTACAAAGGAAAGTGAAGTAGTAGGGAAAAATAGAAAGAAGATAAAATGGAATCTTTAACTTTTGTTCAACACTCAAGTTCAACCCAAATTTACCAATTGATTGAGAAAGAGAACACTCATCTTGTTGAATGCGTCTTTTACTACCTAGTAAGCTTCTTGCTATGTTTTTTTTTTTTTGTTTTTTTGGTGCTTGTTACTTGGACAATGTTACTATATAACTGGCATTATAAAACTTTGCATATTATGTATGATTTATTTTTAATCTTTTGTGATTTATTATTGCATGATATGGGTTGCATGCGATATGTTTGAATGAATGCCCATTTCAAAATGTTTTTTCAACTTTAACTGTTTGCCAATGTTCTTATAAATTGGGAAAGCGGCATAGATCAAGAAGTATTTTGGGTGTCACAATTTCTTACTTTGCAATTGTCATTTGCGCTAGTTGACAATGAAAAAGAAAAAAGTGGAATTCTAGTTGATCACACCCAGACCAGAAGTGGGTTTTGTTGTATTTGTTGATGCATTGACTACTGGATAGCCAAAATTTCATTCTTGATTTTTCTTTTTTTTCCTTTTCGAGAGGTTGGGAGAAGGAGTCATTGCTCGGTGCAATGATCCGGATAACAAACGATATGATGTGAGAGCAAAAAATTATGCAAAATAATTTTAACAGTTAGGTTCATCTCCTAACATCTCACGTCAGCGAGATCAGCACCAGGTAATGGCCTTTCTTGTGAGGGTTTTGGGAGGAGAGGAGTGTTGTTTATGCCTTCTTTATTCCCTTTTTCAGGTAAGGTTCCTCTCAAATCATTACGGCGAAGTGAAGCAAGACCTCTCAGCTACACAGAATGCTAAAACTACATGATTAAAACACCACTTTCTAGCCATCGTCATTTAATTACTTTATGTTCTCACTAGTGAACAAAACCATGAAGTTCATTGCACTTTTCAGAACCGCTAGTGTATGTCCTACTCTTCCTGAAATAACTGGGCCTTTGCAATTCCGTTCCTTCCAACCTGACTTTGTTCCAAGAGATCCCAAGGCCAAGCCTAAAAGTTACAAATATCCACCCTTCTATGATCCATATGGCCCCAAAACTCCACCTTCTGAAAATATAATTCTGCTTGCAGAAATTGTCATTTGGATCAGTTTTAAAGATATTTTGGAGTTCAGTTTCCTTCTTTTGATTCGCATACAAATGTGACTATAGCACTCTTTTTTTAAGGTAATTAATCCACCCCTTTTTTTCTTACATCAATCATATGCATATAATATGAATAACAACTAATACATAAAAAAAATTTAAGTTGCCAACTTGCATTAACTCCTTAAACAACATATCAACAACTTCTCCTCCACAACAATCAATCAAAACCTCCACATACGATGATCCCATACTCCCATGCTTTCAACATTTTAAAACAAGAAATAAAAATGGCCTCCACACAGGCCGATGTACCAATAAGGTAATAAAGTTCAAGATACATCACAAAATTGGTCACTTAAAGGCATGTGACCCCCCTGAGTATGAGTATAAAAGGCATTAAAAATGTGCAATCATAAAAGAATTTTATCGAACATAAAGACCATATAACTTACAAATTTTGATGTACTTAATTGATAGGCCATGCAATCGACGCTCCCGTTGTTGTCTTTTCCCAGTCCCTTTGGAAGACTACATTTCAAGTACATGCAAATCAATTAAAGAAAATATAACACCAAAATAAACCCTAAGTGGAGATAGTTAAATGAAAAACGAACCCTGAATTCTTCAATAGTTGAGCCCCTATACAGCTGCACAACCTGATTCACCCATTTGACATATCTCACCATTTCTGCCTCAACAACTTCCTCGTCCATTGTCCAATATATTTCACTAATCATTTCTGGGGCATCAAAATCAAGACGAGAGTAATGTGTCCACAGATACCTCCATCGACTTGATAGGACACTAGTAGCCGTTGCTTCCTTGAAGGTCAAAAAAGAGAGTATGAGAACAACAATGTCATCTGCATTCCGGTCTTCTAAATAATGGTCACCCTAGCTTGTCACACAATTTGTACGAGGGGGGAAAAAAAATAGTTGCAGAATCACCCATTCAATTTATTTCAGTATTACAAATTGATAATAAACATTATTTAAGCAGATTGGCCAACTAAATCTGTTTCGATATAAGGTATCATTTTAAACCTTTGCTTGTTTGAGAAAAGATGTATGGTAAAAATTCTAGAGTTCATATAGGAAGTAGTTTAGAGTTTAAAATTCACCTTTTGTTTATCATTTTCAAGAGCAAGTTGGACCCCTTTCGTCATTGAATTTGATGATGCCTTTTGCTTTTTTGTATCCGGAATTCAATCAAATACGTACAAGCAGTCAAAAAAGGGAATGGGTTAGAACATTATACAAAATGATTTGCACTAAAAATTTCACTTAATAGGTTTTAGTTTGCAAAACAAGAATTACAGAAATTTATTAATTGATTTAGAAAAATAAAAATAAAACAAAACCAACACATACAAGTTAGCAGTCGCAGAGAGAGGGCTTGAGAGTTGAGAGACAGCGCGCGGACCAGAGGCTGAAGCTTGCGAACGGCGAACCCGAACTGGAACAACGGGCAATTGAAGTTGAAGGATATGGGTTTTGATATTTTGAACAATCTCTTCATCGACACTACGCCACAACTCCCGCTTCAGGGTGGCCGATGTGGATTCGGTGGTGCGACCTCGCCGGAGACGCTTGAGGGTTTGCGGTGGATCTGGAATTTGTGGGTGGGTGATTCAAAATCATCATCGTTGTCGTTATTCAAAGTCATATCTCATATGCCGATATGGGTTCTGATTCTTGTAGATTTTGTACTTTGCAGTTGCAGAGACGGATAGAGGGCCGAGTTGAGAACGATCCTAGAGATGGAGGCGATTGGGGAGTCTGAAATGATTTGCCCTAAAATATTGTATGGGTGTGCACGCCGCTAGGGCTGCAATTCGGGCGAGTTAGATTGGTTGGGCACTTAACTCGGGCTCAACCCAACCAACAAACTTTCAACCCAAGCTCAGGTATAATTTCGCCTACTGAGCCCAAGCCCAGCCCATACTTAATTTTTAAAACATGGGCTAAAGTCGAGTTCTTTGTTCGGGTTACATTTTCGGATTTTCTTGGGTTTTTAAATCGGGCTCTCAATTTTATTAGTGTTTGGAGTTGGAGTAGTTGTATGAGACGACTCCAGAAGCTGATGATGACGATGAAGTTGTAGTACCACAATCCACAAGACCTTGAATCTGTGTGATGTAAATTATTGAACAAAAAAAAAAAAAAAAAAAATGCTCAGTAAATTATTAAACCAAAAAAAAAAAAAATGCTCAGTAAATCAATAATAGCAAATTGTGTGTATATATAAATTTCTACTTCAATTTGCAAGACAAAACAACAATAACAAGAAATTGCAATGGATTCAACTCATTAAAACAGAAAATAAATAAATAAATCTGTAGTACCTACCGATATAATAGCAGACGATGACGAAGGACGGCAAGACAGAGGACGGTATGGCGAATAAGGGTTGGAGATTTGGATCTGGAAACTTAAAGATACGGGTTTTCATTTTTTGAACAATTTGAAAAAAAAATAAAAATAAAAAATAAAAATTGCAAAACAAGAATTACAGTCTTATAGCCTTGATTAATTAGTTGATTTAGAAAGAAAAAAAAAAATTAAAACAAAACCCATACATACAAGCTAGTAGTTGCAGAGAGAGAGGAGGGCAAGCTTGAGAGTTGAGACTTGAGAGACAGCTGCCAGCGGCTGAAGCTTGCGAACGGTGAATCCGATCTGGAACAACGGGCGATGGAAACTAAGAAGAGGGGAAGTTTTTTTTTTTTGGAAAGTAGGGGAGGCCGACTTTGGGAGTAAAGGAACTAGGAAAGTAGGAAGTATCAAGTAAGGATAAGGAACCTAGGGTTTCTATATACCAAAAAGTAAGGATAAGGAACCTAGGGTTTCTATATACCAAAAAGTAAAAACCGTGTTCGACTTTTTCTTTTCTTTTCTTTTCTTTTTTCTTTTTTTTTTCTTTTAAGTAAAAACAGTGTTCGACTTTTTCTTCTTTTTTTTTTTCTTTTTTTTTTTTTTTAAGTGTTCGAGTAATTCGGTCTTTCCTTATTTTTATTTTATAGTTTTTCTTAATTTCCTTAACAATACAATAATAAGTTTTTATTTTTATAGTGTATATATATAATTATATATATAGCCAATGTTTCAGTTTTGATTATTTTTTGTTGATATATGTTTTCATTGTGATATAGATAACTATTTGTCGTGATAAATAAAAATGTACTACTTCACATAGTTTACGTGGCTATGCATGACTACATGTGTCAAATATAATGGACCTATTTAAAAATAGAAGGTAATTAACTATTTAGAAAGTTGTAATCTCCTTTCTAGATTTCATCTTAATCTAGTATCTTTGTTATTTATTAAAGTTTCAATCACTATGTATATCAAATTATATATATTTGTTTTATGTATACATCACATTGCATATATGTAAGGACTCTTTATATATAATTAGATTGTGTATCCCTTTTGTTTATATGTAAAAGATTGTGTCTTTGATCATTAATATACATCTATTACTTTGATAGGCATTGATATATATATATATATATATATATATATATATATTATGTTTTATGTATACATCATATTGCATATCTATAAGGACTCTTTGTATATAATTAGATTGTGTATACCTTTCGTTTATATGTAAAAGATTGTATTTTTGATCATTAATAGACATCTATTACTTTGATAGGCATTGATATATATATTTGTTTTATGTATACATCACATTGCATATTTGTAAGGATTCTTTATATATAATTAGATTGTGTATCCCTTTCGTTTATACTTTATATGTAAAAGATTGTGTGTTTGATCATTAATATATATCTATTACTTTGATAGGCATTAGTGATTAAAACTAATGATCTATTTGACTATCTAACACTCATAAACAAAAAAACAAAAAGAGAAAAAAAAAAAAAATGCAAAGTTTTGAAAAATTATAAAACATTGCAATTTTTGTAGAAGAATTCCTCTAATAATGAGTCAATAATGCAAGTCAGATATTAAAATCATCAATAATATCACTTTCAATAAAGGAATTCCTCTAATAGTGATTAATGAGTCAATAATTCATATTTTGAAAAGAAAAAAAAAATGATATTTTTATATGGCCCCTAAAAAGAAATAATTTATTCAATGGAAATAACCTTTTTTATTTTTTGGATCTTATCAAAAGAGATAAATATAATTTTATATTAGGTATATATAATTTTTTGGATCTTAATCAAAAGAAATAATGGCCTTCTTTATAATTTTATATTAGGTATATATAATTAGTATTTATATATTTTACTAAGTAAAAGATTTCACAAGAACTGTTGGAGCAGAAATGGTAATGCTTCATTCTTTCCTCTTAAAGGTCCAACGATCAAATCTTTTTGTGCCTATTGGCTACTATAATTACTAAATACTAGAAGCGGGCTTCATTTCCGGGTTGGGCAGGCTTGATGTTCGGCTTCTTTGAGCGGGTTGAACGGGTTTTAGCATTTCGGGCGGGTTCGGGTTGGGCTTCGGGTTTCATAATATATCTATCCGAGCCCGACCCGAATTGAATTCGGGCTTAATAAATTCAGCCCAGGCCCAGAACAAAAATTCATTATCCAAGCCCATAAAAATGCGGGCTGGGCTCGGGTAAAATCGGGTTGGGTCTGCCCGAGTAGCAGCCCTAGTGTGGACACATGTGAGTAAATATATTTTTGTATATAAAATATATTTTTTAAATTTTTTTTTAAGAAACTAACGGGAATAAGACCCGCGTAGAAGCGGGTGAAACTAAATTCACTTTCTACCACGGTGCCTACACCGTGGTAGAATAAATTACTACCACGGTTTGCTATTAACCATGGTATAAAGATGGGTGGAAGGGATTGAAATAAATTCACTTTCTACCATGGTTTTAAAATAACCGTGGTCGAAAGACACGCCTAAATTATATTAAAAATAATTCACTTTCTACCACGGTTATAAAATAACCGTGGTAAAATAATATACTTTCTACCACGGTTATTTTAAAACCGTGGTAAAAGAATATACTTTCTACCACGGTTTTTTATTAACCGTGGTAGAAAGGGTCTTCTACCACGGCTTTAAAACAACCGTGGTAGAAAGGGTCTTCTACCACATTTTTTTTAAAATCGTGGTAAAAAAAACGTGGTAAAAAAACTGTTTTTCTTGTAGTGAATACAATATTTTACGTAGTTTTCCCAACTTTAGAACTATGTGCATGAAGAAAGATTTTCACTTTTATGAATAAAGGAAGATAATATATAATCAGATGTCAAAACCCCACTCACTATCATTCATCACATCCTTAAGGCTACATCTTTACTCTCAGGAATTACACATAATCTCCCCCTTCCTCAAAACACTCACTAACCTCTTTCATGTTTCATCTCTCTACCTTAATCTCTCACACTTATTTCTATTTATATAGTCTTCAAACTCAATTCCTAGTTGGACAAGAATTTCACAACTTGCCTACAAGGAGTTATTAACTTGAATAGATCCATCTTTTGCACATGAATTCAAGCCACAAACCTAACAATCTCTACTTTGGCTTGAATTCGGTCTGCACGCGCTACCCCATAACTCCACCTCGACTGAAGATCTCTCTACCTCGAATCAAACGCTATGATGAAATTGAAAACGCTCCAACAATCTCCATCTTTTCTCAAATTCCATCATGCTTGTTCTTCTTCCACCATCCTTGTCAATTGTTAACCCTCTTTGTTGCTTATTTTGGGCAAAAACGACAAACCTTTTATTCCTTTTGCATTGCTTTTTATCGAGATTAGAGAAAACTCATTCATTCCTCAAATCATACTAGACCTATCTTGAGAACTAGCACCACTATTTGGCTTGTCCCTAAAACTTGTTTCTCATGTTCTTGTATCTTCATACTGTCCACCTTCTTCGTGTCAGCATCAACTCTGATTGATTTTCCATAGAACCCATGATCAACCTTTACTCTGACAAACTTCACACCATCCTTCTTCTCTTATCTTCAGAACGAACCACAAGCTTTGACCCACCATCGGCTTTGATACCAGTTGTTGGGATATTGATTCTTTTCAACCCACTCTATGGTTAGTTGTTATTGGGAGTCAAATCCTCCTTCATCAAACATAATTGAAGCATCATTATATCACATCACATCAACACAAACATATATGGAGTAACAGTCATACACATTCATGCACAACATAATATTTTACATGGTTCACCCAACTCTATGGTCATGTCTATGAAGAGAAAGAAATTTCCATTATTATGAATTAAGGAAGAAAATATACAACCAGATGTCAAAACCCCACTCACTCTCACTCATCACACTCTTCTAAATACACTCAAGAATTACATATACTCTCCTTTCTCTTCACAACACTCACTAACCCCTTACATCTTTCTTCTCTCCTCACAACACTCACCAACCCCTTATATATTTCCCTTCTTCCTTTCTACCCTAATCTATTACACTCATCTTTACTTATAGCGTCTTTAAACTCAATTCCTTGTTGAACAAAAATTTCATAACTTGCCTATAAGAGGTTACCATAACAACTACAACTCTAAAATAATACCTTGACAAAATCACCGTTTTCGAGCTCGCTACCAAAAATGAACATGTTCTAAAAAAATGTTGAACGTACATGTCTTGGGGTCACTCCTCTTCGCAACACACCCCAAGTGAATAGATCGAATCGATCCATAATAACCTGAAAAGGAGACATTCAAGTCATAAACCCAACATTAGGTTTAAAAGGCTCTTGACACATTTTCTAGCCTTTCAGGATTAACTTACAAAAGTCGTATATTCCTCCTATGTGGAGTTCCTGAGAACACCAAACAAGACATTACCAACTTATTCTGGTTTCTTTGTGGCTCCCTGCCCATTAGATACTTGGTTATTCCATTACTAACTACAAGTTTAAGTGCAAAAGACTACCAAAAACTAATAGATTATATACCAGTTAGAATTATTAATTGGATAGCAAGAGCACTCTCCTTTATAGCGCATCTTATTCGAGGCACATTTTTTTCCCCTAGTTATGCCACTTTATACAGCATACACATTTTCTAGACTAACACGTCTATCTTACCCTATAATATGATTACTTAGATGAACCAAATTCTTCAAAAGTTTTTGTTGTCAAGTCCTGTCATGTCTAAGCTCAGAGCCAAAGTTCCATGGGAACTTGTGTGCAGACCAAAAGAGGTAGATGCCTGAGCATCCCTAATCTCCAAATGTGGAACAAATTAAGCAGTTATCTTAAGAAACATTTGGTTATTGTGTTATGACTCTAACAGTATGTGAAAAAAAATGGACTTCAAAAGCATCTAATCAAGCACAAAAGTCTGTGGGAACTGAAGATTCCAAACAGTTGTTCTTGGTTTTGGAGGAAGTTACTACATCATAGACATTTGGTTTAGTTTATTGTGTGACACAAAATCAATAGTGGAACTTCTACCACAGCATTTCTTGACAACTGGTTACCTTGTGGACCTCTTTATTAAGTACTAAATTGTAATACCCCTAATTTTAGAAGGATAATACCCATAATTTTAAAAGGATAGTCCCCCTAATTTTAAAAAGGATAGTCCTGGTATTTTTTTTATTAATTATTTAGGTGCATTTTTTATTGTTAATTGTTTATTTATGTTTTTATTTTGTTTTAAACTGCCTTAGTTGATTTATTTGAAATTATTTGCATTAATTGCATTATATTGATTTAATTGAACTTGTTTGTTTTCATTTATTGACTTATTAGATTTCTTATGTGAATTAAACTACGTGCGTTGTAAATATATTAAGTTTTTATTTAAAGTTTTTGGGACGTCGTCCGGTGTAGCCTACATAGAATTTAATCGTAGGTTTTGTTATGGGCCGACTAGGATTAAGTTTAGGGCTCTATCTCTTTTATGACAAGGATTAGGGTTTTAGTGTTAAGCCTATAAATACACCATTATGCTTTAACCCTAGGCTTTACGTTATATCATATAGCACATACATGTAGAGTTGTTCAGTAAAAACAGAGGGTAGAGGAACAGAGCATTGTAAGGATTGGCAAGAAGGAAATCAGAGAGGACCAAGGAAGGATTGTGGTGAATTATCTCGGAGTACTAGGAGGTTTGACAGTAGTTCGGTGTTGCCGGAACAGTGGACACGATGCCGGGATTTCATAACTGAAATCATAGGCAAGTTCTTATCTTCCTCTTTCCCTTTGGCTCGTGTTCTGTGCACCTAGATAGTCTCTAAGGTTTAACTAATTAGTAATTGAAACTTACGTGTTTAATATATGCTTTGTTGATGATCTGTTTGCCTTAAATTCAAATCTGTTTACAGTTCGTGTATGGTTGCTCCTAGTTCTGTTCATTAAAGCATGTTAAAATCTGTTGTGATTTTAGTTACTATTCTTGCTTTTATCTTCTGTAAACGAACCATAGGGATTTTAATGGGATGATATAAGACTCCTAAGATCAGTTTGTGAAGAGGAATATAGGGGTTGGAATAGAACTATAGTTTCACTTTTGTTCCTAACGCGTGTTAGTTCGGTAGCAAATTCAATCTCTGTAATTGATTTTAATTGTTGTTATCAAGCCATTGGGATGCTATTTAATATTAATAAGACCCTTAGGATCAGTTTTAGAAACCAACTGAAGGGTAGAAAGTGGCCGGGGTTGAAGTAGATCATCGGAAATGAAGAAGGAAGTGGAACAGTGGGCTTCCCCTTTTTTGAGGCGGCTCCAAGTTTTTTTGGAGGCGGCTTAAAGCACTTTGAGCCTGCTCCAAAAGTTTTTGGAGCCGGCTCAATGTTAGTTTTAGCCTGCTCTATTTTTTTTTAGAGCAGGCTCTTTCCATTTTGATGCGTACTGTAAGTTTTCATCTACTGTTTAGGCTCTTGGGGTTTCTGAACAGTTTTAAAACTTCAATGGGGTTTTCAATAATTAATTTCACATGTAACTAAGGTCTTGAATTGCATAAATTTACCCCTTAGTTTGAATAGAATTAACAGTACACTATTTGACAACTTTGCATGCGGTTAACGGCTGGAAGGAGATTTACTGACTAGTTTTAATCTAATAGTTTAGGGTGCTATAAAATGATTCTAAATTTATTTTAAATGCACGGTGAAGTCTTTTAATTAATAAATTGGACTTGTGGCATAGTATGTGGCTCTGTGCTAAAAGATAAAACAGAAGATAAGTATACAATTTAGTACGTTGTTACCGGATGGAAGGAGCTAAATTGCTTAAATTAATTTAGCGATTTATTGGACTATAATATTATTATAGAACTTATTTTAAATACATGATAGGGTCATTGTTATATTAAATTTGAACTATGCATGTTTTGGATGTTAATTGTTAGAATATTAAAGTCTTTGATGCAATTACTTGGATTAATACTAGATTTTAATTGCTAGATTGTTAATCTTCTTTCTGCAATTATTTGGACATTAGTTTTGGATTGTAAATTACTAAATTGTTATATATATGATGTAATTTACAAGGATATGGAAGATTGTATGCACCGGTATGGGACGGTGACATACTAGGGACGGTTTAACTCAAAACGCCTAAACCTAACCTAACGGATTAAAGGAATGGATTTATAAATATTGAATCCTAATTGTGTTTAAGTCAAATCAACTGCAACTAAGTTGAGTGGCTTCCTGGAATAATGGATGATGGTTAAGTCATATCAACTGAATAAGTTGAGTGACTAACTAATTTGTTATTGTATGTCAGTTCGATAAATAATTGAACTACATATCCTAGTTTTGGACGGACTTTATATATATGTTTATGGTACCACGAGATGAGCTTGAGTCTCAAACTCGTTGGTTAGGGTGCGTATATGCAGTGAATGCGTAGCTGGTTATAATAGGTTGAGGTGTACCCTATTAGGCCTAGATATTCATGACCACCTTTGGGTGCGTTTTCGCATGTTGACTTCTATTCAGGTTGAGACCCCTATTATAGACCAGTGAATGTCCCTTAGTATGGATATATTTATATTTATGGACTAGATAGATGTTGTGAGGTGTTTACGGTGTATCTGCGTATCAGGTCACTGTATGGATTGCAGTTAGATTAAAACTTGCTCGTGGGCCTGACCCACTCCTTTATTATTCTTTTCAGGTATCGGACGGTTCCAGTCTCAAGCTTGATCTTGCTAAGTAGAGACTCTCATTGTGACGGCCCAAGGTTTTTCAACCTTGTGCGTCAGCGATGAACCAAAAGATGACCCGATAACGGATCTGAATTGCGGAAGCAAAAGATGAAATGACATCCCTAGGGATACAACATGTTTCTAGGACACCAAAGAGACCCTCAATGAGATCACGGAACCCAAAGAAAACAAATGCGGAAACAAGATTTCAAAAATGGACAAAAAGGGACCCAAGGGTAAAATGGTCATTTCCATCCCAAAAGTGAGTACTACCAAGCACACTGTTGGAAAGACAATGAAAAAAAAATGAATTTAGACTCAAGAATCACTTGATTCGGAGTCCGGACGGCAAAGATATCAAGTCTTGAAGTCGAAGGAAGAAAAACCCTATCCCGGTTCGAGCCAAAAACTGACACCCCTCCACTAAAACCTGAATATCTTGAACTACCAAAGGAATCTGAAAATCTAATTGGTACCATTGGAAAGATTATTTCGATGCGGTCATTTTAGGCTCAAGAACGGACCAATTTGGAGTTAAAACGAGGAAGATATGACAATTTGAAGTTGGAGGTGCAGTGCTGAACCAAGACACACAAACACACACCTATGAATAGTACTTCGGGTCCTAGTTCAAGCGCTCGAACAGTACATGCCCGAGGCCAAAAATTTCTGCCCAAACTTTGAGCGCTCGAACTCTCCTTTAGAGCGCTCGAACTCCTGTAGCTGCACCTGAAATGCAACCTTGAAATGCCATTTTGAGGACTTTCTGGGTCTTTTTTGGAAAAAAGTTATGAAGTAACCCCCCTTAAAATCATGTTTTCTGGTCAACCATATCAAGACCAACATTTATTTTTCAAGTGAAATACCAAAAATGCCCTTGAGGTCTAATTTAGCAAAAATATGTAAATGAATGATACTCTAAGTGTTCATTTCATCAAGAATGGTGTTGTGTGCCAAAGTGAACATGCACACATATGTAAAATGAGTAAATACACGTGTTCCAATAGCTCATGGTCACATAACATGTCATATACAAAATACAACCTGTCAAACCTCGAATTCTCACCATTTCATAAGACAACTATGGGATTAAACTAGCATACATGTGATATAAATGTACATGGCACTTGGCCTCATGTTATGTATACAAAATAAAAATCTTCAAGTGTTCTTAGATATACATTACACATCAAGGAATCCATCTTAGCTTCTACAATACCATACATCCATGGTATACAAAATTAACATCCAAAAAGGAAGGCATGCTAAACAAGTGCATGTCAATATACAAAAATGCTTCAAATAACTCAAAATCTTCTAAGGATGATGAGCATCCAAGAACATGGTCTCCTTACCTGAAAAACAACCCAAACCACTAGGGTGAGTAATCAAGTTACTCGTAGGAGAAGCATATGCGTATACCCTAAAGTTTCAATATCATTGCAAGATTAATATAGACGAATATAAGGGAGCATTCCACTTAACGTCTATGTTCAAGGTGTTCTAAGGGATCATCTTAAGCTAACTTAAATGTTTCTTAGCAACACAATATCAAAATAGATGTACTTAGCAACATCAAACCGCATATAACAAAATTTACAAGTTACAAATAGCATTGATTGTCAACTTGGAAACGAATGCAAAATCAAAAAAATAGAATCCTTGGACACCTAAGCTCGGAATTCTGCCGAGACCTCAACGGTTATTCCGAGCATTAACCCGCAGGGAAGACCACCCTAAGTGCGTACTATCTCGATTGGGGAGAACTCATACCTCCCGCACTAGAGCCAAACTCTAACCATGTTATTAGTAACCATGTCCCAAGAGAATCTAAAATATATATATCAAGTTTAAAACTTATATATAGATAATAAGGCATATAAACCACCTTCCATGCACAAGTACTTTGAAACCATACAAACCATGTCTTAGGGTTCCAAGTTTAGAATGACATGATAGATGACAAGTTCTTAACATGATATAATGCACAAAACAATATCATTAATTTATCAATTTAAGCATGCCTCAACAATAAGCCATATATACTAAATGCTTGCATTTTAGCAAATAGCTTCTAAAACAATCATGATTATCAATAGTAATCTAATAGAATGTAGGATTACCATCACAATAGCATAGGAACTCAAATCATTAAGAATTCTATACAACTTCAACAATCCTACACAAGATATATACACAACATACATGCTTGATCAATCATAAGGATTTCCTATAGCATGCAATACTACAATTCTAAAAGCATGTATACAATATATATTAAACCCCAAAGAATTTCAAAACACTTAGAAAATAAACATACTACCACCCCTACCTCAATAGAGAATAGTATCTCTATAATCCAAGCTACCAAACACAAAATGGAAAACAAGTTTAGGGTTCTTGAAGAGGAGAATGAGAGGAAACTTTTCTCTCCCAAGGTTTTTAGTCTAAGGTGTATGGAAGTGAGCCAAATTGAAAGGGTAAGCTATGAACTAAGCTTTCCTCTAATGGTGGATTTGTTAGGGTTCATGTGAGATAATAAAATGAAGAAAGTAAAGTGTAGAAATGGTGAGTGGAAGGGCTAGAGATCCTCCACTCACTATGTGCTCTTGCATTACCTCTCACACACACACAATGCAAGACTACATCATGGCCTTACACTTATCACTAATCCAATGCCTCTTCCAAGACTTAATCCTAAGCTTACACTTGTCAACAATCAAATGGTTACATGTGCACCAATCTAAGGCCAACACATGGATGAATCTCCACCCACCAAATGTCAAGAGGTCATGGTGCCAAGTCTCTTCACCTAAATGCCAACAAATGGCTCCATGAAAGTGTGACACTTGTCACACTTTTCAAAAATTGCAAAATGGTCCTTTTTTCAAAATATCTTCTAAAATAAATTGCAAAAAGTCCCTCAAATGAAAAATAATAATTTTGCATAATTACACTAAAATCCCAAAAATTATGAATAATTATACTAAAGTATGCATTCATGCCCTTTATGAAAAATAAAAGCAACTAGCATGCTTTTCAACAAAAGTGAAAATACAAATGTCATGGAAATCAAGTATTATGAATGCATGCAAAACTGGAATCAAATCCAAACACCCGAAGTGAGGTTAAGCAAGGAAAAACGATAAACGAGGAAAAGACGAAATAAGAAAGAAAAAAAAAATGAAAAAAAGAAAATCACCGAAAATAGAAAAGGAGGAAAAAGACCAGGTCGTTACACTCATTCATTCTACTGACGACATAGGATTTCACTTCATGATTTAGTTTTGGAATATCTTTACTTTCAGTTACCCAGTTTCAGTTGGAGTTTGGTTTAGGGGTCCACTAATTGGATTCCCAAGTTACAACCTTGAAGGTTTTTGGAGGAATAATTTATTATTTATCATTGGAGGATTTTATATTTAAATTCTTTATTTTTCTATTCTGTGTTCGATTTAAAATACTTTAATTGTTTGATATTCCCTCGGGTTTGGGCTTGGGCCTGATCAACCCGTGTCTCGGATCCGAGAGGTCTCACATAAATGCTAAAACGAGACTAGATTAGAACATCAACAAATACATGAAGGTATATATACATTTATTTCTAATGAGGAATGGGCATGCATGGCCTAAGCTCATTCAAAATAATGTAATCCCAGTTGGTGACACAACCACTTTTCCTCCACCTAACCTTAATACAAACAAATGACCTCCTCTAATGGCTCCCATCCCCAAACAAAACCTATTCTCTCAAATAAATATACCCTTAAGGCCATCTCACCAACCACTCTTTTTGCTTATGACTAGCCATACAAGACAAATTACCTACACGAAGACAAACCAACACTCGGCTATCTAATGCAGTAGAATGTATATGCTCTCTGCCTTAAGCTTAGTGTAGCAAAGGATCACAACCATCTCTTTCATCATTGTTCATATTCTACTGTTATTTGGAACAATTTGTAAGCTAAATATGGCTTCTACACAAACCCCAAGAGTTGGAATGAACTCCGGACTTCATTGTTGAATCTGTTCGGCTTCCTTTCTTCTCCATTAAAAGATGCAAATGTCCCCTTGCGCCATCCATTGCAGTTGATTGGAACCTCCCTAGATTATTCTTTGATGCAATTTGTTCTTCCGCTTTATTAGAAGCCATGGATTGTTGATGTTTCCCATCTGTGTCTTGATGGTGGTCATTAGATAGTTAATTGTGTAGTTGGTCTTATAAAGGGCTTGGGCCAACAGAAGGCTTTATATTGGACTTATAGCAATGTAAGTCCATATGGGCTTCAACCTTTTTTTGTTAATGAAAAAAAAAAAAAAAAAAGTTTTGAGTGTTTTGGGACGACCAAAACTAAGCATGATGTCAAAAAAATAAAAATAAAATGGAAATAATAGAAAAAGAACGTAGATTCTGGCACCAAGAAGGGAACAGACTGGTTATTTGAGTTTGTCTTTACCGGTTACCAAATCTATCGGTTTTTGTTCCTCTTGCTGGTAAGAAACCGCAACATTAGCATCCATCAGAATCTCTGGGCCGCTTCCTATTCTCAAACAAATCATTCTTCGCCCCTTTCTCTCTAGGCGCCTCTCGCGCATATAGAGAGAGTACAAAAAAAAAAAAAAAAAAAAAAAAAAAACACTAAAGATCAATTAACAAGAGAAAGCAGAACAAGCAAAAATGGCGATTTCTAGGGTTTCTTTTGGTATCATTGCAGCTTTATCACTAATTGTTGCTATCATTTTGCCCGCAATTGAAGCTAAATCTTTGGCTCCTTCTCCAGCTCTAACTCCAACTCCAACTCCAACTCCAACCAGCAATGGTAAACTTTATTCTCCATTCTATGCTCTGTTTTGTTTCCCATAAAATATATGGAAAAAAACAGTTCTAAGCATTTCATTTTCTTTCTTCTTATTCTTTTTTTTTTTTTTTTTTTTTTTTTTTTTTTTTTTCCCTGGTTTTGGTTTCCCAAAATTAGCAGTGTCTTTTAGGTTTCATACAAATGCAAGAGGTATGAAGTGCAGAAAATGTATTTGTTTGTTTGTTTTTTAAAAAGAGAACCAAATGGACGAGAAAAACTTAAATGCTCATGGTATATTGATGACATGGAATAATGCGTTAATTAAACACCGACACATATTAATAGGACACATTAAAATAGATGTATTCTTACTTATGTATCGTATTTAATTAGCGTGTGATACTCTATCAATGGACGTCTTAGAATTGGAGTCGCAGAAAATTTACTTTCAATTTTGAAAATTTTATACCCAAAAGTACTTGCAATTTAGATAAATATAAATTTTGCTTGAAGGGTGTGTTATGCATGTTTTATATAAAGATAATGATTTGAAGTACAAAAGTCAAACAATTCTAATTGGTTTATATGTATGGCGGTCGAAGTTATTAATATCACTTATGCTATAATGACATCAACTTCTACTATTCATATAAATTAGTCGAATTTGTCCGACTGTTAACTTCCTATCACTACACTTTATGTAATTCAAAGCATAGTCTTTATGCGTTTTAGAAATTGCAGTATTTTGCATTTGGACATGTATATGTTTGCTTGAACTTTTGGAGGAAAAAAAAACAAAGGCTCAAGGTATAAAAAGAAAAGCTACTTTGAAAATAGAAATGAAGCATTCAATTCATTTGGGTCATTCAGGAATGTCCTTCCAAAAACTTTGTGTCGACAAGTGGACAGCCTCAGACAATTTTATTCCTCCCATCCTCCTCAAAATTATTTTATTTTTAGAAATATTTAAAGATTGTTGCAAATGGTTGATAGTTGAAACTATTGATATAATTGTACATATGAAAATCTCACTGTGAATCTCTTTATAGCTTTAGCTGTATGTTTGGTTTGGAGCATTCTGTTATTTATCCTGATTTGCTTAAAAGTTGGTGTATGTTTTACTTCACTATTCTTCTTCTTATGCCTATCAACCAACCTTGTCTAGGCATGACATGGTTGGATTATTTTAGCTGGCCTTTTGAATTTTGGAAACTCCTCCTCATGACACTGGTTGAATTTTATTGTCCCATTTAGGTTTATTCTTACATCCTTAAAATGGTCTTATTTTTCTGAAGAAGAAGAAGGAGAAAAGTTCACTATTAGTTATGAAATCAAATTTTTTTTTTTAATAAGAAAAAAAATTGAGTAAACTTGGTACAGACAATGACGAACTCAGAGAATTGTATGAGAGGGGGCGATCTTGAACAACAATAATATATAATGAGGTATCATTAGAAATTGACTGAGAGCATTTTTTAAGATTTTAATGAAATTTATAAATAATTTTGCAAATAAAATAAATTTTCAATGGAGGTAGCTGCCCCACTGAGCTCTTAATGGGTCCGTGCCTGGGTACAAGTGCTACTAGGTAACTATGGTGTGACTGCATTTAATATCTTTCTCCGACTAATTTGAGGTGAGTAGAGATTGATATCATCATGACATCATAAATGTTAGTGACAAGTAAATTCCCACTCACATGCAAGTTTTTCTGACCTAATGTGCAGGAACAATAACCACATGGGATATTTCAACCATAATAACTGTTACAACCATTGTTAATTACGTACAAGGTTAATTGAGAGTGGTCACGAGAATTGGGGTCACAAGAATTGATCAGTACAAACTCCAATGGCTTGCATGAGTAGTTGAAAGTCACCTATATAGGCTTTCAATTAGAAATGGAAGGAAAATGAAGTGTAAACTTGAGGCTTAAGTGACAGATTATGAGAACATGAACTTGCAGTACTACGCTCATGTTCTTATCTTATGCTTTCGAATTTTGAATTAGAACTACCAAAGTGATGAAGAGTGAAGACCTTCAAACATTAAGAAGCATACTTCTTAGTTACACATACAATTTACCATACAAACAATTCAAAAGCAGCACCTGTGTTTTTTTTAAGAAGGACAGGATTTAAACCTTTCCCTCTCTCGGTCCATCTTACAGCAGACAGATCTTACTTCTACATTCATAAATTACAGATAGAAGACCAAAGCACAAGGTAAAGGAGCCCTCCTATCACAAATGGCAGCACGCGCTAACCCATTGCATACTTCTGGGTCCAGCTCCTGGCAGTTGTCTCATACTTGCTCCTGTCTGTCTTGTACATGTGAGCAATCTCGGGCACCAGAGGGTCATCAGGATTCGGGTCCGTTAATAGAGAACAGATGGAGAGCAATACCTGAAGATGAACACGAATCCACTTAAACATCCATATGAAATCATGCACTTTGCCAAAAATGAATTTCCACTCCTAATAGTTTTGGAGGACATGCATGATGACCCACAGTCCACAGCCTCCCAAAACACCCACACACAAACCCTCAAGACCTGGGGATACAAAAGCAGATCGATAACCCAAATGACCAACTTCCAAGATTTTCAAGTCTAATTTTCAAGGGAGGTTCGCACTTCTCTTTTATAAATGCACTCCTTTTTTGTTTTTCCTCAAATTAAATGACAAATAACACCCCTAATATCTTATTGTCTTATTCATTAATAGAGACAATGATGTCATTTCACTTTAAAAATTGGAGTTCAATTATGAAAAAGTAAAGTGCAAATATCACCTCCCATATTCAATTGTAATTACTTTCAGATCATAAAACTAAGTGCCACTGCTCAATTGGGTCGAGTTTTGTGGTTCATAGCATCTGAAACGATAGAACCAGATGCCATGAGTAGGAGAGTTTATTCAACCACACTGTATTTTATTTTAAAACATGTAAATCTTCCTTCGTAAAGTGGTTTGAAGTAACAGAATAATAACCTTGGAAATAGTAAGGGCAGGGCTCCACTGTTCCTTCAATATATCAAGGCAAATACTGCCGTTACTGTTGATATTAGGGTGAAAGACCTTTGTTCTGAATGCAACCTGCAAAAGCCATCCAAAGTAAATAGAACTACAAGGGGAAACTATCTGAAAACATTTTCAATAAATTTTCATCCATAAAAAAAGCATGGCAAAATTAGCCATTAAGTTAAGCATGTATAGTTAAGATCAACAAAGTGCCAAATTCCATATGATTAAGTAGAAAATAGTTTCATATATCCCGTGTCCAAGATTCCAAGACTGGGAGAAAGACACTAGTTTTAATGTGAACACTTCTTATGAAGAATATAGTTTTTTTTAAGTACTCTTATGAAGAATATGGTTTTCAATGCTGTTTTGGTCATGGTTTCGGGGCTCTCCAATGCATCTTGGTTTCAGCGTTATGAGGTGGTATGAATCAAATATGCCACAACTCAGGAGTGTGTGAGTACAAGAGGGGAAAATAAGAGGAAACATAAAAATTCTTTTGAGCCATACTAGGAGAAACAAGAGCATGCTACATACAACATGATCCTAAAGTCTACCTCGTATGCAATCATGTGTATCCCTGCTTACTCTGCCCCTCTCTCTCAAACCAAGTCTACAGGATATTCCATTAGATACGTCCACCTTCTATACTTCAAATTCTCACCAATCTTCTTTCATGCATAGATTATTATACCACAAAAGGCTATAGCATATTTTAAAATGATTAACATCATACAAACTTTTAGCCTCTTCTTATTTAAAATGAAGCACCATAAGACATTACACCCATCTTTCATAATACTAACAGCAGATAATGCAGTACCTTAGGTGGCTTAAACGGATAATCTGGAGGGAAATGTATGGTAACTAGAAACACTCCACCTGCATAAGGACTGTCGGAGGGACCCATAATTGTTGCTTGCCAGTGAAACATGTCCTCGGCAACTGGACCTATAATATATATTCAAATGCAAGACATCAAAATGAATAAATTGCTATATCTATGATCTGGTAAACCTTTTTTCCACATACTAAATAATATAATCTCATTTTTACTTTGCCTAGGTATTTTGTGTCGCCATATGACCTAATCAAATGAGATAAGAAACTAAGTTCAAATTTAATTGCATGCGAAGAATATGTTCTACTCAAGTACAAGATCACCAAAATGTGTCCCATGTCAAAACCTCTCATTTCAAAACATTAGAGAAGACCAATGTTCATCATTTATAATCAATAGTGAATACTTGTGTGCACAGACACAGCTCATTTCGAGCAGGTATAAATTCCACAACCACCAACGTGATGAAAAGCAAGAAATCCAACTCTCATAAACAGGAAACAATCAAAAAGTTAAAATGTATACAAAAAAGATTAACTTGAGCTTTTATCATCAACTGTAGAGTGACGTCTTTTTCATTTAACCAACTTGTAGGGTGACCATTGCACTTCCAAAGAGTCATAAATGCATATCATAACCTATTGTTGCTAAATGTGATCAGCATATCATGTTGGTACCCTTCTAGATATTTACCAAACGATCATCCTCCTTGCCTTAGTCCCATTTGAATAGGATTGGCCACATGAATTCTTTATTTTCATTCTCTTCTATCATAAGTCATCTCTCCTATTGTATATAATTTCTTAAGAATATATTTACCAAATCAAAAGACTTACGTATGATCTCAAGTAACCGAGCAACACATCATAATTCCTAAAAGAATATGAAAAAATACTTTTTAAGTGCTGTGTGATTATTAAGTACCAATTAAGCTAAATAAACAAATTTAGTGGACAAGACAATTATAAAGCTAGCTGCTTATAACATATGGTACAAAATCCTAGACAGTCAAGTTGAAGACAAGACGAAGACTAAAGAGTCGAATGAGCTACTGAGGGCATAAACGAAAGCCTAAGATTTAACCAGAAATATGGTATTATTTGGAGCTGATTTTAGCCCAATTAAGTCTCTGTTTAGTCGAGCAGAATTTGCTACAGTACTAAGCTATAATGAGACAATTTAATTTCCATGGTAAAACCAAATACAACTCAGAAATTGATCAACTTAAGAAATTTTTCCTCCAGATAGAACAATTCTCTGCCAGCATAACAAATCATCAAGACAATATTAAAGCAAAAAATAAAAATACAATAGAACTTACAATTTTGTTCCAACTAGGATAGGTGTGGCTCAGAGGGATGGCACACAAAGTCACAAGTAAATAGTACGTCATTAGGTCATTAGCAGAAACACATAATTCAATCAAGCTGGACCTCAAATTTCAGATTAAAATTGAACATTAGTTACTCAAGAACGTGCACCATTATAGGGATATGTAATTGAATATATATATATATATATATATATATATATATATATATATATATATTTTAATGTAATGTAAAAATAAGTAAATATAACTCCATTACATTTTAATAGAAATAACATAGTAAACAACTAATAAGTTGTGCTTTAGTGATTTAACATTCATAATAGGGGCCACCTCTTGTGAATTTTTTGAATAATTATCTGATGTATGTAAGATTTACATCACCGTAATCGATATAAAAAAAAATAATAATGATAAAAAATATATAATAAGTTTTTTCCCTACAACTTATTTTCTTTATCATTAACTTCTCCTTATTTGTTGCTTATTGATGGAATCAAAGATATCCTGTATTGATATTTGTGATCATAATCATTCAGGAATGCAACCTCGAAGGGCTAACTAAAAGCCAATGTGATCACTTAAATGGGTTTGGACAACTTTTCCATTATTCAGGTTGGGCTTAAGTTGAAAATTTTGGACCAAAAATTAATTTGTTTCGGTTTCGGCTGAGGTATTATTCAACAACCGAAGGCCAACCCAAGCCCAAAGGCCAACCTTATATTAATATTAAAAAAAAAAAAAAATGTAATCCAAGCTCAAGTATATATATTGTTAACTCACGGTTTTATGCCTTGGATTAAGCTAGACCCAACTGGAGGCCAATTAAAAAAAAAATTGGACTCGGATAATGTTATTTGAAATTCGGTGCGGGTTTGGAGTGAAAAAGAGAAATCCAAAATAAATTCGGTCTAGACTTGGGTTCATGTGTCACGCAATACAAAGCCTAACTTTAACCCATCCTTAATATTCTAACCCGATTAACTTTGATTTGTGAAAGTAAAAATATTTGTATTGCTTGCACATTTATAGGCAGTGTACTATTTGTATTGCTTGCATATTGAGTTCAATATTTTTCTTAATTGTTATGTTGAAGTATGATACTGGAATGGTTGTCTCACATTAAGTTTTTTAATTAGAGAATAGTCATATAAGCAATCCGGTTTTATAACTCGAAACATTAGATTGAGTTGCAAACCCGAATTCAACTCAAATTTAAAGAATGGATTAGATTCAGGTTATATCTTTTAATGCGCTTAAATTGCAACCTTATCTTAAACACCCCACTCATTATGATTGTTTTCGACCAAAATACCTTATCTTTAAAAATAAGGGGATGCGTCCAGCGAAAACTTTATTCAACATTCATAAAATTCAGTCTAACTGATAGCTCTGGATTAAGCTTTGGACAGCGTAACTACTCCAGATAGTTCAACACCACCTGTTCTACATCAAACAATGAGTAACATGAAACTTTGAAAAAATGGAAGTGAATCAGCAAAAAGACCAACAGGTGACTTCATAAATAAAATTTGGTTCTTATACAAACCATAGATACAAAAGAACAGAACACCGATATTGATTGTTGACAAGCCTATCTCTACATACAATTGCACTAAGAAAATTACATTTTCCCTATCACAACATACAAATGCATCTGCCCTTACTTGGTCTTGATCTGTCTTTATAAACCAGCTGCTCTTCCTAATCTCTCTTAAAATCTTCACTCCCATGTGCCTGTACAAGTCCAAATCATGATATTAAACCATTTGTGCTTATTACTCTCTCTCCTAAATTCACAGAGGCAGAACAGAAAAATAAGAACCTAGACAATCTTTTATAAGGTATATCTATACATTGTATTAAGATCTTACCTTGCCCACTAGGCACCCACCATGGTAGTGCCAAATTGTGATCACAGTATCTTTGCAAAACTGCTCCAATGACCCTGTTTCATTAATGTGTTGAGCGGCATGGCCACTGATTGTCTATCAAACAGTGCGAAGTTTGTGAAGTGTTTGGAGCTCACAAGCTTCTCCACGATACGAATACCTTCAACGCAACACTGTAGATCACGCGGATGGCTAAAGAGATTAAACAGAGATGATAGGGGGAATGGGGAGAAAATTTCTATCAATTTACATAGTTTTATATAGTCCATTCTAGTTGTGTTCCTTAGAAGTCATTCTTTCAAACACATATTTTTGGTAAAATTGTCAGATTAGAGACAGTAGCCTCATAAGTACTCAGCCTATGCATTTCTTTCTAATCCATGTACATCCCTTAATGGTAACAAGAACTAGTATCAAAGTACATACCCATCTTGGTAATCCCTACAGTTTGTATCCATGTCTGCTCCACAGATCGATTGGCGGGAATAAAAACAGTGTTCAAGGGGTTATCAGACTCATTATCAAGCACCATTGAAATGTTCATCTTCTTGAGGTCAGCCTTAGGTCCAACGCCACTGAATAGCAGCAGCTGAGGGCTTCCAATTGCTCCACACGACACTATTATCTCACTGCTCGGCTTCTTTGCAAGAAATTATCAATGTTGTTTCCCATTTTCATCCATGACGATCACTCCAACGGCCACTGGTTTCTTCCCTGTATTGGACATTATAAACTCATTACTGCCCGTTAACAAGTACGTACACATTCTATAGTTAGTTGTCAATCTTTCTGGTTCATTTACGACTTTTGGGACTAAAATCCTATATTGAATCTGAGTAACTAGCAAACCTGTTACATTGAATATGATCTTTTGTCCTGTAGCATGAATCAAAACATGACGGTTCTCAGAAATTACGGAAGCAAGAAGCTCTGCATATGTGTGATGGCGACCAAACTTGTCAAAAATGGTCCACTTATGTGATCATAGGTGAATCCGTTGAAGGGTAAGACCCCAACTTCCAAAAGACTGTCCCTCACCGCTCTCTGCAATGGCCCAAGCTTTGGCCAGTAAACAATTTGCTTCTCAATCCATGGGTACGACTCATTCACCAATTTAGCATCCCAACCTGCAATTGTGACATAAAGTATTTAGTCACAGAATTCTATTAGGAGGTGTTTGGTTGTTGAGAAAATGAAGGAAAAGGAAAACAAAAATACGCATTCTTATGTTTCTTCTTGTTGATTTGGTTAGAGAATTAAGTGAAGCACTTGCTAACCTCAAATAAAGTTGTTGTATTAGCCTCCATTGATTGAGTGAGATTCAAACTAGAAGTTCTTTCCCTTTTCCTACAATATTTTTATAGCTTCACATTATTTCTAGATTTTACAAAATTTGAAGATCTCTCTTTACCACTCCATATAAAATTGGCAACAACATTTTACATTTTTGCAATGTACTAATTTCTAAAAGGTAAAGTCTTCTATAGAGAGACAATTCACAGAGACACAGCATTTTACATTTTTGCAATGTACTAATTTCTTTCTTCAATTTTCTAACATAACTTAGAGTAATCTGAGTGGTAATTCAGTTCATAACTTAGTTTAGTCTTAATCTTAATTAATGGGCCTCGCATATACTGGTACGGTATCCTGCTTCATGTACAACTGCCACTGAACTATTCGCAGCACTCCTTGGCAAGGAGTGTGAATTAATTATTCTAGTCTTATCTCTTAAAAAATGATGTCTAATGTGTCTTGTTTATTCACTTAACCAAAATAAAAATAAAAAAATGTCTTGTTTATACATATTCAACATTATTTATTTGTTTTACTTTAATTGTTCAGAAACAATCTCTTAGTTTCATTTAATTAGCTAGTCATCATAGAATTTGAATTTCAACTTCACCATTGATTATTAAATATTGTAGAACTTTGTAGAATTTCACAATTCAAAAGTAAGAGTCACAGAAGTATGAGGCTAAACTATGGAGATTTCAGTAGGCACCATTGCATAATTAAAATTTACCTGTCTACCAGAATTTATAAAATATAATAAAATCTTTTTTTCTTTTTTTTGTTCTGAAAGTGTAAGAGCTTCTGTATACTATTCCCACATCACATAATCACTAAACATGAATTTTATAAGTTATTCACTGCTGTGAGAAGAAAAAAAAAAAATTATATTCTCTAAATTTAAAATAAAGTAATTGGCCAAGTGGTTTTACATTTGGAATCCATTAACCTTTTAATATTCATAAGAATCTTTTGAAGTCCGTGTATGAAACAATATAAAAACAAAAATTACGTTTAATTTTATTCTACCTATTCTCATCCTACTTGTTTCGTACTCCACAAATTCATTTAATTTGAAATTTTACTTGCACGATTTATATATATCAGTTCATGTTTTTTTTTTCCCGAAAGTTTTCTTTTGTTTATAAAAAAAGCTTTATATTCCCAAAAGCCTAAAAACTTGTGTGGCCTACCTACCAAAATTCCTTTGCAAAAATTAAAGTAGTGTGAAATGTGAATTACTTTAAATAATAATAATAATAATTTATTTGATATTATTTTTATTTAAAAGGCTAAACATGATATGAAAATGAAGAGGCTGTGAAAGAATAAGAAGAAGAAGTATCACCTGAGTCCGAAAAGTGTGACTTAATTAATCACAAGCACTCCATAAATGTAAAATTGTGGACCATTATTCTGCAATGGAGAAAATGCATTTGGTTAAGTCGAAAATTGTGGACCTAATGAAGCATTTTGGTTATGAAAGATTAAAATGAGAGGCATGAGAGAGAGTGTGTGAAGAACCTGAGCTTACCTTACAGAAGAATATAGAATAGTAGGGGGTTCAGTCTAGCTGAGCAAATTGAAATTTATTTCAACGCAGGGGATATGGGCACTGTTTTTCAAGAAGTGGACATCCACAATGCGTGGCAGGCAGGCCTTCCTTTGGTAAGGATCGAAGCTTAGGGCAATTGTAGATAAATAGATCTTGAAGAGAGGTGAAATTTTGGAGGCCACCGCCCTTGCCCTTGCCCTTGGATGATGATGATGATATGGATTTCAGATTCGGGCAGTCTTGGATCCATAGAGATTGAAGAGAGGTGAGATTTTGGAGGCCCTTTAATGATACGGATTTCAGATTCGGCATATCCACAATGCGTAAATGGGTTAGAGTTGTAGGAAATAGACAGTAGTCATCATCAGGAGGAAAGGAGACCAGCTCTGGATATCCACCGGCAATGCATAGAGATTGAAGAGAGGTGAGTCTGTGCATACTCCACTCTGACAAGGGCTTCAGTTTGCCGCAACGCTCAATACTAAGATGAATAAGGTTGGGGGGCAAATTCCCGTTCCCATTGCCTTGATTAAAAGACTCCCCAAGACATGGACAATCATATATGCTAATGTCTTCAAGTGATGCGAGGCTTTTAATTGGCAACCACCTCAGATTATTGCAGCCCCGGATCCGAAGCCATCTCAAGTTGGGGGTGGACAAGCAGCAGCCTCTTTCCGGAAAGGCCTCGAGACTTGGACATCCCCATATCCATAGGTCTTCAAGGTTTTGAAGAATCTGGTTGGTGGTAGGCAAGGATCTCAGATTCACGCAATTCCAGACCTGAAGTTCTCTGAGGTTGGGTAAGCCTCTTTCTGGGAACGACAAGGACTCCACACCATCGCAATTCTCGACACGAAGTTCTCTGAGACTAGCAAAATTGTTATTATTTACGCAACCCCCAACAAACATTCCAACTTTTGGCCATTTCTCGATCCTTAATGTTTCAAGTGATGACATAATATTATTATTTATGTTAAAGTCCTCCAAATTCACGCAATCAACAATACTAAGATCCTTGAGAGTGGTGGGTAACATATTTTCAGTGGGCCAGGAACTCAATGATAAACATCTCTCAATCTTCAACTCTTTAAGACCAGATATGCCTTCAGGCACGGACTTCAATGCATTGCAATCTCTTATCTCAAGTCTTCTAAGCATGTGCAGGACACCTGCCTTCGGAAAGCACACAAGTTTCGAACACCCATTAATCTCTAAAGATGTGAGAGACGTGAGCTTATCCGGCTCATTTGGCATCTTCTCAAGGTTCACACAATCTCTTAGATACAATTCCTGAAGATTAATGCAAGGCAGCCCTTCGTCATCTAATTCTTCTCCAAAGGAAACAAGTTGGGGGCACGACTCAACTCTCAGTCTTTGTAAACGGACAAGATTATTTTCCTGTGCAACCCCGCCGCCATTTTGCCACAAAGCCATCAGCTGGTTGCATCTTTTGAACACTAGACTTTCAAGTGCTACCAAAGACTGCACCAATGCTTCCTCCAGCTGAGACAGTCCTCTAATATCCACAACTTCCAAGCTAGTTAGTGAGGTCACACCAACTATACTTTTTAGCACCACCTCCTCACACTCTTCCAAGTATAATTTTTGAAGAGAGGGAAGCCTTAAAGGGGAAACCGTAATCAAATTGGGACAACCACGCAAACTGAGCTCACGGAGGCAAGGGAATTGACTTCGAGATTCTTCAACACCAATGGAAATAGAAAAAGACCATTCTTTCCATGCTGGCATGTCCTCAAATTTTAGCCTCTCCAGTGAGGGAAAAGGAAGTCCATCCCCCAAATTTTGCACTTCATGCATGCCTTCAATGTATAACTCTCTGAGCTTGGGTAGTTGCTGGAGTGGTGGTAAAGATCTACATTTCCTACAGCCTATAAGACTCAAGTTCACCATTTCAGAAAAGGATGGATTGCCTATCCAACTTGGGAATTCCCTGCCCCCGAAGAACTTAACTTTGAGCCTTTTCAAGTTTACGTGTGGTTGCAGCGTGTCAAGCACATCCAATTCGAGGTAATAATCTCGAGAATCATTGAACTCACTACACCATGCCAACTCTACTTCATTAAGGCACTCCTTGTTCCTTAAATTTGCCTCATTTGCATCTCGAACATCTTTTATGTTTTGCAACTCTTCAATAGAAATACTCCCCCTTAAAAGGCTCAGATTCCCCAACTCATTCAGTCTTGCCCCATTATTTTTGCTGCCCACAACAAACTTTGGTAGTGTTTGCAAATTCTCCAGCCTACCAATACCTGAGGACATCTCTCGTAATTCCACAGTATCAACAATGTCAATATGGCGCAGATTAATTAAATTCTCAGTGTTTGGAGGAAACATACAAAGAGTTTTGCAACCACGCAATAACAATGTTTGTAAATTGTAGAGAGCACTGACTGATTCAGGTAACGATCGAATTAAAGTCTTAGACAAATTAAGATACCTGAGATGCTTCATATGGCCAATTGAGTCTGGTAACTTAGTTATGGAATAACCAGACAATGATAACACCCTTAAGCATTGCAAATTTGGCAATAAATCAAACAAAACCTTGTTTGCTAAGTGATATTCTTCCCAATGATATGTCTGAACTAGTGGTAATGCTAATAGAGTTCGCAGATGCTGAGCTTCGCAAAAAGGCCTGAACTTTTGAAAGACTTCATATTCTTGACGAACAAATGACAAGTGTCGAGCTCGTTTAGGAATTTCAAATTGCTCATTACCCTCCAACTTATCCAACCGAACGGATATTTGTCCAGCAACATGTATAGCTAGATCATGTAGACGGTCATGCATCACAAACAATGATTTACTACTACTAGATTGTTGAAAAAATGACCTTGATAAAAGATCATCAAAACACTTATTGCCAAAATTCTCCATTCGATCCTTTTCTTTTGATAGCTGCAAAAGACCTACGCCCATCCACAATAGAACTAGCTCAGCTTTGTCAAATTCATGGTCTTTTGGAAATGTTGCACAGTAGGCAAAGCATTGCTTCAAATGAGATGGGAGATGATGATAGCTCAATTGAAGGGCTGGAAGAATACCACCACTTTGTTCGGGTAAATTCCATATCTTGCTATTCAATATGTCTACCCACTCACTACTTTGGCGTTTTTCCCGGCAGAGGCCTGCTAGTGTCTTTACAGCCAAGGGCAAGCCATTACATTTACTCACTATTTCCATACCAATTCCTTTTAGACTTGGATCTGCATCAAAGTTTTCTTTCTCGAGTGCATGATGGGCAAATAAAGATAGACATTCATCATTGGACAAACCTTCTAGTTGGTAAGCCAGCTGAGACAGAGTCATGGTTGATGCAACCTTTTTATTGCGAGTTGTGACAATAATTTTGCTCCCAGGTGCCCCAACCTTAAAAGGAAGTTTTAGGAGCTGCCAGTCGTCATACTTGTCGCTCCAAACATCATCCAAAACAAGAAGAAACTTCTTCCCTGTCAATTTCTCCTTTAACTTCTGTTGAAGTATATCCAAAGACTTGGAGTCGTCAATTTTTAAAGTGACTTCCCCAAGAATTGCCTCAAGAATTGCCTTGGTCACCCGATGAACGTATGCATGAAAATCATCAGAAACACAAACCCATGCCTTGAGATCAAAACGACCCTTTACACGTTCATCATTATAGACGAGCTGAGCGAGAGTTGTCTTACCAATACCTCCCATGCCCACAATGGGAATGACAGAGACATTGTCAGCACTACTAACTTCACCCTTCAACAACTCCTCAACTATAGCCTCTTGATCTTGTTGTCTGCCATAAACTTCAGATTTGTAGACCATAGAAGACGTTTCACGACCTCCTCTTGTTGTCTTGAACCCAATCACTTCAGCATTCTCTTTCAATTTCAGGATACTCTTTTGTTTTTCAATATCTTCTAATCTTTTAGTGATGTCCTCTATCTTGGACCTCATATCTTTTTTGGACCTCATATTATGATAAAGCTTGAGAGGGTTGAGTTGTCGTACCTTACTAGTAGTACTGGTGCTAGCATGAGATTGTGGCTTGATCAGCTCTCGTCCCAAAGTTTGAGTAGCCAAGTCGTCCAGCAAATCATCCAAATCGTAAGCCAAGTCCGTGAGCTCGTCCATCCACAATTTGACAGCAGCATTATTTTCCAATTGCTTGTCCTCTGCGTTAGCCAGAACAGCACGAATAGCTGGCAACATTTTCTCCAACTTCTTCAACTGAGCATCGATTCCCTCACGACGGGCATAGTTTGACACCGCCGGAGAGACCAACTTGTCAAGCAGCGCCTGAATGATCGGCCCCAGAAAGATCCCTGCAACCTCCATCGATTAGGAAGAAAAGAGATGGATATGTTTGTGAAAGATTGAGCACCTAATCAGATTCAAACCAAGAGCAAGAGCAATAGCAAGAGCAAGAGGGGGTTGGTTGACTGGAAGCTTCAAAAGTCTTTGGACATTAGTTTACCAAAGGATAGTGGAGCTGTTGGAATTTACTACCGTGGGCCATAATACCACTGAAGTAGGAGAAAATAATTCGTGGCACTTGAAAAAAAGTAGTTGATCCAAAAATCAGACAACCAAAGCATCATTCAATTTGGAATCTTTTGTCTCAATCCACTCATTTTTTTAGTCTGTCTTATCTTGTATATGTGCTTTATTTTCCAATATACAATATAAACTTTCTTATTGTCAAATTAAACAAAACAAAAACCTTTGATATATGCCGATATAACCCTGCTATGATGATTTTCGTTGTATAGACCCACAGAAATATTTAAAGCGTTTTTTTCTCTTACAAAAGCATACAGAGTAGGTTTGTGTGTGCTTGCGATCTTATTACAATAACTTACAGCAGTGTTGTTTTTTATTACCTTCACTTGCATCCCCTTATTTTAAAATCTAAAATTAAATCTAAGATTTATGATTTTGTACATTTTTCTTTTAATAAATCACAATCTCTAGTTTAAATGAGTTTATTAATTGGGTGTGCGACACATGATAATTGTTTGGAAGATCAAAAATATATATATATATACTCCCTCTATCCCAAAGAGTGTATTCTATCTAATTTTTTATTCAGTTATTAATTGTAATAGATAAAAGATAAAATGGCTACAGTGTTTATTTTAAAGCAATGTTTTAAAAAAATTTACTTTAAATTTTAAATTTGCTAATTTTGCTCTTCTTAAAATTTTAAATACTTAATTTTTAGTTTTATCAAACATAACTGTTTAATTACAAAATGGTGAAAGAGCTTGAACTTCCGGTGTAATGGGTAGTCTAACATAAATAAGCATATTTATCTTTCAACTGATTAATTAAATTTTAGAAAGTTTTCTTCTTTCCATTGTTCACCTAAGGATCACCATGGCCTGTTGGACTATAGGACCCTTATAAACTTTAGGTTTTCTTAAATTGAGAACCAAATAGCATATAACTTACTGTGTCATTAAATTCTACTACATTGAACCATGTAGGGAAAGTTTGAAAATAGGAACTGAAATCTCAATATTTAGAGGTAAGGTTGCGAATATCTCTTGCGATGACGAAAATCTCGTGCATTGAGGTCGCTGATATATACCTGAACCTTTTCATTTAGAAATATTGAAAGATCCCCGCAACCTCCATCTATCCAGAAGAAAAGAGATGGATATGTTTGTGAAAGACTGAGCAGTATGACAGAACCAAAATGGGTTTTGCTTGCACCTAATCAAATTCAAACCAAGCTCAAGAGCCAGAGGAAGCGGGGGTTGACTGAAAGCTTCAAAAGTCTTTGAACATACTTTTGTTTTTCTTTTTTGGAAGTTGCCTTTGGACATACTTAGCCAAGGGTAGAAAGTAGCCATTGAAATGTACTACTGTCGGCCATAATACCAATAAAGTAGGAGAAAATAATTCATTGCACTTGGAAAAAGTATTTGCTGATTAGGAAAGAATCAATCATTCACCGACAACTAATTTTTTAATTTTTTTTAGGAAGGTGACAACCAATTTGGAATCATTCATTTTCCTAGGATACCAAGGTAACTTACTGTATATATGCTATGCTAGGATGATTTTTGTTGTATAATACTGTAGTATATCACGGGTCATTTTTTGGAAAAATGCCACCAAGTTTCTTACTTTTTTATTTTTTATTTATTTATTTATTTATTTTAATGTTTTTTTCTGGGAAAACGCCACCAAGTTTCTTACTCTTCTTCTTTTCTTTTCTTTTCATTTTTTTTTTTTTTTTTTTTGGTTAGTTTCTGGGAAAATGCCACCAAGTTTCTTACTCTTCTTCTTCTTCTTCTTTATTTATTTATTTATTTATTTTTTATTTTATGTAATTTTGACCACATATACTTAAAAATAATCTTTAAAAAGTAATCATATATATAATATTTCAACAAACTTCATTATATTGAATTTGCTGGGATTTATATATATATGTATATATATTGAATTTGCTGGGATTTAAAAAAAAAAGACAAACTGTTTAGTATTTCCTGGGTTGAATAATGTGGCCATAATCAAACCAATGTGGCCAAAATTGATTGTGAATCAATATTGAATATTAAAAAAAAAAAAGACCTAACATAATCACCACACCATCATTTATTAGATAATTCACCGCATCATGTCATTATCATAAATCTATGGATTAAGTGAAGAACACACTCCTAAAATATGCTTTAAGTGCATATCACATTCCTTACATGCAAAAAATATCCCTAAAGTTTCAATTTGGTGCAAATAAATTCCTATGACAAATTTAAACTCTAAGTTGACTAAATAATTTTTACTCAACCATTTTATAAAATATATAAAAATAAATAATTTTGTAAAATAACCGAAAAGGACATTATTGGAGGATGCCCCTCTCGTGAAAATAACACACCTAAAGTTTCAATCCGGTTCAAATAGGTTCATCTGACAAATTTAAACCCTAAGTTGACTAAATTACCCTTACTGAACCCTAATTTGACTAAAGTTTTATATATTTTATAAAATGACACTATTGGAGGACACCGGCAATGGACAAATAAAGATAAAAATATAAAATAAAAGTATAAAAGAAAAATAAAGATAAAAATAAAAAATAGAAAACAAAAATAAAGTGCAAAATAAAGAAAACAAAATTTTTCCAAACTCCGAAAACTAGTGCACATAGATAATGGGAATTTTTTTATTTTTTATTATTATATTTTTTTAACAGTGTTGGTACGGAAAAAAAAAAATAAAACAAAGAAAAAAAAAATTAGTAGAAAAGAGTAAACTGGAATTTAAAAAAATTCAAATCCTTATTCTACAAATTCTCAAAGTTAAAAATAAAAAATAAAAAATAAAATAAAATATAGATATTTATATATATATATAGAGAGAAAAGAGTTTCAACTATATATATATAAAGGTAATGTGTACATAACACCTCTACACTATGAGACTAGTAGTATATATACCCCCTTGGGCATTTTTGGAAGAGTAAAAGGACAAAACGAGTATTACAACACTAATTCATGTCAGAAGGTGTATTTTTGCACAATGTAAAAAGATTATGGGTATTTTTTGCACACTTTTTCAAATAGATGGTAAAAGTGTGACGCGTATGCTTTAGCGTGTTTTCTGCACTTGTCCCTAAGTCTATTTAATTGATTTTTATTTTATTTTATCAAATACATTTAATGAAATTCTAGCTTCGTGTGCCTGGTTAAATTCGAGACTCCCTCACTAATAAATTAGTGGGACTCAGATGTGACAACTATTAAATCCATTGCAAATTAGTCATTCTTGCCGAACTATTTTATATTTAGAATCTTGTAAAGGACAGATTAATATATTCAATTATTCAACTAAATAGTAGGGACATTTAGGACTAATGTTCATATAAATGTGAAAGAAGTTTTAGAGATGCAACACTCTCAAAATTTCACATTTTTCATTTGCATATGATGTCCTCATGCTCTGCAATGGAGACATTAACTGTGCAACCATTGGAGATATTAACTTCTTCTAACCCACTTTACGGTCAGTTGTTATTGAGAGTCAAATTCCTCCTTTATCAAAAATAGCGAAGGTTTCATCACATCACATCACATCACATTAATACAAGAATATACAAAGATAATAATTATACACATCCACGCACAAATACAATATTTTACGTAGTTCTCCCAACTTTAGAGTTATGCCCACAAAGAAAGATTTTCACTTTTATGAATAAAGGAAGATAATATATAATCAGATGTCGAAACCCCACTCATTATCATTCATCACATCCTTAAGGCTACATCTTTGCTCTCAGGAATTACACATAATCATTAATCTCCCCCCTCCTCAAGACACTCACCAACCTCTTTCATGTTTCATCTCTCTACCTTAATCTCTCAAACCTATTTCTATTTATATAGTCTTCAAACTCAATTCCTAGTTGGACAAGAATTTCACAACTTGCCTACAAAGAGTTATTAACTTGAATAGATCCATCTTTTGCACATGAATTCAAGCCACAAACCCAACAATCTCTACCTTGGCTTGAATTTAGTCTGCACGCGCTACCCCATAACTCCACCTCGACTGAAGATCTCTCTACCTCAAATCAAACGCTATGATGAAATTGAAAACGCTCCAACAATCTCCATCTTTTTTCAAATTCCATCATGCTTGTTCTTCTTCCACCATCCTTGTCAATTGTTAACCCCCTTTGCTGCTTATTTTGGGCAAAAACGACAAACCTCTTATTCCTTTTGCAATGCTTTTTATCGAGCTTAGAGAAAACTCAGTCATTCCTCAAATCGTACTAGACGTATCTTGAGAACTAGCACCACTCTTTGGCTTGTCCCCAAAACTTGTTTCTCATGTGCTTGTATCTTCATACTATCCACCTTCTTCATGTCAGCATCAACCTGATTGATTTTCTATAGAACCTATGATCAACCTTTACTCTGACAAACTTCACTCCATCATTCTTCTCTTATCTTCAGAACCAACCTCAAGCTCTAACCCACTATCGGCTTTGATACCAGTTGTTGGGGATATTGACTCTTTTCAACCCACTCTACGGTTAGTTGTTATTGGGAGTCAAATCCTCCTTCATCACACATAATTGAAGCATCATTATATCACATCACATCAACACAAACATATATGGAGTAACAGTCATACACATTCATGCACGACATAATATTTTATATGGTTTATCTAACTTTAGAGTCATGTCTATGAAGAGAAAGAAATTTCCATTATTATGAATTAATGAAGAAAATATACAACCAGATGTCAAAAACCCACTCACTCTCACTCATCACACTCTTCTAAATCTTTACACTCAAGAATTACATATACTCTCCTCTCTCCTCACAGCACTCACTAACCCCTTACATCTTTCTCCTCTCCTCACAACACTCACCAACCCCTTATATATTTCCCCTCTTCCTTTCTACCCTAATCTATTACACTCATCTCTATTTATAGCGTCTTTAAACTTAATTCCTTATTAAATAAAAATTTCACAACTTGCCTATAAAAGGTTACCATAACAATTACAACTCTAAAATAATACCTTGACAAAATCACCGTTTTAGAGCTCGCTACCAAAGATGAACATGTTCCAAAAAAATGTTGAACGTACATGTCTTGGGGTCACTCCTCTTCGCAACACACCGCAAGTGAATTGATCGAATTGATCCATAATAACCTGGAAAGGAGGCATTCAAGTCATAAACCCAACATCAGGTTTAAAAGGCTTTTGACACATTTTCTAGCCTTTCAGGATTAACTTACAAAAGTCGTATATTCCTCCTATATGGAGTTCCTGAGAACACCAAACAAGACATTACCAACTTATTCTGGTTTCCTTGTGGCTCCCTGCCCATTAGATACTTGGTTATTCCATTACTAACTACAAGATTAAGTGCAAAAGACTACCAAACACTAATAGATTATATACCAGTTAGAATTATTAATTGGATAGCAAGAGCACTCTCCTTTATAGGTGCATCTTATCCGAGGCACATTTTTTTCCCCTAGTTATGCCACTTTATACAGCATACACATTTTCTGGACTAACGCGTTTATCTTACCCTATAATATGATTACTTAAATGAACCAAATTCTTCAAAAGTTTTTGTGGTCAAATCCCGTCATGTCTAAGCTCAGAGCCAAAGTTCCATGGGAACTTGTGTGCAGACCAAAAGAGGCAGATGCCTGAGCATCCCTAATCTCCAAATGTGGAACAAATTAAGCAGTTATCTTAAGAAACATTTGGTTATTGTGTTATGACTCTAACAGTATGCCAATATTACCCTGCTATGATGATTTTGTTGCATAGACCCACAGAAATATTTAAAGCGTTATTTTCTCTTACGAAAGCATACAGAGTAGGTTTGTGTGTGCTTGTGATCTTATTACAATAACTTACCGTGGTATTGTTTTTTATTACCTTCACTTGCATCCCTTTATTTTAAAATCTAAAATTAAATCTAAGATTTATGATTTTGTACATTTTGCTTTTAATAAATCACAATCTCTAGTTTAAATGAGTTTCTTAATTGGGTGTGCGACACATGATAATTGTTTGGAAGATCAAAAATATATTTATATACTCCCTCTATCCCAAAGAGTACATTTCATCTAATTTTTTATTCAGTTATTAATTGTAATACATAAGAGATAAAATGGCTACAGTGTTTATTTTAAAGCAATGTTTTTAAAAAATTTAATTTAAATTTTAAATCTGCTAATTTTGCTCTTAAAATTCAGCTCTTAAAATTTTAAATACTTAATTTTAGTTTTATCAAACATAACTGTTTAATTACAAAATGGTGAAAGAGCTTGAGCTTCTGGAGTAATTGGTAGTCTAACATAAATAAGCATATTTATCTTTCAACCTATCAATTAAATTTTATTCAATTAAATTTTAGAAAGTTTTCTTCTTTCCATTGTTCACCTAAGGATCACCATGGCCTGTTGGACTATAGGACCCTTATGGACTTTAGGTTTTCTTAAATTGAGAACCATATAGTATATAACTTACTGTGTCAAAAAATTCTACTACAATGAACCATGTCGGAAAAATTTGGAAATAGGAACTGAAAACAACCTCAATATTTACAAGTAAGGTTGTGAATATCTCTTGTAATGATGAAAATCTCGTGCACTGAGGCTGCTGATATATACCTAAACCTTTCCATTTAGAAATATTGAAAGATCCCCACAACCTCCATCTATCCAGAAGAAAATAGATGGATATGTTTGTGAAAGACTGAGCAGTATGATAGAACCAAAATGGGTTTTGCTTGCACCTAATCAAATTCAAACCAAGCTCAAGAGCTAGAGGAAGCGGGGGTTGACTGAAAGCTTCACCCCCCCCCCCCCCCCCTTTTTTTTTTTTTTTTTTTCTTGGAAGTTGTCTTTGGATATACTTTACCAAAGGGTAGAAAGTAGCGATTGAAATGGGACTAGGATCCTCTGCTGTAAACGGGTCGTGCTATACCTGTGCTGTAGTGAAAAAAAGAAATTATTTTAAATTGGTAACTTCAGAGTCCAACGGAAAAAGGAACCACGGTAAAAAATATAAAATAAAAAGAAAAAAAGAAAAAAGAAAAATAAACTGCTTCAGCGTATCCCTGCCAAAAAAGAAAATAAAAAAAAGGGCTGCTTCAGCGCCTCCTCCCTCGTCACCGTCATACACCATTGCCATCTCTCATCAGTCGTCACGGTCTACCTCAAAATAATATAGTTCTACTGGGTTGTTCATGCTCAAGGCTGAATTTTCAGGTACTCACCCTTTCTCTATCTTTTCCAATGGTCATATAAATCATACAAGAAGTAAACAAAACTAAAATTATAATTAACCTTCAGTTTGATTGCTGGTAAATTGGTAACCTTCAGTTTGATTGCTGGTGGTTGATGAAGTGGGGTTCTCTATAGCTGAAAAGAATTGAATATTTGATTATGGCTAACAATATAGTCAAGGATAGGCAATCATAAACACTGGAAGGTCATCAATTACCAATTCCTTGTAACAGACTCAACAAATAATTGAAAGCAAAGCCGAAATTTACTTTGTGACGTTTCTCAACCTTTTGTATTCTTCTTAACGTTGACCAAAACGGAAAGGAAAATTTAGATCAGATAGAAAGGAATCTTTCTCTGACTATGGCCAGCCAAACACCCCACTTTAATCTATTAATCAAATCTCTCTCTCTACCAAACACAAGAACCAGAAAACCCAATCTCTCTCCCCTCTCCTTATATGTATTACAAATATTTGAAAATATGTTTTGTATTTCTTGGGTGGGAAAAACAGAATTGAATGAAACAGAGTAACTACTGGAACTATATATATATATATATATATATATATATATATATATATATATATATATATATATTATATTGTTTTTCTTTCCACCATGTTACACAATGAAGAAAATATCGGATTATGTATAAGTCTAATTGGCTTGATTATTCCCATCATATTCAAATACTGGAAAAGACAAATCATTCAGAATCAGAAATTCAACATATAAATTTTGTATGCTGACTTTTCCTTTTTAATTTTCATGCTATTTTGTAAAGAAAACTCAGTTCTTCTGTATAAACCTCTTTTTTGTTGTCGAGAAGGCAGAGGGGAAGGATAGGAAACCAAAATTTTGGTTCTTCTTAGATCAATTTACTTACACCTCCTATGAATACACTATGACTTAGGCAGATTGAATAGTATAAGCAAAAGATAGTTGATGAAGTGGGGTTCTATAGCTGAAAAGAATTCAGTGTTTGATTATGGCTAACAATATAGTCAAGGATAGGCAAGTTATTTAAATTTTTATCTAGCATTTAAAAATTTAATTGTATCGTATCATTTAAGAACACAAGGGAATTTTTTTGTTGTGTTATTAATTATGACTCGAAAGAGCTTTGAATTGAAACAAAGTTTTGGTATCCTAATGGTTTTAGGATTTGAATGTCATGATTTGAACTTTAAAAGTAAGATAGTTCTTATCATTTGTACCTTTTTTCTTTTTTTTCTTTTTTTTTTCTCCAATTTTCATGTCTCATTGATTGGTAAACACCTTATTTGACTCGATAGTTTGTTTGAAATCGAAGTTGAATTTACTTAAATGTTGTTTTTATTATCTTACATTCTTGTTCAAAACTATTTTTGTGCCTTTTCTTGATTAGTCTAAAATATTAAATAACGCAATACATAACTTTAAAAAAAAAAAAAAAAAAAAACTCATACCTTCACCAAAAATGAGTTGTTTAACCTACAAAACTAGATTAAAAGACTAAATAATCCCTATATACTTTGCAATTTACAATTATATTGTATTATATTATATTATAAGATTTAAGGAGTTAAGAATAAGATTAAAAAGTGTTGAATTAAAGATTAAAAAGTATTGAGAATAAGATTTAAAGTGCTGAAAACAAGATTAAAAAGTATTGAGAATAAGATTTAAGGTGTTGAAAATAAGATTAAAAAGTGTTGAGAACAAGATTAAAAGTTATTTAGAATAAGATTAAAAAGTGTTGAGAAACAAGATTAAAAGTATTGAGAATAAGATTAAAAGTTGTTAAGATGGAGATTAAAAAGTGTTGAGAAGAAGATTAAAAGTATTGAAAATAAGATTTAAGGTACTGAGAATAAGATTAAAAAGTGTTGAGTTTTTGAATAAAAAGTGTTGAAAATAAGATAAAAAAGTGTTGAGAATAAGATTTAAGTTGTTGAGAATAAGATTAAAAAGTGTTGAGAATAAGATTAAAAGTTGTTGAGAACAAGATTAAAAAGTGTTGAGAATAAAAATAAAAATGTTGAGAACAAGATTAAAAGATGTTGAGAAGAAGATTAAAAAGTGTTGAGAGGAAGATTAAAAGTGTTAAGAATAAGATCTAAGGTGTTAAGAATAAGATTAAAAAGTGTTGAGTTAGAGATTAAAAAGTGTTGAGAATAAGATTAAAAGTTTTGAGAATAAGATTAATAATTGTTGAGAATAAGATTAAAAGTGTTGAGAACAAAATTAAAAGTGTTGAAAATAAGATTAAAAGTTGTTGAGAATAAGATTAAAAATTGTTGATAACAAGATTAAAAGTGTTGAGAACAAGATTAAAAATTGTTGAGAACAAGATTAAAAAGTGCTTAGAACAAGATTTGAAGTGTTGAGAATAAGATTTAAGGTGTTGAGAATAAGATTAAAAGTGTTGAGTTAGAGATTAAAAAGTGTTGAGAACAAGATTCAAGGTGTTGAGAATAAGATTGAAAAGTGTTGAGAATAAGATAAAAAAGTGTTGAGTTAGAGATTAAAAAGTGTTGAGAAGAAAATTAAAAGTGTTGAGAAAAAGATTAAAAGTATTGAGAAGAAGATTAAAAATTGTTGAGGACAAGATTAAAAGTGTTGAGAATAAGATTAAAAAGTATTGAGAAGAAGATTACAAGTGTTGAGAATAAGATTTAAGGTGTTGAGAATAAGATTAAAAAGTTGTTGAGAACAAGATTAAAAAGTGTTGAGAACAATATTAAAAGTGTTGAGAATAAGATTTGAGGTGTTGAGAATAAAATTAAAAATTATCGAGAACAAGATTAAAAGTGTTGAGAAAAAGATTTAAGATGTTGAGAACAAGATTAAAAGGTGTTGAGAATAATATTAAAAGGTGTTGAGTTAGAGATTAAAAAGTGTTGAAAACAAGATTAAAAATTATTAAGAACAATATTTAAGGTGTTGAGAATAAGACTAAAAGTTGTTAAGAACAAGATTAAAAAGTGTTGAGAATAAGATTAAAAGTTGTTGAGAACAAGATTAAAAAGTGTTGAGAAGAAGATTAAAAGTGTTTAGAATAAAATTTAAGGTGTTGAGAACAAGATTAAAAAGTGTTGAGAAGAAGATTAAAAGTGTTGAGAAGAAAACTTAAGGTGTTAAGAATAAGATTAAAAGGTGTTGAGTTAGAGATTAAAAAGTGTTGATAACAAGATTAAAAGGTGTTGAGTTAGAGATTAAAAAGTGTTGATAACAAGATTAGAAGGTGTTGAATAAGATTAAAAGATGTTGAAGATGTTGAACTATAGATTAAAAAGTGTTGAGAAAAATGATTTAAGGTGTTGAGCTATAGATTAAAAAATCCTTGATAACAAGATTAAAAAGTGTTGAGAGTAATATTAAAAAGTGTTGAGAAGAAGATTGAAAGTGTTGAGAAAAATATTAAAAAGTGTTGAGAAGAAGATTAAAAGTGTTGAGAATAAGATTTGAGGTGTTGAGAACAATATTAAAAAGTGTTGAGAACAAGATTTAAGATGTTGAGAGAAAGATTAAAAAGTGTTGAGAACAAGATTAAAAGGTGTTGAGAATAAGATTAAAAAGTGTTGAGAACATGATTAAAAAGTGTTGAGAACAAGATTAAAAGTTGTTGAGAACAAGATTAAAAAGTGTTGAGAACAAGATTAAAAATGTTGAGAATAAGATTAAAATGTGTTGAGTTAGAGATTAAAAAGTGTTGAGAACAAGATTAAAAAGTGTTGAGAAGAAGATTAAAGGTGTTGAGAAAAAAGATTAAACATCATCACAGATTAAATGGTCTCCCTTGTATATACTTTTTCTATAATTTTTTTCTTCCCCTTATAGTCAACATCATCACAGATTTTTTTATCTTTCAATATGGAATATGATACATGTATGTTTCAGTATGCTTTAGAGCTAATTTGATAGCTATTCTTGATACCCTCCTTCTTTAAATTACCTTCCACTATTTTGGTTGGGACTAAGAACAGCGTTACAAGATTAAAGGTGTTGACAAAAAAGATTAAAAAATGCTGAGAACAAGATTAATGGTGTTGAGAATCAGATTAAAGATGTTGACAAAAAAATTTAAGAGGTTGACAACAAGATTAAAAAGTGTTGAGAATAAGATTAAATGGTGTTGAGAATAAGATTTATGGTGTTGAGAAAAATATTATTATTAAAGGTGTTGAGAAAAAAAAGATTAAAAAGGTGTTGAGCTATAGATTAAAGGTGTTGAAAACAAGATTAAATGGTGTTGAGAACATGATTAAAGGTGTTGAGAAAACAGATGAAAAATTGTTCAGAACAAGATTAAAGGTGTTGAGAAAAAAGTGTAAAAGGTGTTGAGAACAAGATTAAAAGATGTTAAGCTAGATATTAAAAGGTGTTGAGAATAAGATTAAAAAGTGTTGAAAAGAAGATTAAAAAGTGTTGAAAACAAGATTAAATGGTGTTGAAAACAAGATTAAAGGTGTTGAGAAAAAAGATTAAAAAAATGTTCTTAAAATTAAAGGTGCCACTTTTTAATCTTTTTATCATGTTCAAAAATTGTAGAATGAAAATGACAATGCACCAAACACTGTATCCTCCATGAAAGGAGAATAGTTACACAAGAAAACGTGAATCAAGAGGTCAATGATCTCCCAAGTAGCTGTCAATATTGATTTTTGATCTGGATAGTTGGTTTCTGATGGCATCGTGAAAGATCGATCACCCATGGCAACTAAGTCCAAGAAACTTTTCCACTTCTGTCAAGAATTCTAATACTAGTAAACTATCAAAACTGTTCAACGAAATCATCCCTTGTTCGACTCTGTTTTCAAAAGACTTTTTTTATTTGCTTTTTGAGAACAAGAAGCTATTCTTAGAAAATCCAAACCATGCATGCAGTCCCATGTTTTTGAAGAAACTAAAAGTGCCAAAGCAATCCATCTGAAAACTCGACATTCACTTCGTACACAATGCTATTATCTTTTTCATTTACCCAATTTAGTACATGCTGCAAACATCAATTATAAGTACATTAAAAACAAATTCAATAATCAAACGAACAGACCCTCCTGCCAGTATCTTATTCATTTACCCAAACTAATGCAGAGATTGTACTAAATTCAAAACACAGACTACAAAAAAACAGTAAATTTAGAAAGACAAAATTTAACTCTCAAAATCAAAACATCAAGTCAGGAAGGAAAACCATAAATAGAGAACACAATGCTACAACGATAAACAAGTTATCATAGATAAAAGGGCCATGAATAGAAGCATTAACAATCTCCTGAATTCATAAGAACCAAATAATGGAACTCAACTAGGCAAGTATTCCCAAGGGAAGTAAAGTAAAATCAACCATCTTCAATCAAGCTAATTATTTCCGGTACCATCTACTTCATCTACAAAATTATGGGGGGTGAGCAAAGGCCTGGCGGATACAAAACAACGCCATATATGTCTTCTCAACTACAACTTCAAGAGTTTAGATCAAAGGGCTGCATTTAAAAAAAATACAGTAAATAAAAATAAAATATGTATTACCATTAATAAATAGCCAATTTTGATTTTTAAAAATAAATAAATAAAATGATAGGCTTACCCAATCACCGCTTAGATTTTCTGATGTTGTATCTTTAGCATGATCGGTTCTCTCATTAACCTAACCACAAGAGTGTTGTATAAATAATTGTTATAATTGTTTAAACAAAAAAAAAAAAAAAAATTACAATATAACATTATATGAAATAGGTAATGACCTGCTTGAGAAATGGAAAATAAGATGATTGAGAAGTAATATTCACTTCTGTGTTCGATTGTGACAAATTGCAGTTCAATATTTATGCGCTTGTTACACTATCTTTATCACACCGATTAAGAAATTGAAGCCTTTGGTAGTCGTAACTCCTTTGCAAGTTAGGGCTTGGGGGTGGACTGGGTGGTATGGACATCCATGCATACTCGCTTGGAATTTCAGCACCCTAAAAAGAATAAAAATTAAAATGAAAATCCAATGGTAGTCAAACCGGTATGTTTTAAACATTTGTAACATATTAGAGTGCTACTCACTTCATGCTTCACGTATGATTGAACGGGTTATTTCAAAGATTTCTTTTCCTTTTTTGTAGCAATTTCAAATGCTGATTTGAGTCTTTTTTTCCCTCTTGATGTGTCCCCTTTTTTTAAACCATTTACAGTAATGTCATGGCCACTTTGCTCGTAAGTGACATGAATTTGATGCCTATTGCTAGCCTTGGATGAGTATTCATCATTACGTTGCACCCGCTTTTGCCTTCTCATTTCTTCAAGAAGCTTAAGCAAATGTTCCCTGTGGATAATGGATAAATTAAAAAAATCTTCACCCTCTGATGCAAATGAACTAACGCGAGTGAATAAATAACACGTCTCTATATCTTTGTCGTTGTTGCAATTTAGGATCCGTTTGCACTTCACGGCCAATGAAATCCAACACTACCCCATCTCTTGCCTCTCGAGTCCACCGTTTTAGTACGTATTCCTTAGGTAATTCAGTTTTGTGTAACACTTCTCTCATGACCTTTAACATGTGTGAACACGGAATACCATCCATTTCAAACATCCAACAACTGCATGTTAAAAAGTCATATGTTTTCCTTCTTACACGCCATTCTTGATTATGTTTTTCTAGTGAGACCACTTTGTATATAACTTCTCCATCCTCCTAAATTGATTCTTTGAAATAGAATTCAACTGTACCTTGAATTTCTTTTTGAAATAACTGAAATATTTTTTTCGTGTAAATCTCACCAGCTTTGACTACAATCATGCATGGAAGTTTAACATTCGGCTCTTGGTGAGTCAAATCATACTCCGCCTTTAGCTCAATATACCTTTTCTCAGTGATCATCCTATCAAAATGTTTGAAAAAATCAGGAATATTATGGTCAGATTTAGCAAATTTTTTCAATCCGAAATTGAAGCTTTCACTAAGTTGAGTGCTATGCACACCAGTGATTTTTCACAAATGCCTTTGCCCATTTGGTCCTTAAATTATACGTTTCAGAAAACCATTTGTTGTTACGAACACCACACTCGATTAGCATGGAGTCCCAACATATTTCAAAATCATCTTCATCCTCATATTTTTTCATAAACTCAGATAAAATGCCTGTTATACCCACTGGACCCTTGATAACATTACCTAAATGCTTCGTACCATTTTGCATAATATGCCATATACAAAGATGGTGGTGTGTCTCGGGCATCACCAATGCTAATGCCTTTGTAATAGCCGCATCTTGGTCACTTATAATTGTCTTCGGAAATTTATGAGACATTGTCTTACAAAATGTTTCAAACAACCATACAAATGAATCAGATGTCTCATCATACATTAAAGCACCTCCAAATATAACTGTTTCTCTTTGATGATTCAGACCAACAAAAGCGGCAAATGGTCGATTCACATTATTCACCTTGTATGTTGTGTCAAACGACACAATATCTCCAAAATGACCATAATCAATAATCATCCTTGCATCAGCCCAAAATATATTGGTTATATAGTCATCTTTGTCCAACTGAACCGCATGAAAAAATGTGGGATTTTCCAACTTCTGTGATTGAAAATACTCAAATATGAATCCAGCCTCTCCAGATTGTAATTGTTTTTGTCTCTTGATTCTAAAATAATTTTTTTGGTCTACTTTTGTAAACCCAAGCGCTTCTCTTGCCCAGGATTGCCGTCCCATTAGTTCATATGAAGAACCAACTGGTAGTCCAAAATCATCAGCCAAGTCGACATCAATTGCTTAAGGTATAGAGGTGTTCCGTTGTGAAGGCATCAAATAAGTACAATCTTTTCTAATAAGTTTATGGTTGTGCTTCTCTTCAAATCTGTCTGTGAAATATATTCCTTCCCCTCTTTCAAATTTTATATGCATGAATGCACCACATCCGACCCTTGTTTCTACCCTAGCTTCTTTTGTAAGATGGTCCTTTTGTAATTTACTCTGTAACCCTCCTTGCAACATACAAATTGGGCTAAAGTAATTTCTCCAGTTTTAGTGTTTTTATTGGAATAATCTATTCTCACACTAAATCCAACTTCACGTCCGTAAGCATTGTAAAAGTTGTATGTATTTTCAAAGGACTTGAACATCATTCCAATTTTAGGTTTATGGCCTCCTTCACCTAATGGAGTATCCATTTAAAACCACCACCTATAATAAGATAACAAAGTGTCTTAGAGAATGCATCCTCACAAAAAGGTAATAACAATAAAGAGATAAGTAAAAAAGAAAAGAAAAACCCCAAGAACCAAGAGATGGGGGAGGGGAGTTGAGAAGTACTAAAAATATTAATAAAATGACGAGTATTGTTTCCAAAAAAAACTGATTCATGCGAACAAACTTTCTTCCATATAGCTCAAAGTAATATAACAAAATAAAAAATCAGCAAATTTGTTACAAAAATATGATTAGAAAAGGAGATACAACCTTAAAGAATAGGAAAAAAAAGAGTCTTTTGCTATAAAGAATTAGAAAGCAACAAATCAACAATTTTATCATTTACACCATCAAATTAAAATCACCAAACAAATCGATAAATAAAAAAATAAATCGATTATGCAAAAGATGGTCAATCCCGGTCATCTTCATCCCTTATAGTTTAGAGATTTCCAAAATGATTCGTTGAGGACTAAATGAAAAGAAAAATTGAAATTGTACCTTTAGTACATCAAATAATACAAGGAAATTAAAAGAAAAAAAAAAGCATTTAACATATTGTGTCAAATAAACAAAGGGAAAGTACAAAAAAAAACCCTTGCCATGTACAATCCGTGCACACACACACACACACACACACACACACATATATATTTCCGTGGATTTCATTAATACAAATAAACATTAAAGTACAGGGAGAAGTGATCGAACCAGAGATCACAAAAAGCAACACTAGTCCAGGGCTTCAAAACAGGCCTCTGTGGCCAGCTGATGAGGAGAATGAATTGTACCACCATGAAATCTCCTATTTCTTTCATTCCAAACACACCAAATAATAGAAGTAAATATATTTTTCATCAATTTACTTCTCATAGAGACGGTACCTTTTGACATTAGACCTCAAACAAAGTCCATCAAGACCACACGGTATAAGTAATTTCTGAAAAGAATGAGAACATCCTTAATCTCCTTACTTATTGCATCCTTAAAACTCTTGTATCTATCCCATCCCGAACACTGGAAGTTTCAACATGTGTAAAACACCAAAGCTTGTTATTTCGCGATTCATGAAACCTCACTTTTCCAATTAAAGTTCCAAAGTTAATTACTGATTCTATATGATACTCGTCACTGAATCACTGATATTAGAATTATCATTAAAATTTGTACAGCAAAGCAAGCCATCCAAAAACAGTTAAGACAAAGTTGGAAAAATTAATAAACCTCAATATGAAAAATAAATTATAAAATAAAACAGTTAAGTCCCTACCGTGTACCTTATTTAGATTTTGTTAATAAATTATATTGGCCAATTTCCTGGGAAATTGTTGTTTCAAAAAGGCATTTAGGTTAAGTGCTTAACTAATTTTGGATTGCAAACATAAATGCAACCCGTGGAAACCGAATCAACATTTTGTACTACAACGAAGGAGAAGCCTTCACCACTTACACCAGAAGTGGAATCTTTCTTTCTGGACTACTTTCTAACTATACTGTAGAACTGTTAGCCGCCTACCTTATTGGAATTTATGTAGTTGCACCAGCGACAAATATCAATATAGTTTGTGTGCAGTAGTTAGTATGCAAATCGATGGAGAAGAAGATTCCATCTCACTCGCATATATTATGATATACTGTGCAGAAATCAGTGTGATTTTTAGAGAGAGAGATTTAGGGTTTATGAAGAGGAAAGAGAGAGAGAAATGGTGAGCACCTGAAAATATAGCCCTGAGACCGCGACGAGGTGACGCCTGAACAATCCAGTACAACTATGCTATTTTGAGGTACACTGTGACGAAAGAGGGAGATGGCGTACGGTGACGAGGGAGGAACGTGCTGAAGTAGAAGACAATATTTTGTTTTCCTTTTTTTGTTTTGCGAGGAGGATATTTTATTTTCCTTTTTTTTTTTTTTTCGTTGGACTCTGAAGTTACCAATTTAAAACAATTTCTTTTTTTCACTACAGCACGGGTACATCACGACCCTTTTACAACAGAGAATCCTAGTCCATTGAAATGTACTACTGTCGGCCATAATACCAATAAAGTAGGAAAAAATAATTCATTGCACTTGGAAAAAGTATTTGCTGACTAGGAAAGAATCAATCATTCACCGACAACTCATTTTTTATTTTTTTTTGGGAAGGTGACAACCAATTTGGAATCATTCATTTTCTTAGGATACCAAGGTAACTTACTGTATATATGCTCTGCTAGTATATCACGGGTTATTTTCTGGGAAAATGCCACCAAGTTTCTTACTCTCTTTATGGGAAAAAGCCACCAAGTTTCTTACTCTTCTTTTTTTTTTTTTTTTTTATGTTATTTTCTGGGAAAAAGCCACCAAGTTTCTTACTCTTCTTTTTTTTTTTTTTTTTCTTTATGTTATTTTGACCATATATACTTAAAAATAATATTTAAAAAGTAATTATATATATAATATTTCAACAAACTTCATTTTATATATATATATATATATATATATATATATATATATATATATATATTTTGAATTTGCTGGGATTTTAAAAAAAGAAACAAAATGTTTTGTATTACCTGGGTTGAATTATGTGGCCATAATCAAACCAACGTGGCCAAAATTGATTGTGAATCAATATTGAATAATAAAAAATAAAATAAAAAAAACATAGTTACCACACCATCATTTATTAGATAATTCATCACATCATGTCATCATCATAATTTTATGGAGTAAGTGCAGAAAATGCTCCTAAAATATGCTTTAAGTGCATATAACAATCCTTACGTGCAAAAAATATTCCTAAAGTTTCAATTTGGTGCAAATAAATTCCTATGACAAATTTAAACTCTAAGTTGACTAAATTATCTTTGCTCAACCATTTTATAAAATATATAAAAATAAATAATTTCGAAAAGGACAATATTGGAGGATGCCCCCCTCGTGAAAAAAACATACCTAAAGTTTCAATCTAGTGCAAATAGGTCCATTTGACAAATTTAAAACCTAAGTTGACTAAATTACCCTTACTGAACCATTTTATAAAATATATAAAAACAAATAATTTTATGAAATGACTAAAAATAACACTATTGGAGGACACCGGCAATGGACAAGTAAAGATAAAAATATAAAATAAAAGTATAAAAGAAAAATAAAAATAAAAAACAAAAAAAAAAGTGCAAACTAAAGAAAACAAAATTTTTCCAAAATTTGAAAACTAGTGCACACTGATATTGGGAATTTTTTTTTTAACAGTGTTGGTACAGAAAAAAAAAAATAATAAAACAAAGAAAAAAAATTAGTAGAAAAGAGTAAACTGGAATCTAAAAAAATTCAAATCCTTGTTCTACAAATTCTCAAAATTAAAAATAAAAAATAAAATAGAATATAGACATATATATAAAGAAAAGAGTTTCAAATATATATATATATATATATATATATATATATATATAAGATAATGTGTACATAACACCTCTACACTATGAGATTAGTAGCATATATACCCCCTTGGGCATTTTTGGAAGAGTAAAAGGACAAAACGAGTATTACAACACTAATTCATGTCAGAGGGTGTATTTTTGCACAATGTAAAAAGATTATGAGTATTTTTTGCACACTTTTTCAAATTGATAGTAAAAGTGTTACGCGAAGTATACTTTAGAGTGTTTTCTGCACTTGTCCCTAAGTCTATTTAATTGATTTTTATTTTATTTTATCAAATATATTTAATGAAATTCTGGCTTCGTGTGCTTGGTTAAATTTGAGACTCCCTCACTAATAAATTAGTGGGACTCAGATGCGACAACTATTAAATCCGTTGCAAATTAGTCATTCTTGCCAAACTAGTCTATTTTTAGAATCTTGTAAAGGACAAATTACTATATTCAATTATTCAACTAAATAGTAGGGACATTTAGGACTAATGTTCATATAAATATAAAAGAAGTTTTAGAGATGCAACACTCTCAAAATTTCACATTTCTCATTTGCATATGATGTCCTCATGCTCTGCAATGGAGACATTGATTATGCAAGCATTGGAGATATTAACTTCTTCTAACCCACTCTACGGTCGGTTGTTATTGAGAGTCAAATTTCTCCTTCATCAAATATAGCGAAGGTTTCATCACATCACATCACATTAATACAAGAATATACGGAGATAATAATTATACATATCCACGCACAATACAATATTTTATGTGGTTCTCCCAACTTTAGAGCTATGTCCAGTAAGAAAGATTTTCACTTTTATGAATAAAAGAAGATAATATATAATCAGATGTCAAAACCCCACTCACTATCATTCTTCACATCCTTAAGGCTACATCTTTACTCTCACGAATTACACATAATCACCCCCCTCCTCTAAACACTCACCAACCTCTTTCAGCTTTCATCTTTCATCTCTCCACCTTAATCTGTCACACCTATTTCTATTTATATAGTCTTCAAACTCAATTCCTAGTTGGACAAGAATTTCACAACTTGCCTACAAGGAGTTATCAACTTGAATAGATCCATCTTTTGCACATGAATTCAAGCCACAAACCCAACAATCTTTACCTTGGCTTGAATTCAGTCTGCAAGCGTTACCCCATGACTCCACCTCGACTGAAGATAGAGCTACCTCGAATCAAACGCTATGATGAAGTTGAAAACGCTCCAACAATCTCTATCTTTTCTCAAATTCCATCATGCTTGTTCTTCTTCCACCATCCTTGGTGTTCAATTGTTAACCCCCCATGTTGCTTATTTTGGGCAAAAACGACAAACCTCTTATTCCCTTTGCATTGCTTTTTATCGAGCTTAGAAAAAACTCATTCATTCCTCAAATCGTACTAGACCTATCTTGAGAACTAGCACCACTCTTTGGATTGTCCCCAAAACTTGTTTCTCATGTGCTTGTATCTTCATACTATCCACCATCTTCGTGTCAGCATCAACTCTGATTGATTTTCCATAGAACCCACAATCAACCTTTACTTTGACAAACTTCACACCAATCTTCTTCTCTTATCTTCAGAACCAACCACAAGCTCTGACCCACCATCAGCTTTGATACCAGTTGTTGGGGATATTGACTCTTTTCAACCCACTCTACGGTCAGTTGTTATTGGGAGTCAAATCCTCCTTCATCACACATAATTGAAGCATCATCATATCACATCACATCAACACAAACATATATGGAGTAACAGTCATACACATCCATGCACAACACAATATTTTACATCGTTCACCCAACTTTGGGGTCATGTCTATGAACAGAAAGAAATTTCCATTATTATGAATTAATGAAGAAAATATATAACTAAATGTCAAAACCCCACTCACTCTCACTCATCACACTCTTCTAAATCTTTACACTCAAGAATTACATATATTCTCCTCTCTTCTCACAACATTCACTAACCCCTTACATCTTTCTCCTCTCCTCACAACACTCACCAACCCCTTGTATATTTCCCATCTTCCTCTCTACCCTAATCTATTACACTCATCTCTATTTATAGCGTCTTTAAACTCAATTCCTTGTTGAACAAAAATTTCACCGCTTGCCTATAAGAGGTTACCATAACAATTACAACTCTAAAATAATACCTTGACAAAATCACCGTTTTAGAGCTCGCTACCAAAGATGAACATGTTCCAAAAAATTGTTGAATGTACATGTCTTGGGGTCACTCCTCTTCGCAACACACCCCAAGTGAATAGATCGAATCGATCCATAATAACCTGGAAAGAAGGCATTCAAGTCATAAACCCAACATTAGGTTTAAAAGGCTTTTGACACATTTTCTAGCCTTTCAGGATTAACTTACAAAAGTCGTATATTCCTATGTGGAGTTCCTGAGAACACCATACAAGACATTACCAACTTATTTTGGTTTCTTTGTGGCTCCCTGCCCATTAGATACTTGGTTATTCCATTACTAACTACAAGATTAAGTGCAAAAGACTACCAAACACTAATAGATTATATACCAGTTAGAATTATTAATTGGATAGCAAGAGCACTCTCCTTTATAGGTGCATCTTATCCGAGGCACATTTTTTTCCCCTAGTTATGCCACTTTATACAGCATACACATTTTCTGGACTAACACGTTTATCTTACCCTATAATATGATTACTTAAATGAACCAAATTCTTCAAAAGTTTTTGTGGTCAAATCCCGTCATGTCTAAGCTCAGAGCCAAAGTTCCATGGGAACTTGTGTGCAGACCAAAAGAGGCAGATGCCTGAGCATCCCTAATCTCCAAATGTGGAACAAATTAAGCAGTTATCTTAAGAAACATTTGGTTATTGTGTTATGACTCTAACAGTATGCCAATATAACCCTGCTATGATGATTTTGTTGCATAGACCCACAGAAATATTTAAAGCGTTATTTTCTCTTACGAAAGCATACAGAGTAGGTTTGTGTGTGCTTGTGATCTTATTACAATAACTTACTGCGGTATTGTTTTTTATTACCTTCACTTGCATCCCTTTATTTTAAAATCTAAAATTAAATCTAAGATTTATGATTTTGTACATTTTGCTTTTAATAAATCACAATCTCTAGTTTAAATGAGTTTCTTAATTGGGTGTGCGACACATGATAATTGTTTGGAAGATCAAAAATATATTTATATACTCCCTCTATCCCAAAGAGTACATTTCATCTAATTTTTTATTCAGTTATTAATTGTAATAGATAAAAGATAAAATGGCTACAGTGTTTATTTTAAAGCAATGTTTTAAAAAAATTTAATTTAAATTTTAAATCTGCTAATTTTGCTCTTAAAATTCAGCTCTTAAAATTTTAAATACTTAATTTTAGTTTTATCAAACATAACTGTTTAATTACAAAATGGTGAAAGAGCTTGAGCTTCTGGAGTAATTGGTAGTCTAACATAAATAAGCATATTTATCTTTCAACCTATCAATTAAATTTTATTCAATTAAATTTTAGAAAGTTTTCTTCTTTCCATTGTTCACCTAAGGATCACCATGGCCTGTTGGACTATAGGACCCTTATGGACTTTAGGTTTTCTTAAATTGAGAACCATATAGTATATCTCTTACTGTGTCAAAAAATTCTACTACAATGAACCATGTCGGAAAAATTTGGAAATAGGAACTGAAAACAACCTCAATATTTACAACTAAGGTTGTGAATATCTCTTGTAATGATGAAAATCTCGTGCACTGAGGCTGCTGATATATACCTAAACCTTTCCATTTAGAAATATTGAAAGATCCCCACAACCTCCATCTATCCAGAAGAAAATAGATGGATATGTTTGTGAAAGACTGAGCAGTATGATAGAACCAAAATGGGTTTTGCTTGCACCTAATCAAATTCAAACCAAGCTCAAGAGCTAGAGGAAGCGGGGGTTGACTGAAAGCTTCACCCCCCCCCCCCCCCCCTTTTTTTTTTTCTTCTTGGAAGTTGTCTTTGGATATACTTTACCAAAGGGTAGAAAGTAGCGATTGAAATGGGACTGGGATCCTCTGCTGTAAACGGGTCGTGCTGTACCTGTGCTGTAGTGAAAAAAAAAAAATTATTTTAAATTGGTAACTTCAGAGTCCAACGGAAAAAGGAACCACGGTAAAAAATATAAAATAAAAAGAAAAAAAGAAAAAAGAAAAATAAACTGCTTCAGCGTATCCCTGCCAAAAAAGAAAATAAAAAAAAATGACCGCTTCAGCGCCTCCTCCCTCATCACCGTCATACACCATTGCCATCTCTCATCAGTCGTCACGGTCTACCTCAAAATAATATAGTTCTACTGGGTTGTTCATGCTCAAGGCTGAATTTTCAGGTACTCACCCTTTCTCTATCTTTTCCAATGGTCATATAAATCATACAAGAAGTAAACAAAACTAAAATTATAATTAACCTTCAGTTTGATTGCTGGTAAATTGGTAACCTTCAGTTTGATTGCTGGTGGTTGATGAAGTGGGGTTCTCTATAGCTGAAAAGAATTGAATATTTGATTATGGCTAACAATATAGTCAAGGATAGGCAATCATAAACACTGGAAGGTCATCAATTACCAATTCCTTGTAACAGACTCAACAAATAATTGAAAGCAAAGCCGAAATTTACTTTGTGACATTTCTCAACCTTTTGTATTCTTCTTAACGTTGACCAAAACGGAAAGGAAAATTTAGATCAGATAGAAAGGAATCTTTCTCTGACTATGGCCAGCCAAACACCCCACTTTAATCTATTAATCAAATCTCTCTCTCGACCAAACACAAGAACCAGAAAACCCAATCTCTCTCCCCTCTCCTTATATGTATTACAAATATTTGAAAATATGTTTTGTATTTCTTGGGTGGGAAAAACAGAATTGAATGAAACAGAGTAACTACTAGAACTATATATATATATATATATATATATATATATATATATATATATATATTATATTGTTTTTCTTTCCACCATGTTACACAATGAAGAAAATATCGGATTATGTATAAGTCTAATTGGCTTGATTATTCCCGTCATATTCAAATACTGGAAAAGACAAATCATTCAGAATCAGAAATTCAACATATAAATTTTGTATGCTGATTTTTCCTTTTTAATTTTCATACTATTTTGTAAAGAAAACTCAGTTCTTCTGTATAAACCTCTTTTTTGTTGTCGAGAAGGCAGAGGGGAAGGATAGGAAACCAAAATTTTGGTTCTTCTTAGATCAATTTACTTACACCTCCTATGAATACACTATGACTTAGGCAGATTGAATAGTATAAGCAAAAGATAGTTGATGAAGTGGGGTTCTATAGCTGAAAAGAATTCAATGTTTGATTATGGCTAACAATATAGTCAAGGATAGGCAAGTTATTTAAATTTTTATCTAGCATTTAAAAATTTAATTGTATCGTATCATTTAAGAACACAAGGGAATTTTTTTGTTGTGTTATTAATTATGACTCGAAAGAGCTTTGAATTGAAACAAAGTTTTGGTATCCTAATGGTTTTAGGATTTGAATGTCATGATTTGAACTTTAAAAGTAAGATAGTTCTTATCATTTGTACCTTTTTTCTTTTTTTTTTCTCCAATTTTCCTGTCTCATTGATTGGTAAACACCTTATTTGACTCGATAGTTTGTTTGAAATCGAAGTTGAATTTTAAATGTCTGTTTTTATTATCTTACATTTTTGTTCAAAACTATTTTTGTGCCTTTTCTTGATTAGTCTAAAATATTAAATAACGCAATACATAACTTTAAAAAAAAAAAAAAAAAAAAAAAACTCATACCTTCACCAAAAATGAGTTGTTTAACCTACAAAACTAGATTAAAAGACTAAATAATCCCTATATACTTTGCAATTTACAATTATATTGTATTATATTATATTATAAGATTTAAGGAGTTAAGAATAAGATTAAAAAGTGTTGAATTAAAGATTAAAAAGTATTGAGAATAAGATTTAAAGTGCTGAAAACAAGATTAAAAAGTATTGAGAATAAGATTTAAGGTGTTGAAAATAAGATTAAAAAGTGTTGAGAACAAGATTAAAACTTATTTAGAATAAGATTAAAAAGTGTTGAGAAACAAGATTAAAAGTGTTGAGAATAAGATTAAAAGTTGTTAAGATGAAGATTAAAAAGTGTTGAGAAGAAGATTAAAAGTATTGAAAATAAGATTTAAGGTACTGAGAATAAGATTAAAAAGTGTTGAGTTTTTGAATAAAAAGTGTTGAAAATAAGATAAAAAAGTGTTGAGAATAAGATTTAAGTTGTTGAGAATAAGATTAAAAAGTGTTGAGAATAAGATTAAAAGTTGTTGAGAACAAGATTAAAAAGTGTTGAGAATAAAAATAAAAATGTTGAGAACAAGATTAAAAGATGTTGAGAAGAAGATTAAAAAGTGTTGAGAGGAAGATTAAAAGTGTTAATAATAAGATCTAAGGTGTTAAGAATAAGATTAAAAAGTGTTGAGTTAGAGATTAAAAAGTGTTGAGAATAAGATTAAAAGTTTTGAGAATAAGATTAATAATTGTTGAGAATAAGGTTAAAAGTGTTGAGAACAAAATTAAAAGTGTTGAGAATAAGATTAAAAGTTGTTGAGAATAAGATTAAAAATTGTTGATAACAAGATTAAAAGTGTTGAGAACAAAATTAAAAATTGTTGAGAACAAGATTAAAAAGTGCTTAGAAGAAGATTTGAAGTGTTGAGAATAAGATTTAAGGTGTTGAGAATAAGATTAAAAGTGTTGAGTTAGAGATTAAAAAGTGTTGAGAACAAGATTCAAGGTGTTGAGAATAAGATTGAAAAGTGTTGAGAATAAGATTGAAAAGTGTTGAGTTAGAGATTAAAAAGTGTTGAGAAGAAAATTAAAAGTGTTGAGAAAAAGATTAAAAGTATTGAGAAGAAGATTAAAAATTGTTGAGGGCAAGATTAAAAGTGTTGAGAATAAGATTAAAAAGTATTGAGAAGAAGATTACAAGTGTTGAGAATAAGATTTAAGGTGTTGAGAATAAGATTAAAAAGTTGTTGAGAACAAGATTAAAAAGTGTTGAGAACAATATTAAAAGTGTTGAGAATAAGATTTGAGGTGTTGAGAATAAAATTAAAAATTATTGAGAACAAGATTAAAAGTGTTGAGAATAAGATTTAAGATGTTGAGAACAAGATTAAAAGATGTTGAGAATAATATTAAAAGGTGTTGAGTTAGAGATTAAAAAGTGTTGAAAACAAGATTAAAAATTATTAAGAACAATATTTAAGGTGTTGAGAATAAGACTAAAAGTTGTTAAGAACAAGATTAAAAAGTGTTGAGAATAAGATTAAAAGTTGTTGAGAACAAGATTAAAAAGTGTTGAGAAGAAGATTAAAAGTGTTTAGAATAAAATTTAAGGTGTTGAGAACAAGATTAAAAAGTGTTGAGAAGAAGATTAAAAGTGTTGAGAAGAAAACTTCAGGTGTTGAGAATAAGATTAAAAGGTGTTGAGTTAGAGATTAAAAAGTGTTGATAACAAGATTAAAAGGTGTTGAGTTAGAGATTAAAAAGTGTTGATAACAAGATTAGAAGGTGTTGAATAAGATTAAAAGATGTTGAAGATGTTGAACTATAGATTAAAAAGTGTTGAGAAAAATGATTTAAGGTGTTGAGCTATAGATTAAAAAATCCTTGATAACAAGATTAAAAAGTGTTGAGAGTAATATTAAAAAGTGTTGAGAAGAAGATTGAAAGTGTTGAGAAAAATATTAAAAAGTGTTGAGAAGAAGATTAAAAGTGTTGAGAATAAGATTTGAGGTGTTGAGAACAATATTAAAAAGTGTTGAGAACAAGATTTAAGGTGTTGAGAGAAAGATTAAAAAGTGTTGAGAACAAGATTAAAAGGTGTTGAGAATAAGATTAAAAAGTGTTGAGAACATGATTAAAAAGTGTTGAGAACAAGATTAAATGTTGTTGAGAACAAAATTAAAAAGTGTTGAGAACAAGATTAAAAATGTTGAGAATAAGATTAAAATGTGTTGAGTTAGAGATTAAAAAGTGTTGAGAACAAGATTAAAAAGTGTTGAGAAGAAGATTAAAGGTATTGAGAAAAAAGATTAAACATCATCACAGATTAAATGGTCTCCCTTGTATATACTTTTTCTATAATTTTTTTCTTCCCCTTATAGTCAACATCATCACAGATTTTTTTATCTTTCAATATGGAATATGATACATGTATGTTTCAGTATGCTTTAGAGCTAATTTGATAGCTATTCTTGATACCCTCCTTCTTTAAATTACCTTCCACTATTTTGATTGGGACTAAGAACAGCGTTACAAGATTAAAGGTGTTGACAAAAAAGATTAAAAAATGTTGAGAACAAGATTAATGGTGTTGAGAATAAGATTAAAGATGTTGACAAAAAAATTTAAGAGGTTGACAACAAGATTAAAAAGTGTTGAGAATAAGATTAAATGGTGTTGAGAATAAGATTTATGGTGTTGAGAAAAATATTATTATTAAAGGTGTTGAGAAAAAAAGATTAAAAAGGTATTGAGCTATAGATTAAAGGTGTTGAAAACAAGATTAAATGTTGTTGAGAACATGATTAAAGGTGTTGAGAAAACAGATGAAAAATTGTTCAGAACAAGATTAAAGGTGTTGAGAAAAAAGTGTAAAAGGTGTTGAGAACAAGATTAAAAGATGTTAAGCTAGATATTAAAAGGTGTTGAGAATAAGATTAAAAAGTGTTGAAAAGAAGATTAAAAAGTGTTGAAAACAAGATTAAATGGTGTTGAAAACAAGATTAAAGGTGTTGAGAAAAAAGATTAAAAAAATGTTCTTAAAATTAAAGGTGCCACTTTTTAATCTTTTTATCATGTTCAAAAATTGTAGAATGAAAATGACAATGCACCAAACACTGTATCCTCCATGAAAGGAGAATAGTTACACAAGAAAACGTGAATCAAGAGGTCAATGATCTCCCAAGTAGCTGTCAATGTTGATTTTTGATCTGGATAGTTGGTTTCTGATGGCATCGTGAAAGATCGATCACCCATGGCAACTAAGTCCAAGAAACTTTTCCACTTCTGTCAAGAATTCTAATACTAGTAAACTATCAAAACTGTTCAACGAAATCATCCCTTGTTCGACTCTGTTTTCAAAAGACTTTTTTTATTTGCTTTTTGAGAACAAGAAGCTATTCTTAGAAAATCCAAACCATGCATGCAGTCCCATGTTTTTGAAGAAACTAAAAGTGCCAAAGCAATCCATCTGAAAACTCAACATTCACTTCGTACACAATGCTATTATCTTTTTCATTTACCCAATTTAGTACATGCTGCAAACATCAATTATAAGTACATTAAAAACAAATTCAATAATCAAACGAACAAACCCTCCTGCCAGTATCTTATTCATTTACCCAAACTAATGCAGAGATTGTACTAAATTCAAAACACAGACTACAAAAAAACAGTAAATTTAGAAAGACAAAATTTAACTCTCAAAATCAAAACATCAAGTCAGGAAGGAAAACCATAAATAGAGAACACAATGCTACAACGATAAACAAGTTATCATAGATAAAAGGGCCATGAATAGAAGCATTAACAATCTCCTGAATTCATAAGAACCAAATAATGGAACTCAACTAGGCAAGTATTCCCAAGGGAAGTAAAGTAAAATCAACCATCTTTAATCAAGCTAATTATTTCCGGTACCATCTACTTCATCTACAAAATTATGGGGGGTGAGCAAAGGCCTGGTGGATACAAAACAACGCCATATATGTCTTCTCAACTACAACTTCAAGAGTTTAGATCAAAGGGCTGCATTTAAAAAAAATACAGTAAATAAAAATAAAATATGTATTACCATCAATAAATAGCCAATTTTGATTTTTAAAAATAAATAAATAAAATGATAGGCTTACCCAATCACCGCTTAGATTTTCTGATGTTGTATCTTTAGCATGATCGGTTCTCTCATTAACCTAACCACAAGAGTGTTGTATAAATAATTGTTATAACTGTTTAAACAAAAAAAAAAAAAAAAATTACAATATAACATTATATGAAATAGGTAATAACCTGCTTGAGAAATGGAAAATAAGATGATTGAGAAGTAATATTCACTTCTGTGTTCGATTGTGACAAATTGCAGTTCAATATTTATGCGCTTGTTACACTATCTTTATCACACCGATTAAGAAATTGAAGCCTTTGGTAGTCGTAACTCCTTTGCAAGTTAGGGCTTGGGGGTGGACTGGGTGGTATGGACATCCATGCATACTCGCTTGGAATTTCAGCACCCTAAAAAGAATAAAAATTAAAATGAAAATCCAATGGTAGTCAAACCGGTATGTTTTAAACATTTGTAACATATCAGAGTGCTACTCACTTCATGCTTCACGTATGATTGAACGGGTTATTTCAAAGATTTCTTTTCCTTTTTTGTAGCAATTTCAAATGCTGATTTGAGTCTTTTTTTCCCTCTTGATGTGTCCCTTTTTTTTAAACCATTTACAGTAATGTCATGGCCACTTTGCTCGTAAGTGACATGAATTTGATGCCCATTGCTAGCCTTGGATGAGTATTCATCATTACGTTGCACCCACTTTTGCCTTCTCATTTCTTCAAGAAGCTTAAGCAAATGTTCCCTGTGGATAATGGATAAATTAAAAAAATCTTCACCCTCTGATGCAAATGAACTAACGCGAGTGAATAAATAACACGTCTCTATATCTTTGTCGTTGTTGCAATTTAGGATCCGTTTGCACTTCACGGCCAATGAAATCCAACATTACCCCATCTCTTGCCTCTCGAGTCCACCGTTTTAGTACGTATTCCTTAGGTAATTCAGTTTTGTGTAACACTTCTCTCATGACCTTTAACATGTGTGAACACGGAATACCATCCATTTCAAACATCCAACAACTGCATGTTAAAAAGTCATATGTTTTCCTTCTTACACGCCATTCTTGATTATGTTTTTCTAGTGAGACCACTTTGTATATAACTTCTCCATCCTCCTAAATTGATTCTTTGAAATAGAATTCAACTGTACCTTGAATTTCTTTTTGAAATAACTGAAATATTTTTTTCGTGTAAATCTCACCAGCTTTGACTACCATCATGCATGGAAGTTTAACATTCGGCTCTTGGTGAGTCAAATCATACTCCGCCTTTAGCTCAATATACCTTTTCTCAGTGATCATCCTATCAAAATGTTTGAAAAAATCAGGAATATTATGGTCAGATTTAGCAAATTTTTTCAATCCGAAATTGAAGCTTTCACTAAGTTGAGTGCTATGCATACCAGCACACCAGTGATTTTTCACAAATGCCTTTGCCCATTTGGTCCTTAAATTATACGTTTCAGAAAACCATTTGTTGTTACGAACACCACACTCGATTAGCATGGAGTCCCAACATATTTGAAAATCATCTTCATCCTCATATTTTTTCATAAACTCAGATAAAATGCCTGTTATACCCACTGGACCCTTGATAACATTACCTAAATGCTTCGTACCATTTTGCATAATATGCCATATACAAAGATGGTGGTGTGTCTTGGGCATCACCAATGCTAATGCCTTTGTAATAACCGCATCTTGGTCACTTATAATTGTCTTCGGAAATTTATGAGACATTGTCTTACAAAATGTTTCAAACAACCATACAAATGAATCAGATGTCTCATCATACATTAAAGCACCTCCAAATATAACTGTTTCTCTTTGATGATTCAGACCAACAAAAGCGGCAAATGGTCGATTCACATTATTCACCTTGTATGTTGTGTCAAACGACACAATATCTCCAAAATGACCATAATCAATAATCATCCTTGCATCAGCCCAAAATATATTGGTTATATAGTCATCTTTGTCCAACTGAACCGCATGAAAAAATGTGGGATTTTCCAACTTCTGTGATTGAAAATACTCAAATATGAATCCAGCCTCTCCAGATTGTAATTGTTTTTGTCTCTTGATTCTCAAATAATTTTTTTGGTCTACTTTTGTAAACCCAAGCGCTTCTCTTGCCCAGGATTGCCATCCCATTAGTTCATATGAAGAACCAACTGGTAGTCCAAAATCATCAGCTAAGTCGACATCAATTGCTTAAGGTATAGAGATGTTCCGTTGTGAAGGCACCAAATAAGTACAATCTTTTCTAATAAGTTTATGGTTGTGCTTCTCTTCAAATCTGTCTGTGAAATATATTCCTTCCCCTCTTTCAAATTTTATATGCATGAATGCACCACATCCGACCCTTGTTTCTACCCTAGCTTCTTTTGTAAGATGGTCCCTTTTGTCATTTACTCTGTAACCCTCCTTGCAACATACAAATTGGGCAAAAGTAATTTCTCCAGTTTTAGTGTTTTTATTGGAATAATCTATTCTCACACTAAATCCAACTTCACGTCCGTAAGCATTGTAAAAGTTGTATGTATTTTCAAAGGACTTGAACATCATTCCAATTTTAGGTTTATGGCCTCCTTCACCTAATGGAGTATCCATTTAAAACCACCACCTATAATAAGATAACAAAGTGTCTTAGAGAATGCATCCTCACAAAAAGGTAATAACAATAAAGAGATAAGTAAAAAAGAAAAGAAAAACCCCAAGAACCAAGAGATGGGGGAGGGGAGTTGAGAAGTACTAAAAATATTAATAAAATGACGAGTATTGTTTCCAAAAAAAACTGATTCATGCGAACAAACTTTCTTCCATATAGCTCAAAGTAATATAACAAAATAAAAAATCAGCAAATTTGTTACAAAAATATGATTAGAAAAGGAGATACAACCTTAAAGAATAGGAAAAAAAAGAGTCTTTTGCTATAAAGAATTAGAAAGCAACAAATCAACAATTTTATCATTTACACCATCAAATTAAAATCACCAAACAAATCGATAAATAAACAAATAAATCGATTATGCAAAAGATGGTCAATCCCGGTCATCTTCATCCCTTATAGTTTAGAGATTTCCAAAATGATTCGTTGAGGACTAAATGAAAAGAAAAATTGAAATTGTACCTTTAGTACATCAAATAATACAAGGAAATTAAAAGAAAAAAAAAAATCATTTAACATATTGTGTCAAATAAACAAAGGGAAAGTACAAAAAAAAACCCTTGCCATGTACAATCCGTGCACACACACACACACACACACACACACACATATATTTCCGTGGATTTCATTAATACAAATAAACATTAAAGTACAGGGAGAAGTGATCGAACCAGAGATCACAAAAAGCAACACTAGTCCAGGGCTTCAAAACAGGCCTTTGTGGCCAGCTGATGAGGAGAATGAATTGTACCACCATGAAATCTCCTATTTCTTTCATTCCAAACACACCAAATAATAGAAGTAAATATATTTTTCATCAATTTACTTCTCATAGAGACGGTACCTTTTGACATTAGACCTCAAACAAAGTCCATCAAGACCACACGGTATAAGTAATTTCCGAAAAGAATGAGAACATCCTTAATCTCCTTACTTATTGCATCCTTAAAACTCTTGTATCTATCCCATCCCGAACACTGGAAGTTTCAACATGTGTAAAACACCAAAGCTTGTTATTTCGCGATTCATGAAACCTCACTTTTCCAATTGAAGTTCCAAAGTTAATTACTGATTCTATATGATACTCGTCACTGAATCACTGATATTAGAATTATCATTAAAATTTGTACAGCAAAGCAAGCCATCCAAAAACAGTTAAGACAAAGTTGGAAAAATTAATAAACCTCAATATGAAAAATAAATTATAAAATAAAACAGTTAAGTCCCTACCGTGTACCTTATTTAGATTTTGTTAATAAATTATATTGGCCAATTTCCTGGGAAATTGTTGTTTCAAAAAGGCATTTAGGTTAAGTGCTTAACTAATTTTGGATTGCAAACATAAATGCAACCCGTGGAAACCGAATCAACATTTTGTACTACAACGAAGGAGAAGCCTTCACCACTTACACCAGAAGTGGAATCTTTCTTTCTGGACTACTTTCTAACTATACTGTAGAACTGTTAGCCGCCTACCTTATTGGAATTTATGTAGTTGCACCAGCGACAAATATCAATATAGTTTGTGTGCAGTAGTTAGTATGAAAATCGATGGAGAAGAAGATTCCATCTCACTTGCATATATTATGATATACTGTGCAGAAATCAGTGTGATTTTTAGAGAGAGAGATTTAGGGTTTATGAAGAGGAAAGAGAGAGAGAAATGGTGAGCACCTGAAAATATAGCCCTGAGACCGCGACGAGGTGACGCCTGAACAATCCAGTACAACTATGCTATTTTGAGGTACACTGTGACGAAAGAGGGAGATGGCGTACGGTGACGAGGGAGGAACGTGCTGAAGTAGAAGACAATATTTTGTTTTCCTTTTTTTGTTTTGCGAGGAGGATATTTTATTTTCCTTTTTTTTTTTTTTTCGTTGGACTCTGAAGTTACCAATTTAAAACAATTTCTTTTTTTCACTACAGCACGGGTACATCACGACCCTTTTACAACAGAGAATCCCAGTCCATTGAAATGTACTACTGTCGGCCATAATACCAATAAAGTAGGAAAAAATAATTCATTGCACTTGGAAAAAGTATTTGCTGACTAGGAAAGAATCAATCATTCACCGACAACTCATTTTTTATTTTTTTTTGGGAAGGTGACAACCAATTTGGAATCATTCATTTTCTTAGGATACCAAGGTAACTTACTGTATATATGCTCTGCTAGTATATCACGGGTTATTTTCTGGGAAAATGCCACCAAGTTTCTTACTCTCTTTATGGGAAAATGCCACCAAGTTTCTTACTCTTCTTCTTTTCTTTTCTTTTTTTCTTTTTTTTTTTATTTTTTATGTTATTTTCTGGGAAAAAGCCACCAAGTTTCTTACTCTTCTTTTTTTTTTTTTTTCTTTATGTTATTTTGACCATATATACTTAAAAATAATATTTAAAAAGTAATTATATATATAATATTTCAACAAACTTCATTATATATATATATATATATATATATATATATATATATATATATTGAATTTGCTGGGATTTTAAAAAAAGAAACAAAATGTTTTGTATTACCTGGGTTGAATTATGTGGCCATAATCAAACCAACGTGGCCAAAATTGATTGTGAATCAATATTGAATAATAAAAAATAAAATAAAAAAAACATAGTTACCACACCATCATTTATTAGATAATTCATCGCATCATGTCATCATCATAATTTTATGGATTAAGTGCAGAAAATGCTCCTAAAATATGCTTTAAGTGCATATAACAATCCTTACGTGCAAAAAATATTCCTAAGTTTCAATTTGGTGCAAATAAATTCCTATGACAAATTTAAACTCTAAGTTGACTAAATTATCTTTACTCAACCATTTTATAAAATATATAAAAATAAATAATTTCGAAAAGGACAATATTGGAGGATGCCCCTCTCGTGAAAAAAAACATACCTAAAGTTTCAATCTAGTGCAAATAGGTCCATTTGACAAATTTAAAACCTAAGTTGACTAAATTACCCTTACTGAACCATTTTATAAAATATATAAAAATAAATAATTTTATGAAATGACTAAAAATAACACTATTGGAGGACACCGGCAATGGACAAGTAAAGATAAAAATATAAAATAAAAGTATAAAAGAAAAATAAAAATAAAAAACAAAAAAAAGTGCAAACTAAAGAAAACAAAATTTTTCCAAACTCCGAAAACTAGTGCACACTGATATTGGGAATTTTTTTTTTAACAGTGTTGGTACAGAAAAAAAATAAAATAAAACAAAGAAAAAAAATTAGTAGAAAAGAGTAAACTGGAATCTAAAAAAATTCAAATCCTTGTTCTACAAATTCTCAAAATTAAAAATAAAAAATAAAATAGAATATAGACATATATATAAAGAAAAGAGTTTCAAATATATATATATATATATATAAGATAATGTGTACATAACACCTCTACACTATGAGATTAGTAGCATATATACCTCCTTGGGCATTTTTGGAAGAGTAAAAGGACAAAACGAGTATTACAACACTAATTCATGTCAGAGGGTGTATTTTTGCACAATGTAAAAAGATTATAAGTATTTTTTGCACACTTTTTCAAATTGATAGTAAAAGTGTTACGCGAAGTATACTTTAGAGTGTTTTCTGCACTTGTCCCTAAGTCTATTTAATTGATTTTTATTTTATTTTATCAAATACATTTAATGAAATTCTGGCTTCGTGTGCTTGGTTAAATTTGAGACTCCCTCACTAATAAATTAGTGGGACTCAGATGCGACAACTATTAAATCCGTTGCAAATTAGTCATTCTTGCCAAACTAGTCTATTTTTAGAATCTTGTAAAGGACAAATTACTATATTCAATTATTCAACTAAATAGTAGGGACATTTAGGACTAATGTTCATATAAATATAAAAGAAGTTTTAGAGATGCAACACTCTCAAAATTTCACATTTCTCATTTGCATATGATGTCCTCATGCTCTGCAATGGAGACATTAACTATGCAAGCATTGGAGATATTAACTTCTTCTAACCCACTCTACGGTCGGTTGTTATTGAGAGTCAAATTTCTCCTTCATCAAATATAGCGAAGGTTTCATCACATCACATCACATTAATACAAGAATATACGGAGATAATAATTATACATATCCACGCACAATACAATATTTTATGTGGTTCTCCCAACTTTAGAGCTATGTCCATGAAGAAAGATTTTCACTTTTATGAATAAAAGAAGATAATATATAATCAGATGTCAAAACCCCACTCACTATCATTCTTCACATCCTTAAGGCTACATCTTTACTCTCAAGAATTACACATAATCACCCCCCTCCTCTAAACACTCACCAACCTCTTTCAGCTTTCATCTTTCATCTCTCCACCTTAATCTGTCACACCTATTTCTATTTATATAGTCTTCAAACTCAATTCCTAGTTGGACAAGAATTTCACAACTTGCCTACAAGGAGTTATCAACTTGAATAAATCCATCTTTTGCACATGAATTCAAGCCACAAACCCAACAATCTTTACCTTGGCTTGAATTCGGTCTGCAAGCGTTACCCCATGACTCCACCTCGACTGAAGATAGAGCTACCTCGAATCAAACGCTATGATGAAGTTGAAAACACTCCAACAATCTCTATCTTTTCTCAAATTCCATCATGCTTGTTCTTCTTCCACCATCCTTGGTGTTCAATTGTTAACCCCCCATGTTGCTTATTTTGGGCAAAAACGACAAACCTCTTATTCCCTTTGCATTGCTTTTTATCGAGCTTAGAAAAAACTCATTCATTCCTCAAATCGTACTAGACCTATCTTGAGAACTAGCACCACTCTTTGGATTGTCCCCAAAACTTGTTTCTCATGTGCTTGTATCTTCATACTATCCACCATCTTCGTGTCAGCATCAACTCTGATTGATTTTCCATAGAACCCACAATCAACCTTTACTTGACAAACTTCACACCAATCTTCTTCTCTTATCTTCAGAACCAACCACAAGCTCTAACCCACCATCAGCTTTGATACCAGTTGTTGGGGATATTGACTCTTTTCAACCCACTCTACGGTCAGTTGTTATTGGGAGTCAAATCCTCCTTCATCACACATAATTGAAGCATCATCCTATCACATCACATCAACACAAACATATATGGAGTAACAGTCATACACATCCATGCACAACATAATATTTTACATCGTTCACCCAACTTTGGGGTCATGTCTATGAACAGAAAGAAATTTCCATTATTATGAATTAATGAAGAAAATATATAACCAGATGTCAAAACCCCACTCACTCTCACTCATCACACTCTTCTAAATCTTTACACTCAAGAATTACATATATTCTCCTCTCTTCTCACAACACTCACTAACCCCTTACATCTTTCTCCTCTCCTCACAACACTCACCAACCCCTTGTATATTTCCCCTCTTCCTCTCTACCCTAATCTATTACACTCATCTCTATTTATAGCGTCTTTAAACTCAATTCCTTGTTGAACAAAAATTTCACCGCTTTCCTATAAGAGGTTACCATAACAATTACAACTCTAAAATAATACCTTGACAAAATCACCGTTTTAGAGCTCGCTACCAAAGATGAACATGTTCCAAAAAAATGTTGAATGTACATGTCTTGGGGTCACTCCTCTTCGCAGCACACCCCAAGTGAATAGATCGAATCGATCCATAATAACCTGGAAAGAAGGCATTCAAGTCATAAACCCAACATTAGGTTTAAATGGCTTTTGACACATTTTCTAGCCTTTCAGGATTAACTTACAAAAGTCGTATATTCCTATGTGGAGTTCCTGAGAACACCATACAAGACATTACCAACTTATTTTGGTTTCTTTGTGGCTCCCTGCCCATTAGATGTAGAGATCCGGGGGAAAAATATATATATTATTATTATTTAATTGTCATTATTATTATTATTATTATTATTATTTTATGTTTAAGGGTATTTATATGATGATGCTTGGTATTGGGTGGAACTGAAAATAATAATAATAATAATAATAATAGTTGGTGCTTGGCTTTGGACCAAGGCTATTAGTTGTGTATTTGAAGTGTTCAGTTTTAGCCAGAACAATATGATTACTCTTTGGAACATGAATAAATTAATAATAATATTTTATTATATGAGTGATATAAGGATATGGGTACTAGTGTTTAGGTTTAGTATATGGGTCATTCATTCTTTTAATTGACTGGGCTTACATACGTGAGTACACAAAGTATCTCCAGTCAAAGGGTAAGCAAGATATATATATATATATATATATATATATATATATATGTATACAAACACTAAATAACTAGTAATAATAATAAATAAAGAGAAGCCTGAGGTTGAAGCCGTGAGAACCGACCACAACAGAGGGAGAGAAACGAAAAGAACCCTAGGCGCTTTCTTCAGTTTTTCTTTCTTTAAAGGACAAATTGGTGGAAGTTTCTTAGTGGGTCAAAGAACGAAAAGTGTTCCTGTCAACCTTCTCTACGCATCTACATAATTAATCTTGATAATTTCGAATTTAGCGTTGAGGTAGGGGTTCTCTAAACTTTTTCATTATGGATGAAATCTTTTGACATTGTGGGATTGGTGAATCGAGTTTGGAAAGCAAGGTAGGGCTCGGTGCCCTTAGGTGAAAAACCTGAAACCTGATCAGGAAAAATAACTGGAGGGTTCTCACGTCCTTCGGGGTCTTGACCTGAGAAAGCATGGGATAACTGGAGGGATCTGGCGTCCTTCGGGGTAGTAACCCGTAAAGCGTCAGAATGACTTAAGATGTGTGTTGTTGGGTGGTTGTGATATTTGGTTAAATTGTTAAATTAATTATTTACTTGTTATTGTAACATAGATGACAGGATTCACTTTGCCACGCTCATTCAATTTATCATTCATTACTGTGTGCTTACTTGTTAATTGATTTTGGTAATAATTGATTAGTTTACCGTTCTTCTACTGGGCTTTGCTCACCCCCCAACAATTTTGCAAATGAAGGAAATGTTACTGGAAATAATTAGCTGACTTGGAAAAGACCACATCTACATGACTTGCTTTGAAGAAACAATATTTATATGATTATTTTGTTTAGTTGGACACAAATTGATAATGTCACTTCTAATTTAGCATAGCTGCCAAGATTTTAATTGTGCCAGAATTGTTTATTTTAATCCTATGATTCAAGGGTGGGGTTGGATTTGTTATTTGAGTTATTTTTAGTTATTTATTACTTGTTGGGTCTAACATTATGATTTACAGAGATTTTAATAAATTAAATTGAGTACTTCAGTTTAGTATCAGTTCTTTTTTTTTTTTTTTTTTTTTTTTTTTTTTTTTTTTTTTATGTGTATAAAATCAGGTCATGGGTTATGTAAACAAACTTCATTTGTCATCTTGTACACCCTTTATTGTACAGTACAAATTACAACTATTTACATATTTATATACTATGATTTGAGGGTGGTTGATACCATGTGGCAGGTTGTCAGAATGTGCCCAGAGGAGTTGTGGAACCAAGCTGCACAGTTGAGCTTAGGGAACATGCTACATTGTGCGCACACATACACGTTGAACTTTAAATAATAAATTTTTTTTTTCAAATTTCATATGGATAGTTTTTAGTGGTATGTATCTTCAAGTTGGGTTAACTTCACGAATTATTATAGGATTAAAACCGAAACACTGCTAGTTAATAAAATATAATGACTTCAATTTAAAAAAAGGATTGGTGGGTTCTAATTAAAGAATGTGTTTGTTAATTTTATATTTAAATTTTTTTTTTTCTTTAATCAAGATTCGGATTTTGGAATCCGGGGCGTGACAGATACTTGGTTATTCCATTAATAACTACAAGATTAAGTGCAAAAGACTACCAAACATTAATAGATTATATACTTGTTAGAATTATTAATTGGATAGCAAGAGCACTCTCCTTTATAAGTGCATCTTATCCAAGGGACATTTTTTTCCCCTAGTTATGCCACTTTATACAGCATACACGTTTTCTGGACTAACAAGTTTATCTTACCCTATAATATGATTACTTAGATGAACCAAATTCTTCAAAAGTTTTTGTGGTCAAGTCCTGTCATGTCTAAGCTCGGAGCCAAAGTTCCATGGGAACTTGTGTGCAGACCAAAAGAGGCAGATGCCTGAGCATCCCTAATCTCCAAATGTGGAACAAATTAAGCAGTTATCTTAAGAAACATTTGGTTATTGTGTTCTGACTCTAACAGTATGTGAAAAAAAAATGGACTTCAAAAGCATCTAATCAAGCACAAAAGTCTGTGGGAACTGAAGATTCCAAACAGTTGTTCTTGGTTTTGGAGGAAGCTACTACACAAAATCAATAGTGGAACTTCTACCGCAGCGTTTCTTGACAACTGGTTACCTTGTGGACCTCTCTACCAGGTACTAAATACATGAAGGTATATATTCATTTATATCTAAGGAGCAATGGGCATGCATGGCCTAAGCTCATTCAAAATAATGTAATCCCAGTTGGTGACACAACCACTTTTCCTCCACCTAACCTTAATACAAACAAATGACCTCCTCTAATGGCTCCCATCCCCAAACAAAACCTATTCTCTCAAATAAATATACCCTTAAGGCCATCTCACCAACCACTCTTTTTGCTGATGACTAGCCATACAAGACAAATTACCCACTCAAGACAAACCAACACTCGGCTATCTAATGCAGTAGAATGTATATGCTCTCTGCCTTAAGCTTAGTGTAGCAGAGGATCACAACCATCTCTTTCATCATTGTTCATATTCTACTGTTATTTAGAACAATTTGCAAGCTAAATATGGCTTCCACACAAACCCCAAGAGTTGGAATGAACTCCGGACTTCATTGTTGAATCTGTTCGGCTTCCTTTCTTCTCCGTTAAACGATGCAAATGTCCCCTTGCGCCATCCATTGCAGTTGATTGGAACCTCCCTAGATCATTCTTTGATGCAATTTGTTCTTCTGCTTTATTAGAAGCCATGGATTGTTGATGTTTCCCACCTGTGTCTTGATGGTGGTTCGTTAGATAGTTAATTGTGTAGTTGGTCTTATAAAGGACTTAGGCCAACAGAAGGCTTTATATTGGACTTATAGCAATGTAAGTCCATATGGGCCCCAACCTTTTTTTGTTAATAAAAAAAAAAAAAAAAAAAAAAAAAAAACAGTTTTGAGTGTTTTGGGACGACCAAAACTAAGCATGATATCAAAAAAAAAAAAAAAAAAAAAAATGGTAATAATAGAAAAAGAATGTAGATTCTGGCGCCAAGAAGGGAACAGACTGGTTATTTGAGTTTCTCTTTACCGGTTACCAAATCTACCGGTTTTTGTTCCTCTTGCTGGTAAGAAACCACAACATTAGCATCCATCAGAATCTCTGGGCCGCTTCCTGTTCTCAAACGAATCGTTCTTCGCCCCTCTCTCTCTAGGCGCCTCTCGCGCATATAGAGAGAGTACAAAAAAAAAAAAAAAAAACACTAAAGATCAATTAACAAGAGAAAGCAGAACAAGCAAAAATGGCGATTTCTAGGGTTTCTTTTGGTATCAATGCAGCTTTATCACTAATTGTTGCTATCATTTTGCACGCAATTGAAGCTAAATCTTTGGTTCCTTCTCCAGCTCTAACTCCAACTCCAACTCCAACTCCAACCAGCAATGGTAAACTTTATTCTCCATTCTATGCTCTATTTTGTTTCCCAGAAAATGTATGAAAAAAAAACAGTTCTGAGCATTTCATTTTCTTTCTTCTTCTCTTTTTTTTTTTTTTTTTTTTTTTTTTTTTCCCCTGGTTTTGGTTTCCCAAAACTAGCAGTGGCTTTTAGGTTTCATACAAATGCAAGAGGTATGAAGTGCACGATATGTATTTGTTTGTTTTGTTTTTTAAAAAGAGAACCAAATGGAAGAGAAAAACTTAAATGCTAATGGTATTGAAGATATGGAATAATGCTTTAATTAAACACCGACACATATTAATAGGACAAATTAAAATAGATGTATTCTTACTTATGTATCCGTATTTAATTAGCATGTTATACTCTATCCATGGACGTCTTAGAATTGGAGTCGCAGAAAATTTACTTTTCAATTTTGAAAATTTTATACCCAAAAGTACTTGCATTTTAGATAAATATAAATTTTGCTTGAAGGGTGTGTTTTGCATGTTTTATATAAAGATAATGATTTGAAGTACAAAAGTCAAACAATTCTAATTGGTTTATATGTACGGCGGTCGAAGTTATTAATATCTCTGATGTTATAATGACATCAACTCCTACTATTCATATAAATTAGTCGGATTTGTCCGACTATTAACTTCCTATCACTACACTTTATGTAATTCAAAGCATAGTCTTTATGCATTTTAGAAATTGCAGTATTTTGCATTTGGACATGTATATATTTGCTTGAACTTTTGGAGGAAAAAAACAACAAAGGCTCAAGGTATAAAATGAAAAGCTACTTTGAAAATAGAAATGAAGCATTCAATTCATTTGGGTCATTCAGGAATGTCCTTCCAAAAACTTTGTGTCGACAAGTGGACAGCCTCATACATTTTTGTTCCTCCCATTCTCCTCAAAATTATTTTATTTTTAGAAATATTTAAAGATTGTTGCAAATAGTTGATAGTTGAAACTATTGATATAATTGTACATATGAAAATCTCACTGTGAATCTCTTTATAGCTTTAGCTGTATGTTTGGTTTGGAGCATTCTGTTATTTATCCTGATTTGCTTAAAAGTTTGGTGTATGTTTTACTTCACTATTCTTCTTTTGCCAATCAACCAACCTTGTCTAGGCATGACATGGTTGGATTATTTTAGCTGGCCTTTTGAATTTTGGAAACTCCTCCTCATGACGCTGGTTGAATTTTATTGTCCCATTTAGCTTTATTCTTACATCCTTGAAATGGTCCTATTTTTCTGAAGAAGAAGAAGGAGAAAAGTTCACTATTAGTTATGAAATCAATTTTTTTTCTAATAAGAAAAAAATTGAGTAAACTTGATACAGACAGTGACGGACTCAGAGAATTGTATGAGAGGGGGCGATCTTGAACAACAATATTATATAATGAGGTACCATTAGAAATTGACTGAGGGCATTTTGAAGATTTTTATGAAATTTATAAATAATTTTGCAAATAAAATAAATTTTCAATGGAGGTAGCTGCCCCACTGAGCTCTTAATGGGTCCGTGCCTGGGTACAAGTGCTACTAGGTAAATATAGTGTGGCTGCATTTAATATCTTTCTCCGACTAATTTGATGTGAATAGAGATTGATATCATCGTGACATCATAAATGTTAATGACAAGTAAATTCCCACTCACATGCAAGTTTTTCTGACCTAATGTGCAGGAACAATAACCATATGGGATATTGCAACCATAATAACTGTTACAACCATTGTTAATTACGTTTATGGTTAATTGAGAGTGGTCACGAGAATTGGGGTCACAAGAATTGATCAGTACAAACTCCTATGGCTTGCATGAGTAGTTGAAAGTCACCTATATAGGCTTTCACTTAGAAATGGAAGGAAAATGAAGTGTGAACTTGAGGCTTAAGTGAAGAACCAGCAGGAACATGTAGTTGCAGTAGTACGCTTCTTATCTTTTGCTTTCGAATTTCGAATTAGAACTACCAAAGTGATGAAGAGCGAAGACCTTCAAACATTAAGAAGCATACTTCTTAGTTACACATACAATTTACCATACAGACAATTCAAAAGCAGCACCTGTGTTTTTTTAAGAAGGGCAGGATTCAAACCTTTCCCTCTCTCGGTCCATCTTACAGCAGACAGATCGTACGTCTTCATTCATAAATTACAGATAAAAGACTAAAGCGCAAGGTAAAGGAGCCCTCCTATCACAAATGGCAACATCCGCTAACCCATTGCATACTTCTGGGTCCAGCTCCTGGCAGTTGTCTCATACTTGCTCCTGTCTGTCTTGTACATGTGAGCAATCTCGGGCACCAGAGGGTCATCAGGATTCGGGTCCGTTAATAGAGAACAGATGGAGAGCAATACCTGAAGATGAACACGAATCCACTTTAAACATCCATATGAAATCATGCACTTTGCCAAAAATGAATTTCCACTCCTAATAGTTTTGGAGGACATGCATGATGACCCACAGTCCACAGCCTCCCAAAACACCCACACACAAACCTCAAGACCTGGGGATACAAAAGCAGATCGATAACCCAAATGACCAACTTCCAAGATTTTCAAGTCTAATTTTCAAGGGAGGTTCGCACTTCTCTTTTATAAATGCACTCCTTTTTTATTTTTCCTCAAATTAAATGACAAATAACACCCCTAATACGTTATTGTCTTATTCATTAATAGAGACAATGATGTCATTTCACTTTAAAAATGGAGTTCAATTATGAAAAAGTAAAGTGCAAATATCACCTCCCATATTCAATTGTAATTACTTTCAGATCATAAAACTAAGTGCCACTGCTCAATTGGGTCGAGTTTTGTGGTCCATAGCATCTGAAACGATAGAACCAGATGCCATGAGTAGGAGAGTTTATTCAACCACACTGTATTTTATTTTAAAACATGTAAATCTTCCTTCGTAAAGTGGTTTGAAGTCACAGAATAATAACCTTGGAAATAGTAAGGGCAGGGCTCCACTGTTCCTTCAATATATCAAGGCAAATACTGCCGTTACTGTTGATATTAGGGTGAAAGACCTTTGTTCTGAATGCAACCTGCAAAAGCCATCCAAAGTAAATAGAACTACAAGGGGAAACCATCTGAAAACATTTTCAATAAATTTTCATCCATAAAAAAAGCATGGCAAAATTAGCCATTAAGTTAAGCATGTATAGTTAAGATCAACAAAGTGCCAAATTCCATATGATTAAGTAGAAAATAGTTTCATATATCCCGTGTCCAAGATTCCAAGACTGGGAGAAAGACACTAGTTTTAATGTGAACACTTCTTATGAAGAATATAGTTTTTTTTAAGTACTCTTATGAAGAATATGGTTTTCAATGCTGTTTTGGTCATGGTTTCGGGGCTCTCCAATGCATCTTGGTTTCAGCGTTATGAGGTGGTATGAATCAAATATGCCACAACTCAGGAGTGTGTGAGTACAAGAGGGGAAAATAAGAGGAAACATAAAAATTCTTTTGAGCCATACTAGGAGAAACAAGAGCATGCTACATACAACATGATCCTAAAGTCTACCTCGTATGCAATCATGTGTATCCCTGCTTACTCTGCCCCTCTCTCTCAAACCAAGTCTACAGGATATTCCATTAGATACGTCCACCTTCTATACTTCAAATTCTCACCAATCTTCTTTCATGCATAGATTATTATACCACAAAAGGCTATAGCATATTTTAAAATGATTAACATCATACAAACTTTTAGCCTCTTCTTATTTAAAATGAAGCACCATAAGACATTACACCCATCTTTCATAATACTAACAGCAGATAATGCAGTACCTTAGGTGGCTTAAACGGATAATCTGGAGGGAAATGTATGGTAACTAGAAACACTCCACCTGCATAAGGACTGTCGGAGGGACCCATAATTGTTGCTTGCCAGTGAAACATGTCCTCGGCAACTGGACCTATAATATATATTCAAATGCAAGACATCAAAATGAATAAATTGCTATATCTATGATCCGGCAAACCTTTTTTCCACATACTAAATAATATATTCTCATTTTTACTTTGCCTAGGTATTTTGTGTCGCCATATGACCTAATCAAATGAGATAAGAAACTAAGTTCAAATTTAATTGCATGCGAAGAATATGTTCTACTCAAGTACAAGATCACCAAAATGTGTCCCATGTCAAAACCTCTCATTTCAAAACATTAGAGAAGACCAATGTTCATCATTTATAATCAATAGTGAATACTTGTGTGCACAGACACAGCTCATTTCGAGCAGGTATAAATTCCACAACCACCAACGTGATGGAAAGCAAGAAATCCAACTCTCATAAACAGGAAACAATCAAAAAGTTAAAATGTATACAAAAAAGATTAACTTGAGCTTTTATCATCAACTGTAGAGTGACGTCTTTTTCATTTAACCAACTTGTAGGGTGACCATTGCACTTCCAAAGAGTCATAAATGCATATCATAACCTATTGTTGCTAAATGTGATCAGCATATCTTGTTGGTACCCTTCTAGATATTTACCAAACGATCATCCTCCTTGCCTTAGTCCCATTTGAATAGGATTGGCCACATGAATTCTTTATTTTCATTCTCTTCTATCATAAGTCATCTCTCCTATTGTATATAATTTCTTAAGAATATATTTACCAAATCAAAAGACTTACGTATGATCTCAAGTAACCGAGCAACACACCATAATTCCTAAAAGAATATGAAAAAATACTTTTTAAGTGCTGTGTGATTATTAAGTACCAATTAAGCTAAATAAACAAATTTAGTGGACAAGACAATTATAAAGCTAGTTGCTTATAACATATGGTACAAAATCCTAGACAGTCAAGTTGAAGACAAGACGAAGACTAAAGAGTCGAATGAGCTACTGAGGGCATAAACGAAAGCCTAAGATTTAACCAGAAATATGGTATTATTTGGAGCTGATTTTAGCCCAATTAAGTCTCTGTTTAGTCGAGCAGAATTTGCTACAGTACTAAGCAATAATGAGACAATTTAATTTCCATGGTAAAACCAAATACAACTCAGAAATTGATCAACTTAAGAAATTTTTCCTCCAGATAGAACAATTCTCTGCCAGCATAACAAATCATCAAGACAATATTAAAGCAAAAAATAAAAATACAATAGAACTTACAATTTTGTTCCAACTAGGATAGGTGTGGCTCAGAGGGATGGCACACAAAGTCACAAGTAAATAGTACGTCATTAGGTCATTAGCAGAAACGCATAATTCAATCAAGCTGGACCTCAAATTTCAGATTAAAATTGAACATTAGTTACTCAAGAACGTGCACCATTATAGGGATATGTAATTGAATATATATATATATATATTTTAATGTAATGTAAAAATAAGTAAATATAACTCCATTACATTTTAATAGAAATAACATAGTAAAGAACTAATAAGTTGTGCTTTAGTGATTTAACATTCATAATAGGGGCCACCTCTTGTGAATTTTTTGAATAATTATCTGATGTATGTAAGAGAGAGAACAACTTGTAGTCGGTGGTGAATTATTAAGTACTTTAAAAAGATTGACACCACCATAGTCTATATAAAAAAATAATAATAAAAAATATATATATAATAAGCTTTTTCCCTGCAACTTATTTTCTTTATTATTAACTTCTTCTCCTTATTTGTTGGTTAGTGATGGAATCAAAGATATCTTCTTGTTTTTCCAAAAAAAAGGAAAAAGAAATGGTTGCTACCGTGTATTGATGATGTTTGTGATCATTGTCATTCAGGTACGCAACCTAGAAGGGCTAACTAAAAGCCAATGTGATCACTTAAATGGGTTTGGACAACTTTTCAGTTATTCGGGTTGGGCTTAAGTTGAAAATTTTGGACCAAAAATTAATTTGTTTCGGTTTCGGCTGAGGTATTATTTAGCAACCGAAGGCCAACCCAAGCCCAAAGGCCAACCTTATTTTAATATTTAAAAAAGAAAAAGTAATCCAAGCTCAAGTACATATATTCTTAACTCGACCTAGCTGGAGCCCAATAAAAAAAAAAAAAAATTTGGACTTGGATAATGTTATTTGAAATTTGGTGCGGATTTGGAGTGAAAAAGAGAAACCCAAAATAAATTTGATCTAGGCTTGGATTCATGTGTCAGACAATACAAAGCCCAACTTGAACCTATCCTTAATATGCTAACCCGAATAACTTTGATTTGTGAAAGTAAAAATATTTGTATTGCTTGCACATTAATAGGCAGTGCACTATTTGTATTGCTTGCATATTGAGTTCAATATTTTTGTTAATTGTTATGTTGAAATCTGATACTGGAATGGTTGTCTCACATTAAGTTTTTTAATTAGAGATTAGTCATATAAGCAATCCGGTTTTATAACTCGAAACATTAGATTGAGTTGCAAACCCAAATTCAACTCAAATTTAAAGAATGGATTAGATTCGGGTTATATCTTTTAATCCGCTTAAATTGCTACCTTATCTTAAGCACCCCACTCATTATGATTGTTTTCGACCAAAATACCTTATCTTTAAAAATAAGGGGATGCGTCCAGCGAAAACTTTATTCAACATTCATAAAATTCAGTCTAACTGCTCCAGATAGTTCTGGATTAAGCTTTGGACAGTGTAACTACTCCAGATAGTTCAACACCACCTGTTCTACATCAAACAATGAGTAACATGAAACTTTGAAAAAATGGAAGTGAATCAGCAAAAAGACCAACAGGTGACTTCATAAATAAAATTTGGTTCTTATACAAACCATAGATACAAAAGAACAGAACACCGATATTGATTGTTGACAAGCCTATCTCTACATACAATTGCACTAAGAATTAGACTAACAAAATTACATTTTCCCTATCACAACATACAAATGCATCTGCCCTTACTTGGTCTTGATCTGTCTTTATAAACCAGCTGCTCTTCCTAATCTCTCTTAAAATCTTCACTCCCATGTACCTGTACAAGTCCAAATCATGATATTAAACCATTTGTGCTTATTACTCTCTCTCCTAAATTCACAGAGGCAGAACAGAAAAATAAGAACATAGACAATCTTTTATAAGGTATATCTATACATTGTATTAAGATCTTACCTTGCCCACTAGGCACCCACCATGGTAGTGCCAAATTGTGATCACAGTATCTTTGCAAAACTGCTCCAATGACCCTGTTTCATTAATGTGTTGAGCGGCATGGCCACTGATTGTCTATCAAACAGTGCGAAGTTTGTGAAGTGTTTGGAGCTCACAAGCTTCTCCACGATACGAATACCTTCAACGCAACACTGTAGATCACGCGGATGGCTAAAGAGATTAAACAGAGATGATAGGAGGAATGGGGAGAAAATTTCTATCAATTTGCATAGTTTTATATAGTCCATTCTAGTTGTGTTCCTTAGAAGTCATTCTTTCAAACACATATTTTTGGTAAAATTGTCAGATTAGAGACAGTAGCCTCATAAGTACTCAGCCTATGCATTTCTTTCTAATCCATGTACATCCCTTAATGGTAACAAGAACTACTATCAAAGTACATACCCATCTTGGTAATCCCTACAGTTTGTATCCATGTCTGCTCCACAGATCGATTGGCGGGAATAAAAACAGTGTTCAAGGGGTTATCAGACTCATTATCAAGCACCATTGAAATGTTCATCTTCTTGAGGTCAGCCTTAGGTCCAACGCCACTGAATAGCAGCAGCTGAGGGCTTCCAATTGCTCCACACGACACTATTATCTCACTGCTTGGCCTCTTTGCAAGAAATTATCAATGTTGTTTCCCATTTTCATCCATGACGATCACTCCAACGGCCACTGGTTTCTTCCCTGTATTGGACATTATAAACTCATTACTGCCCGTTAACAAGTACGTACACATTCTATAGTTAGTTGTCAATCTTTCTGGTTCATTTACGACTTTTGGGACTAAAATCCTATATTGAATCTGAGTAACTAGCAAACCTGTTACATTGAATATGATCTTTTGTCCTGTAGCATGAATCAAAACATGACGGTTCTCAGAAATTACGGAAGCAAGAAGCTCTGCATATGTGTGATGGCGACCAAACTTGTCAAAAATGGTCCACTTATGTGATCATAGGTGAATCCGTTGAAGGGTAAGACCCCAACTTCCAAAAGACTGTCCCTCACCGCTCTCTGCAATGGCCCAAGCTTTGGCCAGTAAACAATTTGCTTCTCAATCCATGGGTACGACTCATTCACCAATTTAGCATCCCAACCTGCAATTGTGACATAAAGTATTTAGTCACAGAATTCTATTAGGAGGTGTTTGGTTGTTGAGAAAATGAAGGAAAAGGAAAACAAAAATACGCATTCTTATGTTTCTTCTTGTTGATTTGGTTAGAGAATTAAGTGAAGCACTTGCTCACCTCAAATAAAGTTGTTGTATTAGCCTCCATTGATTGAGTGAGATTCAAACTAAAAGTTCTTTCCCTTTTCCTACAATATTTTTATAGCTTCACATTATTTCTAGATTTTACAAAATTTGGAGATCTCTCTTTACCACTCCATATAAAATTGGCAACAACATTTTACATTTTTGCAATGTACTAATTTCTAAAAGGTAAAGTCTTCTATAGAGAGACAATTCACAGAGACACAGCATTTTACATTTTTGCAATGTACTAATTTCTTTCTTCAATTTTCTAACATAACTTAGAGTAATCTGAGTGGTAATTCAGTTCATAACTTAGTTTAGTCTTAATCTTAATTAATGGGCCTCGCATATACTGGTACGGTATCCTGCTTCATGTACAACTGCCACTGAACTATTCGCAGCACTCCTTGGCAATGAGTGTGAATTAATTATTCTAGTCTTATCTCTTAAAAAATGATGTCTAATGTGTCTTGTTTATTCACTTAACCAAAATAAAAATAAAAAAATGTCTTGTTTATACATATTCAACATTATTTATTTGTTTTACTTTAATTGTTCAGAAACAATCTCTTAGTTTCATTTAATTAGCTACTCATCATAGAATTTGAATTTCAACTTCACCATTGATTATTAAATATTGTAGAACTTGTAGAATTTCACAATTCAAAAGTAAGAGTCACAGAAGTATGAGGCTAAACTATGGAGATTTCAGTAGGCACCATTGCATAATTAAAATTTACCTGTCTACCAGAATTTATAAAATATAATAAAATCTTTTTTTCATTTTTTTGTTCTGAAAGTGTAAGAGCTTCTGTATACTATTCCCAGATCACATAATCACTAAACATGAATTTTATAAGTTATTCACTGCTGTGAGAAGAAAAAAAAAAAAATTATATTCTCTAAATTTAAAATAAAGTAATTGGCCAAGTGGTTTTACATTTGGAATCCATTAACCTTTTAATATTCATAAGAATCTTTTGGAGTCCGTGTATGAAACAATATAAAAACAAAAATTACGTTTAATTTTATTCTACCTATTCTCATCCTACTTGTTTCGTACTCCACAAATTCATTTAATTTGAAATTTTACTTGCACGATTTATATATATCAGTTCATGTTTTTTTTTTTTCGAAAGTTTTCTTTTGTTTATAAAAAAAGCTTTATATTCCCAAAAGCCTAAAAACTTGTGTGGCCTACCTACCAAAATTCCTTTGCAAAAATTAAAGTAGTGTGAAATGTGAATTACTTTAAATAATAATAATAATAATTTATTTGATATTATTTTTATTTAAAAGGCTAAACATGATATGAAAATGAAGAGGCTGTGAAAGAATAAGAAGAAGAAGTATCACCTGAGGAAATCGTCATTTATATCAACGCGGGGGATATGGGCAATCTTGGGCCAGTAGTCACCTAAGCACTGTTTTTCAAGAAGTGGACAATTCCAGATACCTAAATGTTGAAACGTGGCAGGCAGGCCTTCCTTCGGTAAGGATCGAAGCTTAGGGCAATTCCAGATATGTAGACGTTGAAAAGAGGTGAAATTTTGGAGGCCACCGCCCTTGCCCTTGCCCTTGCCCTTGGATGATGATGATGATATGGATTTCAGATTCGGGCAGTTTCCGATCGTTAGAAAGGTGAGATTTTGGAGGCCCTTTAATGATACGGATTTCAGATTCGGCATATCCAAAATGCATAAATGGGTTAGAGTTGTAGGAAATAGACAGTAGTCATCATTGTCATGATCAGGAGGAAAGGAGACCAGCTCTGGATATCCACCGCCAATGTCGAATTGTTGAAGAGAGGTGAGTCTGTGCATACTCCACTCTGACAAGGGCTTCAGTTTGCCGCAGTCCCAGATCCTAATGCTTTCAAGTGATGCGAGGCTTTGAATCTGATCAATTGGCAACCACCTCAGATTATTGCAGCCCCAGATCAAAAGCCTTCTCAAGTTGGGGGTGGACAAGCAGCAGCCTCTTTCCGGAAAGGCCTCGAGACTTGGACATCCTATTATCCATAGGGATTCAAGGTTTTGAAGAATCTGGTTGGTGGAAGGCAAGGATCTCAGATTCACGCAATTCCAGACCTGAAGTGATGTGAGGTTGGGTAAGCCTCTTTCTGGGAACGACAAGGACTCCACACCATCGCAATTCTCGACATGAAGTACTCTGACACTAGCAAAATTGTTATTATTTACGCAACCCCCAACTAACATTCCAACTTTTGGCCATTTCTCGATCCTTAATGTTTCAAGTGATGACATAATATTATTATTTATGTTAAAGTCCTCCAAATTCACGCAATCATCAACAAGAAGATCCTTGAGACCAGATATGCCTTCAGGCAGGGACTTCAATGCATTGCAATCTCTTATCTCAAGTCTTCTAAGCATGTGCGGGACACCTGCCTTCGGAAAGCACACAAGTTTCGAACACCCATTAATCTCTAAAGATGTGAGAGACGTGAGCTTATCCAGCTCATTTGGCAACTTCTCGAGATTCACACAATCTCTTACATACAATTCCTGAAGATTAATGCAAGGCAGCCCTTCATCATCTAATTCTTCTCCAAAGGAAACAAGTTGGGGGCACGACTCAACTCTCAGTCTCTGTAAACGGACAAGATTATTTTTCTGTGCAACCCCGCTGCCATTTTGCCACAAAGCCATCAGCTGGTTGCAATTTTTGAACACTAGACTTTCAAGTGCTACCAAAGACTGCACCAATGCTTCCTCCAGCTGAGACAGTCCTCTAATATCCACAACTTCCAAGCTAGTTAGTGAGGTCACACCAACTATACTTTTTAGCACCTCCTCCTCACACTCTTCCAAGTATAATTTTTGAAGAGAGGGAAGCCTTAAAGGGGAAACCGTAATCAAATTGGGACAACCACGCAAACTGAGCTCACGGAGGCAAGGGAATTGACTTCGAGATTCTTCAACACCAATGGAAATAGAAAAACACCATTCTTTCCATGCTGGCATGTCCTCAAATTTTAGCCTCTCCAGTGAGGGAAAAGGAAGTCCATCCCCCAAATTTTGCACTTCATGCATGCCTTCAATGTATAACTCTCTGAGCTTGGGTAGTTGCTGGAGTGGTGGTAAAGATCTACATTTCCTACAGCCTATAAGACTCAAGTTCACCATTTCAGAAAAGGATGGATTGCCTATCCAACTTGGGAATTCCCTGCCCCCGAAGAACTCAACTTTGAGCCTTTTCAAGTTTACGTGTGGTTGCAGCGTGTCAAGCACATCCAATTCGAGGTCTTCATCTCGAGAATCATTGAACTCACTACACCATGCCAACTCTACTTCATTAAGGCACTCCTTGTTCCTTAAATTTGCCTCATTTGCATCTCGAACATCTTTTATGTTTTGCAACTCTTCAATAGAAATACTCCCCCTTAAAAGGCTCAGATTCCCCAACTCATTCAGTCTTGCCCCATTATTTTTGCTGCCCACAACAAACTTTGGTAGTGTTTGCAAATTCTCCAGCCTACCAATACCTGAGGACGTCTCTCGTAATTTCACAGTATAAACAATGTCAATATGGCGCAGATTAATTAAATTCTCAGTGTTTGGAGGAAACATACAAAGATTTTCGCAACCACGCAATAACAATGTTTGTAAATTGTAGAGGGTACTGATTGATTCAGGTAACGATTGAATTAAAGTCCTAGATAAATTAAGATACCTGAGATGCTTCATATGGCCAATTGAGTTTGGTAACTCAGTTATGAAATAACCAGACAACGATAGCACCCTTAAGCATTGCAAATTTGGCAATAAATCAAACAAAACCTTTTTTGCTAAGAATGCCGCTTCATGTGCCTGAACTGGTAATGCCAATAGAGTTCGGAGATGCTGAACTTTGCAAAGAGGCCTGAACTTTTGAAAGACTTCAAAGTATTGACGAACAAATGACAAGTGTCGAGCTCGTTTAGGAATTTCAAATTGCTCATTACCCTCCAACTTATCCAACTGAACAGATATATTTCCAGCAACATGTATAGCTAGATCATGTAGAAGGTCATGCATCACAAACAATGATTTACTACTACCAGATTGTTGAAAAAATGACCTTGATAAAAGATCATCAAAACACTTATTGCCAAAATTCTCCATTCGATCCTTTTCTTTTGATTGCTGCAAAAGGCCTATCCCCATCCACAATAGAACTAGCTCAGCTTTGTCAAATTCATAGTCTTTTGGAAATGTTGCACAGTAGGCAAAGCATTGCTTCAAATGAGATGGGAGATGATGATAGCTCAATTGAAGGGCTGGAAGAATACCACCACTTTGTTCGGGTAAATTCCATATCTTGCTATTCAATATGTCTACCCACTCACTACTTTGGCGTTTTTTCCGGAAGAGGCCTGCTATTGTCTTTACAGCCAAGGGCAAGCCTTTACATTTACTCACTATTTCCATACCAATTCCTTTTAGACTTGGATCTGCATCAAAGTTTTCTTTCTCGAGTGCATGATGGGCAAATAAAGATAGACATTCATCATTGGACAAACCTTTTAGTTGGTAAGCCAGCTGAGACAGAGTCATGGTTGATGCAACCTCTTCATTGCGAGTTGTGACAATAATTTTGCTCCCAGGTGCCCCAACCTTAAAAGGAAGTTTTAGGAGCTGCCAGTCCTCATACTTGTCACTCCAAACATCATCCAAAACAAGAAGAAACTTCTTCCCTGTCAATTTCTCCTTTAACTTCTGTTGAAGTATATCCAAAGACTTGGAGTCGTCAATTTTTAAAGTGACTTCCCCAAGAATTGCCTCAAGAATTGCCTTGGTCACCCTATGAACATATGCATGAAAATCATCAGAAACACAAACCCATGCCTTGAGATCAAAACGACCCTCTACACGTTCATCATGGTAGACCAGCTGAGCGAGAGTAGTCTTACCAATGCCTCCCATGCCCACAATGGGAATGACAGAGAAATTGTCAGCACTAACTTCATCCTTCAACAACTCCGCAACGATAGCCTCTTGATCTTGTTCTCTGCCACAAACTTCAGATTTGTAGACGAAAGAAGTCGTTTCCCGTCCTCCTCTTGTTGTCTTGGACCCAATCACTTCAGCATTCTCTTTCAATTTCAGGATACTCTTTTGTTTTTCAATATCTTCTAATCTTTTAGTGATGTCCTCTATCTTGGACTTCATATCTTTTTTGGACTTCATATTATGATAAAGCTTGAGAGGGTTGAGTTGTCGTACCTTACTAGTAGTACTGGTGCTAGCATGAGATTGTCGCTTGATCAGCTCTCGTCCCAAAGTTTGAGTAGCCAAGTCGTCCAGCAAATCATCCAAATCGTAAGCCAAGTCCGTGAGCTCGTCCATCCACAATTTGACAGCAGCATTATTTTCCAATTGCTTGTCCTCTGCGTTAGCCAGAACAGCACGAATAGCTGGCAACATTTTCTCCAACTTCTTCAACTGAGCATCCATTCCCTCACGACGGGCATAGTTTGACACCGCCGGAGAGACCAACTTGTCAAGCAGCGCCTGAATGATCGGCCCCAGAAAGATCCCTGCAACGTCCATCGATTAGGAAGAAAAGAGATGGATATGTTTGTGAAAGATTGAGCACCTAATCAGATTCAAACCAAGAGCAAGAGCAATAGCAAGAGCAAGAGCAAGAGGGGGTTGGTTGACTGGAAGCTTCAAAAGTCTTTGGACATTAGTTTACCAAAGGATAGTGGAGCTGTTGGAATTTACTACCGTGGGCCATAATACCACTGAAGTAGGAGAAAATAATTCGTGGCACTTGAAAAAAAGTAGTTGATCCAAAAATCAGACAACCAAAGCATCATTCAATTTGGAATCTTTTGTCTCAATCCACTCATTTTTTTAGTCTGTCTTATCTTGTATATGTGCTTTATTTTCCAATATACAATATAAACTTTCTTATTGTCAAATTAAACAAAACAAAAACCTTTGATATATGCCGATATAACCCTGCTATGATGAATTTTGTTGTATAGACCCACAGAAATATTTAAAGCGTTATTTTCTCTTACAAAAGCATACAGAGTAGGTTTGTGTGTGCTTGCGATCTTATTACAATAACTTACAGCAGTGTTGTTTTTTATTACCTTCACTTGCATCCCCTTATTTTAAAATCTAATATTAAATCTAAGATTTATGATTTTGTACATTTTTCTTTTAATAAATCACAATCTCTAGTTTAAATGAGTTTATTAATTGGGTGTGCGGCAAATGATAATTGTTTGGAAGATCAAAAAAATATATATATATATATATACTCCCTCTATCCCAAAGAGTATTCTATCTAATTTTTTATTCAGTTATTAATTGTAATAGATAAAAGATAAAATGGCTACAGTGTTTATTTTAAAGCAATGTTTTTAAAAAATTTAATTTAAATTTTAAATCTGCTAATTTTGCTCTTCTTAAAATTTTAAATACTTAATTTTTAGTTTTATCAAACATAACTGTTTAATTACAAAATGGTGAAAGAGCTTGAACTTCTGGTGTAATGGGTAGTCTAACATAAATAAGCATATTTATCTTTCAACTGATCAATTAAATTTTAGAAAGTTTTCTTCTTTCCATTGTTCACCTAAGGATCACCATGGCCTGTTGGACTATAGGACCCTTATAAACTTTAGGTTTTCTTAAATTGAGAACCATATAGCATATAACTTACTGTGTCATTAAATTCTACTACATTGAACCATGTAGGGAAAGTTTGAAAATAGGAACTGAAATCTCAATATTTAGAGGTAAGGTTGCGAATATCTCTTGCGATGACGAAAATCTCGTGCATTGAGGTCGCTGATATATACCTGAACCTTTTCATTTAGAAATATTGAAAGATCCCCGCAACCTCCATCTATCCAGAAGAAAAGAGATGGATATGTTTGTGAAAGACTGAGCAGTATGACAGAACCAAAATGGGTTTTGCTTGCACCTAATCAAATTCAAACCAAGCTCAAGAGCCAGAGGAAGCGGGGGTTGACTGAAAGCTTCAAAAGTCTTTGAACATACTTTTGTTTTTCTTTTTTGGAAGTTGCCTTTGGACATACTTTAGCCAAGGGTAGAAAGTAGCCATTGAAATGTACTACTGTCGGCCATAATACCAATAAAGTAGGAGAAAATAATTCATTGCACTTGGAAAAAGTATTTGCTGATTAGGAAAGAATCAATCATTCACCGACAACTAATTTTTTAATTTTTTTTAGGAAGGTGACAACCAATTTGGAATCATTCATTTTCATAAGATACCAAGGTAACTTACTGTATATATGCTATGCTAGGATGATTTTTGTTGTATAATACTGTAGTACATCACGGATCATTTTTTGGAAAAATGCCACCAAGTTTCTTACTTTTTTTATTATTTATTTATTTTATTTTTTTTTAATGTTATTTTCTGGGAAAACGCCACCAAGTTTCTTACTCTTCTTCTTTTCTTTTCTTTTCATTTTTTTTTTTTTTTTTGGTTAGTTTCTGAGAAAATGCCACCAAGTTTCTTACTCTTCTTCTTCTTCTTTGTTTATTTATTTATATTTTTTTTATTTTATGTAATTTTGACCACATATACTTAAAAATAATCTTTAAAAAGTAATCATATATATAATATTTCAACAAACTTCATTATATTGAATTTGCTGGGATTTATATATATATATATTGAATTTGCTGGGATTTTAAAAAAAAAAGACAAAATGTTTAGTATTTCCTGGGTTGAATAATGTGGCCATAATCAAACCAATGTGGCCAAAATTGATTGTGAATCAATATTGAATATTAAAAAAAAAAAAAAAAAAAAAAAAAGACCTAACATAATCACCACACCATCATTTATTAGATAATTCACCGCATCATGTCATTATCATAAATCTATGGATTAAGTGAAGAACACACTCCTAAAATATGCTTTAAGTGCATATCACATTCCTTACGTGCAAAAAATATCCCTAAAGTTTCAATTTGGTGCAAATAAATTCCAATGACAAATTTAAACTCTAAGTTGACTAAATTATTTTTACTCAACCATTTTATAAAATATATAAAAATAAATAATTTTGTAAAATAACCGAAAAGGACATTATTGGAGGATGCCCCTCTCGTGAAAATAACACACCTAAAGTTTCAATCCGGTTCGAATAGGTTCATCTGACAAATTTAAACCCTAAGTTGACTAAATTACCCTTACTGAACCCTAAGTTGACTAAAGTTTTATATATTTTATAAAATGACACTGTTGGAGGACACCGGCAATGGACAAGTAAAGATAAAAATATAAAATAAAAGTATAAAAGAAAAATAAAGATAAAAATAAAAAATAGAAAACAAAAATAAAGTGCAAAATAAAGAAAACAAAATTTTTCCAAACTCCGAAAACTAGTGCACATAGATAATGGGAATTTTTTATTTTTTATTATTATTTTTTTTAACAGTGTTGGTACGGGAAAAAAAAATAAAACAAAGAAAAAAAAAATTAGTAGAAAAGAGTAAACTGGAATTTAAAAAAATTCAAATCCTTATTATACAAATTCTCAAAGTTAAAAATAAAAAATAAAAAATAAAATAAAATATAGATATTTATATATAGAGAGAGAGAGAAAAGAGTTTCAACTATATATATATAAAGGTAATGTGTACAAAACACCTCTACACTATGAGATTAGTAGTATATATACCCCCTTGGGCATTTTTGGAAGAGTAAAAGGACAAAACGAGTATTACAACACTAATTCATGTCAGAGGGTGTATTTTTGCACAATGTAAAAGGATTATGGGTATTTTTTGCACACTTTTTCAAATAGATGGTAAAAGTGTTACGCGAAGTATGCTTTAGCGTGTTTTCTACACTTGTCCCTAAGTCTATTTAATTGATTTTTATTTTATTTTATCAAATACATTTAATGAAATTCTAGCTTCGTGTGCCTGGTTAAATTTGAGACTCCCTCACTAATAAATTAGTGGGACTCAGATGTGACAACTATTAAATCCATTGCAAATTAGTCATTCTTGCCGAACTATTTTATATTTAGAATCTTGTAAAGGACAGATTAATATATTCAATTATTCAACTAAATAGTAGGGACATTTAGGACTAATGTTCATATAAATGTGAAAGAAGTTTTAGAGATGCAACACTCTCAAAATTTCACATTTTTCATTTGCATATGATGTCCTCATGCTCTGCAATGGAGACATTAACTGTGCAAGCATTGGAGATATTAACTTCTTCTAACCCACTTTACGGTCAGTTGTTATTGAGAGTCAAATTCCTCCTTCATCAAAAATAGCGAAGGTTTCATCACATCACATCACATCACATTAATACAAGAATATACAAAGATAATAATTATACACATCCACGCACAAATACAATATTTTACGTAGTTCTCCCAACTTTAGAGTTATGTCCACAAAGAAAGATTTTCACTTTTATGAATAAAGGAAGATAATATATAATCAGATGTCAAAACCCCACTCATTATCATTCATCACATCCTCAAGGCTACATCTTTGCTCTCTGGAATTACACATAATCATTAATCTCCCCCCTCCTCAAAACAGTCACCAACCTCTTTCATGTTTCATCTCTCTACCTTAATCTCTCAAACCTATTTCTATTTATATAGTCTTCGAACTCAATTCCTAGTTGGACAAGAATTTCACAACTTGCCTACAAAGAGTTATTAACTTGAATAGATCCATCTTTTGCGCATGAATTCAAGCCACAAACCCAACAATCTCTACCTTGGCTTGAATTTGGTCTGCACGCGCTACCCCATAACTCCACCTCGACCGAAGATCTCTCTACCTCGAATCAAACGCTATGATGAAATTAAAAACGCTCCAACAATCTCCATCTTTTTTCAAATTCCATCATGCTTGTTCTTCTTCCACCATCCTTGTCAATTGTTAACCCCCTTTGCTGCTTATTTTGGGCAAAAACGACAAACCTCTTATTCCTTTTGCAATGCTTTTTATCGAGCTTAGTAAAAACTCAGTCATTCCTCAAATCATACTAGACCTATCTTGAGAACTAGCACCACTCTTTGGCTTGTCCCCAAAACTTGTTTCTCATGTGCTTGTATCTTCATACTATCCACCTTCTTCGTGTCAGCATCAACTCTAATTGATTTCCTATAGAACCCATGATCAACCTTTACTCTGACAAACTTCACTCCATCCTTCTTCTCTTATCTTCAGAACCAACCTCAAGCTCTGACCCACTATCGGCTTTGATACTAGTTGTTGGGGATATTGACTCTTTTCAACCCACTCCACGGTTAGTTGTTATTGGGAGTCAAATCCTCCTTCATCACACATAATTGAAGCATCATTATATCACATCACATCAACACAAACATATATGAAGTAACAGTCATACACATTCATGCACGACATAATATTTTATATGGTTCATCTAACTTTAGAGTCATATCTATGAAGAGAAAGAAATTTCCATTATTATGAATTAATGAAGAAAATATACAACCAGATGTCAAAAACCCACTCACTCTCACTCATCACACTCTTCTAAATCTTTACACTCAAGAATTACATATGCTCTCCTCTCTCCTCACAACACTCACTAACCCCTTACATTTTTCTCCTCTCCTCACAACACTCACCAACCCCTTGTATATTTCCCCTCTTCCTTTCTACCCTAATCTATTACACTCATCTCTATTTATAGCGTCTTTAAACTTAATTCCTTATTAAACAAAAATTTCACAACTTGCCTATAAAAGGTTACCATAACAATTACAACTCTAAAATAATACCTTGACAAAATCACCGTTTTAGAGCTCGCTACCAAAGATGAACATGTTCCAAAAAAATGTTGAACGTACATGTCTTGGGGTCACTCCTCTTCGCAACACACCGCAAGTGAATTGATCGAATCGATCCATAATAACCTGGAAAGGAGGCATTCAAGTCATAAACCCAACATCAGGTTTAAAAGGCTTTTGACACATTTTCTAGCCTTTCAGGATTAACTTACAAAAGTCGTATATTCCTCCTATATGGAGTTCCTGAGAACACCAAACAAGACATTACCAACTTATTCTGGTTTCCTTGTGGCTCCCTGCCCATTAGATACTTGGTTATTCCATTACTAACTACAAGATTAAGTGCAAAAGACTACCAAACACTAATAGATTATATACCAGTTAGAATTATTAATTGGATAGCAAGAGCACTCTCCTTTATAGGTGCATCTTATCCGAGGCACATTTTTTTCCCCTAGTTATGCCACTTTATACAGCATACACATTTTCTGGACTAACACGTTTATCTTACCCTATAATATGATTACTTAAATGAACCAAATTCTTCAAAAGTTTTTGTGGTCAAATCCCGTCATGTCTAAGCTCAGAGCCAAAGTTCCATGGGAACTTGTGTGCAGACCAAAAGAGGCAGATGCCTGAGCATCCCTAATCTCTAAATGTGGAACAAATTAAGCAGTTATCTTAAGAAACATTTGGTTATTATGTTATGACTCTAACAGTATGCCAATATAACCCTGCTATGATGATTTTGTTGCATAGACCCACAGAAATATTTAAAGCGTTATTTTCTCTTACGAAAGCATACAGAGTAGGTTTGTGTGTGCTTGTGATCTTATTACAATAACTTACCGCAGTATTGTTTTTTATTACCTTCACTTGCATCCCTTTATTTTAAAATCTAAAATTAAATCTAAGATTTATGATTTTGTACATTTTGCTTTTAATAAATCACAATCTCTAGTTTAAATGAGTTTCTTAATTGGGTGTGCGACACATGATAATTGTTTGGAAGATCAAAAATATATTTATATACTCCCTCTATCCCAAAGAGTACATTTCATCTAATTTTTTATTCAGTTATTAATTGTAATAGATAAGAGATAAAATGGCTACAGTGTTTATTTTAAAGCAATGTTTTAAAAAAATTTAATTTAAATTTTAAATCTGCTAATTTTGCTCTTAAAATTCAGCTCTTAAAATTTTAAATACTTAATTTTAGTTTTATCAAACATAACTGTTTAATTACAAAATGGTGAAAGAGCTTGAGCTTCTGGAGTAATTGGTAGTCTAACATAAATAAGCATATTTATCTTTCAACCTATCAATTAAATTTTATTCAATTAAATTTTAGAAAGTTTTCTTCTTTCCATTGTTCACCTAAGGATCACCATGGCCTGTTGGACTATAGGACCCTTATGGACTTTAGGTTTTCTTAAATTGAGAACCATATAGTATATAACTTACTGTGTCAAAAAATTCTACTACAATGAACCATGTCGGAAAAATTTGGAAATAGGAACTGAAAACAACCTCAATATTTACAAGTAAGGTTGTGAATATCTCTTGTAATGATGAAAATCTCGTGCATTGAGGCTGCTGATATATACCTAAACCTTTCCATTTAGAAATATTGAAAGATCCCCACAACCTCCATCTATCCAGAAGAAAATAGATGGATATGTTTATGAAAGACTGAGCAGTATGATAGAACCAAAATGGGTTTTGCTTGCACCTAATCAAATTCAAACCAAGCTCAAGAGCTAGAGGAAGAGGGGGTTGACTGAAAGCTTCCCCCCCCCCCCCCCCCCCCCCCTTTTTTTTTTTTTTTTTTTTTTGTTTTTCTTGGAAGTTGTCTTTGGATATACTTTACCAAAGGGTAGAAAGTAGCGATTGAAATGGGACTGGGATCCTCTGCTGTAAACGGGTCGTGCTGTACCTGTGCTGTAGTGAAAAAAAGAAATTGTTTTAAATTGGTAACTTCAGAGTCCAATGGAAAAAGGAACCACGGTAAAAAATATAAAATAAAAAGAAAAAAAGAAAAAAAGAAAAAAGAAAAATAAACTGCTTCAGCGTATCCCTGCCAAAAAATAAAATAAAAAAAAGGACTGCTTCAACGCCTCCTCCCTCGTCACCGTCATACACCATCGCCATCTCTCATCAGTCGTCACGGTCTACCTCAAAATAATATAGTTCTACTGGGTTGTTCATGCTCAAGGCTGAATTTTCAGGTACTCACCCTTTCTCTATCTTTTCCAATGGTCATATAAATCATACAAGAAGTAAACAAAACTAAAATTATAATTAACCTTCAGTTTGATTGCTGGTAAATTGGTAACCTTCAGTTTGATTGCTGGTGGTTGATGAAGTGGGGTTCTCTATAGCTGAAAAGAATTGAATATTTGATTATGGCTAACAATATAGTCAAGGATAGGCAATCATAAACACTGGAAGGTCATCAATTACCAATTCCTTGTAACAGACTCAACAAATAATTGAAAGCAAAGCTGAAATTGACTTTGTGACGTTTCTCAACCTTTTGTATTCTTCTTAACGTTGACCAAAACGGAAAGGAAAATTTAGATCAGATAGAAAGGAATCTTTCTCTGACTATGGCCAGCCAAACACCCCACTTTAATCTATTAATCAAATCTCTCTCTCTACCAAACACAAGAACCAGAAAACCCAATTTCTCTCCCCTCTCCTTATATGTATTACAAATATTTGAAAATATGTTTTGTATTTCTTGGGTGGGAAAAACATAATTGAATGAAACAGAGTAACTACTGGAACTATATATATATATATTATATTGTTTTTCTTTCCACCATGTTACACAATGAAGAAAATATCGGGTTATGTATAAGTCTAATTGGCTTGATTATTCCCGTCATATTCAAATACTGGAAAAGACAAATCATTCAGAATCAGAAATTCAACATATAAATTTTGTATGCTGATTTTTCCTTTTTAATTTTCATGCTATTTTGTAAAGAAAACTCAGTTCTTCTGTATAAACCTCTTTTTTGTTGTCGAGAAGGCAGAGGGGAAGGATAGGAAACCAAAATTTTGGTTCTTCTTAGATCAATTTACTTACACCTCATATGAATACACTATGACTTAGGCAGATTGAATAGTATAAGCAAAAGGTAGTTGATGAAGTGGGGTTCTATAGCTGAAAAGAATTCTATGTTTGATTATGGCTAACAATATAGTCAAGGATAGGCAAGTTATTTAAATTTTTAGCTAGCATTTAAAAATTTAATTGTATCGTATCATTTAAGAACACAAGGGAATTTTTTTGTTGTGTTATTAATTATGACTCGAAAGAGCTTTGAATTGAAACAAAGTTTTGGTATCCTAATGGTTTTAGGATTTGAATGTCATGATTTGAACTTTAAAAGTAAGATAGTTCTTATCATTTGTACCTTTTTTCTTTTTTTTCTTTTTTTTTTCTCCAATTTTCATGTCTCATTGATTGGTAAACACCTTATTTGACTCGATAGTTTGTTTGAAATCGAAGTTGAATTTACTTAAATGTCTGTTTTTATTATCTTACATTCTTGTTCAAAACTGTTTTTGTGCCTTTTCTTGATTAGTCTAAAATATTAAATAACGCAATACATAACTTTAAAAAAAAAAAAAACTCGTACCTTCACCAAAAATGAGTTGTTTGACCTACAAAACTAGATTAAAAGACTAAATAATCCCTATATACTTTGCAATTTACAATTATATTATATTATATTATATTATAAGATTTAAGGAGTTAAGAATAAGATTAAAAAGTGTTGAATTAAAGATTAAAAAGTATTGAGAATAAGATTTAAAGTGCTGAAAACAAGATTAAAAAGTATTGAGAATAAGATTTAAGGTGTTGAAAATAAGATTAAAAAGTGTTGAGAACAAGATTAAAAGTTGTTTAGAACAAGATTAAAAAGTATTGAGAAACAAGATTAAAAGTGTTGAGAATAAGATTAAAAGTTGTTAAGATGAAGATTAAAAAGTGTTGAGAAGAAGATTAAAAGTATTGAAAATAAGATTTAAGGTACTGAGAATAAGATTAAAAAGTGTTGAGTTTTTGAATAAAAAGTGTTGAAAATAAGATAAAAAAGTGTTGAGAATAAGATTTAAGTTGTTGAGAATAAGATTAAAAAGTGTTGAGAACAAGATTAAAAGTTGTTAAGAACAAGATTAAAAAGTGTTGAGAATAAAAATAAAAATGTTGAGAACAAGATTAAAAGATGTTGAGAAGAAGATTAAAAAGTGTTGAGAGGAAGATTAAAAGTGTTAAGAATAAGATCTAAGGTGTTAAGAATAAGATTAAAAAGTGTTGAGTTAGAGATTAAAAAGTGTTGAGAATAAGATTAAAAGTTTTGAGAATAAGATTAATAATTGTTGAGAATAAGATTAAAAGTGTTGAGAACAAAATTAAAAGTGTTGAGAATAAGATTAAAAGTTGTTGAGAATAAGATTAAAAATTGTTGATAACAAGATTAAAAGTGTTGAGAACAAGATTAAAAGTTGTTGAGAACAAGATTAAAAAGTGCTTAGAAGAAGATTTGAAGTGTTGAGAATAAGATTTAAGGTGTTGAGAATAAGATTAAAAGTGTTGAGTTAGAGATTAAAAAGTGTTGAGAACAAGATTCAAGGTGTTGAGAATAAGATTGAAAAGTGTTGAGAATAAGATTAAAATGTGTTGAGAACAAGATAAAAAAGTGTTGAGTTAGAGATTAAAAAGTGTTGAGAAGAAAATTAAAAGTGTTGAAAAAAAGATTAAAAGTATTGAGAAGAAGATTAAAAATTGTTGAGGACAAGATTAAAAGTGTTGAGAATAAGATTAAAAAGTATTGAGAAGAAGATTACAAGTGTTGAGAATAAGATTTAAGGTGTTGAGAATAAGATTAAAAAGTTGTTGAGAACAAGATTAAAAAGTGTAGAGAACAATATTAAAAGTGTTGAGAATAAGATTTGAGGTGTTGAGAATAAGATTAAAAATTATTGAGAACAAGATTAAAAGTCTTAAGAATAAGATTTAAGATGTTGAGAACAAGATTAAAAGGTGTTGAGAATAATATTAAAAGGTGTTGAGTTAGAGATTAAAAAGTGTTGAAAACAAGATTAAAAATTATTAAGAACAATATTTAAGGTGTTGAGAATAAGACTAAAAGTTGTTAAGAATAAGATTAAAAAGTGTTGAGAATAAGATTAAAAGTTGTTGAGAACAAGATTAAAAAGTGTTGAGAAGAAGATTAAAAGTGTTGAGAATAAAATTTAAGGTGTTGAGAACAAGATTAAAAAGTGTTGAGAAGAAGATTAAAAGTGTTGAGAAGAAAACTTAAGGTGTTGAGAATAAGATTAAAAGGTGTTGAGTTAGAGATTAAAAAGTGTTGATAACAAGATTAAAATGTGTTGAGTTAGAGATTAAAAAGTATTGATAACAAGATTAGAAGGTGTTGAATAAGATTAAAAGATGTTGAAGATGTTGAACTATAGATTAAAAAGTGTTGAGAAAAATGATTTAAGGTGTTGAGCTATAGATCAAAAAATCCTTGATAACAAGATTAAAAAGTGTTGAGAGTAATATTAAAAAGTGTTGAGAAGAAGATTGAAAGTGTTGAGAAGAATATTAAAAAGTGTTGAGAAGAAGATTAAAAGTGTTGAGAATAAGATTTGAGGTGTTGAGAACAATATTAAAAAGTGTTGAGAACAAGATTTAAGGTGTTGAGAGAAAGATTAAAAAGTGTTGAGAACAAGATTAAAAGGTGTTGAGAATAAGATTAAAAAGTGTTGAGAACATGATTAAAAAGTGTTGAGAACAAGATTAAAAGTTGTTGAGAACAAGATTAAAAAGTGTTGAGAACAAGATTAAAAGTGTTGAGAATAAGATTAAAATGTGTTGAGTTAGAGATTAAAAAGTGTTGAGAACAAGATTAAAAAGTGTTGAGAAGAAGATTAAAGGTGTTGAGAAAAAAGATTAAACATCATCACAGATTAAATGGTCTCCCTTGTATATACTTTTTCTATAATTTTTTTCTTCCCCTTATAGTCAACATCATCACAGATTTTTTTATCTTTCAATATGGAATATGATACATGTATGTTTCAGTATGCTTTAGAGCTAATTTGATAGCTATTCTTGATACCCTCTTTCTTTAGATTACCTTCCACTATTTTGGTTGGGACTAAGAACAGCGTTACAAGATTAAAGGTGTTGACAAAAAAGATTAAAAAATGTTGAGAACAAGATTAATGGTGTTGAGAATAAGATTAAAGATGTTGACAAAAAAATTTAAGAGGTTGACAACAAGATTAAAAAGTGTTGAGAATAAGATTAAATGGTGTTGAGAATAAGATTTATGGTGTTGAGAAAAATATTATTATTAAATGTGTTGAGAAAAAAAGATTAAAAAGGTGTTGAGCTATAGATTAAAGGTGTTGAAAACAAGATTAAATTGTGTTGAGAACATGATTAAAGGTGTTGAGAAAATAGATGAAAAATTGTTCAGAACAAGATTAAAGGTGCTGAGAAAAAAGTGTAAAAGGTGTTGAGAACAAGATTAAAAGATGTTAAGCTAGATATTAAAAGGTGTTGAGAATAAGATTAAAAAGTGTTGAAAAGAAGATTAAAAAGTGTTGAAAACAAGATTAAATGATGTTGAAAACAAGATTAAAGGTGTTGAGAAAAAAGATTAAAAAAATGTTCTTAAAATTAAAGGTGCCACTTTTTAATCTTTTTATCATGTTCAAAAATTGTAGAATGAAAATGACAATGCACCAAACACTGTATCCTCCATGAAAGGAGAATAGTTACACAAGAAAACGTGAATCAAGAGGTCAATGATCTCCCAAGTAGCTTTCAATATTGATTTTTGATCTGGATAGTTGGTATCTGATGGCATCGTGAAAGATCGATCACCCATGGCAACTAAGTCCAAGAAACTTTTCCACTTCTGTCAAGAATTCTAAAACTAGTAAACTATCAAAACTGTTCAACGAAATCATCCCTTGTTCAACTCTGTTTTCAAAAGACTTTTTTTATTTGCTTTTTGAGAACAAGAAGCTATTCTTAGAAAATCCAAACCATGCATGCAGTCCCATGTTTTTGAAGAAACTAAAAGTGCCAAAGCAATCCATCTGAAAACTCGACATTCACTTCGTACACAATGCTATTATCTTTTTCATTTACCTAATTTAGTACATGCTGCAAACATCAATTATAAGTACATTAAAAAAAAATTCAATAATCAAACGAACAAACCCTCCTGCCAGTATCTTATTCATTTACCCAAACTAATGCATAGATTGTACTAAATTCAAAACACAGACTACAAAAAAACAGTAAATTTAGAAAGACAAAATTTAACTCTCAAAATCAAAACATCAAGTCAGGAAGGAAAACCATAAATAGAGAACACAATGCTACAACGATAAACAAGTTATCATAGATAAAAGGGCCATGAATAGAAGCATTAACAATCTCCTGAATTCATAAGAACCAAATAATGGAACTCAACTAGGCAAGTATTCCCAAGGGAAGTAAAGTAAAATCAACCATCTTCAATCAAGCTAATTATTTCCGGTACCATTTACTTCATCTACAAAATTATGGGGGGTGAGCAAAGGCCTGGCGGATACAAAACAACGCCATATATGTCTTCTTAACTACAACTTCAAGAGTTTAGATCAAAGGGCTGCATTTAAAAACAATACAGTAAATAAAAATAAAATATGTATTACCATCAATAAATAGCCAATTTTGATTTTTAAAAATAAATAAATAAAATGATAAGCTTACTCAATCACCGCTTAGATTTTCTGATGTTGTATCTTTAGCATGATCGGTTCTCTCATTAACCTAACCACAAGAGTGTTGTATAAATAATTGTTATAACTGTTTAAACAAATAAAAAAAAAAAATTACAATATAACATTATATGAAATAGGTAATAACCTGCTTGAGAAATGGAAAATAAGATGATTGAGAAGTAATATTCACTTCTGTGTTCGATTGTGACAAATTGCAGTTCAATATTTATGCGCTTGTTACACTATCTTTATCACACCGATTAAGAAATTGAAGCCTTTGGTAGTCGTAACTCCTTTGCAAGTTAGGGCTTGGGGGTGGACCGGGTGGTATGGACATCCATGCATACTCGCTTGGAATTTCAGCACCCTAAAAAGAATAAAAATTAAAATGAAAATCCAATGGTAGTCAAACCGGTATGTTTTAAACATTTGTAACATATTAGAGTGTTACTCACTTCATGCTTCACGTATGATTGAACGGGTTATTTCAAAGATTTCTTTTCCTTTTTTGTAGCAATTTCAAATGCTGATTTGAGTCTTTTTTTCCCTCTTGATGTGTCCCCTTTTTTTAAACCATTTACAGTAATGTCATGGCCACTTTGCTCGTAAGTGACATGAATTTGATGCCCATTGCTAGCCTTGGATGAGTATTCATCATTATGTTGCACCCGCTTTTGCCTTCTCATTTCTTCAAGAAGCTTAAGCAAATGTTCCCTGTGGATAATGGATAAATTAAAAAAATCTTCACCCTCTGATGCAAATGAACTAACGCGAGTGAATAAATAACACATGTCTCTATATCTTTGTCGTTGTTGCAATTTAGGATCCGTTTGCACTTCACGGCCAATGAAATCCAACACTACCCCATCTCTTGCCTCTCGAGTCCACCGTTTTAGTACGTATTCCTTAGGTAATTCAGTTTTGTGTAACACTTCTCTCATGACCTTTAACATGTGTGAACACGGAATACCATCCATTTCAAACATCCAACAACTGCATGTTAAAAAGTCATATGTTTTCCTTCTTACACGCCATTCTTGATTATGTTTTTCTAGTGAGACCACTTTGTATATAACTTCTCCATCCTCCTAAATTGATTCTTTGAAATAGAATTCAACTGTACCTTGAATTTCTTTTTGAAATAACTAAAATATTTTTTTCGTTTAAATCTAACCAGCTTTGACTACCATCATGCACGGAAGTTTAACATTCGGCTCTTGGTGAGTCAAATCATACTCCGCCTTTAGCTCAATATACCTTTTCTCAGTGATCATCCTATCAAAATGTTTGAAAAAATCAGGAATATTATGGTCAGATTTAGCAAATTTTTTCAATCCGAAATTGAAGCTTTCACTAAGTTGAGTGTTATGCATACCAGCACACCAGTGATTTTTCACAAATGCCTTTGCCCATTTGGTCCTTAAATTATACGTTTCAGAAAACCATTTGTTGTTACGAACACCACACTCGGTTAGCATGGAGTCCCAACATATTTCAAAATCATCTTCATTCTCATATTTTTTCATAAACTCAGATAAAATGCCTGTTATACCCACTGGACCCTTGATAACATTACCTAAATGCTTCGTACCATTTTGCATAATATGCCATATACAAAGATGGTGGTGTGTCTCGGGCATCACCAATGCTAATGCCTTTGTAATAGCCGCATCTTGGTCACTTATAATTGTCTTCGGAAATTTATGAGACATTGTCTTACAAAATGTTTCAAACAACCATACAAATGAATCAGATGTCTCATCATACATTAAAGCACCTCCAAATATAACTGTTTCTCTTTGATGATTCAGACCAACAAAAGCGGCAAATGGTCGATTCACATTATTCACCTTGTATGTTGTGTCAAACGACACAATATCTCCAAAATGACCATAATAAATAATCATCCTTGCATCAGCCCAAAATATATTGGTTATATAGTCATCTTTGTCCAACTGAACCGCATGAAAAAATGTGGGATTTTCCAACTTCTGTGATTGAAAATACTCAAATATGAATCCAGCCTCTCCAGATTGTAATTGTTTTTGTCTCTTGATTCTCAAATAATTTTTTTGGTCTACTTTTGTAAACCCAAGCGCTTCTCTTGCCCAGGATTGCCGTCCCATTAGTTCATATGAAGAACCAACTGGTCGTCCAAAATCATCAGCCAAGTCGACATCAATTGCTTAAGGTATAGAGATGTTCCGTTGTGAAGGCATCAAATAAGTACAATCTTTTCTAATAAGTTTATGGTTGTGCTTCTCTTCAAATCTGTCTGTGAAATATATTCCTTCCCCTCTTTCAAATTTTATATGCATGAATGCACCACATCCGACCCTTGTTTCTGCCCTAGCTTCTTTTGTAAGATGGTCCCTTTTGTCATTTACTCTGTAACCATCCTTGCAAGATACAAATTGGGCAAAAGTAATTTCTCCAGTTTTAGTGTTTTTATTGGAATAATCTATTCTCACACTAAATCCAACTTCACGTCCGTAAGCATTGTAAAAGTTGTATGCATTTTCAAAGGACTTGAACATCATTCCAATTTTAGGTTTATGGCCTCCTTCACCTAATGGAGTATCCATTTAAAACCACCACCTATAATAAGATAACAAAGTGTCTTAGAGAATGCATCCTCACAAAAAGGTAATAACAATAAAGAGATAAGTAAAAAAGAAAAGAAAAACCCCAAGAACCAAGAGATGGGGGAGGGGAGTTGAGAAGTACTAAAAATATTAATAAAATGACGAGTATTGTTGTAATACCCCGTAATTTTAAAGAGTGTATTTAAATTAATTTTGTGTTAGGTTAATTAATTTTATTTATTTGTGCATGTAATATTGATTTATGTTCTATATAGTATAATGATTAGTTTTGAAATTTTTATTGGTTATGTTTTAGATTAATTATTATTATTTAATTAAAGTATTTAATTTGTATATAATAATAATAATATAATAATAATAATAATTATAAAAGTTTATTAATAATAATAATAGTTATAATAATAATAATAGTATTAAACCAATGTCATGATGAAATTAGAGATTAGGATAGGATTTCATCAATATTTATGGGTGGAATTGAAGCCATATGGTTGCGAAGGTGGTTAATTAAATACAAAAATAGATATTTGTAATATTTATGTTATATAATTTGTATATAAATTAGCTAGCCTACCTTAGAAGGAAAGAAAGGGAGTTAGAAACAAATTATAAATTCTAGTGAGCCATTGTAAGAGTGTGGAAAGGAAGAGAAAGAAAGAAAGGAGCTTGGACCGGTGTAGGGAATTTACCCGACTACGCGCAACCGGCGGATTTATTTTAAATCCAAAAAGGCAAGTTATTATCTATTTTTCCCCTTTGAATTAATAAATTAATTGTTTAGTTTATTGATATTATTTTAGAGCATAGAGACCATGTAAGGAGTTTAATAAATTAGGAATTTTAGTTTATTAAATTTGTGAAATTTTAATTATTTAGGATGGTATATAATTAGTTATTATCCTAGGATGTTCAAAATAGCTAAAAATATTTCCTTAAGGCATTAGGAATTTTTTTAGAATTTTTAGGAATTTTCCAGGGCTTTTCTGCATTTTCCGGCGAGTTTTCCGGTCGCCGGCAATGGGGGAGATGACCGGAGTGATCCGGTGTGTTGCGGCGTACTGCAGGTTGGTGTGCGCGCACATCCTGGCCCTTGAGAGTGTTAGATTGATCCGGTGCATCGCGGTCCATGTTAGCGCGATACACCCGGATCAATGACCGTTGGATTAGGTGTAAGGTGATAGATGGATCCGGTGTTGTGCACCCACAACAAAGTCCATTCAACCACCGAATCAGGAGCCGCCGCGTCAGCAAGGTACCATTAGTGCGCGCGTGGCAGCGCGTGCGCGCGCGTGGAACGCTCCAGACGCGCGTGGGAGCGCGTGCGGGCGCGTGGCTGATGCCAGACGCGCGTGGAGGCGCGTGGGAGAGTGGGGAAGGTTGGGCTGCGCGTGGGGAGGCTCTGGGAGGCGCGTGAGGGCGCGTGTGGGGTCTCTACAGCTGCTGGAAATTACCAGAATACCCCAGGGCCTGTTTTGTAATTTCCAGAACCTTAAACTTGCACTTTTGGGCCTATGGTTGGTACTTACGGGTTTAACGGGACATTAAATTATTATTTTATTAACCGTTAGTTATTATTATGTCTGATTAATATTTTTAAATATTAATTGTATCGTTTTCAATACAGATCACCATTAAACGGATGTAGTTAATTTAATGACATTGTTAATCATTAATTGTGTTATTATTTTATTAAACAGTATTAAATCATTAATGTTAAAATTAAATGATTACATGGTTTTAATTCAAATAAATTGTCCGTTATACATTGCAGGATTATTTATGTTGTTAATGATATACAAACCATGATTATTATACTGTGTGCATTTCAGGAAATAAATGGACTGTTTAATTATGTCACATTTATATTATATGGATGAGTTGCCATATAGAACCATGTGAGCTGGCTAATAAGTTTAGACTCATTTATACCTTATGCATTCGTTGCTATAGACAGATGTGTGGCTGTCGGGGTATGTGGTTTAATATTATTGGCATGTGTTGCCTAACTAACATACTCGGTATATTTATTAATATTGCTGGCATGTGTTGCCTAACTTATCTGCTCAGTATATTCATCAGTACTTTGCGAGGTGTTATCACTGTGTAGTTCGTTATAGTCTGTGTTGTCGGTACCGTGCACCATGTATAATAGCTGATTTCCCGGGTGGGGAAAGGCGACACTTAACCACCTAGTGTGAGTCTAAATGATCACCGTCTATTCTGGTTGAGGTCATGTCATACATGGGATAGTTCCCTTAGGATGTATACAGATATAGTACTCAACCGATTCATAATGATTAATTTATTTGATTCTCTGATTTGGGTCATAGTAGAGAGGACTTGCTCGTGGGGTTGACCCACCATTGTTGTTATTTCAGGATACGGTCAGTACCCGTTCCAAGGTTGAGGTTAGCAGTGTGGGACCACCATCCGAACTCATCTACTCTTACGATCCAGTTCAGGGTAGAAGTTTTATGTATTACTTCAGTTTCAGTTTTTATTTACTTTTGACGTTGAACTCTCAGGGTTATATTTAGGGATCCTTGACATAGGATTTCCAAGTTGTAATGAAGTACTGTATTAAATAAAGGATGGATGGATGTTGTATTATTTAGTGTTCCTTTCTTGTCTAAATTCTTTTATTATCATCATTTTGTATTCCATGCTTGTATATTGCCAATTGTTTTTGATATCCCTCGTTTTTCGTGTATAAGCCTGATCAACTTATGCGTGGAAAATGTGGGGGTGTTACAGTTGGTATTAGAGCATTCCAGGTTCGAGTGTCTTAGGGATCTGTGATTACTATACTTCCGCGTTGTGTATTCTGATAATTAGAGCCTAAGTATTAGGGTTCTTTGTATTCTTTTAGTCGGTCCATTATAATGTACTGACGTTAGATTTTTCTGAATTTAAAAGAAGGATGTCTCGGCGTGGGACAAGGAATGCGAACCAGCATCGCAGTATTTCCCCAACTCAAAATGAGAATCAGGAATTTTCCCCTCAAGTTGCTGATATCATTGCACGAGTTGTGGCAGCAGGAGTAGCATCTGCTCTACGAAACCAGCAACCTCCTCCGATAGTACCTGTTCCTGAACCAGTGGCACAGCCAATGTCATGGGACAAAACTCGTCACTCGTTTATCAGAGGGCCTAGCACTTATTTATTCGTTCTTGAGGATGACTCACAGGAAGCGACTGCGGTATCTCTTGACAGCATTCCGGTAGTACAGGAATTTCAGGATGTATTCCAGGAAATTCCAGGCTTGCCACTGAGTCGAGAGATAGACTTCGTTATTGATTTAGCTCCAGGCACTACGCCTATTGCTAAGGCGCCGTACAGAATGGCACCAGTGGAGATGCGAGAGTTGAAGGATCAAATTCAGCAGTTGCTCAGCCAGGGATTTATTCGCAGGAGTACTTCACCATGGGGAGCACCAGTACTGTTTGTAAAGAAGAAGGATGGATCTCTTCGTCTTTGTATTGATTACAGAGAACTGAACAAGGTCACGGTTCGCAACAAGTACCCGTTGCCCAGAATTGATGACCTGTTTGATCAGTTGAAGGGAGCTACTTACTTCTCAAAGATCGATTTGAAGTCTGGTTATCATCAGCTACGAGTCAGAAAACAAGATGTTCCAAAGACAGCATTTCTCACAAGGTACGGATCTTATGAGTTTCGTGTTATGCCCTTCGGTTTAACGAACGCTCCAGCTGTCTTTATGGACTTGATGAATAGAGTATTCAGAGAATACTTAGATCAGATTGTCATTGTTTTCATTGATGATATTCTGGTTTACTCTAAGTCGGAGAATGACCATGCCAGACATTTACGCACAGTATTGCAGACACTTCGAGAACATCAATTGTTTGCGAAGTTTGAGAAGTGTGAATTTTGGCAGAAAGAGGTCAAATTTCTGGGACATGTAGTGTCAGAAGAAAGGTTAGCAGTAGATCCAGCCAAGGTTGCGGCCGTTATGGAGTGGGGACAGCCTACCTCACCGACAGAGATTCGCAGTTTTCTGGGATTGGCGGGGTATTATCGCAGGTTCATCCAGGGATTTTCCAAAATTGCGGGTCCACTTACTCATCTGACTAAGAAGAATGTACCATTTGTATGGGATGATTCTTGTCAGACTGCTTTTGCTGAATTAAAGAGTAAGTTAACTTCTGCACCTGTCTTAGCCACACCTCACAGTGGAATCGAGTATTTAGTATTTACCGACGCTTCTCTGAAGGGTTTGGGTTGTGTGTTGATGCAAGAAGAGCGACCAGTTTCTTATGGGTCTAGGAAGCTTAATTACCCGACTCACGATCTAGAGCTCGCAGCAGTGGTTTTTGCCTTGCGTATTTGGAGACATTATCTTTTGGGGGAGACTTTTCGATTGTTTAGCGATCATAAAAGTCTACAGTATTTGTTCACACAGAGGGAACTGAATATGAGACAGCGCAGATGGTTGGAGTTCGTGAAAGACTATCACTTCTCTATACAGTATCATCCAGGGAAAGCGAATGTTGTAGCAGACGCACTCAGCCGCCGACCCTGTGTCAGCCTTTCAGCTTTGTTTACAACAGAGTGGGATGCTTTGAAGACTGTTGATGAGTTAGCAGATGCTTTTATGGCATGTGTGGTAGTAACTCCTTCTATCATTCATCAGGTCATTCAAGCGCAACTCTCAGATCAACAGTGTATTGATCGGGTTTCGGAGTTAGCCTCCGGAGATGTTCCTTTTTATTCTATAGGGACTGATGGAGGATTGAGGTACAAGGGACGTTTAATTGTGCCTTCAGCTGACAATTTGAGAAATGTTGTGATGAGAGAGACACACACTTCTCAGTTCTCTGTACATCCAGGGGGAGACAAGATGTATCAGGACATGAAACGCCAGTTTTGGTGGGCCGGCATGAAAAGAGATATAGCTATCTTTGTCTCTAAATGTAGCACCTGTCAGATGATTAAGATTGATCATCAGAGACCGCCAGGATCGTTACAGCCACTTCCCATACCAGAGTGGAAATGGGAGAGTATTTCCATGGATTACATAGAGGGATTACCTACTTCACAGCATAATCACAACTCTATTTGGGTCATTGATGATAGATTGACCAAGTCCGCTCACTTTCTGCCTGTTCGGTTAAACTTTACGTCAGAACAGTATGCTAAGCTGTATATTGCAGAAATGGTGAAACTTCATGGAGTACCATTGTCCATCGTATCAGATAGAGATCCGAAGTTTGTATCAGGATTTTGGAGGAGCTTTCAGCAGGCTTTGGGTACAGAACTTTATCTTAGCACTGCCTATCATCCTCAGACAGATGGACAGACTGAGCGAGTTAATCAGATTTTAGAAGACATGTTGCGGGCAAGTGTTCTTGATTTTAAGGGCAATTAGGAGGAATATTTGCCGCTTTCAGAGTTTGCTTATAACAATAGTTATCAGAAAACTATTGGTATGGCACCATTTGAGGCTTTGTACGGTAGACCGTGTAGGTCTCCTGTCTGTTGGCTTGGAGTTGGTGAGAACAGCTTTTTGGGTCCTGAATTTATTAAGGACACGTCAGAAAAGATCGCTATCATTAGGGATCGGATGCGTACAGCTCAAAGCAGACAGAAAAGTTATGCTGACCGTCGAACTCGTGCTTTGGAGTTTAAGGTTGGTGATCAGGTTTTGCTTAAGGTTTCTCCTATGAAGGGAGTAATGCGGTTTGGGTCAAAGGGTAAGTTATCGCCTCGGTTTGTGGGTCCTTTTATGATTACAGATCGGATTGGGGCAGTAGCTTATCGTCTGGCTCTACCAGATAATCTTCATAGGGTACATAATGTTTTTCATGTATCTATGCTGCGAAAATTTCTACAGGAAGAAGATCGATATCAACACATTGATGTGGGTGAGATTGAGTTGCAACCCGATGCAACCTATTTGGAACAACCTTACTGTATTCTCGATCGTAGGAATCAGATACTGCGCACGAAGACTATTCCATTAGTACGTGTACAGTGGAGTCATCATAGTGCTACAGAGTCTACTTGGGAACGGGAAGATATTATCCGTACCAAGTATCCAGAGCTTTTTAATACAGGTATGTAGTGAATTTCGGGGACGAAATTCCTTTATTAGGGGGGGAGAATGTAATACCCCGTAATTTTAAAGAGTGTATTTAAATTAATTTTGTGTTAGGTTAATTAATTTTATTTATTTGTGCATGTAATATTGATTTATGTTCTATATAGTATAATGATTAGTTTTGAAATTTTTATTGGTTATGTTTTAGATTAATTATTATTATTTAATTAAAGTATTTAACTTGTATATAATAATAATAATAATATAATAATAATAATTATAAAAGTTTATTAATAATAATAATAGTTATAATAATAATAATAGTATTAAACCAATGTCATGATGAAATTAGAGATTAGGATAGGATTTCATCAATGTTTATGGGTGGAATTGAAGCCATATGGTTGGGAAGGTGGTTAATTAAATACAAAAATAGATATTTGTAATATTTATATTATATAATTTGTATATAAATTAGCTAGCCTACCTTAGAAGGAAAGAAAGGGAGTTAGAAACAAATTATAAATTCTAGTGAGCCATTGTAAGAGTGTGGAAAGGAAGAGAAAGAAAGAAAGGAGCTTGGACCGGTGTAGGGAATTTACCCGACTACGCGCAACCGGCGGATTTATTTTAAATCCAAAAAGGCAAGTTATTATCTATTTTTCCCCTTTGAATTAATAAATTAATTGTTTAGTTTATTGATATTATTTTAGAGCATAGAGACCATGTAAGGAGTTTAATAAATTAGGAATTTTAGTTTATTAAATTTGTGAAATTTTAATTATTTAGGATGGTATATAATTAGTTATTATCCTAGGATGTTCAAAATAGCTAAAAATATTTCCTTAAGGCATTAGGAATTTTTTTAGAATTTTTAGGAATTTTCCGGGGCTTTTCTGCATTTTCCGACGACCTTCCAGCGAGTTTTCCGGTCGCCGGCAATGGGGGAGATGACCGGAGTGATCCGGTGTGTTGCGGCGTACTGCAGGTTGGTGTGCGCGCACATCTTGGCCCTTGGGAGTGTTAGATTGATCCGGTGCATCGCAGTCCATGTTAGCGCGATACACCCGGATCAATGACCGTTGGATTAGGTGTAAGGGGATAGATGGATCCGGTGTTGCGCACCCACAACAAAGTCCATGCAACCACCGAATCAGGAGCCGCCGCGTCAGCAAGGTGCCATTAGTGCGCGCGTGGCAGCGCGTGCGCGCGCGTGGAACGCTCCAGACGCGCGTGGGAGCGCGTGCGGGCGCGTGGCTGATGCCAGACGCGCGTGGAGGCGCGTGGGAGAGTGGGGAAGGTTGGGCTGCGCGTGGGGAGGCTCTGGGAAGCGCGTGAGGGCGCGTGTGGGGTCTCTACAGCTGCTGGAAATTACCAAAATACCCCTAGGGCCTGTTTTGTAATTTCCAGAACCTTAAACTTGCACTTTTGGGCCTATGGTTGGTACTTATGGGTTTAACGGGACATTAAATTATTATTTTATTAACCGTTAGTTATTATTATGTCCGATTAATATTTTTAAATATTAATTGTATCATTTTCAATACAGATCACCATTAAACGGATGTAGTTAATTTAATGACATTGTTAATCATTAATTGTGTTATTATTTTATTAAACAGTATTAAATCATTAATGTTAAAATTAAATGATTACATGGTTTTAATTCAAATAAATTGTCCGTTATACATTGCAGGATTATTTATGTTGTTAATGATATACAAACCATGATTATTATGCTGTGTGCATTTCAGGAAATAAATGGACTGTTTAATTATGTCACATTTATATTATATGGATGAGTTGCCATATAAAACCATGTGAGCTGGCTAATAAGTCTAGACTCATTTATACCTTATGCATTCATTGCTATAGACAGATGTGTGGCTGTCGGGGTATGTGGTTTAATATTATTGGCATGTGTTGCCTAATTAACATACTCGATATATTTATTAATATTGCTGGCATGTGTTGCCTAACTTATCTGCTCAGTATATTCATCAGTACTTTGCGAGGTGTTATCACTGTGTAGTTCGTTATAGTCTGTGTTGTCGGTACCGTGCACCATGTATAATAGCTGATTTCCCGGGTGGGGAAAGGCGACACTTAACCACCTAGTGTGAGTCTAAGTGATCACCGTCTATTCTGGTTGAGGTCATGTTATACATGGGATAGTTCCCTTAGGATGTATACAGATATAGTACTCAACCGATTCATAATGATTAATTTATTTGATTCTCTGATTTGGGTCATAGTAGAGAGGACTTGCTCGTGGGGTTGACCCACCATTGTTGTTATTTCAGGATACGGTCAGTACCCGTTCCAAGGTTGAGGTTAGCAGTGTGGGACCACCATCCGAACTCATCTATTCTTACGATCCAGTTCAGGGTAGAAGTTTTATGTATTACTTCAGTTTCAGTTTTTATTTACTTTTGACGTTGAACTCTCAGGGTTATATTTAGGGATCCTTGACATAGGATTTCCAAGTTGTAATGAAGTACTGTATTAAATAAAGGATGGATGGATGTTGTATTATTTAGTGTTCCTTTCTTGTCTAAATTCTTTTATTATCATCATTTTGTATTCCATGCTTGTATATTGCCAATTGTTTTTGATATCCCTCGTTTTTCGTGTATAAGCCTGATCAACTTATGCGTGGAAAATGTGGGGGTGTTACAGTTGGTATCAGAGCATTCCAGGTTCGAGTGTCTTAGGGATCTGTGATTACTATACTTCCGCGTTGTGTATTCTGATAATTAGAGCCTAAGTATTAGGGTTCTTTGTATTCTTTTAGTCGGTCCATTATAATGTACTGACGTTAGATTTTTCTGAATTTAAAAGAAGGATGTCTCGGCGTGGGACATGGAATGCGAACCAGCATCGCAGTATTTCCCCAACTCAAAATGAGAATCAGGAATTTTCCCCTCAAGTTGCTGATATCATTGCACGAGCTGTGGCAGCAGGAGTAGCATCTGCTCTACGAAACCAGCAACCTCCTCCGATAGTACCTGTTCCTGAACCAGTGGCACAGCCAATGTCATGGGACAAAACTCGTCACTCGTTTATCAGAGGGCCTAGCACTTATTTATTCGTTCTTGAGGAGGACTCACAGGAAGCGACTGCGGTATCTCTTGACAGCATTTCGGTAGTATAGGAATTTCAGGATGTATTCCGGGAAATTCCAGGCTTGCCACCGAGTCGAGAGATAGACTTCGTTATTGATTTAGCTCCAGGCACTACGCCTATTGCTAAGGCGCCGTACAGAATGGCACCAGTGGAGATGCGAGAGTTGAAGGATCAAATTCAGCAGTTGCTCAGCCAGGGATTTATTCGCAGGAGTACTTCACCATGGGGAGCACCAGTACTGTTTGTAAAGAAGAAGGATGGATCTCTTCGTCTTTGTATTGATTACAGAGAACTGAACAAGGTCACGGTTCGCAACAAGTACCCGTTGCCCAGAATTGATGACCTGTTTGATCAGTTGAAGGGAGCTACTTACTTCTCAAAGATCCATTTGAGGTCTGGTTATCATCAGCTACGAGTCAGAGAACAAGATGTTCCAAAGACAGCATTTCTCACAAGGTACGGATCTTATGAGTTTCGTGTTATGCCCTTCGGTTTAACGAACGCTCCAGCTGTCTTTATGGACTTGATGAATAGAGTATTCAGAGAATACTTAGATCAGTTTGTCATTGTTTTCATTGATGATATTCTGGTTTACTCTAAGTCAGAGAAAGACCATGCCAGACATTTACGCACAGTATTGCAGACACTTCGAGAACATCAATTGTTTGCGAAGTTTGAGAAGTGTGAATTTTGGCAGAAAGAGGTCAAATTTCTGGGACATGTAGTGTCAGAAGAAGGGTTAGCAGTAGATCCAGCCAAGGTTGCGGCCGTTATGGAGTGGGGACAGCCTACCTCACCGACAGAGATTCGCAGTTTTCTGGGATTGGCGGGGTATTATCGCAGGTTCATCCAGGGATTTTCAAAAATTGCGGGTCCACTTACTCATCTGACTAAGAAGAATGTACCATTTGTATGGGATGATTCTTGTCAAACTGCTTTTGCTGAATTGAAGAGTAAGTTAACTTCTGCACCTGTGTTAGCCACACCTCACAGTGGAATCGAGTATTTAGTATTTACCGACGCTTCTCTGAAGGGTTTGGGTTATGTGTTGATGCAAGAAGAGCGACCAGCTTCTTATGGGTCTAGGAAGCTTAAGCCTCATGAGCTTAATTACCCGACTCACGATCTAGAGCTCGCAGCAGTGGTTTTTGCCTTGCGTATTTGGAGACATTATCTTTTGGGGGAGACTTTTCGATTGTTTAGCGATCATAAAAGTCTACAGTATTTGTTCACACAGAGGGAACTGAATATGAGACAGCGCAGATGGTTGGAGTTCGTGAAAGACTATCACTTCTCTATACAGTATCATCCAGGGAAAGCGAATGTTGTAACAGACACACTCAGCCGCCGACCCTGTGTTAGCCTTTCAGCTTTGTTACAACAGAGTGGGATGCTTTGAAGACTGTTGATGAGTTAGCAGACTCTTTTATGGCATGCGTGGTAGTAACTCCTTCTATCATTCATCAGGTCATTCAAGCGCAACTCTCAGATCAACAGTGTATTGATCGGGTTTCGGAGTTAGCCTCCGGAGATGTTCCTTTTTATTCTATAGGGACTGATGGAGGATTGAGGTACAAGGGACATTTAATTGTGCCTTCAGCTGACAATTTGAGAAATGTTGTGATGAGAGAGACACACACTTCTCAGTTCTCTGTACATCCAGGAGGAGACAAGATGTATCAGGACATGAAACGCCAGTTTTGGTGGGCCGGCATGAAAAGAGATATAGCTATCTTTGTCTCTAAATATAGCACCTGTCAGATGATTAAGATTGATCATCAGAGACCACCAGGATCGTTACAGCCACTTCCCATACCAGAGTGGAAATGGGAGAGTATTTCCATGGATTACATAGAGGGATCACCTACTTCACAGCATAATCACAACTCTATTTGGGTCATTGTTGATAGATTGACCAAGTCCGCTCACTTTCTGCCTGTTCGGTCAAACTTTACGTCAGAACAGTATGTTAAGCTGTATATTGCAGAAATGGTGAAACTTCATGGAGTACCATTGTCCATCGTATCAGATAGAGATCCGAAGTTTGTATCAGGATTTTGGAGGAGCTTTCAGCAGGCTTTGGGTACAGAACTTTATCTTAGCACTGCCTATCATCCTCAGACAGATGGACAGACTGAGCGAGTTAATCAGATTTTAGAAGACATGTTGCGGGCAAGTGTTCTTGATTTTAAGGGCAATTGGGAGGAATATTTGCCGCTTTCAGAGTTTGCTTATAACAATAGTTATCAAAAAACTATTGGTATGGCACCATTTGAGGCTTTGTACGGTAGACCGTGTAGGTCTCCTGTCTGTTGGCTTGGAGTTGGTGAGAACAGCTTTTTGGGTCCTGAATTTATTAAGGACACGTCAGAAAAGATCGCTATCATTAGGGATCGGATGCGTACAGCTCAAAGCAGACAGAAAAGTTATGCTGACCGTCGAACTCGTGCTTTGGAGTTTAAGGTTGGTGATCAGGTTTTGCTTAAGGTTTCTCCTATGAAGGGAGTAATGCGGTTTGGGTCAAAGGGTAAGTTATCGCCTCGGTTTGTGGGTCCTTTTATGATTACAGATCGGATTGGGGCAGTAGCTTATCGTCTGGCTCTACCAGATAATCTTCATAGGGTACATAATGTTTTTCATGTATCTATGCTGCGAAAATTTCTACGGGAAGAAGATCGATATCAACACATTGATGTGGGTGAGATTGAGTTGCAACCCGATGCAACCTATTTGGAACAACCTTACTGTATTCTCGATCGTAGGAATCAGATACTGCGCACGAAGACTATTCCATTAGTACGTGTACAGTGGAGTCATCATAGTGCTACAGAGTCTACTTGGGAACGGGAAGATATTATCTGTGCCAAGTATCCAGAGCTTTTTAATACAGGTATGTAGTGAATTTCGGGGACGAAATTCCTTTATTAGGGGGGGAGAATGTAATACCCCGTAATTTTAAAGAGTGTATTTAAATTAATTTTGTGTTAGGTTAATTAATTTTATTTATTTGTGCATGTAATATTGATTTATGTTCTATATAGTATAATGATTAGTTTTGAAATTTTTATTGGTTATGTTTTAGATTAATTATTATTATTTAATTAAAGTATTTAATTTGTATATAATAATAATAATAATATAATAATAATAATTATAAAAGTTTATTAATAATAATAATAGTTATAATAATAATAATAGTATTAAACCAATGTCATGATGAAATTAGAGATTAGGATAGGATTTCATCAATGTTTATGGGTGGAATTAAAGCCATATGGTTGGGAAGGTGGTTAATTAAATACAAAAATAGATATTTGTAATATTTATATTATATAATTTGTATATAAATTAGCTAGCCTACCTTAGAAGGAAAGAAAGGGAGTTAGAAACAAATTATAAATTCTAGTGAGTCATTGTAAGAGTGTGGAAAGGAATAGAAAGAAAGAAAGGAGCTTGGACCGGTGTAGGGAATTTACCCGACTACGCGCAACCGGCGGATTTATTTTAAATCCAAAAAAGCAAGTTATTATCTATTTTTCCCCTTTGAATTAATAAATTAATTATTTAGTTTATTGATATTATTTTAGAGCATAGAGACCATGTAAGGAGTTTAATAAATTAGGAATTTTAGTTTATTAAATTTGTGAAATTTTAATTATTTAGGATGGTATATAATTAGTTATTATCCTAGGATGTTCAAAATAGCTAAAAATATTTCCTTAAGGCATTAGGAATTTTTTTAGAATTTTTAGGAATTTTCCGGGGCTTTTCTGCATTTTCCGGCGACCTTCCGGCGAGTTTTCCGGTCGCCGGAGATGACCGGAGTGATCCGGTGTGTTGCGGCGTACTGCAGGTTGGTGTGCGGGCACATCCTGGCCCTTGGGAGTGTTAGATTGATCCGGTGCATCGCGGTCCATGTTAGCGCGATACACCCGGATCAATGACCGTTGGATTAGGTGTAAGGTGATAGATGGATCCGGTGTTGCGCACCCATAACAAAGTCCATGCAACCACCGAATCAGGAGCCGCCGCGTCAGCAAGGTACCATTAGTGCGCGCGTAGAACGCTCCAGACGCGCGTGGGAGTGCGTGCGGGCGCGTGGCTGATGCCAAACGCGCGTGGAGGCGCGTGGGAGAGTGGGGAAGGTTGGGCTGCGCGTGGGGAGGCTATGGGAGGCGCGTGAGGGCGCGTGTGGGGTCTCTACAGCTGCTGGAAATTACCAGAATACCCCTAGGGCCTGTTTTGTAATTTCCAGAACCTTAAACTTGCACTTTTGGGCCTATGGTTGGTACTTACGGGTTTAACGGGACATTAAATTATTATTTTATTAACCGTTAGTTATTATTATGTCCGATTAATATTTTTAAATATTAATTGTATCATTTTCAATACAGATCACCATTAAACGGATGTAGTTAATTTAATGACATTGTTAATCATTAATTGTGTTATTATTTTATTAAACAGTATTAAATCATTAATGTTAAAATTAAATGATTACATGGTTTTAATTCAAATAAATTGTCCGTTATACATTGCAGGATTATTTATGTTGTTAATGATATACAAACCATGATTATTATGCTGTGTGCATTTCAGGAAATAAATGGACTGTTTAATTATGTCACATTTATATTATATGGATGAGTTGCCATATAAAACCATGTGAGCTGGCTAATAAGTTTAGACTCATTTATACCTTATGCATTCGTTGCTATAAACAGATGTGTGGCTGTCGGGGTATGTGGTTTAATATTATTGGCATGTGTTGCCTAATTAACATACTCGGTATATTTATTAATATTGCTGGCATGTGTTGCCTAACTTATCTGCTCAGTATATTCATCAGTACTTTGCGAGGTGTTATCACTGTGTAGTTCGTTATAGTCTGTGTTGTCGGTACCGTGCACCATGTATAATAGCTGATTTCCCGGGTGGGGAAAGGCGACACTTAACCACCTAGTGTGAGTCTAAGTGATCACCGTCTATTCTGGTTGAGGTCATGTTATACATGGGATAGTTCCCTTAGGATGTATACAGATATAATACTCAACCGATTCATAATGATTAATTTATTTGATTCTCTGATTTGGGTCATAGTAGAGAGGACTTGCTCGTGGGGTTGACCCACCATTGTTGTTATTTCAGGATACGGTCAGTACCCGTTCCAAGGTTGAGGTTAGCAGTGTGGGACCACCATCCGAACTCATCTACTCTTACGATCCAGTTCAGGGTAGAAGTTTTATGTATTACTTCAGTTTCAGTTTTTATTTACTTTTGACGTTGAACTCTCAGGGTTATATTTAGGGATCCTTGACATAGGATTTCCAAGTTGTAATGAAGTACTGTATTAAATAAAGGATGGATGGATGTTGTATTATTTAGTGTTCCTTTCTTGTCTAAATTATTTTATTATCATCATTTTGTATTCCATGCTTGTATATTGCCAATTGTTTTTGATATCCCTCGTTTTTCGTGTATAAGCCTGATCAACTTATGCGTGGAAAATGTGGGGGTGTTACAATTGTTTCCAAAAAAAACTGATTCATGCGAACAAACTTTCTTCCATATAGCTCAAAGTAATATAACAAAATAAAAAATCAGCAAATTTGTTACAACAATATGATTAGAAAAGGAGATACAACCTTAAAGAATAGGAAAAAAAAGAGTCTTTTGCTATAAAGAATTAGAAAGCAACAAATCAACAATTTTATCATTTACACCATCAAATTAAAATCACCAAACAAATCGATAAATAAACAAATAAATCGATTATGCAAAAGATGGTCAATCCCGGTCATCTTCATCCCTTATAGTTTAGAGATTTCCAAAATGATTCGTTGAGGACTAAATGAAAAGAAAAATTGAAATTGTACCTTTAGTACATCAAATAATACAAGGAAATTAAAAGAAAAAAAAAAAGCATTTAACATATTGTGTCAAATAAACAAAGGGAAAGTACAAAAAAAAACCCTTGCCATATACAATCCGTGCACACACACACACACACACACACACACACACACACACATATATATATTTCCGTGGATTTCATTAATACAAATAAACATTAAAGTATAGGGAGAAGTGATAGAACCAGAGATCACAAAAAGCAACACTAGTCCAGGGCTTCAAAACAGGCCTCTGTGGCCAGCTGATGAGGAGAATGAATTGTACCACCATGAAATCTCCTATTTCTTTCATTCCAAACACACCAAATAATAGAAGTAAATATATTTTTCATCAATTTACTTCTCATAGAGACGGTACCTTTTGACATTAGACCTCAAACAAAGTCCATCAAGACCACACGGTACAAGTAATTTCCGAAAAGAATGAGAACATCCTTAATCTCCTTACTTATTGCATCCTTAAAACTCTTGTATCTATCCCATCCCGAACACTGGAAGTTTCAACATGTGTAAAACACCAAAGCTTGTTATTTCGCGATTCATGAAACCTCACTTTTCCAATTGAAGTTCCAAAGTTAATTACTGATTCTATATGATACTCGTCACTGAATCACTGATATTAGAATTATCATTAAAATTTGTACAGCAAAGCAAGCCATCCAAAAACAGTTAAGACAAAGTTGGAAAAATTAATAAACCTCAATATGAAAAATAAATTATAAAATAAAACAGTTAAGTCCCTACCGTGTACCTTATTTAGATTTTGTTAATAAATTATATTGGCCAATTTCCTGGGAAATTGTTGTTTCAAAAAGGCATTTAGGTTAAGTGCTTAACTAATTTTGGATTGCAAACATAAATGCAACCCGTGGAAACCGAATCAACATTTTGTACTACAACGAAGGAGAAGCCTTCACCACTTACACCAGAAGTGGAATCTTTCTTTCTGGACTACTTTCTAACTATACTGTAGAACTGTTAGCCGCCTACCTTATTGGAATTTATGTAGTTGCACCAACGACAAATATCAATATAGTTTCTGTGCAGTAGTTAGTATGAAAATCGATGGAGAAGAAGATTCCATCTTACTCGCATATATTCTGATATACTGTGCAGAAATCAGTGTGATTTTTAGAGAGAGAGATTTAGGGTTTATGAAGAGGAAAGAGAGAGAGAAATGGTGAGCACCTGAAAATATAGCCCTGAGACCGCGACGAGGTGACGCCTGAACAATCCAGTACAACTATGCTATTTTGAGGTACACTATGACGAAAGAGGGAGATGGCGTACGGTGACGAGGGAGGAACGTGCTGAAGTAGAAGACGATATTTTGTTTTCCCTTTTTTGTTTTGTGAGGAGGATATTTTATTTTCCTTTTTTTTTTTTTCGTTGGACTCTGAAGTTACCAATTTAAAACAATTTCTTTTTTTCACTACAACACGGGTACATCACGACCCTTTTACAACAGAGAATCCCAGTCCATTGAAATGTACTACTGTCGGCCATAATACCAATAAAGTAGGAAAAAATAATTCATTGCACTTGGAAAAAGTATTTGCTGACTAGGAAAGAATCAATCATTCACCGACAACTCATTTTTTATTTTTTATTTGGGAAGGTGACAACCAATTTGGAATCATTCATTTTCTTAGGATACCAAGGTAACTTACTGTATATATGCTCTGCTAGTATATCACGGGTTATTTTCTGGGAAAATGCCACCAAGTTTCTTACTCTCTTTATGGGAAAATGCCACCAAGTTTCTTACTCTTCTTCTTTTCTTTTCTTTTTTTCTTTTTTTTTATTTTTTATGTTATTTTCTGGGGAAAAGCCACCAAGTTTCTTACTCTTCTTTTTTTTTTTTTTTTCTTTTTTTTTTTTCTTTATGTTATTTTGACCATATATACTTCAAAATAATATTTAACAAGTAATTATATATATAATATTTCAACAAACTTCATTATATATATATATATATATATATATATATATATATATATATATATATATATATTTTGAATTTGCTGGGATTTTAAAAAAAGAAACAAAATGTTTTGTATTACCTGGGTTGAATTATGTGGCCATAATCAAACCAACGTGGCCAAAATTGATTGTGAATCAATATTGAATAATAAAAAATAAAATAAAAAAAACATAGTTACCACACCATCATTTATTAGATAATTCATCGCATCATGTCATCATCATAATTTTATGGATTAAGTGCAGAAAATGCTCCTAAAATATGCTTTAAGTGCATATAACAATTCTTACGTGCAAAAAATATTCCTAAAGTTTCAATTTGGTGCAAATAAATTCCTATGACAAATTTAAACTCTAAGTTGACTAAATTATCTTTACTCAACCATTTTATAAAATATATAAAAATAAATAATTTCGAAAAGGACAATATTGAAGGATGCCCCTCTCGTGAAAAAAACATACCTAAAGTTTCAATCTGGTGCAAATAGGTCCATTTGACAAATTTAAAACCTAAGTTGACTAAATTACCCTTACTGAACCATTTTATAAAATATATAAAAATAAATAATTTTATGAAATGACTGAAAATAACACTATTGGAGGACACCGGCAATGGACAAGTAAAGATAAAAATATAAAATAAAAGTATAAAATAAAAATAAAAATAAAATACAAAAAAAAGTGCAAACTAAAGAAAACAAAATTTTTCCAAACTCTGAAAACTAGTGCACACTGATATTGGGAATTTTTTTTTTAACAGTGTTGGTACAGAAAAAAAATAAAATAAAACAAAGAAAAAAAATTAGTAGAAAAGAGTAAACTGGAATCTAAAAAAATTCAAATCCTTATTCTACAAATTCTCAAAATTAAAAATAAAAAATAAAATAGAATATAGACATATATATAAAGAAAAGAGTTTCAAATATATATATATATATATAAGATAATGTGTACATAACACCTCTACACTATGAGATTAGTAGCATATATACCCCCTTGGGCGTTTTTGGAAGAGTAAAAGGACAAAACGAGCATTACAACACTAATTCATGTCAGAGGGTGTATTTATGCACAATGTAAAAAGATTATGAGTATTTTTTGCACACTTTTTCAAATTGATAGTAAAAGTGTTACGCGAAGTATACTTTAGAGTGTTTTCTGCACTTGTCCCTAAGTTTATTTAATTGATTTTTATTTTATTTTATCAAATACATTTAATGAAATTCTGGCTTCGTGTGCTTGGTTAAATTTGAGACTCCCTCACTAATAAATTAGTGGGACTCAGATGCGACAACTATTAAATCCGTTGCAAATTAGTCATTCTTGCCAAACTAGTCTATTTTTAGAATCTTGTAAAGGACAAATTACTATATTCAATTATTCAACTAAATAGTAGGGACATTTAGGACTAATGTTCATATAAATATAAAAGAAGTTTTAGAGATGCAACACTCTCAAAATTTCACATTTCTCATTTGCATATGATGTCCTCATGCTCTGCAATGGAGACATTAACTATGCAAGTATTGGAGATATTAACTTCTTCTAACCCACTCTACGGTCGGTTGTTATTGAGAGTCAAATTTCTCCTTCATCAAATATAGCGAAGGTTTCATCACATCACATCACATTAATACAAGAATATACGGAGATAATAATTATACATATCCACGCACAATATAATATTTTATGTGGTTCTCCCAACTTTAGAGCTATGTCCATGAAGAAAGATTTTCACTTTTATGAATAAAAGAAGATAATATATAATCAGATGTCAAAACCCCACTCACTATCATTCTTCACATCCTTAAGGCTACATCTTTACTCTCAGGAATTACACATAATCACCCCCCTCCTCTAAACACTCACCAACCTCTTTCAGCTTTCATCTTTCATCTCTCCACCTTAATCTCTCACACCTATTTCTATTTATATAGTCTTCAAACTCAATTCCTAGTTGGACAAGAATTTCACAACTTACCTACAAGGAGTTATCAACTTGAATAGATCCATCTTTTGCACATGAATTCAAGCCACAAACCCAACAATCTCTACCTTGGCTTGAATTCGGTCTGCAAGCGTTACCCCATGACTCCACCTCGACTGAAGATAGAGCTACCTCGAATCAAACGCTATGATGAAATTGAAAACGCTCCAACAATCTCTATCTTTTCTCAAATTCCATCATGCTTGTTCTTCTTCCACCATCCTTGGTGTTCAATTGTTAACCCCCCATGTTGCTTATTTTGGGCAAAAACGACAAACCTCTTATTCCCTTTGCATTGCTTTTTATCGAGCTTAGAAAAAACTCATTCATTCCTCAAATCGTACTAGACCTATCTTGAGAACTAGCACCACTCTTTGGATTCTCCCCAAAACTTGTTTCTCATGTGCTTGTATCTTCATACTATCCACCATCTTCGTGTCAGCATCAACTCTGATTGATTTTCCATAGAACCCACAATCAACCTTTACTTTGACAAACTTCACACCAATCTTCTTCTCTTATCTTCAGAACCAACCACAAGCTCTGACCCACCATCAACTTTGATACCAGTTGTTGGGGATATTGACTCTTTTCAACCCACTCTACGGTCAGTTGTTATTGGGAGTCAAATCCTCCTTCATCACACATAATTGAAGCATCATCATATCACATCACATCAACACAAACATATATGGAGTAACAGTCATACACATCCATGCACAACACAATATTTTACATCGTTCACCCAACTTGGGGTCATGTCTATGAACAGAAAGAAATTTCCATTATTATGAATTAATGAAGAAAATATATAACCAGATGTCAAAACCCCACTCACTCTCACTCATCACACTCTTCTAAATCTTTACACTCAAGAATTACATATACTCTCCTCTCTTCTCACAACACTCACTAACCCCTTACATCTTTCTCCTCTCCTCACAACACTCACCAACCCCTTGTATATTTCCCCTCTTCCTCTCTACCCTAATCTATTACACTCATCTCTATTTATAGCGTCTTTAAACTCAATTCCTTGTTAAACAAAAATTTCACCACTTGCCTATAAGAGGTTACCATAACAATTACAACTCTAAAATAATACCTTGACAAAATCACCGTTTTAGAGCTCGCTACCAAAGATGAACATGTTCCAAAAAAATGTTGAATGTACATGTCTTGGGGTCACTCCTCTTCGCAACACACCCCAAGTGAATAGATCGAATCGATCCATAATAACCTAGAAAGAAGGCATTCAAGTCATAAACCCAACATTAGGTTTAAAAGGCTTTTGACACATTTTCTACCCTTTCAGGATTAACTTACAAAAGTCGTATATTCCTATGTGGAGTTCCTGAGAACACCATACAAGACATTACCAACTTATTTTGGTTTCTTTGTGGCTCCCTGCCCATTAGATGTAGAGATCCGGGGGAAAAATATATATATTATTATTATTATTATTATTTTATGTTTAAGGGTATTTAGATGATGATGCTTGGTATTGGGTGGAACTGAAAATAATAATAATAATAATAATAATAGTAATAGTTGGTGCTTGGCTTTGGACCAAGGCTATTAGTTGTGTATTTGAAGTGTTCAGTTTTAGCCAGAACAATATGATTACTCTTTGGAACATGAATAAATTAATAATAATATTTTATTATATGAGTGATATAAGGATATGGGTACTAGTGTTTAGGTTTAGTATATGGGTCATTCATTCTTTTAATTGACTGGGCTTACATACGTGAGTACACAAAGTATCTCCAGTCAAAGGGTAAGCGAGATATATATATATATATATGTATACACGCACTAAATAACTAGTAATAATAATAAATAAAGAGAAGCCTGAGGTTGAAGCCGTGAGAACCGACAACAATAGAGGGAGAGAAACGAAAAGAACCCTAGGCGCTTTCTTCAGTTTTTCTTTCTTTAAAGGACAAATTGGTGGAAGTTTCGTAGTGGGTCAAAGAACGAAAAGTGTTCCTGTCAACCTTCTCTACGCATCTACATAATTAATCTTGATAATTTCGAATTTAGCGTTGAGGTAGGGTTCTCTAAACTTTTTCATTATGGATGAAATCTTTTGATAATTAGGTATACATTATTATATATATATATAATACTGTGTGCTCTATTTGTTTTATTTATTTTTTATATTTGCATTGGTTTGTGTTGGATGTTTAAACGAAATTGTTGAAGTTGTGAAGAGAAGGTGTTTGGTAAATTGTAACAAATATGAGAAAATTATTGCTTTGGTTAAATTTGTTTAAACATGATTTTATTTTGGAGGAATTGATTAAAGGATGAAAATTTGGAAGATTTTGACGATAAATTTTTGTGACATTGTGGGATTGGTGAATCGAGTTTGGAAAGCAAGGTAGGGCTCGGTGCCCTTAGGTGAAAAACCTGATCAGGAAAAATAATTGGAGGGTTCTCACGTCCTTCGGGGTCGTGACCTGAGAAAGCATGAGATAACTGGAGGGATCTGGCGTCCTTCGGGGTAGTAACCCGTAAAATGTCAGAATGACTTAAGATGTGTGTTGTTGGGTGGTTGTGATAGTTGGTTAAATTGTTAAATTAATTATTTACTTGTTATTGTAACATAGATGACAGGATTCACTTTGCCATGCTCATTCAATTTATCATTCATTCCTGTGTGCTTACTTGTTAATTGATTTTGGTAATAATTGATTAGTTTAGCGTTCTTCTACTGGGCTTTGCTCACCCCCAACAATTTTGCAAATGAAGGAAATGTTACTGGAAATAATTAGCTGACTTGGAAAAGACCACATCTACATGACTTGCTTTGAAGAAACAATATTTATATGATTATTTTGTTTAGTTGGACACAAATTGATAATGTCACTTCTAATTTAGCATAGCTGCCAAGATTTTAATTGTGCCAGAATTGTTTATTTTAATCCTATGATTCAAGGGTGGGGTTGGATTTGTTATTCGAGTTATTTTTAGTTATTTATTACTTGTTGGGTCTAACATTATGATTTACAGAGATTTTAATAAATTAAATTGAGTACTTCAGTTTAGTATCAGTTTTTTTTTTTCTTTTTTTTTTCTTTTTTTTTTTTTTTTTTTTTTTATGTGTATAAAATCAGGTCATGGGTTATGTAAACAAACTTTATTTGTCATCTTGTACACCCTTTATTGTACAGTACAAATTACAACTATTTACATATTTATATACTATGATTTGAGGGTGGTTGATACCATGTGGCAGGTTGTCAGAATGTGCCCAGAGGAGTTGTGGAACCAAGCTGCACAGTTGAGCTTAGGGAACATGCTACATTGTGCGCACACATACACGTTGAACTTTAAATAATAAATTTTTTTTTTCAAATTTCATATGGATAGTTTTTAGTGGTATGTATCTTCAAGTTGGGTTAACTTCACGAATTATTATAGGATTAAAACCGAAACACTGCTAGTTAATAAAATATAATGACTTCAATTTAAAAAAAGGATTGGTGGGTTCTAATTAAAGGATGTGTTTGTTAATTTTATATTTAAATTTTTTTTTTTCTTTAATCAAGATTAGGATTTTGGAATCCGGGGCGTGACAGATACTTGGTTATTCCATTAATAACTACAAGATTAAGTGCAAAAGACTACCAAACACTAATAGATTATATACTTGTTAGAATTATTAATTGGATAGCAAGAGCACTCTCCTTTACAGGTGCATCTTATCCAAGGCACATTTTTTTCCCCTAGTTATGCCACTTTATACAGCATACACGTTTTCTTCTGGACTAACAAGTTTATCTTACCCTATAATATGATTACTTAGATGAACCAAATTCTTCAAAAGTTTTTGTGGTCAAGTCCTGTCATGTCTAAGCTCAGAGCCAAAGTTCCATGGGAACTTGTGTGCAGACCAAAAGAGGCAGATGCCTGAGCATCCCTAATCTCCAAATGTGGAACAAATTAAGCAGTTATCTTAAGAAACATTTGGTTATTGTGTTCTGACTCTAACAGTATGTGAAAAAAAAATGGACTTCAAAAGCATCTAATCAAGCACAAAAGTCTGTGGGAACTGAAGATTCCAAACAGTTGTTCTTGGTTTTGGAGGAAGCTACTACACAAAATCAATAGTGGAACTTCTACCGCAGCGTTTCTTGACAACTGGTTACCTTGTGGACCTCTCTACCAGGTACTAAATACATGAAGGTATATATTCATTTATACCTAAGGAGCAATGGGCATGCATGGCCTAAGCTCATTCAAAATAATGTAATCCCAGTTGGTGACACAACCACTTTTCCTCCACCTAACCTTAATACAAACAAATGACCTCCTCTAATGGCTCCCATCCCCAAACAAAACCTATTCTCTCAAATAAATATACCCTTAAGGCCATCTCACCAACCACTCTTTTTGCTGATGACTAGCCATACAAGACAAATTACCCACTCAAGACAAACCAACACTCGGCTATCTAATGCAGTAGAATGTATATGCTCTCTGCCTTAAGCTTAGTGTAGCAGAGGATCACAACCATCTCTTTCATCATTGTTCATATTCTACTGTTATTTAGAACAATTTGCAAGCTAAATATGGCTTCCACACAAACCCCAAGAGTTGGAATGAACTCCGGACTTCATTGTTGAATCTGTTCGGCTTCCTTTCTTCTCCGTTAAACGATGCAAATGTCCCCTTGCGCCATCCATTGCAGTTGATTGGAACCTCCCTAGATCATTCTTTGATGCAATTTGTTCTTCTGCTTTATTAGAAGCCATGGATTGTTGATGTTTCCCACCTGTGTCTTGATGGTGGTTCGTTAGATAGTTAATTGTGTAGTTGGTCTTATAAAGGACTTAGGCCAACAGAAGGCTTTATATTGGACTTATAGCAATGTAAGTCCATATGGGCCCCAACCTTTTTTTGTTAATAAAAAAAAAAAAAAAAAAAACAGTTTTGAGTGTTTTGGGACGACCAAAACTAAGCATGATATCAAAAAAAAAAAAAAATGGTAATAATAGAAAAAGAACGTAGATTCTGGCGCCAAGAAGGGAACAGACTGGTTATTTGAGTTTCTCTTTACCGGTTACCAAATCTACCGGTTTTTGTTCCTCTTGCTGGTAAGAAACCACAACATTAGCATCCATCAGAATCTCTGGGCCGCTTCCTGTTCTCAAACGAATTGTTCTTCGCCCCTCTCTCTCTAGGCGCCTCTCGCGCATATAGAGAGAGTACAAAAAAAAAAACACTAAAGATCAATTAACAAGAGAAAGCAGAACAAGCAAAAATGGCGATTTCTAGGGTTTCTTTTGGTATCAATGCAGCTTTATCACTAATTGTTGCTATCATTTTGCACGCAATTGAAGCTAAATCTTTGGTTCCTTCTCCAGCTCTAACTCCAACTCCAACTCCAACCAGCAATGGTAAACTTTATTCTCCATTCTATGCTCTATTTTGTTTCCCAGAAAATGTATGAAAAAAAAAACAGTTCTGAGCATTTCATTTTCTTTCTTCTTCTCTTTTTTTTTTTTTTTTTTTTTTTTTTTTTTTTTTCCCCTGGTTTTGGTTTCCCAAAACTAGCAGTGGCTTTTAGGTTTCATACAAATGCAAGAGGTATGAAGTGCACGATATGTATTTGTTTGTTTTGTTTTTTAAAAAGAGAACCAAATGGACGAGAAAAACTTAAATGCTAATGGTATTGAAGACATGGAATAATGCGTTAATTACGCACCGACACATATTAATAAGACACATTAAAATAGATGTATTCTTACTTATGTATCCGTATTTAATTAGCGTGTGATACTCTATCAATGGACGTCTTAGAATTGGAGTCGCAGAAAATTTACTTTTCAATTTTGAAAATTTTATACCCAAAAGTACTTGCATTTTAGATAAATATAAATTTTGCTTGAAGGGTGTGTTTTGCATGTTTTATATAAAGATAATGATTTGAAGTACAAAAGTCAAACAATTCTAATTGGTTTATATGTACGACGGTCGAAGTTATTAATATCTCTGATGTTATAATGACATCAACTAGGCTCAAGGTATAAAATGAAAAGCTACTTTGAAAATAGAAATGAAGCATTCAATTCATTTGGGTCATTCAGGAATGTCCTTCCAAAAACTTTGTGTCGACAAGTGGACAGCCTGAGACATTTTTGTTCCTCCCATTCTCCTCAAAATTATTTTATTTTTAGAAATATTTAAAGATTGTTGCAAATAGTTGATAGTTGAAACTATTGATATAATTGTACATATGAAAATCTCACTGTGAATCTCTTTATAGCTTTAGCTGTATGTTTGGTTTGGAGCATTCTGTTATTTATCCTGATTTGCTTAAAAGTTTGGTGTATGTTTTACTTCACTATTCTTCTTCTTTTGCCAATCAACCAACCTTGTCTAGGCATGACATGGTTGGATTATTTTAGCTGGCCTTTTGAATTTTGGAAACTCCTCCTCATGACACTGGTTGAATTTTATTGTCCCATTTAGCTTTATTCTTACATCCTTGAAATGGTCTTATTTTTCTGAAGAAGAAGAAGAAGGAGAAACGTTCACTATTAGTTATGAAATCAATTTTTTTTCTAATAAGAAAAAAATTGAGTAAACTTGATACAGACAGTGACGGACTCAGAAAATTGTATGAGAGGGGGCGATCTTGAACAACAATAATATATAATGAGGTACCATTAGAAATTGATTGAGGGCATTTTGAAGATTTTTATGAAATTTATAAATATTTTTGCAAATAAAATAAATTTTCAAAGGAGGTAGCTGCCCCACTGAGCTCTTAATGGGTCCGTGCCTGGGTACAAGTGCTACTAGGTAAATATAGTGTGGCTGCATTTAATATCTTTCTCCGACTAATTTGATGTGAGTAGAGATTGATATCATCATGACATCATAAATGTTAATGACAAGTAAATTCCCACTCACATGCAAGTTTTTCTGACCTAATGTGCAGGAACAATAACCATATGGTATATTGCAACCATAATAACTGTTACAACCATTGTTAATTACGTTTATGGTTAATTGAGAGTGGTCACGAGAATTGGGGTCACGAGAATTGATCAGTACAAACTCCTATGGCTTGCATGAGTAGTTGAAAGTCACCTATATAGGCTTTCACTTAGAAATGGAAGGAAAATGAAGTGTGAACTTGAGGCTTAAGTGAAGAACAGCAGGAACATGTAGTTGCAGTAGTACGCCTCTTATCTTTTGCTTTCGAATTTCGAATTAGAACTACCAAAGTGATGAAGAGTGAAGACCTTCAAACATTAAGAAGCATACTTCTTAGTTACACATACAATTTACCATACAGACAATTCAAAAGCAGCACCTGTGTTTTTTTAAGAAGGGCAGGATTCAAACCTTTCCCTCTCTCGGTCCATCTTACAGCAGACAGATCGTACGTCTTCATTCATAAATTACAGATAAAAGACCAAAGCGCAAGGTAAAGGAGCCCTCCTATCACAAATGGCAACATCCGCTAACCCATTGCATACTTCTGGGTCCAGCTCCTGGCAGTTGTCTCATACTTGCTCCTGTCTGTCTTGTACATGTGAGCAATCTCGGGCACCAGAGGGTCATCAGGATTCGGGTCCGTTAATAGAGAACAGATGGAGAGCAATACCTGAAGATGAACACGAATCCACTTTAACATCCATATGAAATCATGCACTTACTTCGCCAAAAATGAATTTCCACTCCTAATAGTTTTGGAGGACATGCATGATTGACCCACAGTCCACAGCCTCCCAAAACACCCACACACAAACCCTCAAGACCTGGGGATACAAAAGCAGATCGATAACCCAAATGACCAACTTCCAAGAATTTTCAAGTCTAATTTTCAAGGGAGGTTCACGCTTCTCTTTTATAAATGCACTCCTTTTTTGTTTTTCCTCAAATTAAATGACAAATAACACCTCTAATACGTTATTGTCTTATTCATTAATAGAGACAGTGATGTCATTTCACTTTAAAAATGGAGTTCAATTATGAAAAAGTAAAGTGCAAATATCACCTCCCATATTCAATTGTAATTATTTTCAGATCATAAAACTAAGTGCCACTGTTCAATTGGGTCGAGTTTTGTGGTTCATAGCATCTGAAACGATAGAACCAGATGCCATGAGTAGGAGAGTTTATTCAACCACACTGTATTTTATTTTTATTTTGAAACATGTAAATCTTCCTTCGTAAAGTGGTTTGAAGTAACAGAATAATAACCTTGGAAATAGTAAGGGCAGGGCTCCACTGTTCCTTCAATATATCAAGGCAAATACTGCCGTTACTGTTGATATTAGGGTGAAAGACCTTTGTTCTGAATGCAACCTGCAAAAGCCATCCAAAGTAAATAGAACTACAAGGGGAAACCATCTGAAAACATTTTCAATAAATTTTCATCCATAAAAAAAGCATGGCAAAATTAGCCATTAAGTTAAGCATGTATAGTTAAGATCAACAAAGTGCCAAATTCCATATGATTAAGTAGAAAATAGTTTCATATATCCCGTGTCCAAGATTCCAAGACTGGGAGAAAGACACTAGTTTTAATGTGAACACTTCTTATGAAGAATATAGTTTTTTTTAAGTACTCTTATGAAGAATATGGTTTTCAATGCTGTTTTGGTCATGGTTTCGGGGCTCTCCAATGCATCTTGGTTTCAGCGTTATGAGGTGGTATGAATCAAATATGCCACAACTCAGGAGTGTGTGAGTACAAGAGGGGAAAATAAGAGGAAACATAAAAATTCTTTTGAGCCATACTAGGAGAAACAAGAGCATGCTACATACAACATGATCCTAAAGTCTACCTCGTATGCAATCATGTGTATCCCTGCTTACTCTGCCCCTCTCTCTCAAACCAAGTCTACAGGATATTCCATTAGATACGTCCACCTTCTATACTTCAAATTCTCACCAATCTTCTTTCATGCATAGATTATTATACCACAAAAGGCTATAGCATATTTTAAAATGATTAACATCATACAAACTTTTAGCCTCTTCTTATTTAAAATGAAGCACCATCTTTCATAATACTAACAGCAGATAATGCAGTACCTTAGGTGGCTTAAACGGATAATCTGGAGGGAAATGTATGGTAACTAGAAACACTCCACCTGCATAAGGACTGTCGGAGGGACCCATAATTGTTGCTTGCCAGTGAAACATGTCCTCGGCAACTGGACCTATAATATATATTCAAATGCAAGACATCAAAATGAATAAATTGCTATATCTATGATCCGGCAAACCTTTTTTCCACATACTAAATAATATATTCTCATTTTTACTTTGCCTAGGTATTTTGTGTCGCCATATGACCTAATCAAATGAGATAAGAAACTAAGTTCAAATTTAATTGCATGCGAAGTATATGTTCTACTCAAGTACAAGATCACCAAAATGTGTCCCATGTCAAAACCCCTCATTTCAAAACATTAGAGAAGACCAATGTTCATCATTTATAATCAATAGTGAATACTTGTGTGCACAGACACAGCTCATTTCGAGCAGGTATAAATTCCACAACCACCAACGTGATGGAAAGCAAGAAATCCAACTCTCATAAACAGGAAACAATCAAAAAGTTAAAATATATACAAAAAAGATTAACTTGAGCTTTTATCATCAACTGTAGAGTGACGTCTTTTTCATTTAACCAACTTGTAGGGTGACCATTGCACTTCCAAAGAGTCATAAATGCATATCATAACCTATTGTTGCTAAATGTGATCAGCATATCATGTTGGTACCCTTCTAGATATTTACCAAACGATCATCCTCCTTGCCTTAGTCCCATTTGAATAGGATTGGCCACATGAATTCTTTATTTTCATTTTCTTCTATCATAAGTCATCTCTCCTATTGTATATAATTTCTTAAGAATATATTTACCAAATCAAAAGACTTGCGTATGATCTCAAGTAACCGAGCAACACATCATAATTCCCAAAAGAATATGAAAAAATACTTTTTAAGTGCTGTGTGATTATTAAGTACCAATTAAGCTAAATAAACAAATTTAGTGGACAAGACAATTATAAAGCTAGCTGCTTATAACATATGGTACAAAATCCTAGACAGTCAAGTTGAAGACAAGACGAAGACTAAAGAGTCGAATGAGCTACTGAGGGCATAAATGAAAGCCTAAGATTTAACCAGAAATATGGTATTATTTGGAGCTGATTTTAGCCCAATTAAGTCTCTGTTTAGTCGAGCAGAATTTGCTACAGTACTAAGCAATAATGAGACAATTTAATTTCCATGGTAAAACCAAATACAACTCAGAAATTGATCAACTTAAGAAATTTTTCCTCCAGATAGAACAATTCTCTGCCAGCGTAACAAATCATCAAGACAATATTAAAGCAAAAAATAAAAATACAATAGAACTTACAATTTTGTTCCAACTAGGATAGGTGTGGCTCAGAGGGATGGCACACAAAGTCACAAGTAAATAGTACGTCATTAGGTCATTAGCAGAAACACATAATTCAATCAAGCTGGACCTCAAATTTCAGATCAAAATTGAACATTAGTTACTCAAGAACGTGCACCATTATAGGGATATGTAATTGAATATATATATATATATATATATATATATATATATATATATTAATGTAATGTAAAAATAAGTAAATATAACTCCATTACATTTTAATAGAAATAACATAGTAAACAACTAATAAGTTGTGCTTTAGTGATTTAACATTCATAATAGGGGCCATCTCTTGTGAATTTTTTGAATAATTATCTGATGTATGTAAGAGAGAGAACAACTTGTAGTCGGTGGTGAATTATTGAGTACTTTAAAAAGATTGACACCACCATAGTCTATATAAAAAAAAATAATAATAAAAAAATATATAATAAGCTTTTTCCCTGCAACTTATTTTCTTTATTATTAACTTCTTTTTCTTATTTGTTGGTTAGTGATGGAATCAAAGATATCTTCTTGTTTTTCCAAAAAAAGGAAAAAGAAATGGTTGCTACCGTGTATTGATGATGTTTGTGATCATCGTCATTCAGGGACGCAACCTAGAAGGGCTAACTAAAAGCCAATGTGATCACTTAAATGGGTTTGGACAACTTTTCAGTTATTCGGGTTGGGCTTAAGTTGAAAATTTTGGACCAAAAATTAATTTGTTTCGGTTTCGGCTGAGGTATTATTTAGCAACCGAAGGCCAACCCAAGCCCAAAGGCCAACCTTATTTTAATATTTAAAAAAGAAAAAGTAATCCAAGCTCAAGTACATATATTCTTAACTCGACCTAGCTGGAGCCCAATAAAAAAAAAAAAAAAAAATTGGACTTGGATAATGTTATTTGAAATTTGGTGCGGATTTGGAGTGAAAAAGAGAAACCCAAAATAAATTTGATCTAGGCTTGGATTCAAGTGTCAGGCAATACAAAGCCCAACTTGAACCTATCCTTAATATGCTAACCCGAATAACTTTGATTTGTGAAAGTAAAAATATTTGTATTGCTTGCACATTAATAGGCAGTGCACTATTTGTATTGCTTGCATATTGAGTTCAATATTTTTGTTAATTGTTATGTTGAAATCTGATACTGGAATGGTTGTCTCACATTAAGTTTTTTAATTAGAGATTAGTCATATAAGCAATCCGGTTTTATAACTCGAAACATTAGATTGAGTTGCAAACCCGAATTCAACTCAAATTTAAAGAATGGATTAGATTCGGGTTATATCTTTTAATCGGCTTAAATTGCTACCTTATCTTAAGCACCCCACTCATTATGATTGTTTTCGACCAAAATACCTTATCTTTAAAAATAAGGGGATGCGTCCAGCGAAAACTTTATTCAACATTCATAAAATTCAGTCTAACTGCTCCAGATAGTTCTGGATTAAGCTTTGGACAGTGTAACTACTCCAGATAGTTCAACACCACCTGTTCTACATCAAACAATGAGTAACATGAAACTTTGAAAAAATGGAAGTGAATCAGCAAAAAGACCAACAGGTGACTTCATAAATAAAAGTTGGTTCTTATACAAACCATAGATACAAAAGAACAGAACACCGATATTGATTGTTGACAAGCCTATCTCTACATACAATTGCACTAAGAATTAGACTAACAAAATTACATTTTCCCTATCACAACATACAAATGCATCTGCCCTTACTTGGTCTTGATCTGTCTTTATAAACCAGCTGCTCTTCCTAATCTCTCTTAAAATCTTCACTCCCATGTACCTGTACAAGTCCAAATCATGATATTAAACCATTTGTGCTTATTACTCTCTCTCCTAAATTCACAGAGGCAGAACAGAAAAATAAGAACCTAGACAATCTTTTATAAGGTATATCTATACATTGTATTAAGATCTTACCTTGCCCACTCGGCACCCACCATGGTAGTGCCAAATTGTGATCACAGTATCTTTGCAAAACTGCTCCAATGACCCTGTTTCATTAATGTGTTGAGCGGCATGGCCACTGATTGTCTATCAAACAGTGCGAAGTTTGTGAAGTGTTTGGAGCTCACAAGCTTCTCCACGATACGAATACCTTCAACGCAACACTGTAGATCACGCGGATGGCTAAAGAGATTAAACAGAGATGATAGGAGGAATGGGGAGAAAATTTCTATCAATTTACATAGTTTTATATAGTCCATTCTAGTTGTGTTCCTTAGAAGTCATTCTTTCAAACACATATTTTTGGTAAAATTGTCAGTTTAGAGACAGTAGCCTCATAAGTACTCAGCCTATGCATTTCTTTCTAATCCATGTACATCCCTTAATGGTAACAAGAACTACTATCAAAGTACATACCCATCTTGGTAATCCCTACAGTTTGTATCCATGTCTGCTCCACAGATCGATTGGCGGGAATAAAAACAGTGTTCAAGGGGTTATCAGACTCATTATCAAGCACCATTGAAATGTTCATCTTCTTGAGGTCAGCCTTAGGTCCAACGCCACTGAATAGCAGCAGCTGAGGGCTTCCAATTGCTCCACACGACACTATTATCTCACTGCTCGGCCTCTTTGCAAGAAATTATCAATGTTGTTTCCCATTTTCATCCATGACGATCACTCCAACGGCCACTGGTTTCTTCCCTGTATTGGACATTATAAACTCATTACTGCCCGTTAACAAGTACGTACACATTCTATAGTTAGTTGTCAATCTTTCTGGTTCATTTACGACTTTTGGGACTAAAATCCTATATTGAATCTGAGTAACTAGCAAACCTGTTACATTGAATATGATCTTTTGTCCTGTAGCATGAATCAAAACATGACGGTTCTCAGAAATTACGGAAGCAAGAAGCTCTGCATATGTGTGATGGCGACCAAACTTGTCAAAAATGGTCCACTTATGTGATCATAGGTGAATCCGTTGAAGGGTAAGACCCCAACTTCCAAAAGACTGTCCCTCACCGCTCTCTGCAATGGCCCAAGCTTTGGCCAGTAAACAATTTGCTTCTCAATCCATGGGTACGACTCATTCACCAATTTAGCATCCCAACCTGCAATTGTGACATAAAGTATTTAGTCACAGAATTCTATTAGGAGGTGTTTGGTTGTTGAGAAAATGAAGGAAAAGGAAAACAAAAATACGCATTCTTATGTTTCTTCTTGTTGATTTGGTTAGAGAATTAAGTGAAGCACTTGCTAACCTCAAATAAAGTTGTTGTATTAGCCTCCATTGATTGAGTGAGATTCAAACTAGAAGTTCTTTCCCTTTTCCTACAATATTTTTATAGCTTCACATTATTTCTAGATTTTACAAAATTTGGAGATCTCTCTTTACCACTCCATATAAAATTGGCAACAACATTTTACATTTTTGCAATGTACTAATTTCTAAAAGGTAAAGTCTTCTATAGAGAGACAATTCACAGAGACACAGCATTTTACATTTTTGCAATGTACTAATTTCTTTCTTCAATTTTCTAACATAACTTAGAGTAATCTGAGTGGTAATTCAGTTCATAACTTAGTTTAGTCTTAATCTTAATTAATGGGCCTCGCATATACTGGTACGGTATCCTGCTTCATGTACAACTGCCACTGAACTATTCGCAGCACTCCTTGGCAATGAGTGTGAATTAATTATTCTAGTCTTATCTCTTCAAAAATGATGTCTAATGTGTCTTGTTTATTCACTTAACCAAAATAAAAATAAAAAAATGTCTTGTTTATACATATTCAACATTATTTATTTGTTTTACTTTAATTGTTCAGAAACAATCTCTTAGTTTCATTTAATTAGCTAGTCATCATAGAATTTGAATTTCAACTTCACCATTGATTATTAAATATTGTAGAACTTTGTAGAATTTCACAATTCAAAAGTAAGAGTCACAGAAGTATGAGGCTAAACTATGGAGATTTCAGTAGGCACCATTGCATAATTAAAATTTACCTGTCTACCAGAATTTATAAAATATAATAAAATCTTTTTTTCTTTTTTTTGTTCTGAAAGTGTAAGAGCTTCTGTATACTATTCCCACATCACATAATCACTAAACATGAATTTTATAAGTTATTCACTGCTGTGAGAAGAAAAAAAAAAAATTATATTCTCTAAATTTAAAATAAAGTAATTGGCCAAGTGGTTTTACATTTGGAATCCATTAACCTTTTAATATTCATAAGAATCTTTTGAAGTCCGTGTATGAAACAATATAAAAACAAAAATTACGTTTAATTTTATTCTACCTATTCTCATCCTACTTGTTTCGTACTCCACAAATTCATTTAATTTGAAATTTTACTTGCACGATTTATATATATCAGTTCATGTTTTTTTTTTTTTCGAAAGTTTTCTTTTGTTTATAAAAAAAGCTTTATATTCCCAAAAGCCTAAAAACTTGTGTGGCCTACCTACCAAAATTCCTTTGCAAAAATTAAAGTAGTGTGAAATGTGAATTACTTTAAATAATAATAATAATAATAATTTATTTGATATTATTTTTATTTAAAAGGCTAAACATGATATGAAAATGAAGAGGCTGTGAAAGAATAAGAAGAAGAAGTATCACCTGAGTCCGAAAAGTGTGACTTAATTAATCACAAGCACTCCATAAATGTAAAATTGTGGACCATTATTCTGCAATGGAGAAAATGCATTTTGGTTAAGTCGAAAATTGTGGACCTAATGAAGCATTTTGGTTATGAAAGATTAAAATGAGAGGCATGAGAGAGGAGTGTGTGAAGAACATGAGCTTACCTGACACAAGAATATAGAATAGTAAGGGGTTCAGTCTAGCTGTCATTTATTTCAACGCGGGGAATATGGGCAATCTTGGGCCAGTAGTCACCTGAGCACTGTTTTTCAAGAAGTGGACATCCGCTGATACTTAAATATTGAAGCGTGGCAGGCAGGCCTTCCTTCGGTAAGGATCGAAGCTTAGGGCAATTCCAGATATATAGACGTTGAAGAGAGGTGAAATTTTGGAGGCCACCGCCCTTGCCCTTGCCCTTGGATGATGATGATGATATGGATTTCAGATTCGGGCAGTCTTGGATCCATAGAGCTTGAAGAGAGGTGAGATTTTGGAGGCCCTTTAATGATACGGATTTCAGATTCGGCAAATCCACAATGCTTAAATCGGTTAGAGTTGTAGGAAATAGACAGTACTCATCATTGTCATGATCAGGAGGAAAGGAGACCAGCTCTGGATATCCACCGGCAATGCTGAATAGTTGAAGAGAGGTGAGTCTGTGCATACTCCACTCTGACAAGGGCTTCAGTTTGCCGCAACGCTCAATAGTAAGATGAATAAGGTTGGGGGGCAAATTCCCGTTCCCATTGCCTTGATTAAAAGACTCCCCAAGACATGGACAATCATCTATTTCTATGAATTCAAGTGATGCGAGGCTTTGAATCTGATCAATTGGCAACCACCTCAGATTATTGCAGCCCCAGATCCAAAGCCATCTCAAGTTGGGGGTGGACAAGCAGCAGCCTCTTTCCGGAAAGGCCTCGAGACTTGGACATCCTATTATCCATAGGGATTCAAGGTTTTGAAGAATCTGGTTGGTGGTAGGCAAGGATCTCAGATTCACGCAATTACAGACCTGAAGTGATGTGAGGTTGGGTAAGCCTTTTTCTGGGAACGACAAGGACTCCACACCATCGCAATTCTCGACATGAAGTTCTCTGAGACTAGCAAAATTGTTATTATTTACGCAACCCCCAACAAACATTCCAACTTTTGGCCATTTCTCGATCCTTAATGTTTCAAGTGATGACATAATATTATTATTTATGTTAAAGTCCTCCAAATTCACGCAATCAACAATACTAAGATCCTTGAGAGTGGTGGGTAACATATTTTCAGTGGGCCAGGAACTCAATGATAAACATCTCGCGATCTTCAACTCTTTAAGACCAGATATGCCTTCAGGCACGGACTTCAATGCATTGCAATCTCTTATCTCAAGTCTTCTAAGCATGTGCGGGACACCTGCCTTCGGAAAGCACACAAGTTTCGAACACCCATTAATCTCTAAAGATGTGAGAGACGTGAGCTTATCCAGCTCATTTGGCATCTTCTCAAGATTCACACAATCTCTTAGATACAATTCCTGAAGATTAATGCAAGGCATCCCTTCGTCATCTAATTCTTCTCCAAAGGAAACAAGTTGGGGGCACGACTCAACTCTCAGTCTCTGTAAACGGACAAGATTATTTTTCTGTGCAACCCCGCCGCCATTTTGCCACAAAGCCATCAGCTGGTTGCATCTTTTGAACACTAGACTTTCAAGTGCTACCAAAGACTGCACCAATGCTTCCTCCAGCTGAGACAGTCCTCTAATATCCACAACTTCCAAGCTAGTTAGTGAGGTCACACCAACTATACTTTTTAGCACCACCTCCTCACACTCTTCCAAGTATAATTTTTGAAGAGAGGGAAGCCTTAAAGGGGAAACCGTAATCAAATTGGGACAACCACGCAAACTGAGCTCACGGAGGCAAGGGAATTGACTTCGAGATTCTTCAACACCAATGGAAATAGAAAAAGACCATTCTTTCCATGCTGGCATGTCCTCAAATTTTAGCCTCTCCAGTGAGGGAAAAGGAAGTCCATCCCCCAAATTTTGCACTTCATGCATGCCTTCAATGTATAACTCTCTGAGCTTGGGTAGTTGCTGGAGTGGTGGAAAAGATCTACATTTCCTACAGCCTATAAGACTCAAGTTCACCATTTCAGAAAAGGATGGATTGCCTATCCAACTTGGGAATTCCCTGCCCCCGAAGAACTCAACTTTGAGCCTTTTCAAGTTTACGTGTGGTTGCAGCGTGTCAAGCACATCCAATTCGAGGTCTTCATCTCGAGAATCATTGAACTCACTACACCATGCCAACTCTACTTCATTAAGGCACTCCTTGTTCCTTAAATTTGCCTCATTTGCATCTCGAACATCTTTTATGTTTTGCAACTCTTCAATAGAAATACTCCCCCTTAAAAGGCTCAGATTCCCCAACTCATTCAGTCTTGCCCCATTATTTTTGCTGCCCACAACAAACTTTGGTAGTGTTTGCAAATTCTCCAGCCTACCAATACCTGAGGACATCTCTCGTAATTCCACAGTATCAACAATGTCAATATGGCGCAGATTAATTAAATTCTCAGTGTTTGGAGGAAACATACAAAGATTTTCGCAACCACGCAATAACAATGTTTGTAAATTGTAGAGGGTACTAACTGATTCAGGTAACGATCGAATTGAAGTCCCAGACAAATTAAGATACCTGAGATGCTTCATATGGCCAATTGAGTCTGGTAACTCAGTTATGGAATAACCAGACAACGATAGCACCCTTAAGCATTGTAAATTTGGCAATAAATCAAACAAAACCTTTTTTGCTAAGTATGCCGATGCATGTGCCTGAACTGGTAATGCCAATAGAGTTCGGAGATGCTGAACTTTGCAAAGAGGCCTGAACTTTTGAAAGGCTTCATAGTATTGACGAACAAATGACAAGTGTCGAGCTCGTTTAGGAATTTCAAATTGCTCATTACCCTCCAACTTATCCAACCGAACGGATATTTTTCCAGAAACATGTATAGCTAGATCATGTAGAAGGTCATGCATCACAAACAATAATTTACTACTACCAAATTGTTGAAAAAATGACCTTGATAAAAGATCATCAAAACACTTATTGCCAAAATTCTCCATTCGATCCTTTTCTTTTGATTGCTGCAAAAGGCCTATCCCCATCCACAATAGAACTAGCTCAGCTTTGTCAAATTCATAGTCTTTTGGAAATGTTGCACAGTAGGCAAAGCATTGCTTCAAATGAGATGGGAGATGATGATAGCTCAATTGAAGGGCTGGAAGAATACCACCACTTTGTTCGGGTAAATTCCATATCTTGCTATTCAATATGTCTACCCACTCACTACTTTGGCGTTTATTCCGGAAGAGGCCTGCTAGTGTCTTTACAGCCAAGGGCAAGCCTTTACATTTACTCACTATTTCCATACCAATTCCTTTTAGACTTGGATCTGCATCAAAGTTTTCTTTCTCGAGTGCATGATGGGCAAATAAAGATAGACATTCATCATTGGACAAACCTTTTAGTTGGTAAGCCTGAGACAGAGTCATGGTTGATGCAACGCTTTCATGGCGAGTTGTGACAATAATTTTGCTCCCAGGTGCCCCAACATTAAAAGGAAGTTTTAGGAGCTGCCAGTCTTCATACTTGTCGCTCCAAACATCATCCAAAACAAGAAGAAACTTCTTCCCTGACAAGTTCTCCTTCAGTTTCTGTTGAAGCATATTCAGAGACACGGAATCGTGACTTCCTGAAGTGACTTCCTGAAGAATTGCCTTTGTCACTCTATGAACATATGCATGAAAATCATCAGAAACACAAACCCATGCCTTGAGATCAAAACGACCCTCTACACGTTCATCATTGTAGACCAGCTGAGCGAGAGTAGTCTTACCAATGCCTCCCATGCCCACAATGGGAATGACAGAGAAATTGTCAGCACTAACTTCATCCTTCAACAACTCCGCAACGATAGCCTCTTGATCTTGTACTCTGCCACAAACTTCAGAGTTGTAGACGAAAGAAGTCGTTTCCCGTCCTCCTCTTGTTGTCTTGAACCCAATCACTTCAGCATTCTCTTTCAAATTCAGGATACTCTTTTGTTTTTCAATATCTTCTAATCTTTTAGTGATGTCCTCTATCTTGGACTTCATATCTTTTTTGGACTTCATATTATGATAAAGCTTGAGAGGGTTGAGTTGTCGTACCTTACTAGTAGTACTGGTGCTAGCATGAGATTGTGGCTTGATCAGCTCTCGTCCCAAAGTTTGAGTAGCCAAGTCGTCCAGCAAATCATCCAAATCGTAAGCCAAGTCCGTGAGCTCGTCCATCCACAATTTGACAGCAGCATCATTTTCCAATTGCTTGTCCTCTGCGTTAGCCAGAACAGCACGAATAGCTGGCAACATTTTCTCCAACTTCTTCAACTGAGCATCCATTCCCTCTCGACGGGCATAGTTTGACACCGCCGGAGAGACCAACTTGTCAAGCAGCGCCTGAATGATCGGCCCCAGATAGATCCCTGCAACCTCCATCGATTAGGAAGAAAAGAGATGGATATGTTTGTGAAAGATTGAGCACCTAATCAGATTCAAACCAAGAGCAAGAGCAATAGCAAGAGCAAGAGGGGGTTGGTTGACTGGAAGCTTCAAAAGTCTTTGGACATTAGTTTACCAAAGGATAGTGGAGCTGTTGGAATTTACTACTGTGGGCCATAATACCACTGAAGTAGGAGAAAATAATTCATGGCACTTGAAAAAAAGTAGTTGATCCAAAAATCAGACAACCAAAGCATCATTCAATTTGGAATCTTTTGTCTCAATCCACTCATGTTTTTTAGTCTGTCTTATCTTGTATATGTGCTTTATTTTCCAATATACAATATAAACTTTCTTATTGTCAAATTAAACAAAACAAAAACCTTTGATATATGCCGATATAACCCTGCTATGATGATTTTCGTTGTATAGACCCACAGAAATATTTAAAGCGTTATTTTCTCTTACAAAAGCATACAGAGTAGGTTTGTGTGTGCTTGCGATCTTATTACAATAACTTACAGCAGTGTTGTTTTTTATTACCTTCACTTGCATTCCCTGATTTTAAAATCTAAAATTAAATCTAAGATTTATGATTTTGTACATTTTGCTTTTAATAAATCACAATCTCTAGTTTAAATGAGTTTATTAATTAGGTGTGCGACACATGATAATTGTTTGGAAGATCAAAAATATATTTATATACTCCCTCTATCCCAAAGAGTATATTCTATCTAATTTTTTATTCAGTTATTAATTGTAATAGATAAGAGATAAAATGGCTACAGTGTTTATTTTAAAGCAATGTTTTTAAAAAATTTAATTTAAATTTTAAATCTGCTAATTTTGCTCTTCTTAAAATTTTAAATACTTAATTTTTAGTTTTATCAAACATAACTGTTTAATTACAAAATGGTGAAAGAGCTTGAACTTCTGGTGTAATGGGTAGTCTAACATAAATAAGCATATTTATCTTTCAACTGATCAATTAAATTTTAGAAAGTTTTCTTCTTTCCATTGTTCACCTAAGGATCACCATGGCCTGTTGGACTATAGGACCCTTATACACTTTAGGTTTTCTTAAATTGAGAACCAAATAGCATATAACTTACCGTGTCATTAAATTCTACTACATTGAACCATGTAGGGAAAGTTTGAAAATAGGAACTGAAATCTCAATATTTAGAGGTAAGGTTGCGAATATCTCTTGCGATGACGAAAATCTCGTGCATTGAGGTCGCTGATATATACCTGAACCTTTTCATTTAGAAATATTGAAAGATCCCCGCAACCTCCATCTATCCAGAAGAAAAGAGATGGATATGTTTGTGAAAGACTGAGCAGTATGACAGAACCAAAATGGGTTTTGCTTGCACCTAATCAAATTCAAACCAAGCTCAAGAGCCAGAGGAAGCGGGGGTTGACTGAAAGCTTCAAAAGTCTTTGAACATACTTTTGTTTTTCTTTTTTGGAAGTTGCCTTTGGACATACTTTACCCAAGGGTAGAAAGTAGCCATTGAAATGTACTACTGTCGGCCATAATACCAATAAAGTAGGAGAAAATAATTCATTGCACTTGGAAAAAGTATTTGCTGATTAGGAAAGAATCAATCATTCACCGACAACTAATTTTTTAATTTTTTTTAGGAAGGTGACAACCAATTTGGAATCATTCATTTTCATAGGATACCAAGGTAACTTACTGTATATATGCTATGCTAGGATGATTTTTGTTGTATAATACTGTAGTATATCACGGGTCATTTTCTGAAAAAATGCCACCAAGTTTCTTACTTTTTTTATTATTTATTTATTTATTTATTTTTTTAATGTTATTTTCTGGGAAAACGCCACCAAGTTTCTTACTCTTCTTCTTTTCTTTTCTTTTCATTTTTTTTTTTTTTTGGTTAGTTTCTGGGAAAATGCCACCAAGTTTCTTACTCTTCTTCTTCTTCTTTATTTATTTATTTATTTATTTTTTATTTTATGTAATTTTGACCACATATACTTAAAAATAATCTTTAAAAAGTAATCATATATATAATATTTCAACAAACTTCATTATATTGAATTTGCTGGGATTTATATATATATATATATATATATATATATATATATATTGAATTTGCTGGGATTTTAAAAAAAAAAGACAAAATGTTTAGTATTTCCTGGGTTGAATAATGTGGCCATAATCAAACCAATGTGGCCAAAATTGATTGTGAATCAATATTGAATATTAAAAAAAAAAAAAAGAAAAAAGAAAAAAAAAACCTAACATAATCACCACACCATCATTTATTAGATAATTCACCGCATCATGTCATTATCATAAATCTATGGATTAAGTGAAGAACACACTCCTAAAATATGCTTTAAGTGCATATCACATTCGTTACGTGCAAAAAATATCCCTAAAGTTTCAATTTGGTGCAAATAAATTCCTATGACAAATTTAAACTCTAAGTTGACTAAATTATTTTTACTCAACCATTTTATAAAATATATAAAAATAAATAATTTTGTAAAATAACCGAAAAGGACATTATTGGAGGATGCTCCTCTCGTGGAAATAACACACCTAAAGTTTCAATCCGGTTCGAATAGGTTCATCTGACAAATTTAAACCCTAAGTTGACTAAATTACCCTTACTGAACCCTAAGTTAACTAAAGTTTTATATATTTTATAAAATGACACTATTGGAGGACACCGGCAATGGACAAGTAAAGATAAAAATATAAAATAAAAGTATAAAAGAAAAATAAAGATAAAAATAAAAAATAGAAAACAAAAATAAAGTGCAAAATAAAGAAAACAAAATTTTTCCAAACTCCGAAAACTAGTGCACATAGATAATGGGAATTTTTTTATTTTTTATTATTATTTTTTTTAACAGTGTTGGTACCGAAAAAAAAAAATAAAACAAAGAAAAAAAAAATTAGTAGAAAAGAGTAAACTGGAATTTAAAAAAATTCAAATCCTTATTCTACAAATTCTCAAAGTTAAAAATAAAAAATAAAAAATAAAATAAAATATAGATATTTATATATATAGAGAGAGAGAAAAGAGTTTCAACTATATATATATAAAGGTAATGTGTACATAACACCTCTACACTATGAGATTAGTAGTATATATACCCCCTTGGGCATTTTTGGAAGAGTAAAAGGACAAAACGAGTATTACAACACTAATTCATGTCAGAGGGTGTATTTTTGCACAATGTAAAAAGATTATGGGTATTTTTTGCACACTTTTTCAAATAGATGGTAAAAGTGTTACGCGAAGTATGCTTTAGCGTGTTTTCTACACTTGTCCCTAAGTCTATTTAATTGATTTTTATTTTATTTTATCAAATACATTTAATGAAATTCTAGCTTCGTGTGCCTGGTTAAATTTGAGACTCCCTCACTAATAAATTAGTGGGACTCAGATGTGACAACTATTAAATCCATTGCAAATTAGTCATTCTTGCCGAACTATTTTATATTTAGAATCTTGTAAAGGACAGATTAATATATTCAATTATTCAACTAAATAGTAGGGACATTTAGGACTAATGTTCATATAAATGTGAAAGAAGTTTTAGAGATGCAACACTCTCAAAATTTCACATTTTTCATTTGCATATGATGTCCTCATGCTCTGCAATGGAGACATTAACTGTGCAAGCATTGGAGATATTAACTTCTTCTAACCCACTTTACGGTCAGTTGTTATTGAGAGTCAAATTCCTCCTTCATCAAAAATAGCGAAGGTTTCATCACATCACATCACATCACATTAATACAAGAATATACAAAGATAATAATTATACACATCCACGTACAAATACAATATTTTACGTAGTTCTCCCAACTTTAGAGTTATGTCCACAAAGAAAGATTTTCACTTTTATGAATAAAGGAAGATAATATATAATCAGATGTCAAAACCCCACTCATTATCATTCATCACATTCTTAAGGCTACATCTTTGCTCTCTGGAATTACACATAATCATTAATCTCCCCCCTCCTCAAAACACTCACCAACCTCTTTCATGTTTCATCTCTCTACCTTAATCTCTCAAACCTATTTCTATTTATATAGTCTTCAAACTCAATTCCTAGTTGGACAAGAATTTCACAACTTGCCTACAAAGAGTTATTAACTTGAATAGATCCATCTTTTGCACATGAATTCAAGCCACAAACCCAACAATCTCTACCTTAGCTTGAATTTGGTCTGCACGCGCTACCCCATAACTCCACTTCGACCGAAGATCTCTCTACCTCGAATCAAACGCTATGATGAAATTGAAAACGCTCCAACAATCTCCATCTTTTTTCAAATTCCATCATGCTTGTTCTTCTTCCACCATCCTTGTCAATTGTTAACCCCCTTTGCTGCTTATTTTGGGCAAAAACGACAAACCTCTTATTCCTTTTGCAATGCTTTTTATCGAGCTTAGTAAAAACTCAGTCATTCCTCAAATCGTACTAGACCTATCTTGAGAACTAGCACCACTCTTTGGCTTGTCCCCAAAACTTGTTTCTCATGTGCTTGTATCTTCATACTATCCACCTTCTTCGTGTCAACATCAACTCTGATTGATTTTCTATAGAACCCATGATCAACCTTTACTCTGACAAACTTCACTCCATCCTTTTTCTCTTATCTTCAGAACCAACCTCAAGCTCTGACCCACTATCGGCTTTGATACCAGTTGTTGGGGATATTGACTCTTTTCAACCCACTCTACGGTTAGTTGTTATTGGGAGTCAAATCCTCCTTCATCACACATAATTGAAGCATCATTATATCACATCACATCAACACAAACATATATGGAGTAACAATCATACACATTCATGCACGACATAATATTTTATATGGTTCATCTAACCTTAGAGTCATATCTATGAAGAGAAAGAAATTTCCATTATTATGAATTAATGAAGAAAATATACAACCAGATGTCAAAAACCCACTCACTCTCACTCACCACACTCTTCTAAATCTTTACACTCAAGAATTACATATACTCTCCTCTCTCCTCACAACACTCACTAACCCCTTACATCTTTCTCCTCTCCTCACAACACTCACCAACCCCTTGTATATTTCCCCTCTTCCTTTCTACCCTAATCTATTACACTCATCTCTATTTATAGCGTCTTTAAACTTAATTCCTTATTAAACAAAAATTTCACAACTTGCCTATAAAAGGTTACCATAACAATTACAACTCTAAAATAATAACTTGACAAAATCACCGTTTTAGAGCTCGCTACCAAAGATGAACATGTTCCAAAAAAATGTTGAACGTACATGTCTTGGGGTCACTCCTCTTCGCAACACACCGCAAGTGAATTGATCGAATCGATCCATAATAACCTGGAAAGGAGGCATTCAAGTCATAAACCCAACATCAGGTTTAAAAGGCTTTTGACACATTTTCTAGCCTTTCAGGATTAACTTACAAAAGTCGTATATTCCTCCTATATGGAGTTCCTGAGAACACCAAATAAGACATTACCAACTTATTCTGGTTTCCTTGTGGCTCCCTGCCCATTAGATACTTGGTTATTCCATTACTAACTACAAGATTAAGTGCAAAAGACTTCCAAACACTAATAGATTATATACCAGTTAGAATTATTAATTGGATAGCAAGAGCACTCTCCTTTATAGGTGCATCTTATCCGAGGCACATTTTTTTCCCCTAGTTATGCCACTTTATACAGCATACACATTTTCTGGACTAACACGTTTATCTTACCCTATAATATGATTACTTAAATGAACCAAATTCTTCAAAAGTTTTTGTGGTCAAATCCCGTCATGTCTAAGCTCAGAGCCAAAGTTCCATGGGAACTTGTGTGCAGACCAAAAGAGGCAGATGCCTGAGCATCCCTAATCTCTAAATGTGGAACAAATTAAGCAGTTATCTTAAGAAACATTTGGTTATTATGTTATGACTCTAACAGTATGCCAATATAACCCTGCTATGATGATTTTGTTGCATAGACCCACAGAAATATTTAAAGCGTTATTTTCTCTTACGAAAGCATACAGAGTAGGTTTGTGTGTGCTTGTGATCTTATTACAATAACTTACCGCAGTATTGTTTTTTATTACCTTCACTTGCATCCCTTTATTTTAAAATCTAAAATTAAATCTAAGATTTATGATTTTGTACATTTTGCTTTTAATAAATCACAATCTCTAGTTTAAATGAGTTTCTTAATTGGGTGTGCGACACATGATAATTGTTTGGAAGATCAAAAATATATTTATATACTCCCTCTATCCCAAAGAGTACATTTCATCTAATTTTTTATTCAGTTATTAATTGTAATAGATAAGAGATAAAATGGCTACAGTGTTTATTTTAAAGCAATGTTTTTAAAAAATTTAATTTAAATTTTAAATCTGCTAATTTTGCTCTTAAAATTCAGCTCTTAAAATTTTAAATACTTAATTTTAGTTTTATCAAACATAACTGTTTAATTACAAAATGGTGAAAGAGCTTGAACTTCTGGAGTAATTGGTAGTCTAACATAAATAAGCATATTTATCTTTCAACCTATCAATTAAATTTTATTCAATTAAATTTTAGAAAGTTTTCTTCTTTCCATTGTTCACCTAAGGATCACCATGGCCTGTTGGACTATAGGACCCTTATGGACTTTAGGTTTTCTTAAATTGAGAACCATATAGTATATAACTTACTGTGTCAAAAAATTCTACTACAATGAACCATGTCGGAAAAATTTGGAAATAGGAACTGAAAACAACCTCAATATTTACAAGTAAGGTTGTGAATATCTCTTGTAATGATGAAAATCTCGTGCATTGAGGCTGCTGATATATACCTAAACCTTTCCATTTAGAAATATTGAAAGATCCCCACAACCTCCATCTATCCAGAAGAAAATAGATGGATATGTTTGTGAAAGACTGAGCAGTATGATAGAACCAAAATGGGTTTTGCTTGCACCTAATCAAATTCAAACCAAGCTCAAGAGCTAGAGGAAGCGGGGGTTGACTGAAAGCTTCGCCCCCCCCCCCCCCCCCCCTTTTTTTTTTTTTTTTTCTTGGAAGTTGTCTTTGGATATACTTTACCAAAGGGTAGAAAGTAGCGATTGAAATGGGACTGGGATCCTCTGCTGTAAACGGGTCGTGCTGTACCTGTGCTGTAGTGAAAAAAAGAAATTGTTTTAAATTGGTAACTTCAGAGTCCAATGGAAAAAGGAACCACGGTAAAAAATATAAAATAAAGAGAAAAAAAGAAAAAAAGAAAAATAAACTGCTTCAGCGTATCCCTGCCAAAAAATAAAATAAAAAAAGGACTGCTTCAGCGCCTTCTCCCTCGTCACCGTCATACACCATCGCTATCTCTCATCAGTCGTCACGGTCTACCTCAAAATAATATAGTTCTACTGGGTTGTTCATGCTCAAGGCTGAATTTTCAGGTACTCACCCTTTCTCTATCTTTTCCAATGGTCATATAAATCATACAAGAAGTAAACAAAACTAAAATTATAATTAACCTTCAGTTTGATTGCTGGTAAATTGGTAACCTTCAGTTTGATTGCTGGTGGTTGATGAAGTGGGGTTCTCTATAGCTGAAAAGAATTGAATATTTGATTATGGCTAACAATATAGTCAAGGATAGGCAATCATAAACACTGGAAGGTCATCAATTACCAATTCCTTGTAACAGACTCAACAAATAATTGAAAGCAAAGCTGAAATTGACTTTGTGACGTTTCTCAACCTTTTGTATTCTTCTTAACGTTGACCAAAACGGAAAGGAAAATTTAGATCAGATAGAAAGGAATCTTTCTCTGACTATGGCCAGCCAAACACCCCACTTTAATCTATTAATCAAATCTCTCTCTCTACCAAACACAAGAACCAGAAAACCCAATCTCTCTCCCCTCTCCTTATATATATTACAAATATTTGAAAATATGTTTTGTATTTCTTGGGTGGGAAAAACATAATTGAATGAAACAGAGTAACTACTGGAACTATATATATATATATATTATATTGTTTTTCTTTCCACCATGTTACACAATGAAGAAAATATCGGATTATGTATAAGTCTAATTGGCTTGATTATTCCCGTCATATTCAAATACTGGAAAAGACAAATCATTCAGAATCAGAAATTCAACATATAAATTTTGTATGCTGATTTTTCCTTTTTAATTTTCATGCTATTTTGTAAAGAAAACTCAGTTCTTCTGTATAAACCTCTTTTTTGTTGTCGAGAAGGCAGAGGGGAAGGATAGGAAACCAAAATTTTGGTTCTTCTTAGATCAATTTACTTACACCTCATATGAATACACTATGACTTAGGAAGATTGAATAGTATAAGCAAAAGGTAGTTGATGAAGTGGGGTTCTATAGCTGAAAAGAATTCAATGTTTGATTATGGCTAACAATATAGTCAAGGATAGGTAAGTTATTTAAATTTTTAGCTAGCATTTAAAAATTTAATTGTATCGTATCATTTAAGAACACAAGGGAATTTTTTCGTTGTGTTATTAATTATGACTCGAAAGAGCTTTGAATTGAAACAAAGTTTTGGTATCCTAACGGTTTTAGGATTTGAATGTCATGATTTGAACTTTAAAAGTAAGATAGTTCTTATCATTTGTACCTTTTTTCTTTTTTTTCTTTTTTTTTTCTCCAATTTTCATGTCTCATTGATTGGTAAACACCTTATTTGACTCGATAGTTTGTTTGAAATTGAAGTTGAATTTACTTAAATGTCTGTTTTTATTATCTTACATTCTTGTTCAAAACTGTTTTTGTGCCTTTTCTTGATTAGTCTAAAATATTAAATAACGCAATACATAACTTTAAAAAAAAAAAAAAAAAAAACTCGTACCTTCACCAAAAATGAGTTGTTTAACCTACAAAACTAGATTAAAAGACTAAATAATCCCTATATACTTTGCAATTTACAATTATATTATATTATATTATATTATAAGATTTAAGGAGTTAAGAATAAGATTAAAAAGTGCTGAATTAAAGATTAAAAAGTATTGAGAATAAGATTTAAAGTGCTGAAAACAAGATTAAAAAGTATTGAGAATAAGATTTAAGGTGTTGAAAATAAGATTAAAAAGTGTTGAGAACAAGATTAAAAGTTGTTTAGAACAAGATTAAAAAGTGTTGAGAAACAAGATTAAAAGTGTTGAGAATAAGATTAAAAGTTGTTAAGATGAAGATTAAAAAGTGTTGAGAAGAAGATTAAAAGTATTGAAAATAAGATTTAAGGTACTGAGAATAAGATTAAAAAGTGTTGAGTTTTTGAATAAAAAGTGTTGAAAATAAGATAAAAAAGTGTTGAGAATAAGATTTAAGTTGTTGAGAATAAGATTAAAAAGTGTTGAGAATAAGATTAAAAGTTGTTAAGAACAAGATTAAAAAGTGTTGAGAATAAAAATAAAAATGTTGAGAACAAGATTCAAAGATGTTGAGAAGAAGATTAAAAAGTGTTGAGAGGAAGATTAAAAGTGTTAAGAATAAGATTAAAAAGTGTTGAGTTAGAGATTAAAAAGTGTTGAGAATAAGATTAAAAGTTTTGAGAATAAGATTAATAATTGTTGAGAATAAGATTAAAAGTGTTGAGAACAAAATTAAAAGTGTTGAGAATAAGATTAAAAGTTGTTGAGAATAAGATTAAAAATTGTTGATAACAAGATTAAAAGTGTTGAGAACAAGATTAAAAGTTGTTGAGAACAAGATTAAAAAGTGCTTAGAAGAAGATTTGAAGTGTTGAGAATAAGATTTAAGGTGTTGAGAATAAGATTAAAAGTGTTGAGTTAGAGATTAAAAAGTGTTGAGAACAAGATTCAAGGTGTTGAGAATAAGATTGAAAAGTGTTGAGAATAAGATTAAAATGTGTTGAGAACAAGATAAAAAAGTGTTGAGTTAGAGATTAAAAAGTGTTGAGAAGAAAATTAAAAGTGTTGAGAAAAAGATTAAAAGTATTGAGAAGAAGATTAAAAATTGTTGAGGACAAGATTAAAAGTGTTGAGAATAAGATTAAAAAGTATTGAGAAGAAGATTACAAGTGTTGAGAATAAGATTTAAGGTGTTGAGAATAAGATTAAAAAGTGTAGAGAACAATATTAAAAGTGTTGAGAATAAGATTTGAGGTGTTGAGAATAAGATTAAAAATTATTGAGAACAAGATTAAAAGTCTTAAGAATAAGATTTAAGATGTTGAGAACAAGATTAAAAGGTGTTGAGAATAATATTAAAAGGTGTTGAGTTAGAGATTAAAAAGTGTTGAAAACAAGATTAAAAATTATTAAGAACAATATTTAAGGTGTTGAGAATAAGACTAAAAGTTGTTAAGAATAAGATTAAAAAGTGTTGAGAATAAGATTAAAAGTTGTTGAGAACAAGATTAAAAAGTGTTGAGAAGAAGATTAAAAGTGTTGAGAATAAAATTTAAGGTGTTGAGAACAAGATTAAAAAGTGTTGAGAAGAAGATTAAAAGTGTTGAGAAGAAAACTTAAGGTGTTGAGAATAAGATTAAAAGGTGTTGAGTTAGAGATTAAAAAGTGTTGATAACAAGATTAAAATGTGTTGAGTTAGAGATTAAAAAGTATTGATAACAAGATTAGAAGGTGTTGAATAAGATTAAAAGATGTTGAAGATGTTGAACTATAGATTAAAAAGTGTTGAGAAAAATGATTTAAGGTGTTGAGCTATAGATTAAAAAATCCTTGATAACAAGATTAAAAAGTGTTGAGAGTAATATTAAAAAGTGTTGAGAAGAAGATTGAAAGTGTTGAGAAGAATATTAAAAAGTGTTGAGAAGAAGATTAAAAGTGTTGAGAATAAGATTTGAGGTGTTGAGAACAATATTAAAAAGTGTTGAGAACAAGATTTAAGGTGTTGAGAGAAAGATTAAAAAGTGTTGAGAACAAGATTAAAAGGTGTTGAGAATAAGATTAAAAAGTGTTGAGAACATGATTAAAAAGTGTTGAGAACAAGATTAAAAGTTGTTGAGAACAAGATTAAAAAGTGTTGAGAACAAGATTAAAAGTGTTGAGAATAAGATTAAAATGTGTTGAGTTAGAGATTAAAAATTGTTGAGAACAAGATTAAAAAGTGTTGAGAAGAAGATTAAAGGTGTTGAGAAAAAAGATTAAACATCATCACAGATTAAATGGTCTCCCTTGTATATACTTTTTCTATAATTTTTTTCTTCCCCTTATAGTCAACATCATCACAGATTTTTTTATCTTTCAATATGGAATATGATACATGTATGTTTCAGTATGCTTTAGAGCTAATTTGATAGCTATTCTTGATACCCTCCTTCTTTAGATTACCTTCCACTATTTTGGTTGGGACTAAGAACAGCGTTACAAGATTAAAGGTGTTGACAAAAAAGATTAAAAAATGTTGAGAACAAGATTAATGGTGTTGAGAATAAGATTAAAGATGTTGACAAAAAAATTTAAGAGGTTGACAACAAGATTAAAAAGTGTTGAGAATAAGATTAAATGGTGTTGAGAATAAGATTTATGGAATTGAGAAAAATATTATTATTAAATGTGTTGAGAAAAAAAGATTAAAAAGGTGTTGAGCTATAGATTAAAGGTGTTGAAAACAAGATTAAATGGTGTTGAGAACATGATTAAAGGTGTTGAGAAAACAGATGAAAAATTGTTCAGAACAAGATTAAAGGTGTTGAGAAAAAAGTGTAAAAGGTGTTGAGAACAAGATTAAAAGATGTTAAGCTAGATATTAAAAGGTGTTGAGAATAAGATTAAAAAGTGTTGAAAAGAAGATTAAAAAGTGTTGAAAACAAGATTAAATGATGTTGAAAACAAGATTAAAGGTGTTGAGAAAAAAGATTAAAAAAATGTTCTTAAAATTAAAGGTGCCACTTTTTAATCTTTTTATCATGTTCAAAAATTGTAGAATGAAAATGACAATGCACCAAACATTGTATCCTCCATGAAAGGAGAATAGTTACACAAGAAAACGTGAATCAAGAGGTCAATGATCTCCCAAGTAGCTTTCAATATTGATTTTTGATCTGGATAGTTGGTATCTGATGGCATCGTGAAAGATCGATCACCCATGGCAACTAAGTCCAAGAAACTTTTCCACTTCTGTCAAGAATTCTAAAACTAGTAAACTATCAAAACTGTTCAACGAAATCATCCCTTGTTCAACTCTGTTTTCAAAAGACTTTTTTTATTTGCTTTTTGAGAACAAGAAGCTATTCTTAGAAAATCCAAACCATGCATGCAGTCCCATGTTTTTGAAGAAACTAAAAGTGCCAAAGCAATCCATCTGAAAACTCGACATTCACTTCGTACACAATGCTATTATCTTTTTCATTTACCCAATTTAGTACATGCTGCAAACATCAATTATAAGTACATTAAAAAAAAATTCAATAATCAAACGAACAAACCCTCCTGCCAGTATCTTATTCATTTACCCAAACTAATGCATAGATTGTACTAAATTCAAAACACAGACTACAAAAAAACAGTAAATTTAGAAAGACAAAATTTAACTCTCAAAATCAAAACATCAAGTCAGGAAGGAAAACCATAAATAGAGAACACAATGCTACAACGATAAACAAGTTATCATAGATAAAAGGGCCATGAATAGAAGCATTAACAATCTCCTGAATTCATAAGAACCAAATAATGGAACTCAACTAGGCAAGTATTCCCAAGGGAAGTAAAGTAAAATCAACCATCTTCAATCAAGCTAATTATTTCCGGTACCATTTACTTCATCTACAAAATTATGGGGGGTGAGCAAAGGCCTGGCGGATACAAAACAACGCCATATATGTCTTCTCAACTACAACTTCAAGAGTTTAGATCAAAGGGCTGCATTTAAAAAAAATACAGTAAATAAAAATAAAATATGTATTACCATCAATAAATAGCCAATTTTGATTTTTAAAAATAAATAAATAAAATGATAGGCTTACCCAATCACCGCTTAGATTTTTTGATGTTGTATCTTTAGCATGATCGGTTCTCTCATTAACCTAACCACAAGAGTGTTGTATAAATAATTGTTATAACTGTTTAAACAAATAAAAAAAAAAAATTACAATATAACATTATATGAAATAGGTAATAACCTGCTTGAGAAATGGAAAATAAGATGATTGAGAAGTAATATTCACTTCTGTGTTCGATTGTGACAAATTGCAGTTCAATATTTATGCGCTTGTTACACTATCTTTATCACACCGATTAAGAAATTGAAGCCTTTGGTAGTCGTAACTCCTTTGCAAGTTAGGGCTTGGGGGTGGACTGGGTGGTATGGACATCCATGCATATTCGCTTGGAATTTCAGCACCCTAAAAAGAATAAAAATTAAAATGAAAATCCAATGGTAGTCAAACCGGTATGTTTTAAACATTTGAAACATATTAGAGTGTTACTCACTTCATGCTTCACGTATGATTGAACGGATTATTTCAAAGATTTCTTTTCCTTTTTTGTAGCAATTTCAAATGCTGATTTGAGTCTTTTTTTCCCTCTTGATGTGTCCCCTTTTTTTAAACCATTTACAGTAATGTCATGGCCACTTTGCTCGTAAGTGACATGAATTTGATGCCCATTGCTAGCCTTGGATGAGTATTCATCATTATGTTGCACCCGCTTTTGCCTTCTCATTTCTTCAAGAAGCTTAAGCAAATGTTCCCTGTGGATAATGGATAAATTAAAAAAATCTTCACCCTCTGATGCAAATGAACTAACGCGAGTGAATAAATAACACATGTCTCTATATCTTTTTCGTTGTTGCAATTTAGGATCCGTTTGCACTTCACGGCCAATGAAATCCAACATTACCCCATCTCTTGCCTCTCGAGTCCACCGTTTTAGTACGTATTCCTTAGGTAATTCAGTTTTGTGTAACACTTCTCTCATGACCTTTAACATGTGTGAACACGGAATACCATCCATTTCAAACATCCAACAACTGCATGTTAAAAAGTCATATGTTTTCCTTCTTACACGCCATTCTTGATTATGTTTTTCTAGTGAGACCACTTTGTATATAACTTCTCCATCCTCCTAAATTGATTCTTTGAAATAGAATTCAACTGTACCTTGAATTTCTTTTTGAAATAACTAAAATATTTTTTTCGTGTAAATCTAACCAGCTTTGACTACCATCATGCACGGAAGTTTAACATTCGGCTCTTGGTGAGTCAAATCACACTCCGCCTTTAGCTCAATATACCTTTTCTCAGTGATCATCCTATCAAAATGTTTGAAAAAATCAGGAATATTATGGTCAGATTTAGCAAATTTTTTCAATCCGAAATTGAAGCTTTCACTAAGTTGAGTGCTATGCATACCAGCACACCAGTGATTTTTCACAAATGCCTTTGCCCATTTGGTCCTTAAATTATACGTTTCAGAAAACCATTTTGTAATACCCCGTAATTAATTAAAGAGTTTAGTGTATTTAAATTCAATTATGTGTGGATTCCTGTACCTATTATTGTGCATGCTTCATTGTTATATTAAGTTCATTTAATGGTGCATGTAAATTAATTGTGTATGTTAAAATAGTAAATTTATTCATTTAATTGTGCATGTATTATTATAATTAATTTTATTTGTTGATTATGTTTAATTAAGCAATATTAGTTAATTAGAATATTATATTTGTGTTATAAAGTATTATGATGATATAATATATTATTTTGTAAATAACAATAATAATAATTATATTAGTTTAATAATAATAATAATAATAATATAATAATAATAATAATAAAAGTTTATTAATAATAATATTAGTTATAATAATAATAATAGTTATAATAATAATAATAATAGTATTAAACCAATGTCATGATGAAATTAGAGATTAGGATAGGATTGCATCAATGTTTATGGGTGGAATTGAAGCCTTATGGTTGGGAGGATGGTTAGTTGATGAAAAAATTAGATATTTGTAATATTTATATTATATATTTTGTATATAAATTAACTAGCTTACCTTAGAAGAAAAGAAAAGGGAGTTAGAAGCAAAGTATAAATTCTAGAGAGCTATTTTATAAGAGTGAAAGGAAAAGAGAGAGAGAAAGAAGCTTAGACCGGTGTAGGCGATTTTACCCGACTACGCGCAGACCGGCGGATTTATTTTAAATCCAAAAAGGCAAGTTATTATCTACTTTTCTCCTTTGAATTAATAAATTAATTGTTTAGCTTATTTTTATGCATAGAGCCAAGGTTTGGAGGTTAATAAATTATTAATTTTATTTTATTAAATTAATGGAATTTTAATTATATAGGATGGTATATATTTATTTAATGTCCTATGAAATTAATAATGGCTAAAAATAATTAAATAAGACTTTAGGGATTTTTCTAGAATTTTCTAGATTTTTCCGGGCATTTTCTGCAATTTCCGGCGACCTTCCGGCGAGTTTTCCGGTCGCCGGCAATGGGGGAGACGACCGGAGTGATCCGGTGTGATGCGGCGCACCATAGGAGGGTATGCGCGCGCATCTGGACCATTAAATAGCAGCGATTGATCCGGTGCACAGCGGTCCATGTTACCGCGGTACACCCGGATCCGTGAACGTTGGATGGAGGAGATGTAGGTGGATTGATCCGGTGTGGCGCGCATGTAGGAAAGCTGATGCAGCCAACCAACCGGAGGACGCCACGTCAGCAGGAAGCCATCAACACGCGCGTGGGAGCGCGTGCGCGCGCGTGGGACTCTCCAGACGCGCGTGGGAGCGCGTGCGCGCGCGTGGCTGATGCCAGACGCGCGTGGAGGCGCGTGGGAGAGTGGGAAAGCTTGGCGGCGCGTGCGGGGAGCTCTGGGAGGCGCGTGGGGGCGCGTGAAGGGCCTCTGCGGCTGATGGAAAAGTCCAGAATACCCCTAGGGACTGTTTTGTCATTACCAGGACCTTCACTATACATTTTGGGGCCTCGGGTTGGCATTTTGGAATTAACGGGACATTATATTATTATTTTATTTCTCGTTAATTATTATAATTGTCCGATTAATATTTCTAAATATTAATTGTATCAGTTAAAGTGCGAATCGCTAGTAAACATATGTAATTGATTTAACGACTATAAATGGTATTATTTTAGTAAACTGTAATAACCATTAATGTTAAATTAATTAGTGCTTGGTTTTATTCATATAAATAACCCATTATATATTATGGAATATTTATACTGTTAATCGTATATAAACCACGATTATTATGCTGTGTGCATTTCAGGGAATAAATGGACTGTTTATTATGTCGCATTTATATTATATGGATGTGTTGCCATATAGAACCATGTGAGCTGACTAATAAGTTTAGACTCATTTATACCTTATGCATTCGTTGCGATAGACAGATGTGTGGTTGTCGGGGTATGTGGTTTAATATTATTGGCATGTGTTGCCTAATTGACATACTCGATATATTTCTTAATATTATTGGCATGTGTTGCCTAATTTATATGCTCAGTATATTCATCAGTACTTTGCGAGGTGTTATCACCGTGTAGTTCGTTATAGTCTGTGTTGTCAGTACCGTGCATCATGTATAATAGCTGATTTCCCGGGTAGGGAAAGGCGACACTTAACCACCTAGTGTGAGTCTAAGTGATCACCGTCTATTCTGGTTGAGGTCATGTTATACATCGGATAGTTCCCGTAGGATGTATACAGATATAGTACTCATCCGATTCATAATGATTAATTTATTTGATTCTCTGATTTGGGTCATAGTAGAGAGGACTTGCTCGTGGGGTTGACCCACCATTGTTGTTATTTCAGGATACGGTCAGTATCCGTTTCAAGGCTGAGGTTAGCAGTGTGGGACCATCATCCGAACTCATCTACTCTTACGATCCAGTGCAGGGTAGAAGTTTTATGTAATACTTCAGTTTCAGTTTTTATTTACTTTTGACGTTGAACTCTCAGGGTTATATTTAGGGATCCCTGACGTAGGATTTCCAAGTTGTAATGAAGTACTGTATTAAATAAAGGATGGATGGATGTTGTATTATTTAATGTTTCTTTTCTGTCTAAATTCTTTTATTTCCATCATTTTGTATTCCATGCTTGTATATTGCCAATTGTTTTTGATATCCCTCGTTTTTCGTGTATAAGCCTGATCAACTTATGCGTGGAAAATGTGGGGGTGTTACACATTTGTTGTTACGAACACCACACTCGGTTAGCATGGAGTCCCAACATATTTCAAAATCATCTTCATGCTCATATTTTTTCATAAACTCAGATAAAATGCCTGTTATACCCACTGGACCCTTGATAACATTACCTAAATGCTTCGTACCATTTTGCATAATATGCCATATACAAAGATGGTGGTGTGTCTCGGGCATCACCAATGCTAATGCCTTTGTAATAGCCGCATCTTGGTCACTTATAATTGTCTTCGGAAATTTATGAGACATTGTCTTACAAAATGTTTCAAACAACCATACAAATGAATCAGATGTCTCATCATACATTAAAGCACCTCCAAATATAACTGTTTCTCTTTGATGATTCAGACCAACAAAAGCGGCAAATGGTCGATTCACATTATTCACCTTGTATGTTGTGTCAAACGACACAATATCTCCAAAATGACCATAATAAATAATCATCCTTGCATCAGCCCAAAATATATTGGTTATATAGTCATCTTTGTCCAACTGAACCGCATGAAAAAATGTGGGATTTTCCAACTTCTGTGATTGAAAATACTCAAATATGAATCCAGCCTCTCCAGATTGTAATTGTTTTTGTCTCTTGATTCTCAAATAATTTTTTTGGTCTACTTTTGTAAACCCAAGCGCTTCTCTTGCCCAGGATTGCCATCCCATTAGTTCATATGAAGAACCAACTGGTCGTCCAAAATCATCAGCCAAGTCGACATCAATTGCTTAAGGTATAGAGATGTTCCGTTGTGAAGGCATCAAATAAGTACAATCTTTTCTAATAAGTTTATGGTTGTGCTTCTCTTCAAATCTGTCTGTGAAATATATTCCTTCCCCTCTTTCAAATTTTATATGCATGAATGCGCCACATCCGACCCTTGTTTCTGCCCTAGCTTCTTTTGTAAGATGGTCCCTTTTGTCATTTACTCTGTAACCCTCCTTGCAACATACAAATTGGGCAAAAGTAATTTCTCCAGTTTTAGTGTTTTTATTGGAATAATCTATTCTCACACTAAATCCAACTTCACGTCCGTAAGCATTGTAAAAGTTGTATGCATTTTCAAAGGACTTGAACATCATTCCAATTTTAGGTTTATGGCCTCCTTCACCTAATGGAGTATCCATTTAAAACCACCACCTATAATAAGATAACAAAGTGTCTTAGAGAATGCATCCTCACAAAAAGGTAATAACAATAAAGAGATAAGTAAAAAAGAAAAGAAAAACCCCAAGAACCAAGAGATGGGGGAGGGGAGTTGAGAAGTACTAAAAATATTAATAAAATGACGAGTATTGTTGTAATACCCCGTAATTTTAAAGAGTGTATTTAAATTAATTTTGTGTTAGGTTAATTAATTTTATTTATTTGTGCATGTAATATTGATTTATGTTCTATATAGTATAATGATTAGTTTTGAAATTTTTATTGGTTATGTTTTAGATTAATTATTATTATTTAATTAAAGTATTTAATTTGTATATAATAATAATAATAATATAATAATAATAATTATAAAAGTTTATTAATAATAATAATAGTTATAATAATAATAATAGTATTAAACCAATGTCATGATGAAATTAGAGATTAGGATAGGATTTCATCAATGTTTATGGGTGGAATTGAAGCCATATGGTTGGGAAGGTGGTTAATTAAATACAAAAATAGATATTTGTAATATTTATATTATATAATTTGTATATAAATTAGCTAGCCTACCTTAGAAGGAAAGAAAGGGAGTTAGAAACAAATTATAAATTCTAGTGAGCCATTGTAAGAGTGTGGAAAGGAAGAGAAAGAAAGAAAGGAGCTTGGACCGGTGTAGGGAATTTACCCGACTACGCGCAACCGGCGGATTTATTTTAAATCCAAAAAGGCAAGTTATTATCTATTTTTCCCCTTTGAATTAATAAATTAATTGTTTAGTTTATTGATATTATTTTAGAGCATAGAGACCATGTAAGGAGTTTAATAAATTAGGAATTTTAGTTTATTAAATTTTTGAAATTTTAATTATTTAGGATGGTATATAATTAGTTATTATCCTAGGATGTTCAAAATAGCTAAAAATATTTCCTTAAGGCATTAGGAATTTTTTTAGAATTTTTAGGAATTTTCCGGGGCTTTTCTGCATTTTCCGGCGACCTTCCGGTGAGTTTTCCGGTCGCCGACAATGGGGGAGATGACCGGAGTGATCCGGTGTGTTGCGGCGTACTGCAGGTTGGTGTGCGCGCGTGGAAGGCATCGCGGTCCATGTTAGCGCGATACACCCGGATCAATGACCATTGGATTAGGTGTAAGGTGATAGATGGATCCGGTGTTGCGCACCCACAACAAAGTCCATGCAACCACCGAATCAGGAGCCGCCGCGTCAGCAAGGTACCATTAGTGCGCGCGTGGCAGCGCGTGCGCGCGCGTGGAAGGCTCCAGACGCGCGTGGGAGCGCGTGCGGGCGCGTGGCTGATGCCAGACGCGCGTGGAGGCGCGTGGGAGAGTGGGGAAGGTTGGGCTGCGCGTGGGGAGGCTCTGGGAGGCGCGTGAGGGCGCGTGTGGGGTCTCTACAGCTGCTGGAAATTACCAGAATACCCCTAGGGCCTGTTTTGTAATTTCCAGAACCTTAAACTTGCACTTTTGGGCCTATGGTTGGTACTTACGGGTTTAACGGGACATTAAATTATTATTTTATTAACCGTTAGTTATTATTATGTCCGATTAATATTTTTAAATATTAATTGTATCGTTTTCAATACAGATCACCATTAAACGGATGTAGTTAATTTAATGACATTGTTAATCATTAATTGTGTTATTATTTTATTAAACAGTATTAAATCATTAATGTTAAAATTAAATGATTACATGGTTTTAATTCAAATAAATTGTCCGTTATACATTGCAGGATTATTTATGTTGTTAATGATATACAAACCATGATTATTATGCTGTGTGCATTTCAGGAAATAAATGGACCATGTATAATAGCTGATTTCCCGGGTGGGGAAAGGCGACACTTAACCACCTAGTGTGAGTCTAAGTGATCACCGTCTATTCTGGTTGAGGTCATGTTATACATGGGATAGTTCCCTTAGGATGTATACAGATATAGTACTCAACCGATTCATAATGATTAATTTATTTGATTCTCTGATTTGGGTCATAGTAGAGAGGACTTGCTCGTGGGGTTGACCCACCATTGTTGTTATTTCAGGATACGGTCAGTACCCGTTCCAAGGTTGAGGTTAGCAGTGTGGGACCACCATCCGAACTCATCTACTCTTACGATCCAGTTCAGGGTAGAAGTTTTATGTATTACTTCAGTTTAAGTTTTTATTTACTTTTGACGTTGAACTCTCAGGGTTATATTTAGGGATCCTTGACATAGGATTTCCAAGTTGTAATGAAGTACTGTATTAAATAAAGGATGGATGGATGTTGTATTATTTAGTATTCCTTTCTTGTCTAAATTCTTTTATTATCATCATTTTGTATTCCATGCTTGTATATTGCCAATTGTTTTTTATATCCCTCGTTTTTCGTGTATAAGCCTGATCAACTTATGCATGGAAAATGTGGGGGTGTTACAATTGTTTCCAAAAAAAACTGATTCATGCGAACAAACTTTCTTCCATATAGCTCAAAGTAATATAACAAAATAAAAAATCAGCAAATTTGTTACAACAATATGATTAGAAAAGGAGATACAACCTTAAAGAATAGGAAAAAAAAGAGTCTTTTGCTATAAAGAATTAGAAAGCAACAAATCAACAATTTTATCATTTACACCATCAAATTAAAATCACCAAACAAATCGATAAATAAACAAATAAATCGATTATGCAAAAGATGGTCAATCCCGGTCATCTTCATCCCTTATAGTTTAGAGATTTCCAAAATGATTCGTTGAGGACTAAATGAAAAGAAAAATTGAAATTGTACCTTTAGTACATCAAATAATACAAGGAAATTAAAAGAAGAAAAAAAAAAAGCATTTAACATATTGTGTCAAATAAACAAAGGGAAAGTACAAAAAAAAACCCTTGCCATGTACAATCCGTGCACACACACACACACACACACACACACACACATATATATATTTCCGTGGATTTCATTAATACAAATAAACATTAAAGTATAGGGAGAAGTGATAGAACCAGAGATCACAAAAAGCAACACTAGTCCAGGGCTTCAAAACAGGCCTCTGTGGCCAGCTGATGAGGAGAATGAATTGTACCACCATGAAATCTCCTATTTCTTTCATTCCAAACACACCAAATAATAGAAGTAAATATATTTTTCATCAATTTACTTCTCATAGAGACGGTACCTTTTGACATTAGACCTCAAACAAAGTCCATCAAGACCACACGGTACAAGTAATTTCCGAAAAGAATGAGAACATCCTTAATCTCCTTACTTATTGCATCCTTAAAACTCTTGTATCTATCCCATCCCGAACACTGGAAGTTTCAACATGTGTAAAACACCAAAGCTTGTTATTTCGCGATTCATGAAACCTCACTTTTCCAATTGAAGTTCCAAAGTTAATTACTGATTCTATATGATACTCGTCACTGAATCACTGATATTAGAATTATCATTAAAATTTGTACAGCAAAGCAAGCCATCCAAAAACAGTTAAGACAAAGTTGGAAAAATTAATAAACCTCAATATGAAAAATAAATTATAAAATAAAACAGTTAAGTCCCTACCGTGTACCTTATTTAGATTTTGTTAATAAATTATATTGGCCAATTTCCTGGGAAATTGTTGTTTCAAAAAGGCATTTAGGTTAAGTGCTTAACTAATTTTGGATTGCAAACATAAATGCAACCCGTGGAAACCGAATCAACATTTTGTACTACAACGAAGGAGAAGCCTTCACCACTTACACCAGAAGTGGAATCTTTCTTTCTGGACTACTTTCTAACTATACTGTAGAACTGTTAGCCGCCTACCTTATTGGAATTTATGTAGTTGCACCAACGACAAATATCAATATAGTTTCTGTGCAGTAGTTAGTATGAAAATCGATGGAGAAGAAGATTCCATCTTACTCGCATATATTCTGATATACTGTGCAGAAATCAGTGTGATTTTTAGAGAGAGAGATTTAGGGTTTATGAAGAGGAAAGAGAGAGAGAAATGGTGAGCACCTGAAAATATAGCCCTGAGACCGCGACGAGGTGACGCCTGAACAATCCAGTACAACTATGCTATTTTGAGGTACACTATGACGAAAGAGGGAGATGGCGTACGGTGACGAGGGAGGAACGTGCTGAAGTAGAAGACGATATTTTGTTTTCCCTTTTTTGTTTTGTGAGGAGGATATTTTATTTTCCTTTTTTTTTTTTCCGTTGGACTCTGAAGTTACCAATTTAAAACAATTTCTTTTTTTCACTACAGCACGGGTACATCACGACCCTTTTACAACAGAGAATCCCAGTCCATTGAAATGTACTACTGTCGGCCATAATACCAATAAAGTAGGAAAAAATAATTCATTGCACTTGGAAAAAGTATTTGCTGACTAGGAAAGAATCAATCATTCACCGACAACTCATTTTTTATTTTTTTTTTGGGAAGGTGACAACCAATTTGGAATCATTCATTTTCTTAGGATACCAAGGTAACTTACTGTATATATGCTCTGCTAGTATATCACGGGTTATTTTCTGGGAATATGCCACCAAGTTTCTTACTCTCTTTATGGGAAAATGCCACCAAGTTTCTTACTCTTCTTCTTTTCTTTTCTTTTTTTCTTTTTTTTTATTTTTTATGTTATTTTCTGGGAAAAAGCCACCAAGTTTCTTACTCTTCTTTTTTTTTTTTTTTTTTCTTTTTTCTTTTTTTTCTTTATGTTATTTTGACTATATATACTTCAAAATAATATTTAAAAAGTAATTATATATATAATATTTCAACAAACTTCATTATATATATATATATATATATATATATATATATATATATATATTTTGAATTTGCTGGGATTTTAAAAAAAGAAACAAAATGTTTTGTATTACCTGGGTTGAATTATGTGGCCATAATCAAACCAACGTGGCCAAAATTGATTGTGAATCAATATTGAATAATAAAAAATAAAATAAAAAAAACATAGTTACCACACCATCATTTATTAGATAATTCATCGCATCATGTCATCATCATAATTTTATGGATTAAGTGCAGAAAATGCTCCTAAAATATGCTTTAAGTGCATATAACAATTCTTACGTGCAAAAAATATTCCTAAAGTTTCAATTTGGTGCAAATAAATTCCTATGACAAATTTAAACTCTAAGTTGACCAAATTATCTTTACTCAACCATTTTATAAAATATATAAAAATAAATAATTTCGAAAAGGACAATATTGAAGGATGCCCCTCTCGTGAAAAAAACATACCTAAAGTTTCAATCTGGTGCAAATAGGTCCATTTGACAAATTTAAAACCTAAGTTGACTAAATTACCCTTACTGAACCATTTTATAAAATATATAAAAATAAATAATTTTATGAAATGACTGAAAATAACACTATTGGAGGACACCGGCAATGGACAAGTAAAGATAAAAATATAAAATAAAAGTATAAAATAAAAATAAAAATAAAATACAAAAAAAAGTGCAAACTAAAGAAAACAAAATTTTTCCAAATTCTGAAAACTAGTGCACACTGATATTGGGAATTTTTTTTTTTAACAGTGTTGGTACAGAAAAAAAATAAAATAAAACAAAGAAAAAAAATTAGTAGAAAAGAGTAAACTGGAATCTAAAAAAATTCAAATCCTTGTTCTACAAATTCTCAAAATTAAAAATAAAAAATAAAATAGAATATAGACATATATATAAAGAAAAGAGTTTCAAATATATATATATATATATAAGATAATGTGTACATAACACCTCTACACTATGAGATTAGTAGCATATATACCCCCTTGGGCATTTTTGGAAGAGTAAAAGGACAAAACGAGTATTACAACACTAATTCATGTCAGAGGGTGTATTTTTGCATAATGTAAAAAGATTATGAGTATTTTTTGCACACTTTTTCAAATTGATAGTAAAAGTGTTACGCGAAGTATACTTTAGAGTGTTTTCTGCACTTGTCCCTAAGTTTATTTAATTGATTTTTATTTTATTTTATCAAATACATTTAATGAAATTCTGGCTTCGTGTGCTTGGTTAAATTTGAGACTCCCTCACTAATAAATTAGTGGGACTCAGATGCGACAACTATTAAATCCGTTGCAAATTAGTCATTCTTGCCAAACTAGTCTATTTTTAGAATCTTGTAAAGGACAAATTACTATATTCAATTATTCAACTAAATAGTAGGGACATTTAGGACTAATGTTCATATAAATATAAAAGAAGTTTTAGAGATGCAACACTCTCAAAATTTCACATTTCTCATTTGCATATGATGTCCTCATGCTCTGCAATGGAGACATTAACTATGCAAGCATTGGAGATATTAACTTCTTCTAACCCACTCTACGGTCGGTTGTTATTGAGAGTCAAATTTCTCCTTCATCAAATATAGCGAAGGTTTCATCACATCACATCACATCACATTAATACAAGAATATACGGAGATAATAATTATACATATCCACGCACAATACAATATTTTATGTGGTTCTCCCAACTTTAGAGCTATGTCCATGAAGAAAGATTTTCACTTTTATGAATAAAAGAAGATAATATATAATCAGATGTCAAAACCCCACTCACTATCATTCTTCACATCCTTAAGGCTACATCTTTACTCTCAGGAATTACACATAATCACCCCCTCCTCTAAACACTCACCAACCTCTTTCAGCTTTCATCTTTCATCTCTCCACCTTAATCTCTCACACGTATTTCTATTTATATAGTCTTCAAACTCAATTCCTAGTTGGACAAGAATTTCACAACTTACCTACAAGGAGTTATCAACTTAAATAGATCCATCTTTTGCACATGAATTCAAGCCACAAACCCAACAATCTCTACCTTGGCTTGAATTCGGTCTGCAAGCGTTACCCCATGACTCCACCTCGACTGAAGATAGAGCTACCTCGAATCAAACGCTATGATGAAATTGAAAACACTCCAACAATCTCTATCTTTTCTCAAATTCCATCATGCTTGTTCTTCTTCCACCATCCTTGGTGTTCAATTGTTAACCCCCCATGTTGCTTATTTTGGGCAAAAACGACAAACCTCTTATTCCCTTTGCATTGCTTTTTATCGAGCTTAGAAAAAACTCATTCATTTCTCAAATCGTACTAGACCTATCTTGAGAACTAGCACCACTCTTTGGATTGTCCCCAAAACTTGTTTCTCATGTGCTTGTATCTTCATACTATCCACCATCTTCGTGTCAGCATCAACTCTGATTGATTTTCCATAGAACCCACAATCAACCTTTACTTTGACAAACTTCACACCAATCTTCTTCTCTTATCTTCAGAACCAACCACAAGCTCTGACCCACCATCAGCTTTGATACCAGTTGTTGGGGATATTGACTCTTTTCAACCCACTCTACGGTCAGTTGTTATTGGGAGTCAAATCCTCCTTCATCACACATAATTGAAGCATCATCATATCACATCACATCAACACAAACATATATGGAGTAACAGTCATACACATCCATGCACAACACAATATTTTACATCGTTCACCCAACTTTGGGGTCATGTCTATGAACAGAAAGAAATTTCCATTATTATGAATTAATGAAGAAAATATATAACCAGATGTCAAAACCCCACTCACTCTCACTCATCACACTCTTCTAAATCTTTACACTCAAGAATTACATATACTCTCCTCTCTTCTCACAACACTCACTAACCCCTTACATCTTTCTCCTCTCCTCACAACACTCACCAACCCCTTGTATATTTCCCCTCTTCCTCTCTACCCTAATCTATTACACTCATCTCTATTTATAGCGTCTTTAAACTCAATTCCTTGTTAAACAAAAATTTCACCACTTGCCTATAAGAGGTTACCATAACAATTACAACTCTAAAATAATACCTTGACAAAATCACCGTTTTAGAGCTCGCTACCAAAGATGAACATGTTCCAAAAAAATGTTGAATGTACATGTCTTGGGGTCACTCCTCTTCGCAACACACCCCAAGTGAATAGATCGAATCGATCCATAATAACCTGGAAAGAAGGCATTCAAGTCATAAACCCAACATTAGGTTTAAAAGGCTTTTGACACATTTTCTAGCCTTTCAGGATTAACTTACAAAAGTCGTATATTCCTATGTGGAGTTCCTGAGAACACCATACAAGACATTACCAACTTATTTTGGTTTCTTTGTGGCTCCATACCCATTAGATGTAGAGATCCGGGGGAAAAATATATATATTATTATTATTTAATTGTCATTATTATTATTATTTAATTGTCATTATTTTATGTTTAAGGGTATTTAGATGATGATGCTTGGTATTGGGTGGAACTGAAAATAATAATAATAATAATAGTTGGTGCTTGGCTTTGGACCAAGGCTATTAGTTGTGTATTTGAAGTGTTCAGTTTTAGCCAGAACAATATGATTACTCTTTGGAACATGAATAAATTAATAATAATATTTTATTATATGAGTGATATAAGGATATGGGTACTAGTGTTTAGGTTTAGTATATGGGTCATTCATTCTTTTAATTGACTGGGCTTACATACGTGAGTACACAAAGTATCTCCAGTCAAAGGGTAAGCAAGATATATATATATATATATATATATATATATATATATGTATATGTATACACACACTAAATAACTAGTAATAATAATAAATAAAGAGAAGCCTGAGGTTGAAGCCGTGAGAACCGACCACAACAGAGGGAGAGAAACGAAAAGAACCCTAGGCGCTTTCTTCAGTTTTTCTTTCTTTAAAGGACAAATTGGTGGAAGTTTCTTAGTGGGTCAAAGAACGAAAAGTGTTCCTGTCAACCTTCTCTACGCATCTACATAATTAATCTTGATAATTTCGAATTTAGCGTTGAGGTAGGGGTTCTCTAAACTTTTTCATTATGGATGAAATCTTTTGATAATTAGGTATACATTATTATATATATATATAATACTGTGTGCTCTATTTGTTTTATTTATTTTTTATATTTGCATTGGTTTGTGTTGGATGTTTAAACGAAATTGTTGAAGTTGTGAAGAGAAGGTGTTTGGTAAATTGTAACAAATATGAGAAAATTATTGCTTTGGTTAAATTTGTTTAAACATGATTTTATTTTGGAGGAATTGATTAAAGGATGAAAATTTGGAAGATTTTGACGATAAATTTTTGTGACATTGTGGGATTGGTGAATCGAGTTTGGAAAGCAAGGTAGGGCTCGGTGCCCTTAGGTGAAAAACCTGAAACCTGATCAGGAAAAATAACTGGAGGGTTCTCACGTCCTTCGGGGTCGTGACCTGAGAAAGCATGGGATAACTGGAGGGATCTGGCGTCCTTCGGGGTAGTAACCCGTAAAATGTCAGAATGACTTAAGATGTGTGTTGTTGGGTGGTTGTGATATTTGGTTAAATTGTTAAATTAATTATTTACTTGTTATTGTAACATAGATGACAGGATTCACTTTGCCATGCTCATTCAATTTATCATTCATTCCTGTGTGCTTACTTGTTAATTGATTTTGGTAATAATTGATTAGTTTAGCGGGCTTTGCTCACCCCCAACAATTTTGCAAATGAAGGAAATGTTACTGGAAATAATTAACTGACTTGGAAAAGACCACATCTACGTGACTTGCTTTGAAGAAACAATATTTATATGATTATTTTGTTTAGTTGGACACAAATTGATAATGTCACTTCTAATTTAGCATAGCTGCCAAGATTTTAATTGTGCCAGAATTGTTTATTTTAATCCTATGATTCAAGGGTGGGGTTGGATTTGTTATTTGAGTTATTTTTAGTTATTTATTACTTGTTGGGTCTAACATTATGATTTACAGAGATTTTAATAAATTAAATTGAGTACTTCAGTTTAGTATCAGGGTTTTTTTTTTTTTTTTTTTTTTTTTTTTTTTTTTTTTTATGTAAAATCAGGTCATGGGTTATGTAAACAAACTTTATTTGTCATCTTGTACACCCTTTATTGTACAGTACAAATTACAACTATTTACATAATTATATACTATGATTGGAGGGTGGTTGATACCATGTGGCAGGTTGTCAGAATGTGCCTAGAGGAGTTGTGGAACCAAGCTGCACAGTTGAGCTTAGGGAACATGCTACATTGTGCGCACACATACACGTTGAACTTTAAATAATAATTTTTTTTTTCAAATTTCAAATGGATAGTTTTTAGTGGTATGCATCTTCAAGTTGGGTTAACTTCACGAATTATTATAGGATTAAAACCGAAACACTGCTAGTTAATAAAATATAATGACTTCAATTTAAAAAGAGGATTGGTGGGTTCTAATTAAAGGATGTGTTTGTTAATTTTATATTTAAATTTTTTTTTTTCTTTAATCAAGATTCGGATTTTGGAATCCGGGGCGTGACAGATACTTGGTTATTCCATTAATAACTACAAGATTAAGTGCAAAAGACTACCAAACACTAATAGATTATATACTTGTTAGAATTATTAATTGGATAGCAAGAGCACTCTCCTTTACAGGTGCATCTTATCCAAGGCACATTTTTTTCCCCTAGTTATGCCACTTTATACAGCATACACGTTTTCTGGACTAACAAGTTTATCTTACCCTATAATATGATTACTTGGATGAACCAAATTCTTCAAAAGTTTTTGTGGTCAAGTCCTGTCATGTCTAAGCTCGGAGCCAAAGTTCCATGGGAACTTGTGTGCAGACCAAAAGAGGCAGATGCCTGAGCATCCCTAATCTCCAAATGTGGAACAAATTAAGCAGTTATCTTAAGAAACATTTGGTTATTGTGTTCTGACTCTAACAGTATGTGAAAAAAAAATGGACTTCAAAAGCATCTAATCAAGCACAAAAGTCTGTGGGAACTGAAGATTCCAAACAGTTGTTCTTGGTTTTGGAGGAAGCTACTACACAAAATCAATAGTGGAACTTCTACCGCAGCGTTTCTTGACAACTGGTTACCTTGTGGACCTCTCTACCAGGTACTAAATACATGAAGGTATATATTCATTTATATCTAAGGAGCAATGGGCATGCATGGCCTAAGCTCATTCAAAATAATGTAATCCCAGTTGGTGACACAACCACTTTTCCTCCACCTAACCTTAATACAAACAAATGACCTCCTCTAATGGCTCCCATCCCCAAACAAAACCTATTCTCTCAAATAAATATACCCTTAAGGCCATCTCACCAACCACTCTTTTTGCTGATGACTAGCCATACAAGACAAATTACCCACTCAAGACAAACCAACACTCGGCTATCTAATGCAGTAGAATGTATATGCTCTCTGCCTTAAGCTTAGTGTAGCAGAGGATCACAACCATCTCTTTCATCATTGTTCATATTCTACTGTTATTTAGAACAATTTGCAAGCTAAATATGGCTTCCACACAAACCCCAAGAGTTGGAATGAACTCCGGACTTCATTGTTGAATCTGTTCGGCTTCCTTTCTTCTCCGTTAAACGATGCAAATGTCCCCTTGCGCCATCCATTGCAGTTGATTGGAACCTCCCTAGATCATTCTTTGATGCAATTTGTTCTTCTGCTTTATTAGAAGCCATGGATTGTTGATGTTTCCCACCTGTGTCTTGATGGTGGTTCGTTAGATAGTTAATTGTGTAGTTGGTCTTATAAAGGACTTAGGCCAACAGAAGGCTTTATATTGGACTTATAGCAATGTAAGTCCATATGGGCCCCAACCTTTTTTTGTTAATAAAAAAAAAAAAAAAAAAAAAAAACAGTTTTGAGTGTTTTGGGACGACCAAAACTAAGCATGATATCAAAAAAAAAAAAAAAAAAATGGTAATAATAGAAAAAGAATGTAGATTCTGGCGCCAAGAAGGGAACAGACTGGTTATTTGAGTTTCTCTTTACCGGTTACCAAATCTACCGGTTTTTGTTCCTCTTGCTGGTAAGAAACCACAACATTAGCATCCATCAGAATCTCTGGGCCGCTTCCTGTTCTCAAACGAATCGTTCTTCGCCCCTCTCTCTCTAGGCGCCTCTCGCGCATATAGAGAGAGTACAAAAAAAAAAAAAAAAAAAACACTAAAGATCAATTAACAAGAGAAAGCAGAACAAGCAAAAATGGCGATTTCTAGGGTTTCTTTTGGTATCAATGCAGCTTTATCACTAATTGTTGCTATCATTTTGCACGCAATTGAAGCTAAATCTTTGGTTCCTTCTCCAGCTCTAACTCCAACTCCAACTCCAACTCCAACCAGCAATGGTAAACTTTATTCTCCATTCTATGCTCTATTTTGTTTCCCAGAAAATGTATGAAAAAAAAACAGTTCTGAGCATTTCATTTTCTTTCTTCTTCTCTTTTTTTTTTTTTTTTTTTTTCCCCTGGTTTTGGTTTCCCAAAACTAGCAGTGGCTTTTAGGTTTCATACAAATGCAAGAGGTATGAAGTGCACGATATGTATTTGTTTGTTTTGTTTTTTAAAAAGAGAACCAAATGGAAGAGAAAAACTTAAATGCTAATGGTATTGAAGATATGGAATAATGCTTTAATTAAACACCGACACATATTAATAGGACAAATTAAAATAGATGTATTCTTACTTATGTATCCGTATTTAATTAGCATGTTATACTCTATCCATGGACGTCTTAGAATTGGAGTCGCAGAAAATTTACTTTTCAATTTTGAAAATTTTATACCCAAAAGTACTTGCATTTTAGATAAATATAAATTTTGCTTGAAGGGTGTGTTTTGCATGTTTTATATAAAGATAATGATTTGAAGTACAAAAGTCAAACAATTCTAATTGGTTTATATGTACGGCGGTCGAAGTTATTAATATCTCTGATGTTATAATGACATCAACTCCTACTATTCATATAAATTAGTCGGATTTGTCCGACTATTAACTTCCTATCACTACACTTTATGTAATTCAAAGCATAGTCTTTATGCATTTTAGAAATTGCAGTATTTTGCATTTGGACATGTATATATTTGCTTGAACTTTTGGAGGAAAAAAACAACAAAGGCTCAAGGTATAAAATGAAAAGCTACTTTGAAAATAGAAATGAAGCATTCAATTCATTTGGGTCATTCAGGAATGTCCTTCCAAAAACTTTGTGTCGACAAGTGGACAGCCTCATACATTTTTGTTCCTCCCATTCTCCTCAAAATTATTTTATTTTTAGAAATATTTAAAGATTGTTGCAAATAGTTGATAGTTGAAACTATTGATATAATTGTACATATGAAAATCTCACTGTGAATCTCTTTATAGCTTTAGCTGTATGTTTGGTTTGGAGCATTCTGTTATTTATCCTGATTTGCTTAAAAGTTTGGTGTATGTTTTACTTCACTATTCTTCTTTTGCCAATCAACCAACCTTGTCTAGGCATGACATGGTTGGATTATTTTAGCTGGCCTTTTGAATTTTGGAAACTCCTCCTCATGACGCTGGTTGAATTTTATTGTCCCATTTAGCTTTATTCTTACATCCTTGAAATGGTCCTATTTTTCTGAAGAAGAAGAAGGAGAAAAGTTCACTATTAGTTATGAAATCAATTTTTTTTCTAATAAGAAAAAAATTGAGTAAACTTGATACAGACAGTGACGGACTCAGAGAATTGTATGAGAGGGGGCGATCTTGAACAACAATATTATATAATGAGGTACCATTAGAAATTGACTGAGGGCATTTTGAAGATTTTTATGAAATTTATAAATAATTTTGCAAATAAAATAAATTTTCAATGGAGGTAGCTGCCCCACTGAGCTCTTAATGGGTCCGTGCCTGGGTACAAGTGCTACTAGGTAAATATAGTGTGGCTGCATTTAATATCTTTCTCCGACTAATTTGATGTGAATAGAGATTGATATCATCGTGACATCATAAATGTTAATGACAAGTAAATTCCCACTCACATGCAAGTTTTTCTGACCTAATGTGCAGGAACAATAACCATATGGGATATTGCAACCATAATAACTGTTACAACCATTGTTAATTACGTTTATGGTTAATTGAGAGTGGTCACGAGAATTGGGGTCACAAGAATTGATCAGTACAAACTCCTATGGCTTGCATGAGTAGTTGAAAGTCACCTATATAGGCTTTCACTTAGAAATGGAAGGAAAATGAAGTGTGAACTTGAGGCTTAAGTGAAGAACCAGCAGGAACATGTAGTTGCAGTAGTACGCTTCTTATCTTTTGCTTTCGAATTTCGAATTAGAACTACCAAAGTGATGAAGAGTGAAGACCTTCAAACATTAAGAAGCATACTTCTTAGTTACACATACAATTTACCATACAGACAATTCAAAAGCAGCACCTGTGTTTTTTTAAGAAGGGCAGGATTCAAACCTTTCCCTCTCTCGGTCCATCTTACAGCAGACAGATCGTACGTCTTCATTCATAAATTACAGATAAAAGACCAAAGCGCAAGGTAAAGGAGCCCTCCTATCACAAATGGCAACATCCGCTAACCCATTGCATACTTCTGGGTCCAGCTCCTGGCAGTTGTCTCATACTTGCTCCTGTCTGTCTTGTACATGTGAGCAATCTCGGGCACCAGAGGGTCATCAGGATTCGGGTCCGTTAATAGAGAACAGATGGAGAGCAATACCTGAAGATGAACACGAATCCACTTTAACATCCATATGAAATCATGCACTTACTTCGCCAAAAATGAATTTCCACTCCTAATAGTTTTGGAGGACATGCATGATTGACCCACAGTCCACAGCCTCCCAAAACACCCACACACAAACCCTCAAGACCTGGGGATACAAAAGCAGATCGATAACCCAAATGACCAACTTCCAAGAATTTTCAAGTCTAATTTTCAAGGGAGGTTCACGCTTCTCTTTTATAAATGCACTCCTTTTTTGTTTTTCCTCAAATTAAATGACAAATAACACCCCTAATACGTTATTGTCTTATTCATTAATAGAGACAATGATGTCATTTCACTTTAAAAATGGAGTTCAATTATGAAAAAGTAAAGTGCAAATATCACCTCCCATATTCAATTGTAATTATTTTCAGATCATAAAACTAAGTGCCACTGCTCAATTGGGTCGAGTTTTGTGGTTCATAGCATCTGAAACGATAGAACCAGATGCCATGAGTAGGAGAGTTTATTCAACCACACTGTATTTTATTTTAAAACATGTAAATCTTCCTTCGTAAAGTGGTTTGAAGTAACAGAATAATAACCTTGGAAATAGTAAGGGCAGGGCTCCACTGTTCCTTCAATATATCAAGGCAAATACTGCCATTACTGTTGATATTAGGGTGAAAGACCTTTGTTCTGAATGCAACCTGCAAAAGCCATCCAAAGTAAATAGAACTACAAGGGGAAACTATCTGAAAACATTTTCAATAAATTTTCATCCATAAAAAAAGCATGGCAAAATTAGCCATTAGTTAAGCATGTATAGTTAAGATCAACAAAGTGCCAAATTCCATATGATTAAGTAGAAAATAGTTTCATATATCCCGTGTCCAAGATTCCAAGACTGGGAGAAAGACACTAGTTTTAATGTGAACACTTCTTATGAAGAATATAGTTTTTTTTAAGTACTCTTATGAAGAATATGGTTTTCAATGCTGTTTTGGTCATGGTTTCGGGGCTCTCCAATGCATCTTGGTTTCAGCGTTATGAGGTGGTATGAATCAAATATGCCACAACTCAGGAGTGTGTGAGTACAAGAGGTGAAAATAAGGGGAAACATAAAAATTCTTTTGAGCCATACTAGGAGAAACAAGAGCATGCTACATACAACATGATCCTAAAGTCTACCTCGTATGCAATCATGTGTATCCCTGCTTACTCTGCCCCTCTCTCTCAAACCAAGTCTACAGGATATTCCATTAGATACGTCCACCTTCTATACTTCAAATTCTCACCAATCTTCTTTCATGCATAGATTATTATACCACAAAAGGCTATAGCATATTTTAAAATGATTAACATCATACAAACTTTTAGCCTCTTCTTATTTAAAATGAAGCACCATAAGACATTACACCCATCTTTCATAATACTAACAGCAGATAATGCAGTACCTTAGGTGGCTTAAACGGATAATCTGGAGGGAAATGTATGGTAACTAGAAACACTCCACCTGCATAAGGACTGTCGGAGGGACCCATAATTGTTGCTTGCCAGTGAAACATGTCCTCGGCAACTGGACCTATAATATATATTCAAATGCAAGACATCAAAATGAATAAATTGCTATATCTATGATCCGGCAAACCTTTTTTCCACATACTAAATAATATATTCTCATTTTTACTTTGCCTAGGTATTTTGTGTCGCCATATGACCTAATCAAATGAGATAAGAAACTAAGTTCAAATTTAATTGCATGCGAAGTATATGTTCTACTCAAGTACAAGATCACCAAAATGTGTCCCATGTCAAAACCTCTCATTTCAAAACATTAGAGAAGACCAATGTTCATCATTTATAATCAATAGTGAATACTTGTGTGCACAGACACAGCTCATTTCGAGCAGGTATAAATTCCACAACCACCAACGTGATGGAAAGCAAGAAATCCAACTCTCATAAACAGGAAACAATCAAAAAGTTAAAATGTATACAAAAAAGATTAACTTGAGCTTTTATCATCAACTGTAGAGTGACGTCTTTTTCATTTAACCAACTTGTAGGGTGACCATTGCACTTCCAAAGAGTCATAAATGCATATCATAACCTATTGTTGCTAAATGTGATCAGCATATCATGTTGGTACCCTTCTAGATATTTACCAAACGATCATCCTCCTTGCCTTAGTCCCATTTGAATAGCATTGGCCACATGAATTCTTTATTTTCATTCTCTTCTATCATAAGTCATCTCTCCTATTGTATATATTTTCTTAAGAATATATTTACCAAATCAAAAGACTTACGTATGATCTCAAGTAACCGAGCAACACACCATAATTCCTAAAAGAATATGAAAAAATACTTTTTAAGTGCTGTGTGATTATTAAGTACCAATTAAGCTAAATAAACAAATTTAGTGGACAAGACAATTATAAAGCTAGTTGCTTATAACATATGGTACAAAATCCTAGACAGTCAAGTTGAAGACAAGACGAAGACTAAAAAGTCGAATGAGCTACTGAGGGCATAAATGAAAGCCTAAGATTTAACCAGAAATATGGTATTATTTGGAGCTGATTTTAGCCCAATTAAGTCTCTGTTTAGTCGAGTAGAATTTGCTACAGTACTAAGCAATAATGAGACAATTTAATTTCCATGGTAAAACCAAATACAATTCAGAAATTGATCAACTTAAGAAATTTTTCCTCCAGATAGAACAATTCTCTGCCAGCATAACAAATCATCAAGACAATATTAAAGCAAAAAATAAAAATACAATAGAACTTACAATTTTGTTCCAACTAGGATAGGTGTGGCTCAGAAGGATGGCACACAAAGTCACAAGTAAATAGTACGTCATTAGCTCATTAACAGAAACACATAATTCAATCAAGCTGGACCTCAAATTTCAGATCAAAATTGAACATTAGTTACTCAAGAACGTGCACCAGTATAGGGATATGTAATTCAATTGCATATGCATCTACATGCATATATGACACAAATTCTGAGCTCCCATGGCCCAAAAAGAATCCATTTTGCCAAATAATTCGTGTGTTCCAAACAAATTTCAAAATCCAAATCGGTTCAGAGACGCCCAAATTACCACTCAATCAACCCCCAAAGTGCCACAAAGAACAACTCATTTCCGAAAAAATCATCACAACATCAGACGAAATTCACAAATTTCAACAAAACTACACAAGGCCGCATTAGTCGAGAGGAAAACAATCCAGGACGAATAGGATCGAGTTTATGCTATGTAGAATAAGAACAGATCGTACCTGCGCTGCAAGAGGTAGGAGGATCTTTCTGGAGATCCTTGAGTTCCTTCAAGATCCGCTTGGAAGCCATGACGAAACCCTAGCTTTCGAGATATAAGAAAAATCAGCTATATATATATATATATATATATATATATATAGTTATATACACACCTACATCTATATACAAGTGGACATATAGATAGAGAATAAGAGAGACGAAATGATTGATGATATAGGAGAGAGAAACGTACCCCTTGAGCCCCAGATCCTCCTCCGATTATTGGTGCCTGAGATGGGAGAAATTAGCGTCTTTTTGGAAATGAATGTGGGTGTGTATACATATATATAGGATCAGATAGATCACTCATGACTTGGTAGTGCTCAGCCGTTCCATTACCTGTTGGTCCCACGGTATAGAAATAAATTTAAAATTTTGTTTACCTGTGACTCGTCGTCACTTCCTTTATTGTCAAACCTGGTCAACCGGTCATCCGGTCACGAAATGTGAAATATCAAGAATGCCGGAGTGTTGTACGTTCTTGTCCCGTATCTCATCGGAATAGGGTAAGGTCAAGGGCTTGCATGAGTAATATGAATCATTGTCCACTAACTTAAATTTAGAGTCAGAAAGTGGTCGTATCAAATTCAGACTAAGTTCTTAATCCATATCAAATTAAATATCGGCATTACAGTGTAACATTTCAAGTTTAGGGAGAAAAAAATAAAAATAGAAATTTTTATCCCAGTATAATATTCTGATAAAAAAGTTACAAACTTATATAGACTTATATGGAGCAATACTATCTAACAACCTAAGTTTTTAGATCAAAACCTCACTTAGGTTGCACTCCGTTATTTACACAATTTTACCTTTGTGCCCCCAAAAAAAACTGTGAGGAAATTTTATTATTAAATGTTTGCAAAAACAGTTTGCAACTTTTCATTCATCATAGAAAGCCATGTTCTGATGCTAATGGTTTTCCAGCTGATGTCCAGCATGAGCATCCATAAGCTTACTGAGACTCTTTTTAAACATATCCAGTTGTACCATGAACATGTTTCCATGTGAAGCTCATCCACATTATTGACAAAACCTACTCTTTGACTCAATAGCATAATGCAAAGACCTCATCCTTATGTGTCTCCTAATCCAAGAAAAATACATCCTTACATTTCAATACACTCTTTTGTTCTGTGTTTAAAATTAATTGACCATTATTGACTTTATTTTGTGTGTTTTATTTATCAATAAGTTCATTTTCTTATGATTTGCAGTCACACATTTGTGCATGAAGACACCTACCATGTTAAATGATCATATCCAATTTTCATCTTGTGAAAAGAACAATCTGTAGAAAATAGGAAGCATCTCAGAGAAATACACCAGAAATCCTTACATTTATATTTTGATGTATCAAATAAACCATGTACAATTTTGGGAGTTAATATCATCTTTGTACACTTTAGATTACAGTGCTTAAAATACATTGGAACGCTTTTCCCAAATTCAACAGTAGAAATAAAATAAATAAAAAATTACATAGATCTCCACTTCCACTGAATATATTTCAATCATCGGGGTCAAGTAAACTACAAAGTGACCATATTTTTATTCATTTCTGCACTTCGAATATGGTTCGACATAATGATATTGATATTGCCGCTAGTATATTGCAATATCCAGTGGTTTATTAGTATTGGTAGGCACTTCAATCCTCATATCCCTCTCACTTGAAGGGGATAAAGATGATTGCTTCACTAAAGTGTAGGCACGACAGACAGCTCCAGCCTACCTGTCCATTCCTCGCCTGGCTTCAAGGTGATCGGCTTCTCAATTGCTGCCCCATCAACGCAAAGCATCTGCTTGTACTCTTCATCCCCGAAATCTATCAGGGATTTGGATTTCCTCTCCCACGGATTCCAGACCACTGCAAAAATGCAAACGAGTTATTGTGGACTATGTTAAATGCTATGCTCTGGTCACAAAGGTAAGTTGGCTTATGATCCAACGAAGTGTTTGTAAAATGTAGCAGAGATATTTGTTATCACTTCGCTCAAGTATCTTGGCATCTTCCAGACATATTACAAATTCACAATATTATGCTGAGAGAGACATTTAAACAAAATACGAGTGAACGATGTGTTACAAGTTGGAGTCATTTGCTGCACCGAGGGGAATAACCGACAGGATGAAGGTTTCCAGGATAGAGTGAATATGTTTCTTACTGCGTGGAGAGGAAGAATCCTCAACAGAAACTCACAAGGTACTTTGTTTATGCTGATAGCTAAGAATTTACAAGATAATCATTCTTGAACAGAAACTTACAAATTCTCTATTAGCTGAACACATGGACATCTAAGCTTCTCAGTTTCTCTATTAGGGTCAATTTTCCCAGCTCATAATCTTTTCTCAAAGAGCATAACCATATCACTCCAAATTCAACTAGATTCAAGTTCTATCAATTGAGACATTTACTTAATGAGTTATGGAGGTCTTCATGTCCTCAAAGCAGCTGATGTTATACGATCATATAGTTACTTATATGTTAATCTCCACCCCCATCCCCACCCCCCCCCCCCCCCCCCCCCCCCAACAACAAAAAAAAGAGACTTTTGGATAACTCAGGTTTGTCAAGTATAAGGAATTATGGAAGTCCTGAGTTTACCAGAATTGAGAAAATGAAAGCTTACCTACGTCTGGTAGTCCTTCCTTCCGTATCACAAAGGTCCGCTTTTTCTCGTGGTCAAAAACTCCAATTACATCTGAAGAACTAAGATAAATGCGATCCACCTAAAATTAAGACAACCCGTCATAAGAAAGTGCCTCAACTCAAGCCACAATTTTAAGGACAATCGAAGATAACCATATGGAAACAGCAGCATAATTGCATCTCTTCCTGATCTATAAGGATAAAAGGGAGGAGCATAAATGTAAATTTTAGATTTTCTTTCACCTTGTTATTTCCACATTATGTAAAAGAAAATATCACAATACCAACAAAATCTAGCAGAAAGGAAAGGGAAAAAGAGAATAAATAAATAAAATACAAAGAAGGAAACTCGAATTTCAGAAAATTAAATTTTCCCACAAGTAAACAAGTTCTATTTTTCTTTGAAAACGCATACAAGAAAACATGCCTCTGCGCTACATAACACACCCATCAAGCATCTCTAAACCAGTAATTTAGATTCAGAATAGCTACAACCTTAGTGTTTTAAGACAGGTACGTGAAAAACTTCCCAATGTCATCTAAAGACTACGCAGCTTGTAACGGTAGGGAGTTAATTTACCTCAGATTCAAATGTTAAGGCATCTCCTTGTTCTGTAAAGCGCTCTTTCTGGCATAGGTTGTCAAGGTAGTCAAGAGTCTCCAGCCCCTCTACTCTGACCTCACTGTCAATACAAGTTTATGATCTAAAGTTCAGGCCATGGTGAAGCTATATATAACTTTACTAAAAGCAGGACTAATAGAATGTATGGTAGACAAAGAAAAGTTCATCATTTCTACCCCAGATATAACAGAAACTATAGTACAACATGTTTTTCTTCCCTGTTTTGAACTGATTGTTGATCATAATCATACCTACAACCTGTTGCTTTCTAAAATACTTTATATAATGTCATGAAGTCTCATAGCATTTTCTTAGAGTTTCCAGAGTTAACAAGGCTGTTTGTTCTTGGCAGATAAGTTAGAAAACTCCCAAATGGACAAGGGGAAGATATATATATAAGGGGCTTCTAGGTTCACAGTCAAAATGGTATTGCCACAGCCCCTCTCACGTGGGTGGGTCTGATTCATGCAAGTGCAAACTGCAAAAGCAGACATTTTAGATACAAATTGAGCAATTTACATACTATAATTTTTAATTCATAAGTAAATGACAAGAAGTAACCTTGCTGCCAACCAAGGGGAAGGATTAGGATGTCATACAGTCTTCCATTAAAATGCCCCCACAAAATAAGGTTTGTGGTAAGACAAGAAAAACATTATCGTCATTTTGTCCTAAAATTTTTCACTTTCTTTTCGTCCTCATTCCTTGTGGGCCTGTGGCAGACCATCTGCCTCTTGTTTTACCCTATACACCAGAAAATGGTCAGGGGGATTCTCCCCTTCACCTCATGAATGGATAGCTCGGACTCCCAAAAGGAGGCCTTCTTTTCGCTCCACCTAAGCTACGCAAGAAAGGCCGAAGGCCAATACCGGTAACATTCAACTTGCCTCTTTTAACTGTTGGTTGAATACAGAATACTGTATCAGATTAGGTAAAAAGGTATAAGAATATAGATCAATCGCTCTTGTTTGTCAGTGTTAAAGACATTGGTGATGTGGCGCCACCGCCAAATCACTACATTCCTCACTTTGCTGCCTTTGATTGATTAAGGTAAGGATGCTTCACGTTTGTATGTCTTCCTACGATGGGGATATTCTTATCATTCCTCAGAGAGTGGGAAGGTTACGTTCCCCCTATTAAGCAAAAGAAAATATATTCAACTACTAAATGTTGTAAGATGGCCAATCTAGTAGGTACTATTGCTATTATATTGGACATTAGATTAATTTGTTTCTTTAAACAGCAGGAAAAAGTGAGAAATAATAACCAGCTTCATAGTACATAGAAAGCATCCATCAGAGATGGTAAATAATAATTGAGTCTCATCTCAACAAGGATCTTCTGAACTTTACCTGATATCAGAAACAGCGAAGTAGGTATGATATGCAATTGAGAAACTAAATGGCTTGCAGTTGATATTCCTAATGCGAGATATCATGGTGAGATAACCATCGGCTGACAGAGACACCCTGAGACGAAATTCAAACCTGAAAAAGACTGTCCATGTTATTAATTCAGCATCCAAAGGGAAGTCGTTGATTGATCTTTACTAAATATGAATTGCATCCTGTCTCGGCGGCCAAAATATGCAAAGATATTGATATGTGAAACATGCCTATAATATGTTCCTATGATGGTCCTAATAGGATTAACTAGTCTTTCCTAATATATTCTAATTTGATTCACATGGGCAAAAGTTTCGGTGTCATACATCAATGCCTCTATATAAAACTTTAAGTGAAAACATCAAGAAGGTATTAAAACATTGAAGCTCATACCTATGAGGCCAGGCCTTCAGGTCTTCTTCAGATGATTTTAGTAGCAAGTCAGTATAAGCTTTGCCACCGGAATCATTTGGGTGCAGAGGAGGAGGATTATCATCAATGACCCAGATCTTGTTCCTGGCGAACCCATGTTGCTCTAGTGACCCACGGTTTCCGAACTTTACACATATATTGGAGCAAACAAATTAGTCGTTTGTAAAATCGTTACTTATCCTAATCTCAACAAGTAAAATAATACCTGAGGAAAACAAATAGGAATTCCTCCTCTCACAGCTGCTGGTGGCTTGAAGATTGCCTGACAGTCGATGAACCCAAAGAGAGAAAAAATGAAATTGGTTATTCTACAATAATCAAAGAAATGCCACATTGATCCAAACAATTGATTAATATCATATGATGCACCTATAAAAAAGGAAGAGTTGTTTGTGTAGAAGGTACAAAGAGGCTGACCAAAATTCACGTGGAATGAAGTAATTAAAAACGGCTTGAAAAATCTAAATATAAGAGAGGACATTGTGTATAATGGGAAAGAATGGAAAAAGACAATTCAAGTGGCCGACCCCATCTGTATGGGATAAAGGCAAGGATGATGATGATGATGAATTGATTAATATCATAGTGACACTTTGGCATACTGGAACAACATATAGATGGTTTCATAATTCAATTCTTGAAAAAAATGACTCGGAGAGAATATTATTGCATCTTAAAATAAAAATAAAAAGTTTATGATGGTCTTGTACTGAAATTCTCCAAAAAGATTTATTTGGGGATCATTCATGACACATGAGAACTTCATGAAATTTTAATTATTGCCAAATAGCACTTACTAAATATGGGAATTCATTTAAATTTATTGAGTATAAAAAATTCAAGAATATCTCACACACTGAAGAATTTTATTGCAAAAGATAACATAAAAAAAAAAAGTGCAGGACAATCAGAATCTAATTGAAAAGTTCACCTTACTACTTGTGAATAATAACTCTTCTCCCCGGTCAGTCTTCCATGAAAGAACTTGCCCTCCATGCAAGCTAACCTGGTTGAATCTCACACACACACACACACACACACACACACACACACACACACAAATCATCAATATATTGTGAGCTTAATTCTGCTATATAACTTTAAAAACAGACGAAATTCAACTGCAGCAAAGAAACAGTGCAGAAGGGAGATTGAAGGTTATAACCTGCACCGAAGCACCCCGTGGATTTCGAAGCACAACCTGATCAATTCCATTCTTGTCCTTGGTAATCTCGACAATTGCTCTCGGATCCCCGGCTGCTGCAGAAGGATTCATTTCAAACACACGAAAGGGAACACAAATTGGAAGAAACAAGAAGACAAAACTCTGTGTCTCTCATAACCCCAAACAGAACTTTCTACTTACTACCCAAAAACTGAGAGGAACAACTATTATTGAGCTGTATTAAAAGCTCATCAATCAATGAAGCAGTTGAGAATCTGAACTTCTTCCTACACTTTTTTGTCACCTTTCTTGTGAAAAAAACACCTATATTTTCTCGTGAACAGAAACCGAAAATCCAACCAACATTTTAACTACCTTAGTCTTTGCTCAACCTTGAAATTTGCAAATATTCAATGACCCTCAAAACCTAACTTTCACAAGTCAGACTCTATCCCCTAAAACCCAGAAATTTCAATATTATACAAAATTTTCAACAAAAAGAAGTGTTCAAAATAAGACCAGACAATCATAAGTTTCAACTGAATGTTCAAAACACAAATCCAAACAAAATAGTCGTGAAATACAGTTATATGTCAAGAAATGAGCATAAACAATAGATATATGGTTAGGGTCAAGTACACCTTTCTAGAGACGATGATATTACCTCATATGTGTTTTGGAGTGTGATTGACTCGTAATACCACGTGGGAACACACAGATATTTCTATATATATATATATATATATTATTGTGTATGAGTTGGCAAAATCAGCAGCGTTCTCGATTCTGAACATGCGACCAAGATTACCTGAACTAACGCCCACTGAACGAGAGTTAGATATTTGACCCCTCAAAATTTCTTATATTCCACTTCTGGTCCCCCCAAAGAGTGTCCTGGTTTATCTCTGATAGGAGAAAAAATAAATAAAAATAAATATAATAATAACAATTAAAACAAAGGTTGAAGAACCATGAGTGCGGAATGTGGATATTCAGCTCCATCCTTATTACAACGAAATCGGTTGCTAATGATTTTGCATCATCTATGAGATATAAACGTTTCGGTAAACGATTAAAGTCTTCTGTCTAAGCAGTGGCGGATCCAAGGGAGGCTTGGGTGGGCTTGAGCCCCCCTCTCCCCAAAATTTTTTTTCTTCTTTTTTTTTTTTAAGTATAGGTATATTTAGCCCAATATTTAAAAAAAAAAAAATTAGTAATAGTATTAGCCCCCTCGATAGACAGGGGAGAAAAGAAAAGAAAAGAAAAAATAGTATTAGTTAGGAAAGAAAAGAAAGGATAGTAATAATTTTAATTCGTGTTTCGATAGATAGGGGAGAAAAGAAAAAAAAGAATAATTATTCTTGTTTGAATAAGACAAAGGAGAGAAAAGAAAATAAAGAATAGTGACCAAATTACTTTCTTACTCTTTCATAACCACTTCACATATTATCCATTTCCAAAATCTCACATAGGATATTTGGAATATTTCTTTGTAACAGTTCAATGCAATGGGTAAAAACAAAAGTAAAAAAGAAAAAAGAAAAAAATAAAAATAATGGATGAAAACAAAATTAGGATATAAATGGAATAACTTTTCTTTATAATAATTTGTAGAGGGTATTTTTGGTATTAAGATTTTACAACTCCCTATCTCTCCCTATCTTCTCAAATTATGAAAGAAAGCTTATAAAGAATAAGGAGGGATAGCTATCCCTCCCTTTCTCTCCCAATCCTTTCTTTTCTCTCCAATTAAGTTACCCAAATACGCTCTTACACTATCATCTCTTTTCTTTTCTCTCCCTATCCCTCCAAATCAACCCTACCAAACACACCCTAAGTCACAATTTTAAAACAAAGGCCCAGCCAAATAGGTCCAAGCAAGCCCTAAAGAATCACTAAGCCAAAGCGCAGAGAATTCCTAAATTCCTAATCTTTCACAAATCAGATAACTCACTTCTTCTCTTCCTCTAACGTTTAACCCTATTTCCTTTAAAATTTTTCAATTCTTTAATCTTTCGATTCCCAATTCCCCTTATTTAATATTAGGCTCCCATTGACAATTCCTAGATTCGCCCTTGTGTCTAAGTATCATTTTTCTTTTCATTAATCACAACTAGTAGTGAATAGTAATAAGTGTCAACTGTCAACCAAGTATGAACATAACATTTTTAAGGAATTTAACCTTCCCAGTCTAAACATCACAATAGTAAGATGGTGTTAACCTCAAAAGTTACCTTAGGTAAAAAGTCATTAGAAGAGGGGGTGAAACGTAAATTTTGAAGGTATCGTAAAACCATTCTTTATAGTAAGTACCAAAACAGAAGTCAATAATGTAATTGACATCTGAAAAGTTGAAACAACATTGTTTAATTATTTTAAGCATAAAAAAATTTCAAAATTAGACCACCCTTTAAATTTCTTGAGAGCATACTCATGTTGAATAGATGCGCCCCATTCAAACAACATTATGTAATTTTATGTGTCCCACAAGTGCCTGTTTAGCTCAAATTCCACTCAACTCAACCATTTTGCAATTATTTGAAACAATTACATGAATAAAATATAAATCATTTTGCTCTATTTGATAATATACTATTAGTGAAATCACATGTTACAATATTTTTTCTTTATATCTTTTCTTTAACAATGTTTTCAACGTTCGGCCCACATGCAAAATGATGTAACAAAATTTTTGCCCCATAAAAGTGAATTTTGACCCATAAGGAAATCGTTCTTAGATTTGTCCAGAATGTTCTAACTTGGTCCAATTAGTACGAAAGAAGATGTAGTCTAGGGACGCGAATTCTCTAAAGTGAGATTCTCATACGGTCCCTGCGGTGAGTTTGTGATCTATATTTAGTCACGTTTTTTTTCAGACATTGAGACCGCGTTTGACAATTACACTACCATTATAAATAACATTAGAGGAGTCTAAAAGGTAATATCACTATTTGTAAGAGATAACATAGCTACTTAAAAAGTAAAGGTTGTTGACAGCCAAATATCTCATAATCTCCTTCAAAATCCTCTTTAAATTAACAAAATAGACCATTTTAATCGTCAAAATAAGGTATGCACACAATAGAGACTAAGTAATATCACCTATAAACGTAACTCAATTCAACATATCATTTATGTTATTATTTGAAATTGAAGTATTTTTAAAACACTTTAACATGTTAATTTAAAGAATTTAAACCAAAATTAAAGTCACTTGGATTAACTTTAGACAACAAACAAAACACTTGATATTTCCAAAAATAATGAAAAGAGACATCTTTTTTTTTTTCTTCCAAATATTAAAAAAAAAAAAAAAAAAAAAAAAAAAAAAAAAAAAAAACCATACACATAAATTATTTAACATATCTTTGAGAAAAAATTGACAAAATTTAATATTAATTGTCACAAAAATTATTCACATAGTATTGAAAAACTAATAGTCACACATAAATCTAACTCAATTCAACATATTATTTATATATATTTTAAGTTAAATTTTATCATAAAAAATAGAACATCCAAAAAAATAATCAGTGTTAATTTAAAGAGGATTTTAAAGGAGATTATAAGGTATTTGGCTGTCAACAACCTTTACTTTCTAAGTAGTGAGGGGTAATGATGATGTTAATTTTTAGACTCCTATAATGTTATTTTAACACTTCTCTTTATGAAATTTTGACGATAAAGGTGTCTAATAATATTTCTTTAGCACGATGGTATAACCAAAAAAAAAAAAAAGAGGGACTAGTACAATTCCATTACTCGCCCTACCATAGAAAGCAATTAGGCTCTTATGAGTTTGAATTTTTTTTTTTTTTTTCAAGGAAAAAAAAAAAAATCCAACTCATCCAAACACTCAAGGAAACAAACATTTACTTATGGGGATACCCTCTATATAAGATAATTAAAAAAGGAGTTATATAACTCGAATTTGCTTATGCCAATTCATAGCATTGTGGGAGGACCAGCGAGAAAGTATATAATACTCTAAGGGTATTATACAAGTGGAATTTCCCGCCCAATGCACAGTTATAATTTTTTAATTAAAAATTGTCCATTTCCCGTCTATCAAGTCAAATTAAGAATTTTCATGTACATTGGGCGGAAGTACCACGTTTAAGTACCTTACACTCTCACCGTTTGTGGTTCCAACTTCCAGGAATCACAAAGTTAGTTTACAAGGAAATCTTGGCCAACAGAACAAAAAAACAAGTTAATAACATTATGGAAGAGTTCAAATAAAAATTAGCTGCACATATTTTGACATTTAACTTGCAGTTGTACAGACAACAGAGAAGAACTGCAAAGATAATACAATACACTACTGTTTACCTCTAACTACTACCCAATTACTGCAACAAAACCAATAGTGCATTGGTTAACCACATCATTAGGAGTCAAGACTCAAAAAATGAAGCTTTGCATTCAACAATTACTTTCCATCCTGTTTTACCTACCTAATTACCTGTGCTGCCAACTAACAACTTATCATACAAGTAAATTTGGCTTTCAGTTGTGGGTCAAAATCACAGATCTATCTAAAAAACAGGTGGAAAGTACGGTTGCAGACCATCGCGAGCTCAATTGGCCTCTAGCAACAGTATCTGTCTTGATTTGATCATTTGGAGTTCGGTCCCAGAACTAGAGTTCTCAGGGATGTTCTTGTATTCTCTGCCCTAACTTATTATGCCAACAGAGTCTGAGTTAGCTGCTATAAGTGAGTCATCGGCAATATTAAGTAGTGCCAAGTTGGATGAGTTCTGATCTGGAACTATTTTTCCGGGCTGTTCTAGTTGCGAATTATCTAACTTTTCCTGCAAGATCATGCACATGTAAGTGCAGTCATTAAAAATGCACATACAGTCTGAATTAGTGCAGTCATCACGCGATCCTGGCTCATATATGGTGAGGTTTTAAGCTTGCTACGCTAATCATATATAGTCTAATCCAATTGTAATATGCCAACCTGACCCAGAACATAGTAAAACAAAAAGAATTACATAGGGTTGAAAATACCATTAATGCAGCATTTTCAAGCCTCACTTTCTCAGATTCCTCTGTTAGTTGTTTTATTTCAGATTTGAGATTCAAATTTTCCACTTTCAGGGATTCATATCTCATCATCAGTTCCTCAGTTTCAGCCTGGAGAACAAGAACAGAATAAACCAGAATGACAAACTAGTTCATACAGCTCCGTCAAAAGTCAGAACCCCTGATATTAAAATACCTGCTTCCGTAGCCTAGACCTCCTAGCAGATTCTCTGTTAGCCTGTTTCCTCCTCTCTCGTTTCAGCTGTCGCTCATCCTGGGTAAACAAGCAAAGAAGGCAAATGAAATTTGAATATAACTTCACTCGAATAACTTTTCAAAAAATAAGCAAATCAACAAGCTTCAAGAAAAATGCACTACCGAGCTAGGCCTTAAAGCTGGCAATGTCTCAACTTTTTTGGCTAATTGAACAAAAAACTTGAGGACAGCCCATGTCTGTGTTTTTCACCATTCATGTGGTTCAATAGTAATGTAGTGTCTGTTTATTTAATTATGTTTATGAGTAACGTAGTGCTCGTTTAAAGAAACAAGAAGGGTATATGGGTACAGATTACATCAAACTGTCTCAACTTATTTAAGGACAAACAGAAGTATATTAATACGAGTAGAAAATTTAAAGCATGATAACATAGCAACCACCAAACAGAAAAAATAAATAAATAAATATTGCATATCAGACCTGTACCGGAACTTCAAAAGGCAGCCCTACGGCAGCTGTGGAAGCAGCACAAGCTGCAATAGCTTCTGTCCCAAATGGATGTTCTGGATTTACTGAAACATTTTCAGGAGCTACTGTAATCCTTGAAACCCTAGTGGAATTCATGTGTGCTTCCCCTTTAGGTATGGGGCTGTCCTGTGTATGGTCTTTAACATTGTTCTCTATTACACAAAAAGTAAAGGAACAAATAAGCCAGGAAAAAATGAATAGTCTTTCTCCAAGTATACAAGACAGGAATGTATATCCTGTTCCATGATTTATGTCAGTTTTACGCCAAAAACACAATATACACTGTCAAAGCCAATATCATTAGGAGAGGGAGAGCTAGAGATTTTTATTTCAGAAGGATGGCCACTAAAGGGCTAACCCTGTCAAAGCCAGACTCCAGTCCAATGCACATGCCACAATACTCCCTTGATAATTCTATTAGGGGCTTAATCGTACCAGTTAATAACATGCTCATTGAATTACTTCTCCTCTTGCTTTGGTGTGCCTAAAATATAGAGAACATCATTACTTTTAACTTCATGTTCTGTGTCTTATACTTGTCTAAGGAAAACAACGAATAAAAAAAGGTAACATAAAGAAGAATCCTCACTCTTGTATTTACATCACTTCCATCACTAGAAGCGTCACTACCACGTTCAACACTGCAAATGATCAAAAAAACAGGAATCTTGGTTATGTCCAGAGAGAAATCCATTAAACGTAAAAACTTTACAACCAAAAAATTCTACTAACTGAAATCTATTAAATAGAGCATGACTTCAATTTTTGAACCAAGCAGCAATGGCACAGTGCAGGAAGAGAAGCAAGTTTACAAGCTCACCCAGTTTGCTCACTGGAAAGAAACAAGTGGATCAAAAAATAGCTCTAGGTTAGCAAACCTCTGCGATGTCTCATGGACTGTTCCCACAGCATCAGCCTCAGCAGTGTCTTTGCCGACTGGCACACCAAGTCCATCCAACCTTTTCAATTTCTTTTCTAACCCTTGGTCCGTACTATCTGGTAATTTAGTATGCATTTCTGTACTTACAGGAGTTGCAACCTGCGGAATGGTGAATATGTTTTAAGTTGAAGAGTAAATTTATGCTTCCAATAACTCATCCAAAACAAAAACAATTCATAAATGATTAAAATAAAAGACTACTGTAATTCTAATACCAGTTTTTTCCCTCAGGCACTAAAACATTAAGTTAACTGTGGATGTAACCTCTTGTGGTATTCAAACAGTTTACAACATCCAGAACACTGGGAATATATGAGGCAGTGTGTAAAAAATTCAAGAATAAGATGGGAAATGGTTAAAGATGAATCTAACCAGTGGAATTGAAAGAATTGTCAGGAGAGAGAGAGAGAGAGGGGAAGTGGGGTTGAGTAATCAGTTGGAACAGTTCACTAGTTTTGACAATCATATGGAACTAAGTTGTAGCAGTTAAGCTTCTTCTTCTTTATTTTTCCCTGGCAAACTAGGGGGAGGGGGGACTTGAACACGGACACACCTGCTCGAGGAGCTGGGCGCTCTACCAACTAGGCCACTAGGTAATGCCCAGTTGTAACAGTCAAGCTAATATATAATTTTTCTTGAACTAAAATAAAGGAAGTTCTTCTGAGCTATTTATTACTTGCAACCTGCCAATAGAAGTTTGCAACTAGGAAACTGAAGTTGTAAGAGCAATAACGACTTACAAGAGGAACTGCAGGATGAGCATAAACAACACCATGAGAGTAAATTGTTGGATAAGGCACTCCATAAGGTGACATCAGTTGCTGAGACATTATTGTGTCAAATAGAGAATGAGTTCATCAGATACTCCAATTGGTACATAGCTACAACTCAGGCCTACGATAGAAAAAACAAAAGGGGAAGGCAGGGGAGGCTCATGGAAACAGAGGATTATGGAATACCTGTGGCGAAGCCCACATATGCGATTGAGGAAGCTGACCTTCTGTGACTGGAGAGTTGAAATACTGTGGTGGTAAAGGGACTCCAGGCCCATAATATGCCTGAAGGTGAAGCAAATTTATTGTATTAAGAATAATTTCAAGCAATTGATAATAATACAGCTTTCTGATGTTCAAAAGGTCCAATGAACTTGATGGCACGTGCAGAAAGAAAGATGCATGTATAAAAAGAATAACCTGGATAGATGCCCAATTAGGGTAGAGATGGATGTTAGTCTGTTCCTGCCAATGGCAATGGATGGAATCAGACCCAGAAGAACAATGATGTGCTCTCTCTCTATTTCTCTTCCCCTCCATCCCCCACCCCTCCCCCATCTCTCTCTCACACACACACACAAAAACACAAACTACATGCATGCAGTAAATAGGTTGAAGTATAGATCAACTATCCCTGGCATACAACCGTCATAACTAATTTGGAACTAAAAGGCCATTACCGCACAAAAATAAATGTGTGCAGTAAATAGGTTGAAGTATAGATCATCCCTCCCCTGACATACAACCATCATAATTCATTTGGACTTAAAAGGCCATTACCAAGTGCTGGTCCCACCTACGCGTGGTGTTGGGACAGGATAATTATTCATTTGGAATTGTTATTATAAAAAAAGAAAGTCATCTGCAGTTGTTAAAAATACACAATAAATGTATTATATATACTTCACCACGTCATGAAGAGCTAACCTGTGCAGATGGAGATGCTTTCTCAGATTTTGAAGATTTATTGTCTTCACCACTTCCCATTTTCAAATTCCAAAAAAGATGAACTGCTACGAAGCGGATGCAGATCTCACAGTGCAGTACCTTACTTATTCCTTTTTCCAAAAAGAAAAAATAAAATAATCAACATCAAAGAGAATAAATATAAAATAAACATAAAACTGTAAAAGTAATAGGACACTGGGATGCATAAGACTGCAATTAAAAAGAATAACAAAAAAAAGATATGCACCAATAAAGAATGCTCAAGAGATCAAACATTATAGTCTCATTGTTTCTCTGGCAGCACACATACAGCACAGGGGTTGTGGTCACAAGCATACTTATATCACATCAGCTTCAGGCACAGGTTCTCTCTAACCGGGTAAAGCAAATTTCTTTACCAATTCATCCTAACAAACCATTTATTAACTTTCAAAGAGCCTCAAAAATCGACTTGTTCAGTTTTGGAAGTTAAGAGTACAAAAGTTCAAAGATGGTGATGCAGTACATAAGAAAATCAAGAAATAGCAAATTTAAAGGAGTTGAATCTTTAGGAATTGGTTAGACTTCATGGTAAGCCCTCTTAGGACCTCAGACCTCTTAGTTGGTCTTACTTTATAATTCTTCAGTTCAGTTTGCTGCTGGTTTTATGTAATCCTTCAAATTCAATAATACAAGTCTCAAGTTTCAACTTTTATGTTCCTATTAAAATGCAGGCATATCTATTAACCTTACATATACATGTGTGATCCTTCAAATTCAATAGGGATCATTCCAGAGAATTTTCACAACTTCTAAAGCCATTTGGAATAATGTGATGCAATGTGAAGCCTAAAGGATTCTAGAATTGACTAGTGGATTTTCTTCTACTTCTTCTAACCCCAAGGGGTTGGCCTAGTTGGAAAAGACTTGGGCCCTGGTGCCTCATGAAGCATCAAGTCTCAGGATCAATTCTTACTAGGTGCAAATAATTCCTTGAAGGTTAAGGCATTCAGTGTAGTCATCATACACCATGGGTAAGGCATTACCAAATCTGGTCTCGGGAGAGTCTTTAAAGAGGGAGGACTTGAGAAAGACCTAACCTTTGATATTTCACAAAGTGACTACTCTAAGTCTCAAACTTGAGCATCTTAATGCAGAACCAGGCATACATTATGGGAAAGGGCATAGATATGAGTACAAAGTGATTTGACTTGTAAAAGGCTTGCTCAATAGAAAGAACGAATTTCTCAAGAAAAGTTGACAATAAATTTGCTAATAAAGGGGAGAATAATCCAAATATAGGGGAGAAGTTGAAAAATGACTATAAATGGCGTACCAGAGAATAATGCATGACTCCATTGAGTTGGATAATCGTCAATAATATGCATTTCAATCAGAGTACCGGAGAAGATGGGCTCATGTAATAAATCCCAACTAGTAGCAACTAAGCCTTGGTGAATTGAGTTGAGGTGTATAATTCTCTTCCATTTCTTATCTTATATCTTTAATTACTTTAGAGATAAAAACGTACACTCGCACCATCCCCCGGCACATCAGAACCAAAAATAACTTCACTTTGTTTCAAATGGGAAAAAAAATAAGAAACATGCACTGAAATTTTTTTTTTTTTTTTTGCACCTGGCAATGGTTAGAGAGTTAGAGTTAGTAGTGACTTAGTGGGGTTACGGGGAAGGGGATTCGAACTTAGGAGGATAGGGTGGGGGCAATTAAGGCCGGGCCCTTTACCACTCGGGCAACACCGCCACACTTAATATGCACTGAATGAGGCATGCAACTGTTTGACTATGAAGTTGGTCTATCATGCCATTGAAATCTTCCAATGACATGAGATGTACCAAAGGCCATTATTAACATAACCTTTGACATTATTTCACACCAATGGCTGCTCTCAGAGTCGAAAACTCATCCTCACGCTTTCCGAGCCCCTTAGCATGCCACTAGATATTCTCTCATCAGAAACAACTTTTTGTCATTAATCTAAGTTTAGGGTTAATTGGAAGTTGAGTTTTTATTCATATAATGTACCCAAATTGTTCTAAACAATGTGAAATTACAGAGATTACAACTTCATACTCTACAATTGCATCGTATCAAACATCTCAACAGTCAAATTTCAAGTTTTCATCAAAATAAATAATAATTAAACCAAAAGATCAACAAATCAAAGGCGTAAAATTGAACATACCTCTTAAATATCCCCAATTTTCCCTCCTTTTCACCTCCAAAACGAACGCCCATAGACATACATAAATATATATGTACGTAGACAAAATGCTTTAGCCGTAACGATTTTTAGAACTTCAAAATGCGAAAACCTAACCCTAATTCGTCACTTTCAGCATTTGCCCTTTCTAGCTCTGCACTCTCTCTCACGAATCACAGGAAATGTGAGTTTTCACCTTTCACACAGAGAGAAAGAGAAGAAATGGCCACGTCAGGCGACGCGTGTTGATGTGTGGAACAGTGTTTAACACTGAGGGACACTGAGGGGTCGGAGAGTAGGTGAGTTGGCAGTGACGTGTAGTTAATACTTTATCACGTGGCTTCTTTTTAACCGTACGTTTGGTATATCATTAGCTGATCTGGTGTATCTTGGCTCTTGTCACGGGCTTACTTGGTTTTTGGTATTTCTATATACATTTTTCCTAAATGTATTTCTATATATATTAATATGGGTAAACTGCAAAAAAAAAAAAAAAAAAAAAATGTCTACATATAGAGAGATTTGTATTTATATGCACTCCGGATTTTTATAAAGTGCATATAAATCTTTGTATTTTAAAAAATTATAGCAAATTGCCCCTATTTGTCAATTTTGACCAATTTTAAGGGAATTTTTTTTTTTTTTATAAACAAATAATAAAAAATAAAGTAAATTAAAAATAGAAAAAGCAAAAATAAAAAACAAAAACAATAGAAATCGCACTGGACAATTATATGTATTTTGTAAAAATAAAAAAACAAAACAAAAAATAAATATTATTTTTTTTTTTTTTGGAATTTTTACAAAAAAATAAAAAATGCCCTTATTTTTTATGTATTTATTTTAATTTTTCTTTATTTTGTCTAAAGCACATTTTAGGTATTTCAATCTTCAAATTGAAGAATTATCTTTATTTGCTCAATTTGAAAAATATAATGAGGTTTTTTTAATAACCAGCTAAATGAGGTAGGCACTTTACTAACTAGCCCACCAGATAATGTCAAGCTATGCGACAATGTGAATTACTTGCTTGGCCTCATTTTTATTTATTTTTATTCTTTTTCCTTTTTTTACTTTTTTTTGGAGATAAATTATATTGACCTCCCTGAAGTTTGCGCAAATTATACATGGATAGACCATTCAGCGTTTCTTACTTCGTCAAAGTAATAAACGTTGAATGGCCTACCCATGTGTAATTTGTCCAAATCTCAAAGTATGTAAGTGTATTTTACCTTCTTTTTTTTTCCCTTGAGTTTATTTATTACTTTATTTTATCTCATGATTATTAGAACATAAATGTGAAAGAAATTTTCTCTTACTCAAATTTCTCTATTTGCTATCATTTCAATTTTATTTGCTCTTATATATATATATATATATATATATATATATATATATATATATATACATTTTGACTCGCGCAACAATGTGTAATTATTATCACCTCACCTCTAGTCGAGAATGACTTCCCTACACTGGTGACACCACGTTATAATGTTTCCGATTTTCGCCATTTTTCATTTTTTTAGAATTTTTTGATTTTTCGAGAATATTTTCATTTTTTCTCGTTTTGCATGCCGGCACACCATGGAGTGTGTCGAGTGTATCCGAGAGTTAGCTGAGGCATTTCATTAAGTTCAGGACTCTTTGAAATGTAAGAGTTGTCATTTCGGCTTTTTTCCGTTTTTCGAGCTAGAGGGTCCCAAGTGGGACCCGCTGCCGGGACTGTTGTGTACGGAGACTATATTTTGGGTCCATTGCATTTCCTACATAATTATTTTGTGCATATTTATATGGTGGTGTGTTATTTTATGTGGTTGAGATTTAATTGGATTAAATATATATATATATATATTTCAAAAATAAATGGTGGGATATTTTTTGATAGGACCCTCCACCTATATGATTTAGTGGCCAAAGAGGCCATTTTGGCCTCATTCTTCTCTCTCTCTCTCTCTCTCTTTCTCTCTCTCTCCCGTAAGCTCTCTCTCTCTCCCGTAAGCCCTCTCTTTCTCTATTTCCCTTCTCTGTTTCTTTTTCTTTTCTTCAAAACTTCAATCTTCAATTTCTCCCTCATATTTTGGAATTTTTGGGTGCCTTTTTCGGCAAAATGGAGACCTCGTCGAGATCTACACATTGATAGGAGCAATTCACACTTTTGGCCACCCTAGGATTTTAGAAATCTAGGGCTTGGAATCGGGGGTTTTGCATCATAAGAGGTAGGGGTTTCTAATGCGCAATTTCTTACTCCTTTGTGAATTTTCCTTCTTGAATTATTGTCTAGCATGTTAATTGTGTTGATCTTTCTTTTAAAATGATTAAATTATTGTAAACAAAGTATGTGACTATGTGTTTAGTTGAAATTACATCAAATAGCATACTTGTATGAATTAATTTTATATTCTAAATGCTTACTATGCTTGATTATTGTTGAATGTAAGCATATTGTATTTTTTGGAAATTCTTGTAAAGCATGCTAAGTGGTTTTGTAATACCCCTAATTTTAAAAGGATAGTCTCGGCATTTATTTATTATTTTTATTGTATTTTTGCGTGATTATTTGGTTTAATTATTTTTATTTATTAATTTGATTTAATTGTTTACCTATGTGACATGTATTTAAATTGAATTAAGTAATCAATCTTTTATTATTTAATTGGCATTTATTGTTTAAGTGTTTTTAATTGTTTAATTGAGTTATTTAATTAGAATTAATTGGTTAAGTGTATTTAACTATTTAATTGGATTTTTTTGAATTTAATTATGGTTTAAGTTATAATTAGCTCTGGGTTGCAATTCACGTATAGATAAGCCGTAATATGGTAATAGAGATAGGTTCATGGGCCGACTAGGCTTAGAATTAGGGCTCTGTCTCTAATTGAACAAGGATTAGGGTTTAGGATTTTTTACGCCTATATATACACGGTTATAATCTGTATCAAGGGTTGGAAAAACCCTATTCATGTACCAAAGATACAGAGAGAGAAACAGAGAGCAGTTGTGGGAAAACAGAGTGAGGCTTAAGAGGAATTGTACAGAGAGGTGCAAGGAGGTTGAGTAAGGATTAGAGACGGAGTTATAGGAAGCTTGACGGCGTTCAGAATTGCCGGAAAACTTAGAGACGACGCAGGGATTTCATAATTTAAATCACAGGCAAGTTCTTCTCTTTCTCCTTCTCTTTGGCTCGTGTTCTGTGCACCTAGATAATCTCTAGGGTTTAATCAATCAATAACTGGAAGATATATGTTTAATATATGTCATATGAATGATTTGTTTATGTTGAAAACCATTCTGTTACAGTTCATGCATGGCTCGTTATAGTTTTCTGTTTTTAAGCATATTGCTCTGTTGTAACTCTAGTCTTTGGAATTGTTTTTAATCTCTGTAAATGAACCATGGGAATGTTATTGGGATTGATATAAGATCCTTAGGTTCAGTGGTGAAGAGGAACAGAGGGTTTGGAAGAGAACTGAAATTTTCTTAAACATGTTCCAGTGTTGTTTTCCAAGCATGTTAGTTTAATGGTTTTGTTTAAACTCTGTAATTGTTTTCAAATTTATTGTAAGCAACCTTGGGAATGCTTCTAGACTCAATTAAGACTCCTAAGATTAGTTTTAGAAACCAATAGAGTGGTAGGAATTGATCAGAGATGGAGCAGACGGACTGAAACGAAGCAACGGGGACAGAAGCTCTAGGCTGAAAAAGCCTGCTCCCAAAATTTGGAGCAGGCTCCATCTTCAATTTTTGTTTTCTGTTTGTTTTTTTTTAGCTTTGTACGTACTGTTTAATACTGTTGGAGCATGGAGACTATTTGAGTGAATCTGAAACTTTACAGAATGATTAAGGAATGAATTTTGGGTGTTATTAAGACCTTAAATTGATTAAGGTTTAATTCTAAATTGTCGTGACAAACAGTGTAAAATTTAAGGCACTTCCTATGTTGTTAACAAATGGAAGATAAATTAATTGTTGAATTAAATTTCAGCAAGTTGATGGAATGTAATGTGTTTATAAAACTTGTTTTAAAATGCATTCAAATGCATGATAAGGACATTTAATTATTAATTTTGATCTATGCATACTTAGGAGGCTAGTTGCTGAATTATTAAATCGTTTCCTGCAACTATATGGTTAATGCTTGGATTTAAATTGCTGAAACATTAAACAATCTTTTGAAATTGTTTTAGTAATTTATTGGATAATAATAGGATTATTTAACCTATTCACATGCATGATGGAGTCCTTGACATATTAAATTTGGTCTATGAATGCTCTGGATGTTAGTTGTTGATTTATTAAATCATCTCCTGCAACTATATGGTTAAATTTTTGGATTTAAATTGCTGAAACTTTAAATACTTTTCTGCAATTATTTGGATAGTGGTTTTGGACTGTAGATTACTTGTTCATTATGTATACATTATAATTTACCTGGATGTGGAGGATTGTATGTACTGGTATGGGACGGTGACATACTAAGAACGGTTTAGCTCAAAACGCCTAAACCTAACCTAATGGATTAAAGGAATGGATTTATAAATATTGAATCCTAATTTTGGTTAAGACATATCAACTGCAACTAAGTTGAATGGCTTCCTGGACTAATGGACGGTAGTTAAGTCACATCAACTGAATAAGTTGAATGACTAACTAGTTGGTTTGTTGTGTGTCAGTTTATTAAAAACTACATACCCTGGATTTGGACGGACTTTATATATATGTTTATGGTACCACGAGCTGAGCTTGAGTCTCAGACTCGTTGGTTAGGGTGCGTATATGCGGTGGATGCGTAGCTGGTTATAATAGGTTGAGGTGTACCCTGTTAGGTCTAGGTACTCATACCCACCTTTGGGTGCGCATTCACATATTGCCTTCTATTCAGGTTGAGACCCCTATTATAGACTAGTGAATGTCCCTTAGTGTGGATATATTTATACGTATGGACTAGATAGATATTGTGAGGTGTCTATGGTGTATCTGCGTATCGGGTCACTGTATGGATTGCAGTTAGATTAGAACTTGCTCATGGGTCTGACCCACTCCTTTATTATTCTTTTCAGGTACAGGACGGTTCCAGCCTTAGAGCTTGATCGTGCTTGTCGAGGACAGTTTCACATTCATCTGATTACGTAGAACTTCTCTCGATGTTTTTAGCATTATCTATTTTCAGTTTTTAGTTTCAGTTGAACTTTTGGTTAGGGTCCACCAGTGGATTCCCAAGTTGTAACCTTGAAGTTTTGGAGGATTGGAGTTTCATTTTTCAGTTATACATGGAGGATTTTATTATTATTATTCCTTTCAATTTTATTCTACTTTTATTGTTTCTTTTTGTCATCTGTGTTCGCTTTAAAATACTTAAATTGTTTGATATTCCCTCTGGTTTGGGCCTGAGCCTGATCAACCCGTGTCTCGGATCTGAGGGGTATCACAAGTTTAGACTTGAATTAAATGTATGATTATGAGTATTGACATGGCATGAAATGGCATGATATATTCATGCATAAGCATTGGGAAAGGAAATGCGAAATTGGTTTTGAAAAAGAATGAAAAGTGGGCTTTGGGAAAAAGTTTACAAAGGTTTTGAGAAAACTCGAACGTTGAGGGGGTACCGAGGGTCCGTGGTGTTAATGTAACCTAGAGGGAACTAGGGAAACCCCCTAGCATGGTTGAGCTATCTGGACCCCAAATGACGCCATGGGGTTACTAAGGGTCAGGGACAGTGGCGAATCCTTCTCTCGTGTCGCCAAGGGGTCACCGAGGGATGGGTTACGTTAACGGTTTGAAAAGTGAAGAAATGGAAGAAATTTTGAAAATGGGGAGCGACATAGCACGGCATTGCATTTCATGGCACGACATTATTTTTTTTTAGCCTTGAAATTATATTGTATTCTTCCTCGATATAGCATGATCCCATTCCCTTTATTTCTATTCATTATTTGTATTCACGGGCAAGAGGTATGTCTTAAGCACCACTTACTGAGCAATTTGCTCACCCCTTTATATTAACATTTTTCAGGACACCGATGAGAAATGGCGGACGATGATCCACCACATGCTTAGATCGAATTTGAGGCCTTTGTTTTGTAGTCTTTTGTATATGGAGCCATACTCTTTTGTATAGAATCATGTCATTTTGTATAGCCTTAGTGTATTTTGGATGGTTGTGTAACTAAGGAACTTGTGACTATCACCATATTCATGGATTTTAACTTTATGTATCTAAAGCTTAATCTTTGTAAATAAGTAAGGATTTGTAACTCTATGTTTTGGATGAATTGTAATTGATGGGATGTTATATACGTTATTTTTGCATTATGTTGGGACAGGTTTGGGCTTGGATTAAGGTCACAATGGGACCAATGGGGTACCTAAGTGTGTAAATGTTTAACCTTAGGCTTTACAGGGCATTTTTTTAGTTTCTGGACTTGGGGAACCGGTACCTCATTCGGGAACCGGTTCAAGGGGTACTTGGTTCACGTTTTGAGCATTCTGCCCATGTAGAATTGGTACCAAGATTTGGGAACCGGTTCCAGACCTCCCGTGTATATTTTTGCCTTCATAGTTTTATCAGCTCTGATAACTTAATTTCGTTTGGTTATAACTTCTTTGTTCCAAACCCAAATAGGGTCATTCTTGAGTCCATTTTCAAGGATTTTGAGTTAGCTTTCCAATGAGACCAACCTCATCCTCAAATTCCATTCATGTTGAGAGTTATAGCTATTTTAATGAAACAATGTCGGAATTTCCCTTTAACCGTATAAGGGCGCTTTTAGGAAATCATATTCAATGACCGTAGAACCTCATCAAACATCATGGAACGACTAGAATGGTTATTTTAATCTTCATTTGACTAGTCTAAAGGCAAATTACCCTCTCTTATTGTAAAATGACCATTTTACCCCTAGTGTGTCATCGGGTTAGGGTAAAGACCAGGTTAGCGATTCGGACCCAGGGGTTCGGGTCGTTACACACGTCATCACTGTTATTAACTACTTATATCTTGTCATGTAAGAGCATCTCCAATGGTTGTCTATATTTTTATTTTTTTGTAAATCTAATGTGTCATAGTAAATTTGTAAAAAAAAAATAATAATAAAATTACTAATTATTTTTAACTTCAGCCATTATTTTACACCCTTTGCGTAAAAATATATCTACCAATAACAATTAACCATGTGTTATGGTCAAAACCCCACATAACTTTTACAAACCTACTTAACATATGGTTGATTTGTTAATGGAATGAGAAAGCATGTCGATGTGGCTATGTAAAAGTGTTTGCAAAATACACAACAATTTTATTCATTGGTGAGGTAGTAATATATTTTAATATACTTCTGGAGATAAAAATGGTCTTTTAACATACTACTGGAGATGCTCTGCATTGATTTTGAATTCAATAATTTTTGCAAAAAATTTCGGCATATTTTTATTTATTCCTACTACTTCTGGTCCTGGAATTTCCATGCTTAGAAAAAAAATATAAAAAAAAGACCTGGGGCGTATTAGTCTGGTACTGCATGTAGCTTTTACTATGTGTTAGTATTCAATTAGTTGATACCATTGTTGGGAAACGTGCAAGTTTAAAAAAAAAAATTGAGAGATTTTCATACATAGATCTTGATTCATTACATAGAGACAAGTTTTATGCAAAAATAAAATATGATGTATTATTCAATTAATAGAGTGAAAACTTACATTAAAGGTCTGAGTAAACCTTTAAATCTTTCATCTAAAGTGAAAGTTCTCACTTATTGTAGATCACTTAGTAAGATCATTTCTCCTTCATCTTGATGATAATTTTCTCTTTAGGAATCACCAATATGCCTCCATGAATGACATTAAAGTCAAGGCTTGTGGTAGTCTCCTTTAGAAGAGATAGCAAACCCTTAAAACTAGAGAGAGAAAATATATTCTTTTTTCTTGCTCAAAAGTCTAACCTAAAACATACATGGACTCATGTATATATAGGCAACATAAAGATAAGAAAAGGAAACAATAAATCCTTCTCAATCTCTAATTCAAATATCTCAATTCTAATAGGACTCTAATATCAACTTGGGCTATAGGTGAGAATCATTTGGACTTACTATTTTCTTGGCTACTATAAATTAATAATTGGTCTGGTCCATTAAACCATGGACCCAATTTAATTAATTTATAAATTAATTTCTACTCAACTAAAAGAAATTAATTGCACTCCAATTAAATAGTAAATAACATTTAAGTCAATATTGTACTTTGATCTCTCTATGCATAATTATTTATCAGATTATAAAGCCATCAATCCAACAACATAATTAATATAATTATTTTGTTACCTTTGATTATATCCAGCTTGATCACAATAAAATATTTATTTGACAAAAATAATAATTTACTAAATAAATATATATAGAAAATATTTTGTCTAAAACATACGAAGGCCTTTGAATTTAATTTGTGATCAACCATAATCAATACAAAATAAATACAAGTAGCACTGATGCAAATATTAGGAATATAACCCTCTAACTCTTAATTATATAACTACCCAAAGTGCCGATCTAAGGATCCCGAAGTATCCGCCGAACAAATCAAAGTAATTATTAATTAATAAAAGAGTCTATACTTCTCTCATGTTTGAGAGTCAAAAGCCATGACTGTGACGGAGAACAATTGCATACGACGGATCTCACAATATATCTCAACCTATCGTGGACTCGGTTCAAGTCTTAATTAATTAAATGTCCATCCATAATTACCGACTTCAAACCATTTATGATTACTAATTTATAACTTAGTATTAATTGTCATTGCATACATATATAAATATATCTTGTACTCAAGTGGACACAATCAATTCCATAATGAATCGAAAAAATAATACATTACATTCACCAATTGTATAATGCCTTAATAATAATATTCAAATAAGGCACCATGACTTTTACAATCAAAATAAGAATTTGCTATGCTAGGGCACGCATGTCCCAACAACCATATCATCAAAATAACATGAGGATTGAAGTATTGTTTCTTATCCAAATGGTAGGGCTGCAACTTGGGCAGGCTAACCCAGCCCAACCCTACCCCAGCCCAGAAATTTTAAAATTAGGGCTTAAAATTCACAAATCGGGGTCATGTTCGGGTTGGGTTTTGTCAAAACATAAACACATTCGGGTTAGGCTCGGGCTCAACCCAAACTCAACCCAAAACTGAAAAAAAAAAAAAAAAAAAATTCTTCTTTCTCTTTCCTTTCTCTTCTTTCTCTTTCTCTTCTTTCTCTTTCTCTTTCTCTGTCTTCTCTTTCTCTCTCTTTCTCTCTCTGCCGGCGTCCCTCGCCTTAGCCGCTTATCCGCCGTCCCTTAGCCTCTGCCGCCATCCCTCCACCGCCGTCACTTCCAAAAACTAAAACAAAACCCATACATATACAAGTTACCAGTTGCAGAAAGAGGGGGGGCAAGCTTGAGAGTTGAGAGACAGCGTCTGAAGCTTGCGAACGGCGAACCCGAACTGGAACAACGGGCGATGGAAACTGAAAGATATGGGTTTTAAATTTTTGAACAATCTGAAATGATATGTCGGTATGGGTTTTGATAGAGTTCAAAACTAAATGTTTTTAAGTTTGTTTAATTCTCAATGACAATTTTCGTTTCACATATGTTTTCTCAAGGCCTTGTCATGCATGTATTGAGCGCATGCCCATGTTTTTTTTTTATTTTTTATTTCAAGCTTTTCTTGTTTGTACAGTTTTGGCTTGAATGATCCGTCACAAGAGAAAAAAAAAAAATTTAATTAAATAAATATTATTTATTATTGTTTATTATTAATATATTAAATATTAAAAGTATATTTTTATAATTTTTGCCTAAGGCCTCAAATTATATTGAGTCGCCCCTATCTCATTATGTTGTAGTTCTTTATGGTGCCCACTTATTTCTCTGTGTTATTCTTTAGACACACAAAATGAATGAGTTTTCTTGGATGAATTAGGACTCTTATTAAATTACAACTTTCTAACTCTTTAAATTAGAACTATTTTTCACACTCGTAAAAGAATTGAGCTAATCTAATGGCAGAATCCTAATATTTAAAACAAAAAAAAAAAAAAAAACTAAAGTGCCAATTACAAAATCGATCTATTTGGACATATATATATATATATATATATATATATATATATATATATATTATAAACCTAATTATAGATATATTTTTTATTATTAGTAAAAATAAACATATTCACGTACACATTTTGCTTCTTTAGAATTTAAATCTTCAAACTTTTTATTTTGAAAGATAAAAAAGTATTAATAATTCTTATTGCATTTTTTTAACTTTTTTTTTTCCATTAAAAAGAAACACTCTCACTTTGCTCCTTTTGGGCTTAAACCTTGGAGTTTCAAAATGTACTGCTACTAGGATGCTTATTGAATGTATAATATCTAGCATTGAATTTTGCAAGGAAAAGGTTCAAGGGCTTAATACTGGGGAGATTGCGATAATCATCTGCCAAAGCTTCCCTCGAGTTTAGAAATTCTAATCACTTGGTACAATGGCAAAAACATGCATGGGTGCCGCCGTAGTCTTGCAAATCTACAAAAATTTTGATAAATGGAGATATTGAAAAATTATCCAAATTGCATGTATTGAGGTTGAATTATACCGATAGAGATTGGTGCCCTTGAATTCAATACTTGATTTCATATCATTTGATACTTACCAAAAGTCTTATTAATTAATGATAAACTCAAAATGAGCTAATATTTTCTTCATATCATGGTTTTCAACTAAATATATATATATATATATATATATATATATATATATATAATTATGTTGTAAATATGTGTGTGTGTTTTTTTTTTCTTTTTCTTTTTCCCTATTTAAAGCTCTCTCATTGCCATACATATATACATATCATGGTTTTCAACTAACATATATATATATATATATATATACTATGATATATTATTATGTTGTAAATGTGTGTGTGTGTTTTTTTTTTTCTTTTTCTTTTTCCCTATTTAAAGCTCTCTCATTGCCATACATATATGTGTGTGTGTTTTTTTTTTTCTTTTTCTTTTTCCCTATTTAAAGCTCTCTCATTGCCATACATATATACATATCATGGTTTTCAACTAACATATATATATATATATACTATGATATATTATTATGTTGTAAATGTGTGTGTGTGTTTTTTTTTTTCTTTTTCTTTTTCCCTATTTAAAGCTCTCTCATTGCCATACTATGTGGAAAAAGAAAAAGAAAAAAAAAAACACACACACACATTTACAACATAATAATATATCATAGTATATATATATATATATGTTAGTTGAAAACCATGATATGTATATATGTATGGCAATGAGAGAGCTTTAAATAGGGAAAAAGAAAAAGAAAAAAAAAAACACACACACATATATGTATGGCAATGAGAGAGCTTTAAATAGGGAAAAAGAAAAAGAAAAAAAAAACACACACACACAACTATAATAATATATCATAGTTGCATGCATATAAGAGTTTCAAAAGTGTACCAAATTAAAGAAATAGCTTCGAACATATAAGAGTTTCAAAGAGTAATGTACATAAACAACTAAAGAAAGTAGACATATACTCCCTATGTCCCAAAATATTTGGGCACTTTGGGAATTGTGAATCACAAAATTGTGAGTCACAGTTCCCAAAGTACTCGACTATTTTAGGACGGAAGTTTCAAAAGATCGAAATAGCTAGCTAGCTTCAAAGAGCGCGCGTACGTACATAAACAACAACTAATTAAACCAAGTAAAGTGGATGCATGGATGAATCCAATGCGCACTAGCTTACACGTAAAACAAGAAAAAAACAAAACCCCCATGGCGATGATCTCCACAAACACGAGCGTCCCCTCTGATATCAGAACAAACATAGTGGCGATGATCTCCGCAAACACGAACGTCCCCTCTGATATCAAAACGAACATAGTGGCTACCACCGTGACTGAGAGTCACAAGAACCATGTGTACTGTAACACCAACCACAAAGATCATACTGAAAAGTGACACAGAGTCTTTATCCTTAGAACCTTCAATATCAAGTCTGCCGAAGACACCTCACAGCAGCAAAGAAGATGCCTAAATACTGTATCAATGATCTGTGGTGGAGCCTCTCCTGACCCTCAATAGCGCGATACTTGAATTCAGTCCGTGTCTATGCTGCGTGCTCACCACGAACCCTCAATACATATTCAGTCAATCCATAGAGACAGGAACGAAAATCTAAAAGCTAGGCTGCTGAATATTATCTTATTTGAGTCCTTAGCAACATACTCCAGAGCAGCATATAAGATCTCCACGACCAAACTCAAGAACCACATAGAAAGTTGTAAGATTATTAAACAAGTTGAATTAAAAGACATGTTTGAGGCCCATTTCTAAATGGACTAGGCCTCCAATATTAACAAAACACATTTAAATAGGGGTGCAACTTGGCGGGCTAACCCAGCCCAACCTGAAAATTTTGAAATTTGGGCCTTTAAATTAACAAATTGGGCTCAAATCGAGTTGGAAATTTTCAAAGCCCAGACGCGTTCGAGTTGGGCTCGGACTCGACCCGAACCCAACCCAAAACCCAAAACTTTTTTTTCGAGCCCAACCCAAAATTTAAAAAACCTTCCACTTTTTTTTTTTTTTTTTTTGGGTCTATATGCATCTAAAATCATTTACGGTAAACCCTAGAGTCTTCTTTTTCTTTTTCACAAATAAAATTAGAGTTTAGGGAGATGAAAAAGAAGAGAGCCCAACTAGATGAATCATATTACACACCATTGTTTCAAAATTTTAGGAATTGAAAAATCGTGTGTAAAGTAACCAAAGATTCTTGTAACTAAAAGAATTAGACACTATGCTCAATAGTATGTCTTCAACTCTAAATTTCCTTCAATTCTAAGTGTCTTGACTTAATTTGAGTGCATCAACATATTATCAACATCATTAGTCGTCATCACTAGAGTCAACGCTGACATCAACATCCTCATAACGTTAACGTTAATATAAACATCCTCATCTAGAATCACATAATCATCTTGCATAGATATACATTTGATTAAGATAAACTGAAAAGAGACTTCCCATCATAATTGGTCATTTTAAAACCAACATTACTGCTACAACGATAAGGGGATTTATATAATTCAATTAGCTAAGCAAAAAAAACATACTTATTTTTGTCAACTCCACCCATTCCCAATCAACTCTCTTCTTTCAGAAAAGAGACCTATATTAATGTATGTAGAAACAAAAACAAAAAATTAGTATGTAAAACACGAATAAATAAACGTAACCAATAGCTAAAAATGACAATTAAAATTTTAGAAAAAGTAAGAGTTTCTTACCGGATGACTGAGAAGGCATGTTTCTTGAATCTTGTTCTTGTTAAATGTTAAGCCTGATGCTAACCCTAAATATAAAAAAACACTCAAGTTGTGAGGAAGAGATTTTACAATCTCACTCATAACAATTAAAACACCACCATCTAAGTACTATCTGTATCTGTATCATTTATCTACCCAACTCAACTATGCTTTCAATCAAAATGTTGGACGCTGATAAGTGCTTAATGTATTCAATGCAAGTTATTGGAAACCAAGAGGTTCGTAGAGCTCTCCTTGATTTAGGTGCAAGTATCAATCTCATTCCATACTCTGTTTACTTGCAGTTAGGATTAGGGAACTTGAAGCCAACATCGGTAGTAATCCAACTAGCCGATAGATCAATTAAGAAACCAAGGGGAATTGTTGAGGATATTCTAATTAAGGTTGATAAATTTTATTTCCCGGTTGATTTTGTGGTACTAGATACTGAGCCAGTCCCTAATCTCACCAATCACATTCCAGTCATCCTAGGAAGGCCATTCCTTGCCACTGCCAATGGCACCATTAATTGTAGATCCGGCATTATGGACATCTCTTTTGGCAACACGATGGTTAAGCTTAATGTATTCAATGCAAGTCAACATCTCATAGATGAAGACGAGTGTTTCCTAGTAGATGCCTTGGATGAAACCATAGAGGAGACTCTTCCCTCTATTTTATCTAAGGACCCTCTTGAGGCGTGCCTTTGCGAAATGTTTGAAAGTTGTGGTTTTGACACAGAATGATCCATAAGTGAGGTGAATGATTTAATGGACTCTGTGGCCACTTTGGATTACCCACCTTGGAAAAGCAAGAAAGAACCTTTTCCTTTACTCTCTAGTACTCCACCAATTCCATCTCTCATTTCTCCTCCTATTCTTGAGCTTAAGCCCCTTCCATCAAATCTAAAATACGCCTTCTTAGGCCCAAAAGAGACTCTTCCGGTCATCATTGCTTCCAATCTTGAAAATGACCAAGAGAATGATCTTTTGGAAGTGCTTAAAGCTAACAAAGAAGCCATTGGATGGAGTGTGGCTGACTTAAAAGGCATTGACACTTCTATTTGTATGCATCGCATACATATGGAAGAGGATGAAAAGCCATTTAGGGATGCTCAAAAGAGATTGAACCCAAATATGAAGGAAGTTGTCATGAAGGAGGTTGTGAAACTTCTAAATGCGGGAATCATTTATCCTATCTCTGATCCCAAGTGGGTTAGTCCAACTTAAGTGGTTCCCAAAAAGTCGGGAATCACAGTTGTTGAAAATGCTAAGGGTGATCTCATCTTGAAACGCACCGCCACTTCATGGCGTGTTTGCATAGATTACCGAAAGCTGAATTCTGCCACTAAGAAGGACCATTTTCCATTGCCTTTCATTGACCAAATCTTGGAAAGACTGGCTGGGCAACAATACTATTGCTTCCTAGATGGTTATTCGGGGTACAATCAAGTGGCCCTAGATCCATTAGATCAAGAAAAGACCACATTCACATGTCCTTTCGGTACATTTGCTTATCGACGGATGCCTTTTGGATTGTACAATACTCCTGCCACTTTCCAAAAGTGTATGATGTCAATTTTTTCAAATATGGTGGAGAAGTATTTAGAAGTCTTCATGGATGACTTCTCAGTTTTTGGGTCCTCATTTGATTCGTGTCTCCAAAATCTCAAAAAAGTGCTTCAAAGATGTCGTAAGACTAATTTTGTGTTAAATTGGGAAAAAAGCCATTTCATGGTTCAAGAAGGAATTGTGCTTGGACGTGTTATCTCTAAAAGAGGAATAGAAATAGATAGAGCGAAAGTTGAGCTAATTTCTGAAATGTCTCCACCTACTACGGTGAGAGAAATCCGCTCCTTTCTAGGACATGCCAGTTTTTATCGCCGGTTCATCAAAGACTTTAGCAAAATTGCTAGACCCTTGTGCAACCTTCTTGCCAAGGAGACTCCATTTGTCTTTGATGAAGCATGCCTAAATGTTTTTTATCAACTTCGCACTTTTTTATCATCCGCTCCCATCATGCAACCTCCAAATTGGTCATTACCATTTGAGATTATGTGTGATGCTTCCGACTTCGTAATTGGTGCTGTTTTGAGGCAAAGGGTAGGTAAACTACCATATGCTATATACTATGCGAGTAAGACTTTCTCAGGTGCCCAATTGAACTATTCTACCATCGAGAAAGAATTACTTGCCGTAATATATGCCCTTGATAAATTTCGGTCATATCTCTTAGGATCCAAGGTTATTATGTTTTCCGATCATGCCGCTCTTAGGCATCTTTTAATGAAAAAGGAAACCAAACCTCGCTTGATAAGATGGATCCTACTTCTTCAAGAATTTGACTTTGAAATCAATGATAAAAAGGGCTCCGACAATGTCGTTGCCGATCATCTGTCTAGATTAATGGTTGAATCTTCTCCAAATCTTGAAATTCATGAATCATTTCTGGATGAACAATTCTTTCAAATCTCAAATGGGATGTTACCTTGGTTCGCCGACATTGTTAATTGTCTTGTAACCGGCAAACTTCCCATTACTTAGTCAAAACAAGAAAAGGACCGATTCTTTGCTACCATCCGGAAATACTATTGGGAAGATCCCATTCTGTTTCGTTATTGCCCGGATCAAATCATAAGAAGATTTGTGCCGGAAAGTGAAGTTCCGAGCGTCCTTGTGTTTTGTCACACACTTGCTTGTGGTGGGCATTTCAGTGAAAAAAAGACCGCTTTAAAGGTTCTTCAGAGTGGGCTCTTCTGGCCCACTATCACCGAGATGCCTATAACTTTTGCAAGGTGTGTGTTCGGTGCCAAAAGTTGGGATCAATGTCAAAGAGAGATATGATGCCCTTAACTTCAGTCTTCGTTGTTGAAATCTTCGATATATAGGGCATAGACTTTATGGGACCATTCCCAATGTCTTATGGCTTTCAATACATCCTCGTTGCCGTTGATTATGTTTCAAAATGGGTTGAGGCTTGTGTTACCAAAATGAATGACCACTCCGTAGTAATTGCATTCGTTAAATCAAATATCTTTGCTCGTTTTGGTATGCCAAGGGCTATGATAAGTGATGGAGGAAAACATTTCTGTAATCAATTCTTGAAACAACTTTTCTTGAAATACTCCGTCACATATAAAATAGCCACTCCCTACCATCCCCAAACAAGTGGGCAAGTCGAGGTGTCAAATAGGGAAATCAAGCATATTCTTGAGAAAACTGTCAATCCGACCCGAAAAGATTGGTCAAGAAAATTGAACGATACTTTGTGGGCTTACCGGACAGCTTACAAGACTCCAATAGGCATGTCTCCATATAGACTTGTTTACGGGAAGCCTTGTCATCTTCCGGTTGAGCTAGAATACAAAGCACTTTGGGCAATAAAAAGGCTCAACTTGGATCTTGATAAGGCTAGGACCGTTTACTCCAACTCAATGAGCTAGAGGAATTGAGAAATGATGCCTATGATAGTTCAAAATTTTACAAGGCAAGGACAAAAGAATTTCATGATAAACATATTGTGAAAAAGTCCTTTGAAGCCGGTCAAAAGGCTTGGTTATTCAACTCTAGACTCAATTTTTTTCCTGGAAAGTTTCGAACCATATGGGAAGGCCCTTATCAAATTATCTCCGTCTCACCTCATGGGGCGGTTGAACTTAAAAATCTAAAAGATGAAGGGACCTTCAAAGTTAATGGTCAAAGGCTTAAACCATAAATTGATGGACAAACTTTTTAAAGAAATGTGGAATCTGCCCTCTTGGTAGATCCCATTTACTTTGAAGATTGAGAACATCTCACGTATTTCTAGCGACGTTAAACACTAGTTGTATCGAGTTTCTCTTTCGTTGCATTTTAATTTCCATTTTATTATTATTTTATTCTTATTTTTCCTTTTGTACATTTATGCATTTTTAAATTAAAAAAAAAAAAAAAATTTGTAAATGAGTAATGTAGGTTGGTGTTTGATTTTATTTCTATTTTATTATTATTATTATTATTATTATATATATATTTCATGTTAGTTTTGATTTATTCAAAAATATAAAAAATAAAAAAATAAAAAAATTTAAAAAAAGTATTAGTTAGTATAGGTTGATAAGTGATTTTATTTTAATTTTATTTATTATTATTTTTATTTTTATTTTTTTATCTATTTTTTATTTTAGTGTATATATTCTTTTTAGTTTTGTTTTGTTTTTACTTTTTTTGAAAAAAAAATTAAAAAAAAAAATATATCGATTCCCAAAATGGGTAGGAGATCGATCCCATTTACTTGACAGAGAGCAAAAAAAAAAAAAAAAATAAGCCAAGTGGATTGATCCCCTATCCAAAGGGATCCATCCCATTTTACTTATATTTCTCCGGATATTTTTTTGCCTAAAATTGTCAATCCCCCGTCAAAGCAGATCGCCCCTTAGGCCTTGAAACCATGAATACATTCCTCTTATCTTCTCTGTTCCTTGAAATTCAACTTCTTCCCCCAAAAATCTCTAAACCCAATTTCATTGTCCAACCCTCACGGTTCGCTCTTCTCTTTCGCGGTGTGGCAGGCCTTCAATTCTGGCGGCTTTGTTTTCCTTTGTAAAACGCTGTTGGGTGTGATTACAAGGGTGGGGTTGCCGTTCCTGAAAAACAGCAGCGCCGACGTTTAAGTTCTTCTTCGGTCGCAGCTGGGTTCTTCCGGCGAGCTTCCCAGCGATTCGCGGCTGTTCGCGAATCGGCTGTTCTTTCAGCGATTTTGATTTGGCCGGCGGTTTGAGTTTGTGAATCGCCGTTTTCCTTTCGGCTATTTTTATTTGGTTTTCTCTAGCGATCGCGGCTGTTCGTCTTTCTGGCGTCGCGGCTGTTCGCTGTTCTTTCCGGCGATTTAAATTACGGCTGCTTTTTCCAACGGCAATCAAGGCTGGTTCTTCTCCGGCCGCGATTTCCGACGATTTGGGTTCTTCTCTTCTTGATTTCCGACACCGGCTGGATTCTTTCCAGCGATTTTGGCTGGATTTCGACTGGTTCTGCTTCAGATCTCGGTTGGGTCGCGATGGGTCGCTGTTCTTCGCTGATTTTTCTGGGTTGCGTTTCCTACCGGCGAATTTCTGAATTGCCGTTTTCTTCCGGTGAGCTTGTGAATCGCCGGGTTCTTCTCTGATCGCCATCGCGACTGCTCTCTCTCCAACGAACGCGGCTGGGCTCTTCTCGCGGCTGTTTGTAGTTCTTCTCCGGCGTCGCGGCTTGGTTGCTGGGTCTCGCCGACGATTCTTGGACTGGGTTTACCCAGCGTTGCCGGTTGTCTTCTCCGGCGAGCTTGTGATGTTTAAAAAAAAAAAAAAAAAGAAAGAAAAAAAAAGGAAGGAAAAAATTAAATAAATAAAAATAAATAAATAAAAAAAGAAAAAAGAAAAGGAAAAAATTAAATAAAAGAAAATTAAAATAAATAAATATAAAAATAATAATAAACAAATAATAATATAAAATTTTGAATTGATTTATTTTAAATATTAAAAAAAAAAAAAATCAGTAGCATTCGGTCTCTAAACTTAGCTCATTTTATTTATTTATTTTATAGGTTGTCTATATATATTCTTTTTCTTTTTTTAAAAAAAAAAAACTTAATTTTCTTTCCATTTATTATTATGTGTGTGTATATATATATATATTATTTTAGTATATATTTTTCTTTCTAGTTTAGCATATTTTTCTGTGTTAAAAAAAAAAAAAAAAAAAAAAAAAAAAAAACATCTGGGAGATCAATCCGTTCTTGAAATAAATAAATAAATAAAAATATCAAAAATATGTGTTTCCAGTATGCCCTTCTGATTGGTTAGGAATGTTTTCAAATTTTATCAAGGGTTTCATCTTATATCTCTTTGCAATGTATTATATATTATTTTGAATTGTATGAATTGCTTATCCCATGTGATATTTGATGTGAGTTTGCTAGTATGGTTATACAGATAGGTTTTTGCATCCAAGTTTGGGGGAGACATCTTTCCTACTGGATCATTGCCGGATTTCATAATCTTTACCATCACGGTATACTCTTTCCATTATTTTTCATTGTTCTCGTTGCACATTGAGGACAATGTACAATTTAAGTTTGGGGATAAGGTCATCATGATTCATTCTATTTAAGTTAAGCTTTAAATGCACGATGAGATTTGAGATGTGTTTGGCAATGATTTCGAACTTTTGAAGTATATTTCCTTTGAAAAGCAAGTTGTTAGGGTCTAATACTTCTTGTATGCTCTAGGATGCTATTTAGGAGTAAATTTTTAATTTTTGATATCATGTTTGCTCTTGTGGTACACATCATTTTATTGGTTGAAAATGCTTTGAGAGTTGTGTGATACCCCTCGATTCTAGAACCACGGGTGATCAAGTCCGGGCACAGATCCGAAGGATACCAGACAATCAATATATAAACAAGCAGGAATAAAACTGAATTAAGAATAAAATAATGATATGCTGAAAAGAATTCTAATTGTAAAACCTCCAAAAATAAAAGTTTTAATATAAATTAAACTTTCCAATCCGTACAACTCGGGAATCCAACTAGTGGACCCCTAATAATCTCAACTGATAAAACTTTACAGAATAAAATCCAAAACTAAAACCAGAAAGAAAAATCCTATTTAGTCGGAAGAGTGAGTGACTATATCTGCATCACCACGATCAAACCCTAAGCCTGGTACTCGCGAACGCCTGAAAAATAAAGGTGGGTCAGGCCCACATGCAAGTTCCATCCTACTACAATCCGTACATAAACCCGATACGCAGATACATCCTAGATAGCTCGGTAATATCTACAATAGTCCATAGATATATAAATACACACTATAGGATGCTCACTAGCTTATAACATAGTTCAGCCTGGGTAGAAGGTGACATATAAAACACGCTTTTCAGCGGCCAAGTACCTAGACCTACCAGGGAACATTAGCTATATCTAGCTACTCAACCTTTGCAATATACGCACCCTAACTGTGATCAGGAGACTCAAGCTCGTATCACGGTACCATAAATATATATATAAATTCTTTCCTAATGCAGAAAAATAAAACAAACATCCGTTATATCGTTCAACTGTTTTAGTTGACTGGACATGCATCCATGTAGGATTTAACTATTTTAGTTAATACATTCCGTATGTATGAAAGGGGTAGGACTTAGCTTTTTGATCTAATCCATCCCTAATATGTCACCGTCCCATACCGGTACATATAATGCATATAATCCACACATGATGCACACTCAAAATGAACATCAAGTATATCCAGAACCAACATAATAGAAATCAGATATTGATAAGATCCTATCATGCATCCAGTATATGTTTATAATCATAGATCCTCCTTTTAAATTGTTAAAATAAGAATAAACAATTTAAACCATCCATTTCCATGTAATTGACAGAATCAAAATTAAGATAGTTCAGCAATTATCCTCCATAACATAATATAATGAATATCAGAATTTTAAACTGCACATTATACTAGAATTCCAAATTAACACATCCATACTAGTTCGTTTTAAATGTTAAAATAATGACTAGCATTCACATCCTCCCAAATCCTTTACCGCATGCAAATCTATAATTAAATCTCATGGCATCTATGTAATTCCCCATTATAAATTCTGTGTCGGATATAATGACACTCTAAAGTTTAAGTACATCATATGAAACTTCAAAAGTATTTTATACCAGTTTCATTTAATTTGCTAACACGAAACTAGCAACTAACCTTCCACTACTCCCGACAATATACAACTTATTAGATACGAGTACATGACGTCATAACCAACATTCCTGGAACTGAACTATGCTAAATATATCATTGATATAAATTCTAATAATAATTATAATGTCAGTCCAAATTAAGTTGTCAAAACAACTTAGCAAAACAAGCATTCCTCCTTCCTTGACAGTAGGCCTATTATAAGCTTATGTTTTATGACATGCATTTAGGTTTAGCACCTTAGCATAAACCAACTATTTGAAGGCTTTAACAAGTTAATTTTAATCATTTAAAACCCCCCATCACTTTCCAGTAATTACCTTTAAGCCTCTGAACTTCAGAAAAATTACAGAAAACACCCGTAGGGGTTTCTTTTCCATGGGAGCCGGCTCCCCTTTATTGGAGCCGGCTCCTAGGCTTCTAGAGCCGGCTCTCCCTCATGGAGAGCCAGCTCTCTCTTCATGGGAGCCGGCTCCCACCATTTAGGAGCCGGCTCTCACCCCTGAGAGCCCCTCTCTGCTTCACTGCTTCGTCTTTGCTTCCGACAGAAGTTCCAACTGTTTGTCCTAAGTTTCTTAAGGATTTTAAGAGTTCAATTTAAGCCCTAATACTCCTAGAAACTCCTTTGATTTCCCTAAGAATAGTTTGGCAAAAATCTAATTTGAAGACAAAAACAGTTTATGCAAACAACCAATTCAATTCTTCTTCGCTTCCGGCAAAGTCCAGTGTCATATCCCAAATTTTTGTAGCATTCTTTGGATTCTATTTAAGTTCTTATAGTCCTAGAACCTCTCATACTCCAGTGTAAATCAAACGACAGAAATTAAACTCACAACAGAATAGTTTAAGCAACAACGGGTTTAAACTTTAAAAACATAGAACAGATTTCAGAAATCATCTAGCAATGCATAAAATCCGTTTTTAATAGTTTAATTAAGTTCCTGGAGTCTATATAAGATGCACAGAACACAAGTTTATGGGGAAAGAGATAGTCTGAAACTTGCCTATAAGATTTTGAATTAAAACCTCTACGCCGTCTCTACGTTTCAGAATTCCCCAGATTGTTTTCCTCCTTTGATAAACCTTATATTCCTCTGTTGCTTCTTGACTTACCCATGAGCAACTCCTCTGCTCGTCCTCTATCCTTCCTCCATTAGCCTCACAGATTCTCTCAAGAACCCTCTCTGTTTTCCTCTCAAAATACTATTCCGTGAATAGGGTTTTGTTTTTGTTTCTCCAACCCTAGCAGACCATACAATTTTATATATATATAGGTTATTATTTAACCTATGTTTAATTCAATTAAATTTACAAGTCGGCTACACCATGAATAAATGAAACCCTAACTTAAATTAAAATAACCCTAAAATATAAACCATATAAGCCATAAACAAGACACGTCAGTTAAAACCAATTAAATTAAAATAAATAAATAATTAATTTAAAACACCAATTCAATTAAACAATTAATTTAAAATCAATAAATAATTAAAATAAATCAATTAATCTAAAACAAATAATTCACACTTAATCAATTAAACAAACCAATTCATTATATAACAATTAAATTAAATACACACAAATAATAATAAATCAACTAATTTAACCAAATAACAAATAAGTCCAATATTTTAAATAAAAATGAAAAACAAACCAAAATATTCCCATTTTATCCTTTTAAAAACTAAGGGTATTACAAGTTGATTCTAAAATTCTACACTTGCACTTGCGCACACTAGCATTCAATTTGTGGGGTACATGCTTAGTTGATTATTGTCTTGCTTTATCCCAATTGAGCTAGTATGCTTTAAAAGCTTTCATTCTTGATAAAATGACCTTGTAAAGAAAAGAAATAAAAGCACTCACCAAAGGTGAGGAATAAAAAATAAAAAATAAAATAAAATAAAATAAAATAAAACTGCATTCTTTCAACATGTCAACTGATTAAAAAGGAAGAAAAGGAAAGAATGTAAGATGTATGATTAGTTTGAGTTCGTAGCCTAGCCATTCCGAGTCATTACGCCCTTAGGAGTGTCTTTACACTTAATGCCCTAAGACCATCTGGTTTGGGAGTCATTGGCTTAACGCTTGTTACTTGGGGTGATTAGAGAGCTTAAGGAACTTAGACATTGCACATGGTCATACATAAATAAAAAAATAAATAAATAAATAAATGAAAAAATAAAAAAAAATAAAAAAAAAAAGAATGTATGATTGAATAATAAGGTTCATTCAATGTCTTGATGTCTGGTACTATATCTGTATGCTAGTTTGAGGGTAAGGCTATGCCATTACTTTGATTTGCTAGGATAGCAACACATTTTGATGCCGGTTCACTAAAAAAGGATGATATAATTGATTCAATTTGCATGATTAATTGATTGATGTGTGGAGGACCATTTTTGCTTACATGATGTTGAAATGTTGATAATAGCTTAGAAATGGCAGAAATTTGCATACTTGAGGTAGTCTACTTTTAACACTTGTTTAATATGTGTCGTTGCTTCTCAAGTAAGAAAGAGTTGTTGATGTTTATGGGTACCATTTCTGGAAACCCTCACGAGACTTCACTCGTCCACTAGGGGTAACCTAGAGGTTTAAAAGGCTTGTTGCATATTCTAAATGCAACCGTGATCCCTACGAAAGTGGTGTTATCTTTATTTGTTTTATTAGTTCATTGTTGTATATATGTTTGTTTCATTTCCATGTTGTAGTTCATTGCTAGGGACTAGCAATATCTAAGTTTGGGGGCGTGATAAGTGCTTAAATGTTACACATTTCAGCACCTAAGCTAGGGTATTTCAGTCTTTGCATCTATCTTAATTTCATATTTTAGTCCTAATTTATGTTTATGTGTATTTCAGGGCAATAAAGTTAAAATGAGCTAAGAATGGTCCATTAAAGCCTCTTTGGAGTCAAGCAAAGACATTCAGAAAAAGTTTAAAAAAATGGCAAAAAAAGGTCGTAGCCCATTGCTCGTATAGTGTGTTTATTATTCAAAAATGGTCAATCTCGGGTCTTTAATGATGTTCTCAAAGATGAAGAAGTAAACCAACGAGCCTGGAGCCAAAATGGAGCTAAATAAGGCTTAAAGAAAATTTCCAACTTTTGGGCGATCGATCCCTAGGGTGGGGGATCAATCCCCCAGGACTTGGCAACATTATAGGATTTTCTTATTGTTTGGGCTTATTTTGTGAACTATTGGGCTTTAATAGGGTTATTACTTATGGCCCAGTGAGCCCTTAGTTTAGGGTTAGTTTTTATTTTATTTAGGAGAGAGTTTTATTATTTTTTTTAGAAAAAAAGTTTTATTAAGTTTTAATATTCTGTATTGTATATTTTTTTTCTCTCTGGAAAAACACGGGAAAGAGGAGAAAAAGCAAGAACAGTCTAGGGTTTTGAGAAAAAGCTCAGAGATGATGAATCCAAGGATGGAGATTATTCTGTCTTCAACTACATCAACCATGAATGGCTAATTCTCCTATTTATGGTTGGATAAACCCTAAGCATGTAACCTATTCTCTCTCTCTTTTCATACTTTTTGGGAATTTATTTATGTAATTGATGTATAGGCTTGAATAACATGATTTAATTCTTTCAATTGTTTATTCGTATTAATCTCATGTTGTCTTATGTGTTATTGATGAATAAACAAGCTAAACACTTGAATTCCTTGTAAATTGATTCTTGTGATGTCTATGCATGTGGTTAATTAGTTGTAATCGTGTTCAAATTGATGGAAAATTACTTTTATTTGATGGATGGCAATACATGTTTAGGTTAATTTATTGTCTAATTAGTTTTAAATTCATATTTAATTAGTTTAATTTAAGATTAATTAATTTAATTGCAATTCAATTATTAGATAAGTAGACCATCCATACTTATGTTTGAATCCTATACTTTTTGTCACAATTGCATTATCTTCTAGATTAATGTAAGCTAGAATTGTAACTTAAATTGATGGACCATTCTTTGGATTGGTGAATTGCACTACACTTAGTTTATTTGTCATTAGGTATGCAATTCAAGCTTGAAATTGATACTTCATACTTTTCTTTGCAAGTATTAGCTACATTAGAATTACATTTAATTATTTCCCCAATTAGTTGAAAGTGAGTGAGTTAAGGAATGTGCTTAGTGGTGAATCCTACACCCTAAGTCTCTTTCCAATCTTTTATACTCTACTCTTTATTTGCATTATTAAGTTTAAAATTAGTTTAATCACAAAACCAAACCTTTTTAGTAATCACATAAGCACTAAAGTATAATTCAATTCTGAAAAACCTATAATTGTTTAGATCTCTTGGGACGATCCCTGCTCACTTCATACTCCATAGTATAAGTGTTTAGTAGTTTTATAAATTTTAAAATATGGTGCCCACTTGACATTATTTCTAAACCTAAAGTGTTGTGCATTATTTTGTGCACACGCATGGTCGCACCAGACGCCTATCTGTAAAAGAGGTGTGATTACGGATAGGTGTGATTAGCACATATTATACTCAGCTCTTATATTAAATTAATCCAATTACAAAGTACAATGCATCAGTTTAGGAATAATCTTCAAAATTAACAAATCAATATCATGATATTCTGCATTCTAATAACAAAAGAAAATCAAAAACCAAAAGTTGAAAATAAAAATATGGCAGAAAGATTGAATATATCCATGTGAAACAAAACATCCAGGATTTCTCAATGTTGTGGGCTAAATCAAAATATATCAACCAAAATCAACTGTTATTTAATTCAATTTTAGTTAACTAACAATGTTTCTTTAGACAATTGACTAATTAAGCATAGAAAATCCTATTTGGGTAATTAATAAAAAAAAAAAAATTAGCAATTTATTTTTGAACAATTCACCACTCAGTACCCTACCTCTTCTTTTGACCAATTTACTAATCCTATTTGAGAATCTACTAGTGGAAGCAGAGTGTGAGGTAGTTCATGGCAAGCCCCTTCCAACACTATGGAATTCACTCAAAAGCATGTTTTTTGTAAGTATTTTAATTTTCAAGAAGTAACTTTAGAGCTTTACTCTATATTAAGTACTTTTGCTTGTCAAAGTTCTTGTTATGAGATTTTTTTTTTTTTTTTTTTTTTTTTTTTTTTTTTTTTTTTTGTTCTGAAAAGATTTCCATCTTCCAAAAAGCTTGGCATGTTGATAAAAATTGTTTCAGATTCAATCTCTGCAGATTTCTAATCCAATTCAGATTCTTTGTTTTTCTTTTTTCATGCCCAGATTCACATTTTCTTGTAATCATGATTGACAACAACAACAAAATAATAATAATAATAAACAGAAATAGAAGTTATACAAATAAAAAAATATATTTGTTTTGTTGAAATAAAATGTAGATTACGGTGATTACCTCAAAATGCAATGCAAATTTTGTTACTTTATATTGTAATATATATATATATATATATATATATATATATATATATATATATATTTAAAAAGATCATAAAAAATTTCACCAAATAGGATTTAGTTTGCAAAACAAGAATTACAGACCTTGATTAGTTGATTTAGAAAGAAAAAAAATTAAAACAAAACCCATACATACAAATTAGCAATTGCAGAGAGGGAGAGGGGGGCAAGCTTGAGAGTTGAGAGATAGCAACTGAAGCTTGCAAACGACGAACCCGAACTGGAACAGAGCGATGGAAACTGAAAGATATGGGTTTTAAATTTTTAAACAATCTGAAATGATATGCCGATATGGGTTTTGATATAGGTAATAGGTTTTGAACTTTTGATTCTTGCAGACAGAAAGATAAACTGAAATATATCGGTTTTGAAGTTCTGATTCTTGTTGATTTTGTAGTTTGCAGTGGCAGAGAGAGAGAGGGGGGGGGGGGGGGGCGGGGCAATTTCAAAGTTGAGAAGGAGAATAGAGATGGAGGCCATTGGGGAGGCTGAAGTGTTTTGCCCTAAAAATATATATATTTTTAATAATAATATAATCAAATATATATAATATATATAAATTATTGAAAAAAAAATTTAATATTAAAAAAAAAAAACTCAACCCGTCAACCCGACCCAACCGACCCGAAAATATTTGATCCGCGTTATGACCACAACCCACGTTGGGTATAGTTTGGGTTGACCTAACCCAACCCGATTCAAATTGAGGTTGGGTTAGGGTTAGGCTGGGTTGGGCCCGCCCAACTTGCAACCCTACCAAATGATAAGTATCTTTTCGATCCGGATAGAGCTTCAGAGTTTGAATCCCACTAAGAACTAAGAAGGCATTGCGAGTATTTGTGGTAATTCTAGTGTGGTGGTGTTACAAAGGAAAATAATATAATTATAGACTATTATTTTACTGACAATACTTAGCTACTCACTAGTGAGTAGCTTCAACCGACTCACCTTTGATGTATCCAATAACATTATAACACGTACTCTTTAATAACAAAATTAGCAAAATAATAAATAAATAAATAAAAAGTTTGATCAACCCGTTTTAATTGGGTAACTCTTTTCTCTCCTCTTTGATCGATTAGGTAACTCTTTGATCGATTAGGTAACTCTTTTCTCTCTCAACTTCAAAAAAAAAAAAATACTCTTCTCTCTCTCCACGATTCTTCTTCTTCTTCATCCTTTCTCTTTTATTTCTCTTTTTCATCCCTTCCAAAACCCACGCCCTCCTCTCTCGCCACTCTTCTTCTTCTTCTTCTTCTTCTCCTCTTGTATGGGATATCATCAATCAATGAGCAAACATGTCTGATTCGTGTTTGGGTTATTTTTCTTTTTCCTCTCGTGCTCCATTGAACATTATCACTCAACAGGCAAGTAAGAATTGTGGGTTCAACTAGATCTTGTAATGGAGGTATGATTTAATTCTTTGTTTTGCACATCTAGGGTTTATTTTTTAGAAAGGGGCTTTCAATCATCATTCAATAAATATTCCTAAATTTTTCACTTTTTTTTTTTTTTTTTTTTTTTTGGTTTTAATTTCTGTTCTTTTTTTTTTTGGGGGGGGGGGGGGGGGGGGGTTTTAATTTCTGGTCTTAATGCCCAGGTTGAGTTTTATAAGGCACACCCTTGTGCCTTTCTGTACTGTAATGTTCTACTTTACCTCAGGAAAAAAAAAGAAAAAGAATTTTCTCTATTCTATTTTGCTTTATAAGGCATGCCCTTGTGGCTTTTTGTACTATAATGTTCATATCAATTTCTACTTTTGTTTTTTTTTCCCTGTATTTTAACATCATCACTCAACAGGTAAGCAAGAATTGTGGGTTCAACTAGGTCTTGTAGTGAAGGTATGATTTAATTCTTTGCTTTGCGCATTTAGGATTTTAATATTTAGAAAGAGGCTTTCAATCATCATTCAATAAATATTCTCAAAATTTTCACTTTTTTCCTTTATTATTATTATTATTATTTTTGGTTTTTAATTTCTGTTCTTGATGGCTCAGGTTGAGTTTTATAATAGAGGGAAGATTAGGTGTGATATCAAATGGAATCAAGTCTGCAACGATACCATGTAAGAAGGGCTAAGGACTTAAGTCCAAGCAAGAGCGAAGGTGAGGGCGGTGCCCAAAGCAAAGCGGAGTTGCCTCTAGACTCCGATTCACATAATTGCTCATTCATTCTATGATTTTTCCAATCCACCAACAGAGGAAATGCATGTTCCCAACAACAGATTTCGAGCGCCTGCCTCCCTTTATGGGCCAGACCTGCCACTTGAAGTTTCTCAATCCCCTATCATACTTTCATTCGGCCTGAGTGGCTACAGAGTGAATAAACTGCTTAATAACAACAAAAGGAACATCGACGGGGAGAGTCGATCAAGAAAATTTAGAATGACTGATTCATTCTTTTTGGAGTATACCCATAAAAAAATACAAGTCATCAAAACCACAACTTCACTAAATAAGCAAAACCCACCACAAGTTACACCCAAAAATCCAAACAGTATTAAAAATAGAGCAAAAACCACCATTCTCTCAAAAGCATATCTTAATAAAAATAATTCAGTTTTGTGATAACCAAAAGTAAATACTAACGACCCATTAAAAAGAATAAAAAAAAAAAATCAAGTCAAACTTTTATACTTTCATCCAACTACCAGGGCCTAAAAATATCTCCGACCATATCAAAAGGATGCTTAATCTCGACGCCTTTTGCCTTCTGCACTTTGTGTGGGGTGGGTAGAATGTGCCTCCTACAAAATATTTAGCTATTGTTATGACAAACTTGGCACAAATAAACAACTAAAAGTTAAACTGTATGCATGATTACCTGAAGTAGTTGAGTAAAATACATATTGCTCTGCCAATTTGTTTTCACACCCAAATTGTCATGCATAGAGATCATCGTCGCAGGATTTAAAATTCGAGCTTGAGTTCCTTTCTCAAAATAGATTTACTGTTAAATGTAAATAAGATGGTAATTCAACACTGAAAAATCATTTTGAGTAAATAAAAAGGAACATTAAGGATTTTCTATACATGATTTGGTATCAAGGTACTAAAATCTTTCTCCATTTCGATTGGTTGTTGTAAACTGCCTCCAAAAATTGAAGATTCCTATATACATTAATTAAAACATCAGCTAGTATTTTTACTCTAAATAATTATAATAAAAACTAGTAATTTAGTAAGAGTGTTTTACTTGAGTCAAAATATTAGATGCTTGAACTCCATAAATGCGCAAAACAAATAATTAAATCATACCTCCACTACAAGACCTAGTTGAACCCACAATTCTTGAATGCGTGTTGAGTGATGATGTTCAGTGGAGCACGAGAGGAAAAAGAAAAATAATCCAAACACGAATTAGATATGTTTGCTCATTGATTGATGATGTTCCATGAAGGTGAGAAGAAGAGTGGAGAGAGAGGAGGGTGTGGATTTGCGAAGAGCCCTAGAGAGAGATGTGGACGTGGGTTGGGAATCGATGAAAGAGGAGAAAGAAAAGAGTTACCCAATTAAAACGGGTCGATCCGACTTTCTTTTTCTTTGTTTATTATTTTGTTAATTTTGTTATAAAAAATGACGTGTTATATTGTTATTAGAACACGTTAGAGGTGAGTAGGTTGAAGCTACTCACTGGCAAACAGCTAAATATTCTCCTTATTTTACCGACTACACTGTCTTGATGCGGCAGTTAGCAATTGAGATAAGTATCTAGAAATGAAATTTTGTTGTTTTAAAAGCCGACAAGAGTCATAGTGTTGGACTCTATTTACTGGAGTAACTAAAAAACCGATCGATTTTTGTAGCATTACTTTGTTACAAAATACTGAGATGCCCTTTGTATAGGTGGGTGTCTTCATGTTTGTATATGACTGGGAAAATAAAAAATAAAATAAAAATTCAAACGATCATGTATCTAACATCACAGAACAATAAGGAACCATGTGAAACTACAGTAACCTTCAAGCTTGAATCAGATCTTCTGTATTTCCATGAACCAAAAGAATCACAATTCATTGATTTCACAATAGAAGAAAAAATATCAATGGCATGACAAGGGAAAATGGATTATATTGCTGATCAGAATACATCATAAAATGGAGGGAAACTCCCCAAGCGATCTTTCAAAATCTATGTGAATGACTTATAAAATGTTGCCTGCAACCAGAGCGTTTGGTTAAATTCTGACTAGTTTGTAAGCATCTACAGCACAAACCTCTTCAATCATCAAAACTTTCTGAGGCAGCCAGTATCAATTTTCAGAAGAAACACCGCTGAACTCTTCCCGAGTTTACATCAAACTAGCGTCTCAGATGGTGCAGGTAAAGAATGGCTTCTACAGCTATATACATACCTGTTATCTTGACATTTATTATTGAGATGAGCCAAATCATGCAGCTGCACATATAGCCCCTGAAATTTAAAAAATAAAATAAATTCAGTTTGACCCGACCTTGTACACGAGAATAAATTATCATGCCGAGGAGGGGCAAGAACAGGCACTTCTGTCATTGTATGAATGAGTAGACTTTCACGTATAAATGAGTAGTCTGTCACCCAAATGGGCAATAGAACAACAGAACTTCTTCGCAATCCCAATTATTATCAATCTTGGTTTCTCCCCTCTTCACCTGAAGTCACTAAGAAAAATTTAAAGGAGGTTTGTTTTCCATTTCTGAGAAGGAATCTGCCATGAGTTGGGCATTCAGTTGACGTAATTAGAAGATTAATATTATTATGGTGTTAATTTCTAGCAGATAGAGGAAGGACATAGTATTTGTGCAGGCACATATACCCCACGTTTAGTCTTTTACGATTATCATTGATGTTTATTGAATGAATTAGTTCACCACCTTAAAACCAAACTAGGAGATGCTTCTTCAATCATTCTAATACAGACCCTGCCACTCAACTGCTGTAGACCCCCTAGGAGACGAAAGGTGCCATGACATTAAGTGAAATTTTTACTGTGGGATGGCTTTTACTGAGGGAATCATATGGGCATTAAAAAACTGAGAAGTCGGCATAAAGAAATTTGACAAGTGTCACCGGAATAGTGTGGAAGAAAGTAGTACAAAAGAGAGTGATAATATCATTTTTCTTCTTCCCAGAACTGCTTATACATCCCTGTAAATTGGATTTAAGTAAACGAGACTGGTGGAGATCAGTTGGGCAAGAAAAACTTGTGGTGGTGGGGGGATTGAGGTGGGTGGGTAAAATGTGGACCCCTTGCACATCCCCACTTTAGCAATCACGTTTATGTTCACCTCATCTTAAACAGAAGACACAGCATGCTGTAAATAAAAAAGGCCCTATGACCGCTCTTTATTATTTTTAGAGTGAAAATCAATCAGCGTGTGAGAGAGAGAGAGAGACCTGGCGACCACGAATTGCAGCAAAATTTCCCTTCATTGACATATTTCACATCAAGCCCAACAAACCATGATCCAGCACTGACATCATCATGGGCATATGTTCGAAGCATTAATCTGCAAATGGAAGAGACAGTCAACCCATTAACTGCTTTGTATGTCTGTAATTTTATGTTGAAAGCAAAAAGAAAATTATTATTAAACAAAGAGAAAGGTGACCTGTTCATTGAAACAAATTGAGCTAGCGCTCTTGATATGGCATATATTTCACCAGAAGCATGTCGGAAGTATCTGCGCATTGAAAAAGTCACTTTTGTATACCGGTGGCAAGATACGCATAAGAACTTATATTTAGAGAACAAGGAGCTGCAAGAAGGCAGTTGTATATGACGATGCAGATTGATTTATGACTTCTGTAGAGTGAACAGTGGACACTTACTGTCACGTTTTTTTGGGAAAAAGTGCATCTCCAAAATGATTTCCAGAACTTTTATTCTACTGTGTTTCAAGCAGATATGAAAATAAACAAATCCTTTAGGGATTGTGTTCATAATTTCTGAATCCATCAATAATTGTATATCGTTAGAGCAAGATGGACATTGCAATATGGCACCTTTATGACAAGCTGCTCTAACACTTATCGATGACGTTTGTTATGGGGAGAAGTATATTTCCAAAATGATTTTTAGAACTCACATTGTTACTGTGTTCCAAGAACAATATGAAAATAAACAAATTTTTTAGGGATTGTGTTCATAATTTTTGTTATGGGGAGAAGTATATTTCCAAAATGATTTTTAGAACTCAAATTGTTACTGTGTTCCAAGAACAATATGAAAATAAACGAATCCTTTAGGGATTGTGTTCATAATTTCTAAATCCAACTATAATTAATTATCATTAAAGCAAGATGCCTATATGTCAACTGTTCTGACATTGTAATATGGCACCTAAACCAGCCCTGTCAATGGATTCCTGATTTCTGCTGTCAATTTCTAAAATTGGGAATCAAAAGTAAAAATTGTGTTAGGGATTGTGTTCATAATTTCTAAATCCATCTATAATTAATTATCATTAAAGCAAGATGCCTATATGTCAACTGTTCTGACATTGTAATATGGCACCTAAACCAGCCCTGTCAATGGATCGGATTCTGATCCGAATCCGATCCATTTAGTCGGATATGGATGGAGTAGCAAATTCGAAAACCCAATAAGGATCCGAATCCGATAATCCAATAACTTAACAAATCAGATTTGGTTTAGGGTCAATCCGATCCAATTAATTACATATTATAATTCTTTTTTTTTTATATTTTTCAAATATCAACCACTTGATTTGTTAACACTCAATGAAAGAGACTGATGGGTATAGAATCACGGTGTTCTCACCTGCATAGTTATAATTCTCTTAATGTTTACCCTTTACCTTCAAAAATCAATACACAGCAAAGTGAAAGTTACAGAAAGGCTCCGGAAAAACGACGAAGGGGAGGAGAGTGCAGAGCTCGTCGATTGGCCACTGAAAATCTTGCTGGAACCCACGCGTGTGAGTATTTTGTTTGCATACCCTCTCCTTTTCTTTCTCTTCTTCCTTGTTCTTCTTCTCCATTAGAAGCCTTAATTTTATTTGCCCTAAATTTCTTTCTTTCTTTCACATTATTTCAAATTTTTCCCATCATCTTCTTCTTCTTCCCCCTCCCCCTCCCCCTCATCTCTCTCATTTTCCTTTTTGGCTCTTTATGGTGATTTTATCACGTCTCTTTATGGTGATTTTATCTCACCAGTACAAAAAATTGTTATCCTCTTTGTAGTACCTTATAACTGAAAAATATTAGTGTTGGTTTGTTAAACCATGCCAGGCTTAGATTTGGTTTTTACTTTGTTTGATTAGTAAGAGGAGGGAGATAATTGTAATCAATTGCTTGATTTGTGCAAAATTATAATTTTAACGGATCGGATCGGACATCCGATAAAGTGTGTTTCGGATAAGGATTCATTAATTCAAAATCCATTGGATTATCGGATTGGATCGCCTATTGTGCTTATCGGATTCAAATCGGATCGACTGTGATCCGGCCCAAATCCAATCCGTTGAAAGGTCTAACCTAAACTACCTCCATCTATTTCAAAAAGTCCATGTGTCAAAAGTTCCTCATTTCAGAAGATCATCATGAGAAAACGTCGCCTGCCAAACTTTCACTTCCTGCAGTTCCATCTAAATAATTCTCCAAGTAATAACCTGACAATAATCATTATGCCTTTTCCTCTTGCGATTCTTTTTGTTTCATAAGAACTACATGGAAATCATGTGAGATGTTTTAGCCATGTGCTACACAGATCAGCACAATAATAAAAAGGAGTAATCAAGTTGACACAAGTCCATTACCCTTGATTTAACCCATGATGGCTTTACAAAGAGTCCACATGAGAAAATAAAATGGTATAAAGGAGTGGGTGATCCAAGTTGAAAGTGCCAAAAGAACATGGGGAAGGACGTGTAGATTGCGCTTGATTTTTACACAGTGGCTTTACAGAGACTCGACTGGGGAAAGCAAAGATTAAACTTGTTGAGTTGAATTTCAACCCCCCACCCCACCCCACCGCGGCGCGTATCTAAGGTGTAATATTGTGATTCTATGTTAGGGTTTTTACAACAGTCACAGCTTCAGTTGTCATTTATGAATCTATTATAATTTTTCTCTTGTTACGCCAGCAATGGAATAATGTGCAGCTCATAACTAGTAGGAAAGAAATGGTGCAACACCTAACACCCCAATCTCTTCTGTCTCTGTGAATGGGATTCACCTATGCGTGTAATGATTCCAATTTCATGATTTGTAATGATTCCAATTTCATGATTTTGAGTTAAGGTTTATGTTGGTCAGAACCAGAGTGTCTATTTGTGCATGGCACAACTTTGTCTCAAACAAGGCAGCATAGTGCATCTTGTTTGTAGTTCTTCAGTTTTATAGAATCAAGAATAAAATAATGACTTCTTAACTAACCACATAACATTCATTCATAAAATTTGCTGGTTTACACTAGTTCTACAATTTATAACCAACATTGAATAATCTACATCTTTTATCCTAGAAAGAACATGTCAACTCATTATTCAATAAAGTCATTTGTTAAGCAAACCAGGACTGCATTTCCAAGGACATCTTGCTTGCTGCCTAAAACCGCACACTGAAGCAGGACTGTATTTCCAAGGACATCATTTGCAGAGCTAAATTTATAATTAATTATACTCCTAGTTCGAGCATTATTTCATCTATCTTATTTAAAGGCATATATCAAGCCCAACTTTTATTACTAGATGAATATTGGACTGATTTCAGTCAATCAAGTGTCATTCTAAGTTATGGCTGGACATTACCCTTATTTTAACAACTTAAATATGGAACTTCTAGGGCCTAAGTTCATTTTCATAACAGGTAATGGTACTGTGGAGATTTTCCAATCAGAAAGCAAAAAGAAATGGGCATAGCACTATTGCAGAATGATACGTCTTCTAACTTACAGTAGGCTACAGCTACGCCACTGACTTCATAAGAAAATAGATCAGATGATCATCTATCTTTAAACATAGCCACAAGGTGAATAAAAGGAAGGAATACTCACGATTTTCCATCACCGAATTTCCACCAGTCTGGTTCATACCATTTCTGAGTCCTGTATAATTCAAGCAATAAACAGATGATAAATGAAATTCTAAAAAAGGTGGCAAACTTATAAAAATAAGTAATGAAATAAAACATTCTAATTAGACTCACGGCTCAGAGAAAACTTCGCCTGATTTCATACACCCAATATAAAGACGAGGCTTATCCAGATGTGAAGTAAGCATCGCTCCCAAGGCATCTGTATAACAAAGAACAACTAAAATAGATGAGAAATGGACTGTGATTTACTACCTTTCATAGCCTCCATATTATTGTTCGACATCACTAGCAATTGGTTATTTGGTCCTATAAACAAAAATAATAGGAAATCAATTATCTTATAATGTTAAAAACACAATCAATTAAATAACGGGTTGGACAATTGCAAGAGCTGTTTTTTTTTTCCAAGACTCTTTCAAGAGGCCACAATTATATATAGTATCGTTTGTTGGAGATAAATGAGTAATCACAGCAATTTGTCTATGAACAAAGTATAATAGGAACTAAATTATCTACAGTATGGGGTTATTTCGAGAAACTGCTTTTGAGTTTCTAGACTATTTCAGTTTTAGTCAAAAGCCTGAAGCATTAGAGGAACTCTGGTAACTATCCTGCCCTTTTGGAAAATGAGGCCAAAAGTCCAACTAGTATTTTAATATATATAATGGCTAAAACAAAACAAGGGATTCATTTCATGAAAAAAAAAAAAAAAAAAAAACAAAAAACCTGTTACAAGTGCAGTTTACCCACACTTTTTTCCCATGATAGGAAATGTTGATTTCTCGTTCATAAAATAATGAAAACCTATATATATCTATGCAAGCAAGTCTCCAGAATCATCAGAAATTGAGCAGAAGAAGTGCAGTATGGTTTCATATGCCACATATACAAGACGACTTAAGAAAACTAGAAAAGATAATCACAGAAAATAGATAGAAATTCAATGCAGTTTCAAGCTACAAAACATTTATCCTTTTTTTCCTTTTCCTTCAAACCGAAACAAACTCATGCAGAGGTGAAATAAATTAACACAGAGGCACAATATTGTTCCTACTAATCTAACAAGATGGACCACATACCAATAGTGACATAAACATCATCATTGACCTTAGCATAAAACTCAGCATCCCAGTGCTCCACAGCATGAGCAAAGAACAACTTTGACTTTTTTGGTTGCTCCTCAGGGGACTCCACATGATCATTCTGTTCGAAAAGAAAAGAGAAAAGGAAGTGATATATTTGATCCTTTGAACAAGAATAACTTTGAAATTTCTGACTTGTAGCCAATACGATCAAAGACATAGCAAGTTCACTGAATACATGCAAATATACATGTCAGGAGAAAGGAGAGAGCCGCTGATAGTTTGATTTGTGGGAGGCTGTGGATTGGCCTAGCGTAGTAGGTCCTCATATTTCCAAATTCAAATAGTCAATCTCAAATGCTTGGATATATTTTCACAACAATTACTTTCTCCAAGAAAAGCAAGGTATTAATAGTTTCATTTGGTTTTTCCAGAATATATTACTACGAAATCATAGCTTTTTAAAATATGACTGTTAAAAGTGGAACATACAAGTATAATGAAGTCATTAGTCCGCTGATTTTCACTGTCGATGTCCCTGTCCAAATTGTCGCCACTATTTGCACTGCAAGAGAAATAAACTTAATAAAAATACAACCACCGAAAATGCTAACATGTAATTTTAACTCTTCAAAATAAAAACCTTTTTCCTATGACAAATCGTACAATTATGCCCTTTTCATGCTCCAGTTTTTTAAGAGCTGCACCTGCACATATTGGATTCAAGATAGCCATGTTGAGTAAACAAATTAGAGAGAGGGAGCAAGATCCTCTATATAATTAAAAATGTCTAAAACAGAGTTTTAGCAGTAGAAACAATCAACAAACACCCCTCAATTTATAAATTTGAGTAACTGATAGAGAGGACAAGGAGATCATTTTTCAGAATATTAATCAGACTTATTTTTAGGTATCACAGCTCATTTCTGTAATTAAATTTGAGTATTTAAAGGAACTTTATATAGAAAATTATGCAGACTGTGAAAATCCAAAACGAAACCAACCTCCGCAAGTCAGTTTACAGGTATTGAGACTTAAATTGATAAATAAATGAATATATATATATATATATATATATATATATATATATATATAATACACAATTGAATATTGACACCAAAGTAAATTGTAAGGTGTTAGAATCCCGAGAAAATACGATCTCATGATCCTTTAAAACTAACCATGCCATCCAGGCAGCATTCAAACTACTAATCGTATAACCTTGCCTGTGGTTTGCACCACCAACCAACCTATCTTCTGAGGATAGTTCAATTGAGAGCATTCTTGTAACTACCCAAAAGATGGTGAACTATGCAAAAGAAGGGCGAAGCTGAGAAAATACTTGTGAGGCCCACAACTATACTTATGTGCAAATCATTTGTTTAATTTAGGTGTATGGGTGAAAGATTAATTGAACCGTCTAGTAGCTAGTTCCCTCCAAATTGTTCAACAGAATAGCAAGGGACTGGATATGAGTTACTCTAATGTGAATTCCCACAATATAGTTGAGTACAAATATAGTTTCAGTTACCAATATTATTTTAACGAACCTCCCATTTAGCAACCTCGTAATTGACTAATGACACTAAGACAATGCCATTATCTAGCGATGGGCGACATTGATTGAGGGTTCCATGAGGATAGACTCGGTCTGTGTTAGGAATGTAATTGTTTGTCTGCATATTTCGTATCCAAAAACCATGTTATCAAGTTGTAATTTTTGTTTAAGTTTTGAATTAGTTGATTCAAGTGTCAAAGAGTGGTAGATCTTCGAAGATGCCATACCTGAAGATGCATAGATATGAGCACATAATTAGGCCAGGTAAGTTGAGTGTGTTTGTAAAAAGTGTGAAAGTTGGTTGAAGTTGTTCATCGTGTAAATTTGACCAAGTGTTTTACCAGTAAAAGGTTGCACTGGTTTATTTATTTCTTGTACCTGCTGTTAAGGCTACTGGATAACAAGAAGTATGTTTGATTTCAGAGAGCAGTTGTACCAGTAGTGAGAATTCTTATACAGGTATAATAGGATTTTGTTGGAATTATTTTTGGTCCAGAAATCTGTTGTATCGCTTGGGCCTTATCTTGTCCCGATAGAACAAGCTTCTGGTTGAATTTGTTAGTTCAAGTAGGCTTTTGTACTTGTAGTAAATTACCTTGTACTGGTGGAACCTCCCCCATTTCAACTAGGACTGTGAATTCTAATATGTCTTTGCACCCAATATTCAAACTCTTAAGAGACATCTACCATCTATTTTTGAAGACTTTTGAGTTTTCAACAAGGAAGAGAAGTCTCTATGTGTGGAAACTCAGCTAAAACGTTTTTCAAAGTAGAAGAGAAAATCAGAGACCTTTTTGAGCTGAATTTTCTGAGATTTATTTCTTTCAATTGAAGCACAAACTTTTACGTAAGAGTGCTAGTGGTGTATTGTTCATCCCTGATTGTGAGTATTCGAGCTATACTACGGAGCGTATCTAGAGCAATCAAAGTAGCAGGTTCATTCAGATTCTTCAGACGTACTTGTGGAAAGAGAAGGTAATTGATTACTAAGAGAAGCGAATCATTGTGAGGTAGTTGTGTTGGCGTGGATCAGTGTCGTTGATAATTCCAAAGGAACTTAAGTCGGAGGAAGCTGAGCACGGAGATACAGCTTCAGGTGATTTCAAAAGCACTGGAATCGGCAACTCATGGATAGCAAATCCGAAGGCACTAGAACCCATTGTACTCGTTCTCTGGTTGACTGAGACGGCTGGTCTCCGTGTTCTTTTTCTCGCTGAGGTGTTCCACGTAAAAGATCTGTATATTTCTCTCTTACTCTTTACTTTATTGTTTTCATTACATGTGTGATTGATTGATTTAATAATTGAATAAAATTATCCACTCGGTAAAATAAAATTTAAAATCAATCAAAAGATAAAATAGACCTATTCACCCCTCTAGTTCTCTAAGCTTCCGTTGGCATTACTCTCAAGTGGTATCATAGCTTACCATCTGATATCCTTATTTCCTTTGGTATAAACCTAACATTTTGCACATTGTTTGCAACAAATGAGTGTCCTCATGCTAAGAACCCGTGTAATCATATTTGATAATCCGAACTTTCGTCACTGCACCGACAATGTCTCCCAATAACACTAAAACAAGAGAAGAATGATTGCATTATAGTATCATTATTCATACTTAACTAGTACCACTTGAGATTTATATCATTAAAGTGGACGTGACAAATAGACTACATTTTTCCATGGGCATATTTTAAATAACCCCTTCATTAATCCAGTAAAAAATCGACACATGGTTTTGAAAAAATAAATAAATAAACGATGTCTATTGTAGCAGTATGGGTCATTATCTACGCAATCATGCAAGGAATAAAGGATGAAACTCACAAAAAGGAAGGGTATTCTACCAGTAGGCATCCATGCCTTACGGATCGCATCTCTGTTGTTCTTTCGGCCGAAATTTGTAATAATTCCTACAACAGCTAGAAGCTTTTTCTTTGTATGAGTCCCACTATCTCCTAATAAATACTTTGACACGAAACCTTCCTGTCTAGCTTTAGCCAGCTCCATCTCAAGGGACGATAACTTCTTCTGTTGTTCCCTGGCAAACAAAAGATGCATCACTATTCCCCTAAGATAACATATAATTGTTAAAAAGTAAAAAGGCACCAGATTCAACATACCTGCAAGTAATGATTTTCAGTGTGTCATCAACAGATATGGCAGATTGCCCCTGAAAATGGAAAATCAAATGTTTGAATTTTCCAAGGCAAGATCAACTTACAGATATATGGAAGAAATGGTGCACAGATGTATAAGTAAATGACAACTATCAAATTGGCCTCACATCAAACGCTGCACATACCAAGGAATCGAACAACTTATTGCTTTGCTATCCTCCATAAGCTAAGTCGGGGTCTTATTGTGAAGATTAAAAGACTAAACTATTGGATCGGTTTTTTGAAATCTGGGTAATTTTTAAGGATTGGGTTAAATTCAATGGGCATATAGATAGTTTTTCACAGCATTGGTTTGCATATTCAAAATAGCAGCGTGAGAGCCTAGGTTTTTGCATAGCAATTTGACAATCAAATTAAGGAAACATAAAAACAAACTCAACTGAATGCAAATTACTACTACAGATATGTATTTGACATTGGCACCAAAAATGATTACACAATATTAATTATAAAACCTAAGCTATAAGGAAATGTCACTAGACTTGCAAACAAATGAGGGATAGTAACATCATACCAAAATTAAAAATAAAAAAAAATAAAAAAATGTACCTGACCAGTTCTCTTATCGAGTTCTTTAATTAAATAAACCCTGTTCTCTGCATCCTGCCATAGCCTACCAACAGTACATATATCATCCAAAAAACTTTAGTTGACTATACAAAAAATTTAAAATAAAAAACAAAAATCACATAAATTTTCAAATCTGAGTAGTGGAGGCTGATTAGACCAGGGGATAGTTACAGATAACAGATAAATTAAGCATAATAAGTAAACAACCTAAAAAAAAAAAAAAAAAAAAAAAAAACTATTCAAGCAAATGGAGATTTATATCTATACACACACAGACACACAAGTGCATGTGTAGAGAGGGGGAACTGACCGGCCGGCGACATAAAAGGAAGCCATGGTTGCGAACATAGAGAACAATAGAGCGAAAATTCGAGATCGAAAACCCGAACCAGAGAGCTGATTATTCGATGCCCGGCTATGCATTTCTTCTCCGATGCGGTTCCGATTTAGAGAGAGAAAGAGGTGATGTAGAGAAATTCAGGTGATTTTCATGGAAGATCGACGAGAGTAGTAGAATTTTGTTAATTTTGGGAACAAGATAGATCTATTTCGATTGAAAAATCGATCGAGCTTCGAAGCTAAATCTGCCAACAACAACATGTAATAGAGAGATTCTTTGCAAACAAACAACTGAAACTTTGTAACAGCAATTAACAATTAATATAAGGGAAGACCCGAAACGTAACGGACTTTTATTAATTGGCACCAGAAGACTAAAATGCCCTTGTTCTTTATTTATTTTATTTTATTTTATTCAGCAACATAACAAAGTCACACCCAATTGACACCCACTTGACCTTCTTTGTATTCTTCGAGCGTAGTAAATATGATAAATTTTATATGGGCCGGTCCGATTAATCATGAATGAATGAATGAATATGTAATTAAAATAATTAATAAAAATTTGACAAGACTTACTTATTTAGTAATTAATTAATGTGATTACACAAATAACTTATAATTACAAAATCAGTGCTAAATAAGGAAAATAACTTCTTTTTTATTTTTTTTAATAAATTCAGTTACCTTCTCTAATTTTTTTATTTATTATTTTTCTTATTTTGTAATTGAACTGTGTGCATTTGTAATTGGACCACACCGCATTAACAATCAATAAAAATAACGTAGTCATTAATGGATAAACAAGTTTTGTCAATAAGAATACGTAGGCAAGTCTTGTCAATAAAAATTTATATAAAAATTTATATATTTCTAATATAATTGCTTAGGTGTCCAACAATAATTGACGTGTGACATGAAATAACTTCTCTAGAAAATATTGAGAATCACAATTTTTTTTTTGGTATAGAAATAAGATTCATTTTCTCTACCTTCGTCTTCACAACCGACTGAGATCACAAGACTACAATAGATAGGAGACTGGCCGTTAAAAGAGATACGTGAAAACACATTCCCGAACATTAATTTGTTTGGTTAGACGGGAAATTTAATAGAAAGTGAAAGTGAAAAAAAGTGATGTGAAAGAAAGGAAAATCAAGTTTTTATCGTGCATTTGGTTAGCAAGAAATTTTTTGAAGAAAGTTGTAGGAAAATATTATTTTGTTAGTTTGGATCGCATGAAAAGAAAAAGAAAATGATTCTAATTATCAAAAATACCCTTATAATTATAAATAATAATAAAATAAATAAATTTGAGTTAGACTAATATTCTTTATACTTAATTATTTATTTTAGTAAGCAAATAGTGAAATATGAAATAAAATAATATGTGATATCATATATAATTTTTTGTATTTTTTTACAAGGACTAGAACCCTCGAATTTTAAGTATCAATATAATTGACTAATTTAACTTGTGTTTATGAAAAAATATTGATTATTATTAGTACGAAGAAATTATGCTAACTCTGTTCTATTTTTAACAAAATCTCGAGTCATTGGATGTATTTTAATGAGTGGAACACTCTAGCTAATATATACATATATGTATGTATTATTATTATATGTTGTCTTGCGATGACATGGTTTATGAGATAATAGTATTATCAATTGCCAAAAATTGAGCAATTGCCGCCATCATCGAAAAATAATGAAAAATAATAATTTAATAATGGAAGGAAAAATTAAATTAATTTTACAGACACACGTAAAATTACAAACAATTAAATTAGTAATAGACAAATTAAGTAATTTACAGAACTAGGAAATCTTTCATTTTCAATGAAGTCTATCTAGTTTAGACAATAGATATGGGTGAAATAGGAGAAACAAAAAATGAAGTGCACAACTTGAGAAAGTTGATATTCGTATGTTTTATGCTTGAAAAAATTTAAGAAAAATTTTTAGATGTGAGAAATTTACATTCCCCAAAATCTTCACTTTCCAACTAACCAAATTACTGAAAAAAATTAAAATTTTTTCTTTTTTTTCCTTTCTTGCTACTTCTTACTTAACCAAACGGACCTAATGAGCTATAACTCCTAGTTTTATGGAAACGTCTTCATCCGACGCTACACCGGTGCCTAAGAGGTGATGTAATCCCTTTATTTTTTGTAGGACCACAATCGTGCCCTACGAATTGATGTAAGCCCTTTATTTTGTAGGACCACACCGGTGCCGCTGATGTCTACTACAACATATATAATAATTAGATACAAATCCATGAGCTCTAAGTTCATCTTATTGCCATTATGTGAATTTAGTTTAGACACGATCGTTAAAAAGAGAATGATTAAAATAATTTATTTACTTTAAACTCTGTTCTCCCTTCATCCAAAAAGAAATTTCGTAGTTTTTCTTAGATGTTGGAGAATAAGAATTCACTCTCCTATTTTTGAGGTGTTTCATAATTTTAACCTTTCCTGATTGTATTTAGAGTTTGAAAATATTTTCAAATCAGTTAAATAAATATTTATGTTTTGTTTTTATTAGATTTCGTAAATCTTGATGGAGAATAAGTATTCACTTTATTTTATTTTACAAGGTGTTACAGGGTAATTTATACAGACCTTCTCTATGGTTTGTCATAATTACAGACAGCACATTTCATGTTTCGAAAATTACGCAGACCTCCCATACTTTTGAAAATATTCTACACGGACCTTCCTTATGTGTAACTGACCGTTAAATACACTAACAGACACGTCAAATTTACTTAAATGCCCTCAATTTTCTATGATAAATGACTAAAATACCCATATAAATAATATATTTTACATATATATATATATATATATAAATGAGATGAATTTACTTATGTACCTAACCATTGTTTCCAATGGGATATAAGCCCAACTCCGGTGAGCTTTTGATTCAGTCCGAGTATTACAGGTGGCTAAAAATAGTTACAGAGACCTTGATTTGGCACCAAATTCTCATCCCTGAAATTCAATCCAGGGCAACTATTATGATTTATGTATGAGAGTGAGGTGGAGAAAGACAGGAGTGGATTTTTTGCTGTAACTGACTGTGAGCATGGGAATTGTGTTTCCGAGCAGAGGGCAGAGAGGAATTTGGTATTGTAAGATTGATGACCGGGATTGAAATTCAAAACTAAAAGTACACATATAGATGTGAATCTTTTCAAAACTTTCAAATAAGATTACCATCTGATCGTTGTTATTAATTTATTAAAGGATTTTCCATTATATCCTTTTGTAAATTTCTTCTGTTTAATCTATTAGTAATATATCATTGGACTTAATTCATGTTTGAGTCTTTATTATATTACAAGGACTTAATTCCAATGAACTTCTCTTGGAATCAAGGTGTTATAGTTGTCTACATCTTGATGATGACCATGGAATAAATTTGCGTGTAAAACAAAAGATCCCAAAATCACAGATCCTACGTTGAATACTATCATGCCTATTTAGTGAAAAACAAAAGATCCCAAAATCACACTGCCGATTCAATCACCATTAATGCCGGCCGGATCATACATTCACAACCTCGCCGTCACAGATCACAGATCCTTGTCGTCGCCGTCGCCGTCGCCGTCTCACAACCTCGCCGTCACAGATCCTCACCGTTGCTATCTCACAGCCTCGCCGTCGCCATCTTACAGCCTTACCATCTCAAACCTACCACCACAACCCGTCGCCGTCACAGATCCTCGTCACCATCACAGATCCTCGCCGCCATCACCACTGACTAAACCAGACGAAGGCTTGACACACACACACATATATATATATATGCACACATACATATATATATCTTTTAAATATAATATCTAATTATATAGACAAGGCTATTTTCGGCATTTCATAAAAAATAGTAACTGATATCATCATTTTCCGTCGTTGACTGCCGTTGACTCTAACGGAAGGGAGGTCTGTGTAGGATATTTTCAAAAGTATGGGAGGTCCGCGTAATTTTCGAAACAAAAAAAATGCTTCCTGTAATTATAGCAAACTATAAAAAAAGGTATGTGTAAATAGGGATGTCAATTTTTACCGCCCCGCCGTAACTCTGTCTCGTCCCACCCCGTTAATAACGGATATGGAAACACGTTTTATACCGTTGGGGCGGGCATGGATACAAATTTTGTACCCGTCGCGGGTCACGTGGCAGGTAAGGGTTCAGTATACATATCCTAGGAGCCCCGCCCCGCCCCGCTAAGCATATATATATATATATATATATTTGGTATTAAATTTGCTTTTGTTTTGGTTATGGTGGAAGTTGGAATTTAGAACTTCTTGTCATTTTGTTATATTAAACTTTTATTTTTGTTTATTATGTTATCTAAATTATATTATGTGCATGTTATTTTTTTTATTTTTGTTGGGATACATAATTTCATTTATGTTGTGCCATTCTCAGGCTTTCCACATTCAAATAGCAGAAGCTTAAGTTCCAAAAAGTGGGAAAAAAATTTGTTAGTGGGGCGGGCACAGGGGCACAGTATTTCCCAACGGGACGGGGCTGAACATGAAAATCCAACCCGTCGAAGGTCTCAGGGCGGGCATGGACTTGCCAAAAAATAAAAGGGATGGGGCAGAATTTAGGAAAACCCGCTCCAAACCCGCCCCGTTACCATCCTTATGTGTAAATTACCCGTTACATAATTATAAATTTGTCAAATTGTACTTAGATTTCAAAAATATTTTCAAATCAATAAAGTAAATATTTATATCTAGTTTGATTAGTTTCGTAAAAGGACAATACGTTGAGTGGATATTTTGAAAATCTTTATGTTTTGCTACAAATTTTTTTTATTTTTTATTTCAGAATGTTGTTCGTTTGTTTTAAGAGTCTAGAATGACTACTCTCCGCTGGCTCTTTTTGCCTTGTCGCAAAGGATGAAGAATTAGATAATGAAAGCAGTATTGAAAGACTGAATTGAAGAACTGAAGTACTTAACTTCATTAATTGGGAAATGAATGTAAAACTAACTCCGACAACTAGGGAAAAAAAAAAAAAAAATAGACTCTGTAAACAAACATAAAATATATTTTTTAGAAAATATTTATTTTTTTTAAGTAAAATATTTTTTTTATTTTTATCTTTCGGTGTTTGGTAAAGGTTTAGGTTAAAGTCAAGTCCATTCGTGAGACATGTAAAATAATAGTTTGCCGAAAATTGATGAATAATTTATTTATTTATTTTTTTATTTTTTTATTTTTTTCTTCATAAAAATATTATGAGAATCAAACAACATAAAACACGGAAAATATGTTTTTAACGCTCAAACAAAAACAATAACAAGTAAATGTGGTGTTGATATGTTGTGTTGAACAGGCCTTCAAATGTCTTTGGTCTTGATGTCCAAAGTAGCATTTTTTTTTGGAGGTTATACTTTTAATATATGATGCACAATCTTCCACTTATGCTCCTTCCGATGGGAAGGAAAAAAAATTGAATATAAAGGAGAGAAGAAATGGTGACTGAGGGAAGAAATTAAGCGTTTTCTTTATTTTGTTTTTTTTTATTCGGTTGAATGGAAAAAAATGAAAAAAATTGACAATTTAATTTGATATAAATGAAAGGGTAAAGTACACTAACACCCTATGAGGTTTGGCATAAGGACAGATAGATGAAAGTTATTCTATTTTTGGACATTCACATCCCCTCAAGTTTGATAAAATAGGCAAAGACACCCAACAATTGTAAATTGACTTTATTACCCTTTGATATAAAATTAACAAATGCAATTGACTTAAATATCCTTACCCTCTTCTCTCTTTCCTCTCTCTCAAACCCTAACTCAAACAACTACTATAATATATATATATATATATACTGTCTGTATAGACACACAACATATACATACTCATACACATATATATATCATCACCACCACTACCACAAATCACGCACTCACATATATCAACATCATCCCTCAACGTCATCATTATCAATTCATCATGGTGACGAGCAAGGAAGACAAAATTACCAAAAATTGGAGCCCGATCTTGATCTAACCCACAATGGCGCTCAAAATTGGAGCCTGATCTTGACCTAACCCACGACGACGACGATGTGAGACAGTGACTTCAAGATGACGGCGGCGATGTGAGACGGTGGCTTCAAAAAGGCGACGGATTCTTCCCCCAGCAAAACCATGAAAAAATGGAGCCCGATCAAATTTGTACCCACGGATCGACCGTAACAGAGCCCCGCAGCGAGCGAAACATCAATTGCCGTTGAAGATGGTGAGTCGTTAGTCGGCCGGTGGTTGGAAGGTGTGGAGGTGGTGTCATGGCCGAAGCTTTCGGGTCTGGGTTAGGGGTGGTGGTGACAGTTATATGTGTGTGTATATATATAGATATATTTAGTCGATATACCAACCCTAGTTTCAATCTCGAAACTGTTAAGGTTCCTGTTTCTGTTCGCAAGTTTGATCTAGAAAACTTGTCTGTGGCTTGATTTCATATTTTGCTCTGGATATCATATTGCAGCCCTCAGTACTAGACCACCTTTTTCATAATCATCGGAACAACAAAGGATTTGGTTAAGACAACCAATTTGGGATAGTACTGGCCGATTAAGGCAACCAAATTTGGGCGAAACAACAATGTTTCGTTCTTTCATTTCACCACTTATATTTTTAACCTGAGGATCCTCTTTCCATTTCAAATGGATTTGCAACCGATTTCTATCTTTGTTTAAAAGGGTAAAAGGACAACAAGATATATCTATATATAGAGAGAGAGATGAAAAGGGTAATTTGGTCATTTAAATATTTTAATATTTTATAATTAAAATTAATAAATTAAGGAAGGGTAAAATAGACTTTTCACATATTTTAAGGCTTTGTTTGGATGAGAAATTTCACAAGGGGGTGTGGTTGTCCAAAAATGGACTAACTTTCATCTGTTTGTCTTTACCCCAAATCTCAGGGGGTGTCTTTATACTTTACCCTAAATGAAAAAATAAAATTTTAAGTTGTTTTTATCATTAAACCCGTCTTTACCCCAAACCTCAGGGGGTGTCTTTATACTTTACGAAAAAATAAAATTTTAAGTTGTTTTTATCATTAAACCCATCCCTTACTTCATTTATGAGATTTATTAAATATTTATGAAGGGTGTTGTAGTAATTTAAAACTTCTATAATAGAGTCACTTGTTTCTCTTCTATCTTTCGCCCATAAGGTAAAAATTTGTGAAAGAAAAAGAATGAGTCATCCTTTCTATTATTCTTTTTTTCTATATATCATCTCTACCGAACGAAGAAAATTTGTTCCTTCCTTCCTATTTTTCTTTCACACACAGTCTTCTATGTGTTTTGAAATAACAACTTCGAATTGCTACCATGTTTTTCTATTTGCTCACTAACTTCATGAGCGGTACCTTGTCCCCTAAAATTTCTCCGGACTTGTTGCATGAAGATGAGGTGGTTACAGCCAACTTCCAAAATTTCTTGATTTTTCTACGCATGCTTCTTCTATTTCGCAAGAGGTGTGACTTTTTTAATAAGTCAAGTGTCCACTTTTAACCAAAGACTTTGTGACCTAACTGTATCTCTCACTATAACAAATAGTTAGGTATAGCAGCAGACATATATGCTATTAGAAGCTTAAAAATGAATCAACCAATGCTTCGTCTTCCAAAGCCCTAACCGACAAGCAGAAGATCGAAGAACTCAACCTCCCGAAGCAATAAGTGATTCGCCGCCTCCGATTCTTGAAACAACATGTGAGTGAGTGAGTGAGTGGGTGAGAAGAGAGAGAGAGAGAGCGAGGAGTTGTATTCCGGCACTCTCATGTGTTGAGATGGAAGAGAGAGAAAAGAAGCTACTCAACAATGTGTACAGGGGCATGTGACGTAAATATATTCTATTAAAAATAAATTATTCTTTTTGACGGTACTTATTTTATTTTTTAGAAGAAGACAAAAAAATTTGCTACTTAAAGAGATAATTTGTAGCAATTTTACATGACTGCCCCTAAATGTCTGCTGCCATTTTCATAATTTCTTGTGGTATTTGTGACTTGTGCAAGTTTGCATTAAAAATAACCTAGATGCGTGGTGAATATGTTTTACTTGCTCTTTTATATAACTTTTACTTATTTTAATTTTATTGAAATAAAACTAAAATTAAACCCATAAAACAAAAATAAAGTTTGAGAGATGACATCGGGATTTTTATCGAAAAAATATCGACCGGTGAAAATCAACCAATTGTTATGGAAAAAACCTCGTGAACTATGTTGTCAAGAACAAAAAGATTTATTATGTTTGAAGCAAATACAATGAACTTTGACTTAGGCTCACACCTTATCGTTCTATCAAAAACATAATTGCTGACAATCCCTTACTTTGCGACTCCACCGTCCAGCAACTCTCGACCTCAGACTTTTTCTTAATATCTATAGAAGGATTATTAGTAAATCAAAAACATTCCACAAATGTTTTGACCCATTCAAAGTGTGATCGAATCGTCCATTTTCTTCAATTCTGAATTTGATGAAGAACAATTAAAATCCTGCTTCTCGGAATCTCTAAATCTTTAATTATGCTCCAATTCTGATTAGTTAGATAACACCACTCCTAAATCACTCTTGTGTTTATGTGTGTGCTCTCAAAAATAAAATCAGAAAATCAGATTAATCTTCTGAATAAAAATTCATCTCAAACAATTTTCTCAATTATAAATATATATATTTTCAAGCCCTCAAAGTTTAAGTGAGAAAACATATATTTATAAACTTTTGAAAACCTAATTGAACTTAAAAAAACAATTCAATTTCAATCATGATCAATATAGCAAAAGTCTATCCAAAATAGGAAGTTGAAACATAATAGGAAACAAAGTTTTGTAGGACTTGAACCGGTTCAAGTCGGATAAATATTTTGAGAAAATGACATTGAAACTTGAACCGGTTTAAGTGGGGTTGAACCAGTTCAAGTTGGCCCAACTTGAATTTCACGAAAAGGCTATGAAAATTTTCTAAAAAGCTTAATTTTGAAACCATGCATGTGTCCTCACACACTCATTTACCTTCTTAATGCGGGTTGTTATCATTATCACGAAGTGTATCAAACTATGAACACAATCACTTCTTCAATTTTGCTTCCAATCGACAAATCGAACCAAAATTTTACAACTCAATCGGATTCATTTTGACAATAAAATTTGCCAATTAAAAATTTATATCTCAAATATTCTCTCTCTTCCAAAGTGAATGATATATAAGAGTTTGAATTTCTAAAGGGTCAAAGTGAGTGTATAAATTGTATGTGTGTTTTTTGCTGACAAAAAAAATAGATGTGTCCACCCTTTAATTGATTTCTTGACAAATTTTCTCAAAGATCAATAAAGAACAGAATAAAAAATATTTAAATTTTATTGGATTAGTTTTGTAATGTCGCTTTGAAAGGTGGGAAATATTAGAGGGTGGCATTTAGTGAGGAACACAGGTAACATTTGTTTTTGGGGTGGGAAGGTGTACACAAGGAGAGAGCATTTTATCTTCCGTCACGCTTTGGATTTACCCTCATTTAATTTCAGATTCTCCTTTTGTCATTGTTGCATTTGTTTTTTGGTTACTCTTTCCTGTAAAAGTTTAATGCTACATGTGATGAAAGATAGAAAATATAAAGAGAGGGTAAGAGGGATGGAATGAATATTCTCCTCTCTTTTTTTATTATTATATTTTTTTATTGTTTGAATTAGAAGAAAAAATAATAGAGAATAAATAATGGACAATTGATAAACATTCTATGATTAGGTTACAATGGTAATCCACAATTTGTTGTTTAAGTTCTCTTAAAAATATTTATAAATACGTTACAATATAATTACACTTCACTCATATTTTTTAATATCAAGGACTTTACGACTTAGTGTATCTCTTTTACCTTTCAAAGTGGATGGTGATGGCTCGTGTCCTCAAGAAAACAAAGTGGGGGTGTGAGTAGTGTATGTATCCTCGTCAGAACGGTCATCTCCTATACAAAACACGAATTCTGATGGCTTTCCCTTGCCTTGCATGGTTGCAACGAGACTTTCCACTACTGCACTATTGCTCACACCCTATATTTACCAAATAACATCATCCATTACAAACTGAAGGAAAGATCGAGAGTACTAAGAACAAAACGATTTTCACATAATGAATGAGAGTATTAATTTATCTTCTACAACATAATGAATGATTCAATAAATAAATAAATAAACTTGAAAGCCCGAAGGGTGTAATGACAATTTTTTCACTACACACTAGTCAGAGGAAGAATTAAGCATAAGAATTCCTAGAAATGCTTACCAACATATAAGCTGTATTTGAGAACTTTTTTGATGCCAAAGATTGACGCTACATGTTTGGAAATTAACTAGCACACTAAGTACTCTAGAACAATAGCATCGAACTATAATAGAAGTGAAGGATTGGAACCCGCAACAATTACAAAAATGAATAGATAAGTTGACATTTAACCTCTTATTTACAAAAGAACATGGCAATCAAAATACTCTTACCATTATGAACAAAGCTAAGGTTCAAAGGCAAACACACACGTGCACATCCATAATATGATTTCAAAGTTGTTAGGTATCAAGGTAGACAATTAGCAAAATTATATCATGTCAAAAAGTTAAAAACATGGACAACAAATCTCTAGATTGTTCCAATCGGAACACAAAACAAAAAAAAAATCAGATTCCATGGACTAAATGTAAAAGTAAAATTTAGGAATACATTTAGTTTATCGAAAAGTATAAGATTGTTGATGCAAATCAAAAGAGTGATGTATAAAATAAGACCAAAATATTAGATGAAAAGTAGGAAGAAATACAAATTAAAAAGAAGAATAAAGGTATAAAATAAAGAAATGCAATTTCAACTATGGGTAATCAAGAGCAACACAAACATTAGTGGTAAACTAAACAGGATTATATCATGACACTAAGCAATAGATACAATCTAACTACACAGAAATAAAAATATGAAAATGAGTGTAATTTATGCTTAAAAATTAAAAAATAATAGGTGCATAACAACAGGAATCGAAAAAGTTCTCCAAGTACTCCTAGACAAAAAGATTAGATGAATATAAATCACTATTCTCATATGAGTTTTTTAAAACTAATTTCTATTTTTCATAGTAAGGGTGTATAAGTGTACAAAATGGAAGATAAAATTAAAGAAAATAATACAATAATTTATTATACTATATATACTATACTTATTGTATGTTATGTACACATCAAGTTTGGAGTATTTACCTTTGAAAATTTCACAAAATCAACCTCTTCAAACCGAAACAATTCCGAACCTGAAATTACAAAAAAAAAAAAATGATTCAATATTCTACATGCAATTCAATAAACACACATATATCATCTACTGTTCAAACTCCCGATAAATACTTAAGTTCTTAAACAATTACAAAGCTAACCATTGTCATCTTTAAAGTTAACCATTGATCTTGAATTTGAACCAAAGACAAAATGTGACTATAGCAAGACCATCTTGCAATCAATCATAAAAAATGATATCAAAGTCATGCATTCTCTCTTCCCACAGAGTATGGAAATTGGTAAATGAATTCTTCCTCACACAATTGGCACCCACAGAGTACCACATATCTGTGATTTAGGCTGATTTCATTGCCACACATAAAATTACTTTATGACAAGTGAGAACTTAGGCAGAAAGTTTAATAAGGTATTAATATGCTGCATCTATATATTGTATATTGGAAATAAAGAAAACCACAATTAGAGAGAAGTTGTGAAAGTATTTTGGCCAAATACCATTCATAATTGAAAAAAAATTCCACACACCATGTGAACCACCTAGATATAAATTATAGAGCAAAATTAGCACAAATCAATCTTTATGCAGCATTCAATCTTTATACTGCAAACTAGTTATCCAAACACAAACAAACAAATTCACCAATATGATTTCTATCAAAACTAGAATGATTAAAAGAGGAGGAAAAAAAAAAAAAAAAGTGATTCCAAAAGTTCTCTGATTAGATAAACTAAAACCCCAAAAATATTATAGGAAACTTCAAAGATAGAAACATAGCAAAATTCTGTAAATGAAATGTAAATGTGTTATAAATGAAATGAAATTCAATTATAACACACCAAATAACATATTACTATTTGCGTAGAGAAAATTATATATTCAACATATTTCAGCTTCCAACACGAACAAAATTAAACATAGAAAAAGGAAGAAGAAAATCAATCACTGGTCTTTAAAAAATTATAAGAAAAAATCAATGGCACAAATACACCCAAATGAAATAATGATAGTTAATTACACTATTGAAGATGCAAGAAACTCCTACTATTCTTTCTCTCTCTAGAATTCTTACACCTCAACCCGAAAAGATCCCTCTCCTCTTCATTCCAACTCCTATATATAGATATTTACAAGATATTTACAAGATATTTACTGATTGCTGGATCTGGGCCTATTCCTCTGTAAGCCCTGGTCACCCTTGATGGGCTTACTCCCGTTCGGCCCATATGGCAGTGTCTTTCTATGGGCTAACCCAGCTGTTCGGACTGAATGTTGTGTTTTGCGAGTCGGACCTGGCCCATGTCATCCGGGGCCTCCTCAACTGCCCCCATAATTGCCCCTTATTTAATAAGGGGTAATTATTGATGGCGTCTCATCATGACGCTGACGGCTCGAGATAACCACGTGGGGGAGCGGACGGTCAGATCCAGAATCAATGTTCCGGGGCTCGAGGGATTTCTCGCCTTCCCGACGCTTCGGCCCTCGGGCCCCCTCGCCTTTATAATGCTCTAGAATTCCACTTCACTTCCCTTTACCGTCTCCATCATCAGCCAAGTCTCTCTCTTTCTAGAACAGTGCTAAGCTTTTTCCGGTGAAATCCTTCGAGAGTCATTCTTCCAGCGATCTTGCAGTCCTCCGAGGTTAGTTTCGTTCTTTTTACTTTCGGCAGGCTTCCATTTTCCCTCTTTTAGATTCTTCTAGCACTTCCACCATGGTTGTAGATCTGGATGTTCTTCGTATGAGACTTAGACTTCCTGACAACATCGAAGTTAGGGTTTGCCCCCAAGACGTTAATATTACGACCGGCGCCGGCCTCCTGCCCGGCGAAGTCTTATTCACGAACCTTCAATTGAATGTTGTTAGGTTCCCTCTGCACCCTTTCTTTAGTTATGTCTTCAATAGATTGGGGATATCCCCTCTGCAGGTCAACCCCAACTTCTTTAGGATCATATCTGTTATGCTCTTATTGATGCGTGACAGAAATCTGGACCTCGACCTCATAGACCTCCTTCTGTGCTATAAGGTCAGTAAGATCCGTACTAACGAGCCCTTCTACCACCTCTACCCGTTCGAGAAGATGTCCATATGCACTGACACAATAAAATCTGAAAAGGGTTGGAGGGATAGCATAGTGGGCATTAGTGGGGCTTGGTCTTCGCCTGCTGCAGAGGATTACCCAATCCCGAGCGCCTTTGGTGTCTGCTCTGTCTCCTCCTATAAAAAATTCAAATCCCATAAATATGACTGCCCCTGTGAAACATGCGTTCCTCGTTTTTGCACTTACTTATGCCGCTCCTTGGGAATACCTTGTGATGACTTGAGCTATAGTGTTTGTAGGGATAGGAGTAACTACTTGAAGAGATACGTTCTGAACGATATTCCTTCCTGCTCAGATCTCCTCACTTCAGACAACCTCTTTGCGCTCTCATCACTCGGCTACAACATGAGCAGACTTCAGATTCCCTCTTTTGGCAGGAGGAAAAATACTCCCCCAGCCACTCCTGCTGCTGGGGCGACCTCCTCTCCAGCGTCGGCTTCTTCTTCAGCCACCATATCTGACACTGTCCCGAGCGCAGTGGCTACTAACCCTGTTGCCAGCGCCCCTGCTGCCAACCAGAACGCGCCCTCCCCAGCTGCCATAGCTCCTGCTGCTGCGGGGGGCGGTCGGGACAAAGAACGAGGCAAAAGGCCTCATCCTGACAGTGAAATCGATCCTGAGGAGGAGCCTCTCATTATAAGGACCCGGGTCTCTGGGCCGGGTACTCTCTTGCACCGAGCGATCAGAGCTCCTTCTCCCTCTGGGCCTCCTGCAGCTGGTGGCTCTGCTTCTGCTTCAGGCCCCCCTTCAATCCCCAGCTTACCGCCATGGGCCCCTCGGTACACCCGAACGGATGGGACGTTCGTGAAACCGAACGTGACCATGCTGAAGGATGGCCAGACCGCTATGGCCTACTACAGGAGCATGTGGACTCCGAAGGACCTTGAGGCGGCAAAGGGTCTTTCCCAGAAGGACGTGTTCAGTCGCTTTCCCCAATCTGCTATGGAGGTGACTTTTATTTTCTAACTCATGAATTCTCTTATATTACTTGGTCTTGCCTTCGCCCGTTCTGACTATTGGTTTAACCGTTTTTATTGTGCACCTATGCAGACATTGTTCGGGATGATGGCCATGCAGAAGCAGGTGGAGATGGGGAACGCCAGGGCCCGAAAGTATTCTGACAGCCTGGAGGTGGCTAATAAAGAAAACGACCTCCTTGCCATGAAGAATACCGAGGTGCTGGTTCGGCTTGACAAAGCCGAGCAAGAGAGAGATGTCCTGAAGAAGGAGAATGATTCCCTTCAGGATGAGAAGGACGCCCTCCAGCTTGAGAAGAGCGTCTGGCAGACTGAGCGGGAATCAATTAGAGAAGAGAAGGTAGAACTCCAGCGCCTTCTAGCTGATGAACAGTCTGCTCGGATGGCTTTTGAAAAAAGAGCTCTGGACGAGCGTACCGCTCTGATCGACGCGATCAGCAGAGTGGGTGGTGGGATGCTGGCCCTTCACGCTCGGTTCTCCAGAGTCGGTGCTCTTCGGTATGCTCAAGGATTCCGGGAAGGTTTCGCCGACCGGGTTCCGGATGAGGGACAGACCAGCTCCACTCCGGATGAGGTAGACAAGGATCTGGGGATCGAACCTCTGGGGGTCTATGTCGACCCAGAACCCACCGAAGCGGAACATATATTTGATGAGTGCCAGGACATCGCATCCTCAAGGATCATCACAGCTCCTCCTACCGCTCTGCCACTGACCGCTCCCTAATCGTCAACCGTGGCTCCTTCTATAGCCACTGCTGACGCTGAACCCCAGCCGAACGATTCAGTCATTCACCTGGATTCCCCACCTCATGAAGGTGAGGCGGCTGATGGGGCCGAGGAGGCGAGTCGGCAAGACCAGGATGCTGTTGGTACTGAGGCGTCTAGCTAGGGCTCCTTCGAATTCTTCTAGTTCATATCTTCTTGTAATGATGGACATCTCTCTTTTGTAAACTCAATGTTCAATATTAATGAAATGACCGAACTCTTTTTCCCTATGTGTTGTGCTCTATTCAACTTATCTTCAGTACATACATATCTTTTTTCTCTTTTTCTTTTTATATTAGCTCCGCCGTGTGTTGTTTACGGCAAGTGCCTGGCGCTCGGCTAGAATGCCAGTTGCCACTTGGCTTTAAATTTTTAGCAAGTGTTTGGCGTTCGGCTTATAGTGCCAGCTGCCACTTATCTTGCTTAAGTGCCTGGCGCTCGGCTAGAATGCCACTTGCCACTTGGCTTTAAATTTTTAGCAAGTGTCTGGCGTTCGGCTTATAGTGCCAGCTGCCACTTATCTTGCTTAAGTGCCTGGCGCTCGGCTAGAATGCCACTTGCCACTTGGCTTTAAATTTTTAGCAAGTGTCTGGCGTTCGGCTTATAGTGCCAGCTGCCACTTATCTTGCTTAAGTGCCTGGCGCTCGGCTAGAATGTCACTTGCCACTTGGCTTTAAATTTTTAGCAAGTGTCTGGCGTTCGGCTTATAGTGCCAGCTGCCACTTATCTTGCTTAAGTGCCTGGCGCTCGGCTAGAATGCCACTTGCCACTTGGCTTTAAATTTTTAGCAAGTGTCTGGCGTTCGGCTTATAGTGCCAGCTGCCACTTATCTTGCTTAAGTGCCTGGCGCTCGGCTAGAATGCCACTTGCCACTTGGCTTTAAGTTTTTATAGTAGACCGTTGGAAAAGAAAATTCTTTTTTTGTAAATTCCAGTAACTTGCTCATTCATACGTATTTGATTGACAACAAATAACATCCAATTAAAGCCAGAACTTAGCTTCTATTGGTAGTACCTCTTCAGAGACGTGGCGTTCTAGGGCTTGCTGACCAACCTTCCCGCCATGGTTTCCAACGTATATGCCCCTTTGCTAATGACTTCTGCAATTCTGTATGGGCCTTCCCAGGGTGGCATCATTTTTTTGACCATCCCCACCTTTCTTTTCAGAACCAGATCGCCCGGGGCAAAATCCCTGTGTTTTACTCTCTTGTTGTGACTATTCGCCAGCACTTGCTGATACGATGCTAGCCTTATAGCCGCTGCGTCCCTCCTTTCGTCTATCATGTCGAGGTTCAATCTTAACATCTTGTCGTTCTGATCTCGACTCCATGCTAAGCTTCTGATAGTGGGGACTAAATGCTCAACCGGTATAACTGCTTCGGTACCATACGCCATTGCGAACGAGCTCTCCCCAGTCGGCCGCCTTGGGGTGGTTCTGTAAGCCCATAGAACGTTCGGGAGTTCATCCAACCACTTCCCCTTATGATCTTCCAGCTTCTTCTTAATGCAGGCGAAAATGGTTCTGTTTGTGATTTCTGCTTGTCCGTTAGCCTGAGGATGACTTACTGCAGCCAACTTCTGGTTGATTCCATACTCCTCCAGCAGCTTTCTTACTTGCCTGCTGTCGAGGTTTGTGCCATTGTCCATGACTATTGTTCTGGGAACACCGAAGCGGCAGATAATGTTGTTCCAGATAAATCGTCTCACCTGAGTCTGAGTCACGCTAGGATACGGTTCTGCCTCCACCCATTTAGTGAAATAATCCGTGGCCAGTAACACATACTTGTTCTGAGCTCTTGCAGTTGGCAGAGGACCGACCACATCCATCCCCCATTGCGCGAAAGGCCACGGCGAGGCCATTACGTGCAATTCCTCAGGTGGTTGGTGGATCATTGGTCCATATCGTTGGCACTTATCGCACCTTCGAGAGAACTCCTCCGCATCTCTTGACATGTTTGGCCAGAAATACCCTTGTGTCATTGCTTTATGCGCTAACGATCTTCCCCCAGAATGATTGCCACACACACCCTCATGAATAGCTCGCAATACCTGCTGCGACTCCGCGGGGGTGACACATTTCAAGTACGGGCCAGAATAGGACCTTCTGTACAGCTGGTTCCGCACGATGGCGTACTTGGCAGCATTCTTTTTGAGTTTCCTAGCTTCATCCCTTTGCATAGGCAAAACGCCATCTCGAATATAGGTAATGATTGGGTCAATCCAACTCGGTTCATACGGTATGACGTAGACTTGCCAAGGGTCCGAGTCCATCGGTTCTTCGAAAATGGATGGCTGGGTCACTATTCCTACTGGAATCACCCTCGCCAATGTTTCTCCGCAACTCGAAGCACTGCATGCTAAACGGTCTGCATCTGCATTCTGTTCCCTCGGCAACTGTATGAATTCAATCTTTGCAAAGTCCTTGGCTCTACGCAGAACGGCAGAACGATATGCCCCCATCATGTCATCCTTGGTTGCGTACTCACCATTTACCTGCCGAACAATCAGCTGCGAGTCACTATACACTGCCAAACTTTTGATCTGTAGCTCTCTGGCCAACTTTAATCCATTTAGCAACGCCTCGTATTCCGCTTCATTATTGGTGGCTTGGAACTCAAGTCTGAGTGCTTGGCTCAAGGAAGTACCCTCTGGGGTTTGCAGTTTGATCCCAATCCCAGCCCCCATCTAGTTAGAGGAGCCATCCACAAAAAGTTTCCAAGAGCCGTTTCTAAGGTCCTCTTCCGTATCTTCGGCATCACATTCTAGTAGGAAATCGGCCACCGCTTGCCCTTTAACAGCTGTTCTCGGCTCGTACGTTATGTCAAATGAACTCAACTCTATGGCCCACTTGGTCATTCTGCCCGAGAGCTCTGGCTTGTGCATGAGCGTTCTGATTGGGAAAGTTGTTAGAAAAGCTATGGGGTGGAATTCGAAATAATGCCTCAACTTTCTTTTTGCATTTACAAGTGCAAGTACCACCCGTTCGGCCTTTGAGTATCTTTTTTCTGCCTCCATCAGTGTTTTGCTTACATAAAATACCGGGTATTGCACCCCTTCCTTGCAACGAATCAGAACGGCACTCGTCGCGACACCAGATACTCCAAGATATAGAAATAACTTTTCTTCCGGTTCTGGGGCTGACAGGACTGGTGGGTTCTGCATATATTGCTTCAAATGAGTCAATGCCTGTCGTTGCTCATCCCCCCAGACCTGCCTTCCATGGCTCCGAATCGTATCAAAGAATGGTTTGCAGTGGTCTGACAATTTTGAAATAAATCGACTTAATGCAGCTATTCGTCCTGTTAGGGCTTGCACCTCTCTGATCGTCTTTGGCTCGGCATTCTTAATCACAGCCTCTGCTTGAGCGGGGCTAACTTCGATGCCCCTGCGGTTGACCACGTGTCCCAGAAACTGCCCGGAACTCACACCGAACGAGCACTTGGTCGGATTGAGCCTCATCCCATATCGCTTTAGTACATCAAATACCTCTTGCAGATGCTTCAGATGATCATCCTTTTTCCTACTCTTTACCACCATATCATCAATATAGGCTTCGACAGTCTTACCCATTTGATTTTTAAAAACTTTGCTAACAAGTCGTTGATAAGTTGCTCCCGCATTCTTTAGTCCAAAAGGCATAACTTTGTAGCAGTATGTTCCTCGCTCGGTGACAAAAGAAGTTTTTTCTTCATCTGCGGGGTCCATAGGAATCTGATTATAACCTGAATATGCGTCCAGAAAGGTTAAACGCTCAGACCCAGTGGTGGCATCCACCATTTGATCAATCTTAGGCAACGGGAAGCTGTCCTTCGGACAGGCTTTGTTCAAATTGGTGAAATCAATGCATACTTGCCATTTCCCATTTTTCTTCTGCACCACAACGACGTTGGACAACCACTCAGGGTAGTGCACCTCTCTGATAAATCCCGCATCAAGCAGCCTATCGACTTCTTCCGCTATGATCTGATTACGTTCTGGAGCAAATCTTCGCTGCTTCTGTTTCACTGGTTTGAAATTAGGATTGACATTCAGGGAATGACAGGATACGGAAGGACTAATTCCAGGCATGTCTAGGTGACTCCATGCAAATACGTCGACATTGTGGGACAAGAAATCCACTAGCTCTTGCTGCTCTTCTCTGGTCAGTCTTATACCTACTCTGGTAGTTCGTTCTGGCCTGGACTGATCGATCTGCACATCCAGAAGGGGCTCCTCAGTCAAGTCGGCTGACTCCTCCACCCTATTCTGCTCGAGTGGAGGTTCCTGTAATTGCTATCTGGGGCTTGTCGACCGGACGGGCGCCTTTCCTTTCCCAGCATGCTTTAGTGTGACGGAATAACACTCTTTGGCTGCGACCTGATCCCCCCGAATGTCTATTACTTTATCTCCATCGGGCCCGAGGCACCTCATGACCTGATGCAGAGTTGAGGGTACACCTCGGACTCTGTGAATCCACCCTCTTCCCATCAGGAGATTATACGAGGGGTGAATTTCCACAACCACAAAAGTTTCCATAAGAGCTCGTTCTGCAGCTTGAACTTCTACTTCCACCATCCCGACGGGTTCCACCCTCTTCCCATCGAACCCTAATAAGGGATTTCCGGTGGGCTTGAGCCTCTCTGGTTTAATGTCGAGCCTGTCAAATGTGTCCCTCGGCATAACATTCGCACTGCTCCCAGGATCGATCAGAACTCTGCGCACCAAGCAATCTGCCACTGTCAAACTGACTACCAACGGGTCGTCATGAGGCAGTTGAACACGCTGCAGGTCTGTCCAGTCGAACTTTATCTGCATTGACGGGCTCTGCTGGTGTAGAGTGGTCACATTGCCGACCCTTTTCTTCATCTGCGCCTGCCGCAGGCGCACCCGTAGCAGCTCATCCGACTCTTCACTAGGCTCGGGTCGACCATGGATAGCATTGATTATACGAACTGGCTGCGAATTGTGGGAGCTTTGTTTATGACTCCTTTTTATTTGTTCCACTGGTCGATTCTGCTCCATCGCCGAGCCTTGAACATAACTCGCAAACTCCCCTCTAGCTATCAACATCTCCACTTGCCTCCTCAGGTTCCTGCATTCGTTAGTTTGATGTCCGAAATCAGAATGAAAAGCACAATGTTTAGTTTGATCCCTCTGTTCGAGAGGTTGTCTAATTGGCAGTGGTGGATAAAACTTGTCTTTGTTCTCCTGATACAGCCTCGCCAGAGTGACCTTCAGCGGAGTAATCAACTCTTCCTCCCTGGACCTTTTTTCGGCCTTCCAGGTGGTCTGACGCTGCGGCTGAGCCTGCTTCTGCCTGATCTTTGCCTTGGACTTTTCCTCGGTTGACACAAGCGACGTTGTCCGAGCATTAGCTGCCTCCTCTTCTTCTAGGCGCACAAAGCCATCGGCTCTCTCATTGAGTTCATCCATGGTAGCCGGCGTGTTCACTACCAGACTGGTGTGAAAGGGAGTTCCGCGTGTCATGGCTAACTTGAAGGCTTGAACTGCCGTAGAAGGGTGGCATTCGATCACCATACTCTTAGTGAGATTAAACCTGGTAAGAAAGGCCTGGAGACGTTCATCCTTGTGCTGCCGCATCGTGAATAGGCTCGAGATGTCCTTCGGCGGGCGTTTGTTCCCATAGTACTAGCTTATGAACCGATCGCACAGGTCTCTGAAACTGCCAATGGAGCTCCTAGGCAAGTTTTTGAACCAGCTGAGCGCCGGTCCGGCCAGGCTTGTAGGGAAACATTTGCACATTAAAGAGTCGTTTTCCGTATTCAGGGCCATTTTCAACTGGATATGATACACATGATCGATCGGGTCGGTCGTTCCGTCAAACAGAATAAAGACTGGCATAGCAAACTTCCTCGGATGCGGCGCATTCAAGATCTCGTCGGTGAATGGTGAATCCACCGTCCGAGCTGCGGATCGGAGAGCTTCATTCTCTCTCTGGAGTCCAGCGGTAGCTCTGTGAGTTACGGTTCTGCCCTCCGAACCGTGATGAGTGACAGTAACCATGGAGGGCCGGTAAGACGGATCGAACGACCGTTCCTCCATGAACTCTCTTTGCCAAGGCGACGCTACTCGACGGCGATCAACCTCCATCACTTCCTCTCGGTCAAACCTTTCCCGCTGCGGATCAACGTGAGTCGATCCTTCGTGATCTTCAACTCGACGAACATTTGGCGGCAAATTGTCCATCATCCTTTCATCACGGTGGTGAGCTGACTGATTGTTCTCGTCCTGATCGCCTTGATGCGCGATATTAGATGGAACACCTCCTTCTCCGACCGGAAGTGGATGCGAAACCGCAGGTATTTGCCGATGCTGCAGTCCAGCTTTCAATTCCGCATTTTCTTTTCTGAGGGCTTCAATCAAGTTCATCAACTCTTCAAGCTTTGTTTGCTGGACAGCCTCCATCGGATTGGAGCTTTCACCTATCATTATTCCCGAACGGAGTAAAGGCATTAATCTCAAGTTCGCGAGTAGATCTGAGCGTCGTGAGTAGGAATTTTTAGATCTGGCTTCTAATTCTCCGAATTATGCTCACTGTTTACGAGATCTGAATTGTCTGAACTCTAAATCCGTCAGATCCTGCCACAATCGAACAACTCGTGGTTGCGTAGATCTGAAGTCACTCCTGCCAAAGCTTCAAGAATTGTAATTCCTCCAGAGTAGGTCACAATCGCTCAGATCTGGATTCAAATCCCCAAGATCGAGTCTCGATCAACCGAATTGGTTTGAATCCATTCGATACTCCTCATTGATCAACCAAACTTTCATGCGATTTCCCACAGACGGCGCCAATTGAAGATGCAAGAAACTCCTACTATTCTTTCTCTCTCTAGAATTCTTACACCTCAACCCGAAAAGATCCCTCTCCTCTTCATTCCAACTCCTATATATAGATATTTACAAGATATTTACTGATTGCTGGATCTGGGCCTATTCCTCTGTAAGCCCTGGTCACCCTTGATGGGCTTACTCCCGTTCGGCCCATATGGCAGTGTCTTTCTATGGGCTAACCCAGCTGTTCGGACTGAATGTTGTGTTTTGCGAGTCGGACCTGGCCCATGTCATCCGGGGCCTCCTCAACTAAGAATATTTGTTGTTGTATACTCTCCACTCACTACTCATGTCAGAAATACAGAGACGGATCTTCCATTTAAAACTTCAACTAATAAGTTCCAAAATGCCATTCTATTTTCGATCTCTTTCCTCATTTTTTTTGGCAACCAAACAGAGGTTAGAAATTTATTTAAAACATTTGTTACCTTCCATGGATGCTCTGGATATGAATATGTAATGGAGCCGATCAGGTAGGGATCCCTTGACGGTGGTGATGTGGATGATGTCCTCCAACGACCGAATGCCAAAAAAAATTTCTCTCTTATTATTATTTTGAAGAGGAGGAAGATGATCTAATTAGATTTTGAATTTTAGTCAATAAGGAGTAAGAAAAAAAAAAAAAAAAATTATATATATGGTATATTGTATAGCGTATAAAGAATATTTATTTATAGCATTTATTATACTTATAGTAAACAAAGCATAGCTATACTTATATGAAGTCGTTATTTATTTAATTATTTTCTGAATTCACCATGTTTTGAACGAATATTTATACCAATCCATTTCTCATCAATTTCTTGGTATGGAAAAAGAAAAAAAAAAAAAAAAAGTGATGTGGTTCTTATTCACATTCCATGTAATAGTTTGCTTCCGGCTGATTATGGCAGTTTCGCTTTGTAAATTTTCCTGTGTTTGCCAGAAAAAAACCAAAAAAAAAAAAAACCAAATTTTTTTTTTTTTAATTTAAAAAATGACATAACAGGAAAAATAGAACTTTTGAATAGTCACGCCTCAACAGAGTAATTTTGGAAAGTCCTTTTGTTTTACTTAGATTTCATATATATATGTAAAAAAACACTGCCTCGGCAACAAATATACATTATACTCGAGTACTCAAAACATATTTCATGTTGTCGTTATACTTTTTGTAATTATATTTTACTCCTATATAGACAACAGATCTGTGTGCGCGCGCGTGGTGTGTTGGTTCTCAATTCTTATCAGTCTTCGAAATTGAAGCTCTCCAGAGCCCTTCCATAAATTCCTTCAGAAATCAGAAGCAAAAAGCCCTAATCTTGCGTGTCGCTGCTAATGTCTTCATCAAACGCCGAAGATTCCGAGTCGCTAATCCAACCAAACGAATCACAACCTCCTCCTGCTGCTGCAAATGGTGCAGATCAAGCACCACACGAATCTAAAGACAACGGAATTCAATCAAATCATGACGTAGTCGACACAACCGATGCAGATTCCAAGCTCAACCAACGAAAATTAGACGACAACGAATCGATCCAATCGCAAAAAGTTACTACTACTACTGATCCCAAGCCTGATGACCAATCCAATGACGCCGCCGCGGTTGAACAAGAACCAGAAGAAGCTAAGCAGCAGGCCGACCTCCGGAAAGACGACGGAGGGAGCCGAACCTTCACCATGAGAGAATTGTTGAATGAATTGAAGAATGGAGAAGGGAACGGGAATGGGAATGAAGATTCCGAATCCGAAAGACGCGAAGCCAGCTCTCCCTACAGCTACAGGTTAGTGTTCGTATTCATTTCGATTCGTATTCAATTTGATTCCATTCCATTGAGTCTACAAGATGATAACTTTCCTTTTTCTGTGTTTCATAATGGAATGGAATGGACTGCAGTTACTTGTGAAATCGAATATAGGCTAAAAATTGAGTGCTTACTCTGTCTTGAAGTTGATCTTTGAGAATTTGGTGAAATTGTTTGCTTAAATTTAGCAATTAATTAATATATATATATATATATATATATATATATATATATATATATATATATTCCATATTTGAGACTAAGAAGGCATTCTCAAATTGAATTGTGTTTCGACTTTTAAAGAAATATTCGAAGATTTACTACCGGGCACCTAAAGGATGAAAATAGAATTCGGTATGGGTTAATTGCATTGTTGTTGTCATTATCAACAAAAATAAGAAAAAATATTTTTAATGTGTTTATTGTATATATATGTACCATTACTTTCCTTGCTCTTTGTTTTATTTTTTCAATTTGAATCAAAACATTTCTTACTGGTGTGCTCATCTGGCATTGATTTTTTATTTCATAAGAAAAATAACGTTGCTTGGGATAATGAGAAGAGACCGTATCCAGTATATGGTGTTCTTGAGGGAGTTGTAGTATGGATTTGTTGAACAATGTTTATTCATTGGCCGTGGGTGAGGATTCGTGACAAGATACATGTCATGCTAAAAGGCCCCAAGGTGGGTGCTTTAGATCATAGATGGAGGAAGAGGAGGAAAGGGGTGAGAGAGAAAGGAGAAAGTGAGCATCCTGAGCCCTTCAAGTGGACTTTTGTTGAGATAGGGGATGACCCCCTTGTATTGTGAATGAAAAAAGTACTTGTGATTAAAATCAAACATGTGAGGTTTATACACATGTCAAAGACAACCAATGAGATAGGATCTTGTGTGCAATATATTGTCACTTTTAGAGAGGAACACATCCCTCATTGCCCCTCCCTAGTATATAGATACTTACTAGCTGAACATAAGATTGAGCAAAACAAGCGGACATGCTCGACTCTAATACGTGTGTTTTGGCTTTGATTATATTGAAGAGGTCACTGCAGTGTTAGTCCTTGAAGACCCCAGGTAAGATTTTAAACCGTACTACAGTAAGCAATTGTCTAAGCGGTCACGTATGACATAGTGTGGAGCCTTATACGTACATTGTGTTATAAGGCTTTGTAGCATAATGGAATAATGAATTTCTAAATCTATTGAATCTGATTTCATGATATACTAGTCCTTCCTAGTGGAATAAAGGAAGAAAGTAGTTGACGGGGACATCTTCACTTTATTTTCCTCTAAATCCTGTTTTGATATAAAAGATGGTTTGCTCAAAACAATTTAACACAAGAATATTGTAAACAGAAGCATTGATTTCATTGTGCAAGGAGAAGTTTCTTGCTTCTTTATTTAAAAATTTATTATTTTGTGACACATCTTATGATAATTTATTGGTGCTTATCTATATATATCCATTTTATTGACAAATTAAATATTTTACATATGGTGTTTGTCTGTTTGCCCTGCTTGAAGTAGAACTTACAGAATTATTGTTCCTATTTCTATATGTACTTCTCCTTACACAATACATATCCATTTCATGCATTTGAATGCAGTCAAGAAACTGCACAACAGCAAATAGACCAGAACAATGCTGCCATGGACTTGATCAACAGTGTCACAGGTGCTGATGAGGAGGGTCGGTCTCGCCAACGGATTCTTACGTTTGCTGCCAGGAGGTAGTCATCATTTCTTGTAATTCTGACTTATTAATTAGCAGCTTGGCTGGCATTGCTTGTAATTTTTTCTTTTCAAGATTTTGTAACCAAATGCGACCTGCCTGCATGCAAAATGTTATGCGACAATTTATTGCATGCTTCGACTATATATATGACACTTGAAATTCGCTTGATAAGCAAGCTTATTGAGGTTTCTTTATTGTAATGAGTTATTTGTTTATTTATTTTTTAATATTTATTTTTTTGAGTTTTTCTACTACCCATCCTATGGAATAATATGGTTGTTCAATGGCTCTAAATTTTAAACTAGCTAAAAATAGTCAACCTACTATTATTGCGTGTGGTTATTTTATTTACTTTTTTCCTTTCGAAAGTCTCTTTCTGTTTCACAGTTGAGCTTTCCTCCCCCAAGCACAATCTCACACCTATTCCAACTGTTTTTTTCTATGTGAATCCTGTTTTTTGAAGTCTCACCTTATTCATTTGTAATGTTTTAGATATTTCCCAAGACACTTATCACTCTCCTTGGTAACTATAACAAGATGGCCGTGGAAGGGAAAGCCCATTGCCCAAAAATCTTATTGGAAAATTGATATGTCATTGGAACTGTTATGTTGATGTTTTAGGCTGCATATTTCTTGAACACCTTTTGATGTTATTATTAGCTGCATATTTCCGTGAACACCTGTTGCTGTTACTGTTCAGGTATGCAAGTGCTATAGAGAGAAATCCAGAAGATTATGATGCACTTTACAATTGGGCACTGGTTCTTCAGGTCTGACTTTGTGCTTTTGAGTATTGTCTCACGACCATTTGCAGTATTTTTGTAGAGTTTGGATGTTTACTTTTTCGGTTTTTTTAATCAGAGAAAAATGTGTTTTTGTTGAAGATGAGAATTATTCACATGACATGAATTAATATTTTCCATATGAAAGTTTACATAATTCATGTGATTTAAATTTAATGGTATTATAAGTATTATCATTCTAAAATTTAAATTAATTACTTTATTTGTCATGTTTACTAAAATATTATAATTATCTTTATAAAAAACAATTAGTAACTGTAATTTTAAGTGTATCGTACCAATTCCATAGAGCAGCAAAGTGGAATTACGCTGTCTATATGATCCAACTTCTGTGTGCAGGAAAGTGCAGATAATGTTAATCCGGATTCTGGTTCAGCTTCTAAAGATGCTTTGCTTGAAGAGGCATGCAAAAAGTACGATGAGGCCACCCGTCTTTGCCCCACACTTCATGATGTATGTTCAGATGCATTATTTGGATAATCACATCGAATATTGATGAATCTAAAGTAACTTGTACAACGTGCAAGATCAAAATCTACCTGGCAGAAGGCCACTGGTTTTTCAGTTTGGACTGCAGTTAATTTCTTGCTGGTGCATACGTAGATTTAAGATAGAATGTGCTCCTGCAAATTAGTTTATTTATTGTTCCAAAACTTGGATCCACCTCATACTACATATCCATAATTTGTTGTCATTAAATCCCAGGCTTATTATAATTGGGCTATAGCAATATCTGATCGGGCAAAAATGCGTGGTCGGACAAAAGAGGCAGAAGAACTTTGGAAGCAGGTTTGACCATTTGATTCCATTATTATTCTCATAGTTCATGCTTTTATGGTTATATTTACAAACATCATCAGTATGATATTTTGCTCAATAACTTCTCTGTTTTCTCCGAACATTGTTATATGTAATGTTCTAGAGGTGGGGTTTGGTCCTTCAAAATCTGAAAGGAGAGTATGGTTTACCAGGGAGCAAAGTGAAAATTTCATGTAAATGTTAAATATGCTAAGACACTTGGAAAATTGAAAGAGAAACTTAAAAAAGGAAATTGGGACTGTCACATTGGTTGTACTTACATATATTGATTTAGCAACTTGATAGTTGAGATGCAATGTGTTAATTTCTGAAAGTCATATGCTTGTTATGTATGAATCTTTGGACAAGATTCTGATTCTTAGTTGTTTATTAATGTCTCTGTTATTCTGGGAGCCCCTTAAAAATGTATTACTATTTTTCTTGTTTGACTATTAAACCAATAATTTGATATATTCACCAGCATATGTATTTGATAAATGTACATTTCCATCAAGTATAACACATTTAACCTTGATTTGCAACTATTACTGGAAAGCATAATATATGAACGAGCCCAACTGGAAGTTATATATTAACTTTTACTTTACCATAGTTTCAATGCAAAATACTCTTGGGATCTTGCTTGTGGCTTTTATTGCCTGAAATTTTCATAATGATGGCTATTTGTCTCCTGCTCTCAAGTTAAGCTATTATGTGCTGCTAAACTCATCAAAACCTTCTCCAAATTACCCGAGGTCGGCTACATGAATCCGATTTTTTTCATTCTGCCCTATCCAAGGCCATAGCCTCAGTAAAAACAACATTTAGTATTTGGAATAGGGAAACCTGGTGGTTATGAAATGATCTATTGCTTCATAATCGTGAGTAATTGCTATGAAGTTCACCATTTAGGCTACCTTTATGATGTCAAAAAGAGTTAATCACACGTGATACAATATTAGCTTCTTCTTATGCTGTCTTGTCTACCATGCCTGTTAATCTCTTTGAATTAGAAGTTACCAGATACTCTTATCTATTTTTTTGGGAAAAAATATCGAAACACTGAAAATGTTTCTTATTCTTTTCAATGTGCAGGCAACTAGAAATTATGAAAAAGCTGTCCAACTCAATTGGAACAGTCCTCAGGTAAAATCTTTAAGAAACTGTTGAGTTAGTCTCAAAATTACCTTCTAAGTCTGAACCCTAATATCTTACTCATTGCATTACCCTTCGTTTATTCTATATTTTCTTCTTACTTGATATCTATGATCATGTACTCTCATATGAATTGCTGGAGAAGTTGCAAACATGTTTGTGTTTTTATTTTCTGGTAGTAACTTCACAATAAATTATTCCAGGCACTCAACAACTGGGGACTTGCTCTGCAGGTACTTTTAGCTAAACAAACCTTGCCAACAAAACTAACTCCTTTAATCATTCAGTACTTATATTTTTAGAGTGTTTGTGGAGCTTTTTGTTTCATTGTTCTTGTAATATTTTGGTAGAATATTTGGATGTTTCATTGGATTTATGTTATAAATGTGCATTCCAGGAACTCAGTGCAATTGTTCCTGCACGAGAAAAGCAAACAATTGTGAAAACTGCAATTAGTAAGGTACAAAGTTATATGGAGGCATGAGGGTGCTTGGATAATGTACATCAATGAATTGCGGAGTTACCTTGTATTCATTCTATGAGCAAGTTCTATGTTCTTTGCATCTGATACCTTGTGTTATAATGCAGTTCCGTGCAGCAATAGAGTTGCAATTCGACTTCCATAGGGCAATTTACAACCTTGGCACTGTTCTGGTTAGTTTGGCATCCTATCATATCTTTCCATTTTTTTTTTTTTCTCTTTTTCCTTTTTAAAAAAGAAAAAGGTAAGAACACGCACACCCGACACACTCACAAATCCACTATTGCCCCTATGGGAGACTTGAACCCTCAACCTCCCATGTGGGAGGAGGAGGAAATACCACTAGTTTAGAGCCTTGGTGGCGTGTCCTTTCTTTTTCCAGGAGCATGATGTTATGTTTTCAATGACATTATTTTGGGATATTGACTTCATTGCAAAATGAGAGATACAGCTTGGTTCTTTCTTATTATCCTATGTTTGTAGTATTCATTAGCCGAGGACACAACGAGAATTGGGGGATCAAGCAATGCGAAAGAAGTTACCCCTAGTGAGTTGTACAGCCAATCTGCAATCTACATTGCTGCTGCTCATGCACTGAAACCGACTTACTCCGTAAGTACCTCATGTTGTTCTTCCTATTCAATTCCTTTAGGCTTTGTTGGTTCTCAGGAACAATAAAGGAAATAAGAAGGAAATGGAATGACAAGGAAAGGAAAATCAGATGAAGGAATTCATCTACGCGTAACATGTTGACTCACTTTCCTCTCAAGTTTTCTCATGTTTCCTCACTGATCTATGTGGAAAATAGGGTTTCTTTGAAGTCATTAAAATTCTCTTCTCCAGCTGGCCCTTTCATTTTTCTTTTTGTTCAGGATTCTAATGCAACCAAACAAGGAACAATGAAATACCCTATAATTTCTTTTTGCTGTCCATCCTGTTTTCCAAGTTTCAAACAGAACACTAAAACTTAATTTTGGTACTAGATTAGATTCGTTGATTTAGATCATATGCTAGATTTTTAAAAATTGGTTTTCCTTCGCAATTTGCCAGTACTATTTTAAAATTGGTTTTACTTTTTCCACATCCGTTGTACAATGATGTGAAAGAGGTAAAAAGAGAATGAGGAAAAGCAGCCGCTTTCTAGCTGTTTAACTTTCCATACACTTATATGAAGTAATTGTGGTTTCAGAAGGAGCTGTTTTAGTACTTTTTGTCTTTAATTTAGTTACTTAATAACATAGAATTCATTTTCCTACGCCTTCTGAGCTGTAAAGTTCGTTTCTTTTTTCATGTGATATTTGTTATTTACAGGTTTATGGTAGTGCCTTGAAGCTTGTGCGCTCCATGGTCAGTACCTCTCTCTCTCTCTCTCTCTCTCTCTCTCTGTATTTAAAAAAAAAAATCTTTCAAGCCCATTCATAAACCATCTACTTCCTTTGTACCTTTGTCATTTAATTAGATGATTTTCTTATCAAAAGAGAAAGTAAAAGGTGTAGTTACCTGAACCTTGCCCCTCAACTGCTAAATCTTGTTTGTGCATCTTATTCCACTAGCTATTGCACTTCAATCACTTGTTGCATCAAAGCATTCCTAGTCAATCATTAGCTCACCTTGGTGGGACCAATGTCAATACATTTCAACTGGTTGAAATATTTCATACCTTATATATGATTTTCCTTCTATTTCTTTCTTTTATTTTATTTGCTAAATATCAGTTCACAGTTATACGCGAAGCTCACCTAATGAAATTTAAAGAACTTATATGGTCTGCAAGTGTGTAGTTTAATTTGTCCAGATGCAGTCATTGTTTTTCCAAATTGTAGTTCTAACAGGGCTTATTTGATGACAGTTGCCTTTACCTTATCTAAAAGTTGGCTATCTGATGGCACCCCCTGCGGGGAATTTAGTTTCACCTCATAGTGATTGGAAACGTACACAGTTTATTTTGAATCACGAAGGGCTTCAACAGGTAGTTCATGTCTTCAATCGTGAATAATAAAATGTGACACATGTATGGGTTTGCTTCTGTTGTGTGCTTTCATGCTTAAAAAGGTGGATTCCTTTTTTTTTTAAAAAATAATTTAATGTTATTTGAGCTTTCGAATCATTTTCTCACAAGTCCTCTAGGATTGACCTGAGTACCATCAGAAATTGTTAATACATCTTCATTGTTTTGGTTGCATATTTCTTGATAAAAATGAACATGTTCAAGTTTTAGTTTTGCTGACAGTTGATTCTATGGAGGCTGTATGATATAGAAGAAGGGTTCTTAAGACGTCTTTCTCATGTGTGATGATTGGCCTGTTTGGAAATGGTTATATTCTTTTTCCTGCTATATGGTTTTCATGACCATGACACCAGTGATGATTCCATTAGACATGTCATGCTCAATCATTAAAATAACACTGATGCTGATATACTAAGAAGCACGGACACGGATACGGGACACGGATATGACACGACACGGACACGGCGACACGGCAAATCCAAAAAAATTAGGACACGGACACGGCGAATAGTATATATATATATATCAGCATTAATAATTTTTTTAAAAAAACACTGATATGTTTAGGTTGGAATATATAATATATATCACTGATATGTTAGTATATATATATATCAGCATCTTTAGGACACGGACACAGCGAATTGTGACATCTTTAGGTTAGTATATATATATATCAGCATCTTTAGGGTAGTACAAAACAAAAAATAGAACATATCAGCATTAAAAAATTTAAAAAAAAAAAAAAATTTAACATATCAGCATTAAAAATTTAAAAAAAAAAAAAAAAAAATTCCAGAAAAGTGTGTCCGAGCTGTCTGAGCCGTGTCCGAAAATAAAAAAAAATAAAAAAATTCCAGACACGTTTTTTGGCGTGTTCGACACGTGTCGGGGCATGTCCGACGCGTGTTCGTGTCCGACACGTGTCGGACACGGATTCTTCGCCCATTTTGGAGTGTCCGTGCTTCCTAGCTGATATATAACCAACCAGTATTTTGGAAATTTTTATGGGATATTGCAAGATACTCAGGCCATCACCAGTGTTCAAAATCATATGAGAGAGAGAGAGAGAGCAACCATTTCTTGTATTTCAACACACTAAACCTAATAAGCCTTTGTAGGCTTATATAAAGAGAACAAGTATTACTTAATAACACAGGGGCCCTATCAACTATATATAATTACAGAATGACCCAACACATGTATATATATATATAACATTCTAACACTCCCCCTCAAGCTGGAGAATATATATCAAATAATCCCAGCTTGGAACAGATAGTTTTAACCGGTTATGACCCAATGCTTTGGTAAACATATCAGCTAATTGATCTTCAGACTTCACGAATGGAGTAGAGATGCTCCCACATAATATTTTTTCCCGAATGAAGTGACAATCAACTTCAATATGTTTGGTCCTCTCATGAAACACAGGATTTGATGCAATGTGAACTGTTGCTTGATTATCACAGAACAATGGAGTAGGAGCTTCAACTGTCAACCCAAGTTCTTTTAGAAAATTTTGTAGCCATGTCAACTCACTAGTGGTATGGGCCATTGCCCTATACTCAGCTTCAGCACTAGATCGAGCTACCACCGTTTGCTTTTTACTTCGCCATGTAACAAGATTTCCTCCTACAAATGTGCAGTAGCCTGTAGTAGATCTCCTATCTGAAGGAGAACCAGCACAGTCAGCATCTGTAAAACCTTTTACTCTGAGATGATCATTTGATTTATATAGTAACCCAAACACTGGAGCTTGCTTGAGATATCGGATAATCCGAAGAACAGCAATCCAATGTGGCATTCTAGGGACTCCCATAAACTGACTTACAACACTAACTGCATATGAAATATCACGTCGAATGACAGTGAGATAAATTAATTTCCCAATAAGGCGACGAAATCTGCCCGGGTCATTAAATAAATCACCCTCATCAGACACAAGTTTTGTATTTGAATCCATAGGAGCATCAACCGGACGACCACCCAACGTACCTGTTTCTTCTAATAAGTCCAACACATATTTTCGTTAGGATAAACTTATACCCTTCTTGGATCTAGCAACTTCAATACCCAAGAAATACCTAAGTTTACCCCAGTCTTTAGTGTGGAATCGATATTGTAGAAACAATTTCAACTTAGCAGTGCCTTCAGAATCATCACATGTGATCACAATATCATCTGCATACACCACAAGAAATATGAAGCCAGCCTTAGTGCACTGGTGAAACACCGAATGGTCGGTTTGACATCTGTTAAGACCAAATTTTAATGCCACCGCAAAGAATTTTTCAAACCAAGCCCGTGGAGATTGTTTCAATCCATACAGGGCCTTTTTAAGGCGACAAACAGTGTGAAGATACTCCCCCTAAGCAACAAACCCAGGTGGTTGCTCCATATAAACCTCTTCTGCTAAGTCACCATGCAAAAAAGCATTTTTAACGTCTAACTGAAGCAGAGGCCAATTTCTATTAGCAGCAAGAGAAATCAAAATACGAATAGAAGAAATCTTAGCAACGGGGGCAAACATCTCATCATAGTCAATACCATAAGTCTGGGTATAACCTTTGGCAACAAGACGTGTTTTTAAACGCTCAACGGACCCATCTGGAAGATACTTCACAGTATATACCTAGCGACAACCAACAGGTTTGGCACCTGGAGGTAATGGAACAAGATTCCATGTGCCATTCTTATGCAAAGCATCAATTTCATCTTGCATGGCTTTCCTCTAGCCCGAATCAGACAAAGCATCCTGCACAGTCTTAGGAACAAATGTAGTAGACAACTGAGAGGAAAAACATGAGAATGATGGCGATAAGGAATTATAAGAGACATATTGAGCAATACGATGATTAGTGACACACGAATGAGTAGCTTTATGAAGTGCAATAGGCAAGGAATCTGTTGGATCCAAAGACTCTGAAGACGATGGAGGAGGCACGACAGCAGATGGCTTTGGTCTTCGAGTGTACACCCATAACGGGGCGGGCAAAGGAACCAGAGATCTAGGTTGAAGAGAAGGTGAGGGAAGAGGAACTGCAGAAAGAGGTGACTCAAGAGTGATATCAAGAAGTGAATCAGTGTCTGAAAAATATGGGATGGACTCACAAAAGGTTACATTCGCGCTAATAAAGTACCATTGAGAAACAGGACTATAGCAGCGATAACCTTTGTGAGAACGAGAGTAGCCAAGAAATACACACTTTGTGGCACGTGGGTCTAGTTTATCAAAACCAGGGCCAAGATTGTGGACATAACATACACATCCAAAAACTCTAGGAGTAAGAGAAAACAAGAGAGAATCAAGAAATAAAATAGAATGTGGAGATTTGCCATCTAATACAGATGACGGCATACGGTTAATAAGATGACGGGCAGTAAGAACCGCATCACCCCAAAACCGTTTAGGCATACACATATGAAACAAAAGAGCACGAGTTACTTCTAAGAGATGTCGATTCTTATGTTTTGCAACTCCATTTTGTTGAGGAGTATAAACACATGAATTTTGATGAATAATTTCTTTATCACTAAGACATGTATCAAAGGGAGTTGAAGAATATTCTTTAGCATTATCAGAACGTAGAATGCGAATTGGACATCCAAACTGAGTTTTGATGTCTTTTCGAAATTTTTGAAAAATTAAAAATAACTCTGAACGATCTTTCATTAGAAACAACCAAGTCAGGTGAGAATAATCATCCACAAATGTCACAAAATAATGAAATTTATTTATTGAAGAATGCTTTATTGGACTCCATACATCTGAATGAACCAAATGAAAGGGACTAGAGACACGATTATTAACCCTAGACTTGAAAGACACGCGATGGTGCTTACTAAGTTGACAAACTTCACATGACAAGAATTTTAAATGACTAAGACTAGGAATTTGACGCTGCAAAACTTGAAGTGACGGGTGACCAAGACGACAGTGCCACTGGAATGGAGACAGAGAAGACTGAAGAGCCACAGGATAAGGTTCCAAATCAAAATAATATAAGCCACCAGCTTCATGCCCCGTACCAATCTTCTTCTTCGTCTTGAGATCCTGAAACACACAAGAAGTAGGATAAAATGTAACAAAGCACTGGAGAGATTTAGTAAGCTTACTGATAGACATTAAATTAAAAGGAAACTGAGGAACATGTAAAACAGACGAGAGAGACAGGGAATCACTAAGTTGAGCTATCCCCAAACCTGAAACCTCAGTGGATGAACCATTAGCAAGAGTAACACTTTAAGAAAGAGGTACAGAATTAAAATCAGATAGAAGAGAAGAACATCTAGTCATATGATCAGATGCTCCAGTGTTTATGATCCAAGGACTACGAGTGGAAGACAATAGGCACGTGTGTGCAGTACCTGACTGGGCAAAGGTAGCCGTGGAAGATGAATTAGATGCTTGCTTATAAGACAAAAACTGAGTATACTCATCCCGTGGAACAGGGACTGTGTCTGATTCAGCTATGTTGTGAGATCCAGAAGCAACATCATTTGGAGAGGAGGAAACTTGATTTACATAACTAGATGGTTTGCCATGAAGGTCCCAACAAAAGTTCACAGTATAATTAGAAAGACCACAATGAGTACATTTTCTTGATTCCCTGCCACGGCCACGTCCTCCCCGTGAATCACGACCACCACGTGTGGAGCGTCCCCCACGACTTCCATGATAAGCATTATGTTCATCCTTTGAAACTACCAATGTTAAACGCTCACCACTCTGTCCAATATTCAAATTGGAGGTGTCACTTGCAAGTGTAGCATGCTGAAGTCGAGAAAACACCTCAGCAAGAGATGGAAGTGTGGGACTGCCCATAATCTGTGCACGAAAAGACTCGTATGCTGATGACAAACCAGTAAGAAAACGGACAACATTAAAGTCCTCACGCTGTTGTTGCATACTTCGAACATCAGCAGTAATGGGCTAATACATATTCAGCTCCTCACAGACTCCCATAACTTTGGAATAATTCTCTTCTTTACTGTGATTACCTTGTTCAAGATTGAAGTACTGCTCACAAAGCTCATAAACTCGAGTGATATTATCCCAGAATACAATTGCTGCAATCTGTCCCATATCTCCTTGGCAGTATCCAAATAAAGTAAAGTTGAACTGATTTGGGGTTCAATACTGTTTATCATCACAGAGATGATCTGAGCATCTTCCTTTTCCCATGCAGCAAAAGAAGCATCAGTTTCCTTGAGTTTATCTTTAGTCAGATGAGTACCAAGACCTCTGCCTTTGAGAAAAATTGCAACAGATTTAGCCCACAGTATGTAATTCTTCCCATTGAGTTTAACTGAAGTCATGGGAGAATGGAGACTGGACGTGGGAGAAAGCAAATCAGAATTGAACGCCAAGTTGAATTCAGCAAAACAGAGAAGAAAAAAAAAAAAATTGTAGAATTTGTATTCTGGACGAACCTGTCGAACGGGCCGGATCTAGGCAAACAGGCCAGATTTGGTCAAACGGGCCGGATCTGGTCAAACGGTCCGGATCTGGTCAAATGAGGAACTGCCAGCAGAGACCACCAACACCACAATCGCGATGCCGATCTTATACAAGAACAACCCAATTACAGACTCTCACACCCATGATCGTGTTGCTCTGATACCATGTTCAAAATCATATGAGAGAGAGAGAGCAACCATTTCTTGTATTTCAACACACTAAACCTAATAAGCCTATGTAGGCTTATATAAAGAGAACAAGTATCACTTAATAACACGAGGGCCCTATCAACTCTATATAATTACATAATGACCCAACACGTGTGTGTGTGTGTATATATAAAACATTCTAACAACCAGTAAACAAGGGCCATAGTGAACCTCATTTTTTTTTTGATAATTAAGTTTTCGTTAAAGGCGCTCAAGAGGGGAGCACTCCTGAAGAATACACAAAACGCAATGAACCTCAAAATTAACCAAATAATATATCACATAGCATCTTTTATTGTTCATCATGTTTTGATATTGATATTGATATTTCTTTTTATCTCCCATCAAAGTCGGGCTATACCTCTGCCTAGGAACTTGTTATAAGTTTATTTTCCCACTGGAATTGAAAAATCTCTGAAGCAATTTATTTTCTGTATGTTCAGTTTTTGCAAAAAAAACTATCATTGTCTTCCCAAAGAAATTAATGTTATTTATGAAGCAATAGATTGTGACTGAATTCAACTTTACTTGCAGCTTAATAACGTTGAGCAAAGACAGATGTCAAGAAGCCTTTCTGCCAAATCAGGAGATACAATGAATATAAATGGATTGGCTATTAGAGTAGATGTTCCAGATATTGTCTCTATATCAGCATGTGCTGATCTGACTTTACCACCTGGTGCAGGCCTCTGCATTGATACAATTCATGGGCCAGTTTTCTTAGTAAGTATCCTTCGCTTCTCCGTTCTAATTTTTCCCAACTCCACCAAATATTGCATTATATCCCATGTTCATAGTGTCATTACTTAGCCATGTGAAGAGAATGCATCATCTACATTCTTGAGTATGTGTAGTACTGCTTTGAAACCTGAGCGGGAAAATGAACAAACAGGTCAATCAATATTGCAAACTTTAATCTCCATCACTTTTTGAAATAAGTCAATACCTTTTTTTTTCTTCGTATTTTTATGTTATAGCCCTCTCTTCCAATCGCAGTCACCAGTGCTTATGACTAGAACTGGGGGTTAGTTTGTTTCTAGTAAACCTTCTCGGCTATGATGTCGGTATGATTCGTCTGCAACCCAATTTTCCGTCTTAGCTTTGGTCAACCACTTTTTAAGGAATTGAAGTCTGCTGGCACGTTCTTTTTGTTTACTGCTGTAGATTCAAATGAAAGTTTAATTTGAAAATCTGTTGGCTAAAATTCTGCCCCTAGAATTTTAACTTTGAGACACCGGACCTATTAGTAACCCCTTAAGGATCTTTGTGTACCGAGCTTTGACCTGAAACCAGAAAAAAATTAAAAATATTTCTCTGTTTTTTACTTAGTTTAAAATGATTTTGCTATTTAATTTTGGGTAAAGTGCAGAAAACACCCCTAGAGTATACTCCGCATACCCTATTTTAAAAAGTGTGCTATTAACCCCCTTATTCTTTTAAAATTGAGCGGAAACACCCCTCAAATTACTTTTTGCAGAAAGAAGATGTAAAGTAATGTTGTAATACCCGTTTTGCCCTTTTACTCTTCCGAAAATGCCCAATGGGGTGTGTATGCTAATAAGGGCAAAGTGTAGAAAACACCTCTATAGTATGCTTACAGTGCGTATCACACCCCACGTGCGAAAAACACCCCTAAACCATAACATTTGTGCTAATAGGTCCTACTTACACATTTAAGTCTTAAGATAGAGTTGGACTAAATGCCCTTGACACATTTTATAAAATTTATATAAAAAAAAAAAATAGCATTTTGTGAAATGACTAAAAAGGGTACCACCGCCACTATTTCTCCAAAACCCAGTTCCTTCTCCGACGAGCCCCACTGACAATCTATCCAATAAACTCTTCCAATTCTTCCTCAAAGACTTTGCCTCCGAATGTGTTTTCCCAAATTCTCTTACCGCATATTGGGTTTGGATTTTCCGGCATGTTACTCGGATTTTTTCGAATCCATCTTTCTCAAGCTTCGAACAGAAGCTTCCATTGTTTCCAATGAAGCTCCAAGTAGCGAAACCCAGTTCACCCCGGCGAGTTCCCTCCAAAACTTCTTGTTGAAGCTTTAGTTCACCGTCGGGTAGAAGCTTGGCGAACTAAGGTGTGGTTGCCGGAACTGAAACTGTGTACTTCACTGGAGCTTGTGGGTCTAGTAGCTTGTAGTCTGGACGATAGTCTGAACAGAGGGAAACTCGTCGGAGCTGAGAGACGTTGGTGTCACGGGACCTGAAGTACACCAGTGTAGAGCTTCACCGGACCTGACTAGAATGCTTTTGATTCAGTCGCTGTTACCGTTGTGGTTCATGCAAATACTCCCTCCGTCCCAAAATAAGTGTCACGATTTCCTTTTTTATCTGCCCCCCAAAATAATAGTCCACTTTCTTTTTTCAAACAATATATTTCACATTTTTCCATATATGTCCTTTGAGTTTAAAATTTCAAACTTCAATATTCAAAACTTAAAAGGGCAAGTTAGTAATTTTTCAGGCAGGCAATGTATGTCTCACATGTTCCCTTAAAAAATTACTACTGCCCATAAGTGACATTTAAATTGGGACGAAGAGAGTGAAAACTTGGAGCTTTCGGATTCGATTGCCTTCGCCGTGGGTCATCGTTGCTCGTAGTGTTGTCGGACAGAACTAGAGCATGCCAAACTTGAATGGTAGCTTGCAACTCGCTGTTTGGTCACTTGTTGCAGCTGGGTTTGACGTAGATGGATGAAGTGGAAAGCTCGCCGGAGTGGTTTGTCGCCGGAGAAGAACATGCAGGTGTTGGTATTCTATGGTTTGGTTGGTCTCTAGTCTCGCTTGAGTTGTGGCACGCCGGAGTGAGTGAAGCTCACTGTTGTTCGCACCTTGCTTCTAGGTTGGTTGGTACACGCCGAAAATGGGTCGCCTAATGGCTTGCTGGAGCAGACCAAGTTTACTCCGGCGTTGAGAGACCCAATTTCGTGAAGCTTCCCGCTCATGCTTGTCGACGAGCCCACTTCGAAGCTCAGTTCCAGTTCACACCAGCGAGCCCACGTTTGAAACTCTTTTCTAGTTCACACTGACAAGCTTCAAGGCACCTTGTCCCACTTCGGTGAACCCAACTGTCTGGCGAACTTCAAAGCATGCAGGTCGTGGTACTGCATAGACCTCTGCAACTTGGGTTCGCCGGACTTGAGTATGATATGGAGCACAAGTGTAGCTCGGGCTTTGCCGAAATGGGTCGGGAAAGCTTGGAGCTTGCTGGAGTTGCTGGAGCAACTTCGCCATGTCAGGTTTGATAAATGCATGGTTTGGTTTGGGCATTTTCAGAAGAGTAAAAGGGCAAAATGAGAATTACAGCATTACTTTTAAGTTAAATTTCTGCAAAAAGTATTTTGAGGGGTCTTTTCGCATAATGTTAATACATTAAGGGGGTTTTAAACACATTTTTTAAAATAATGGGGCAAAGTGCTACGCAGAGTAAACATTAGTGGTGTTTTCTGCACTTATCCCATGCTAATAATCTCATAGTAGAGGGGTGTTATGTGCACATTAACTATATTAAACCCACTTTTAAGGATCTCTCTATAGATTACCCCTTACAGTGTATTATCTTTCTTTGAGTTGACTGTTTTATGTTTTCTAGTACTTTAGTGCCACTCATAAATGGGAAAGTTCTAATATATGTATTTTTTTTACTCGTCAAATGGAGAAAAAAAATATCTCAAAAAAATAAATTTATATTTGTTCTCACATATGTCAGATTAATGAACAATATATCATATGGAATGAATACCTGAGTTCTTTTTATAATTATAAAAAGGAAAAAATTATTCCCAATTAAAATTTAATATGGTTAACAATTTATTTATTTTTCTTAGTTGGTCACCCGTATATGCCGCCGCTGAGTCACTGGCCCGTTGGTAATATAGTTATCATTTTTCATTAAATATATAATTAAAAAAATAAAATTAAAGATACAAATTTATACTTTAAGGGTGTTTTGTGATAAGCACTGTGAACATATTATAGGGGTGTTTTCTGCACTTTACTCTTTAATTTTTGGGTAAACTGCATTGATACGACTGAGGTTTACCATGATTACACATGTAGGCTATGTTTGCAAAAATCTACACCGACCCTTTCAAAGTTGTCATAATGGCCATTAAATTTTAGTGTAAAGTGTCGTTATTGCCTTTCATTTACAAAAGTTTTTCATTGAAAAAATATCTGAATTTGAAATGACCATATCACCCCATATTAATAACCCTAAGAAAAGATATGCATTTAATTTCCATTTTTATTTCTCACCTCTCTCTGTTTATATAATTATAGTTAAAAAAAGGAATTGCAAACATAGCAAGCACAAGTATATTAACTCTGCTATATTTATTTCATTGGTAGTTTATCTCAGCATTTGCCTGATGAATATGTAGGCAAATCTTACTTTCTAATTTTGTTGTTTAATGTTTTTCAATGAATTAGGACAAGTATATTAATTTTTTTGTTTAAGGAGAAGAAAGGACGTTCTGTTTTTTCTTTATCAAAACATTAGGAAAACTAGGACTAACCTTTTGATACCTCAGGTAGCTGATTCATGGGAATCCTTGGATGGATGGCTTGATGCAATCCGTTTGGTCTACACAATCTTTGCACGAGGTAAAAGCGATGTTCTAGCGGGCATAATAACGGGATAATTTTTCACATATATTATTGCACCAGCAACGGCAAATTTTGTGTGTGGATGAGTTGTGTTATAGATATTGAGATTGTTTGTTTAAATAAGGCTCGTGTATATTATTTAATCTTTGTGATATCACCAGGTTTAGTGCTTCTTTCCTCTAGGTTTTAATTGCTCAACTTTTTAAAAATTTCTTTATGTATTTTTACTTGTATTGCTTGCACGGATGAGCTCGAACACCTTATCGATAGAATTCTTGAAATTATTATTATTATTTTTGTTGAAATATATGTAGGTTGATGAATCCTTTACTTCATCTGTGTACTTCGTTTTGATTTTAATATGGAAACATGAAAGATGATGAATTGTCAAGTGTAAACTATTCTTTGTGCAATTTTCACTGATCTTCTACTATTTTTTTGCCAACCATTACTTCCTAAAAAATTGAATCAAAGCTTCATGGATGTGTATGGAAGCAACCAAACATGCCCTTATTGTACTTATAATGTGTTGTACTGTATATTGTTTGGAGCATCTAAAGTTACATTGGCCCAGCATTAATAGAATTATTACATGAAGCTCTTGTTTGGTGAAATGGTATGACTACTATGACCACTGCTAGTAACAGAGAAGCATAGGGTTAATGCATTTGATTTCTTTTCAATAAGCAAGGGATGCTGTTGTGGAATTGAAATTTCAGATAAGAAAAATATATATATTTTTTAAATGGAATATACTGAAATAGCCGCTGCTTGTTAGTGTGCAAAGAGTAAAGGTTAATGCTTATTATTATTATATATTTAATATATAATATATTCTTCATGGATTGGGTCAGATCAAATTTAGGAGACTAATTCGATCTTTATGAATTCCTAATTTATGAATCCATCGAACCAAGAGACTAAAAACTTGATCTGATCTGAATGCATCAAATTGGATCGAATCGAATTTACAGATCAAATGAACACTTCTGACCTAAGTACATCAAGGCAAAATCTAAGTGACACATGAACACTTCTGAATGCAAATAATAGAATCCTAACTTAGCAGGCTGTTTGGCATGGTTTGGTAGGAAATGGAAGACTGTTTGGCTTGGTTTGGTAGGAAATGGAAAGGCTGTTTGTCTCTTGAAAGTTGAAACTCTGATGAACTGTCAACCCTTATGTTGGCATTATCATTACCTCCCAGAGTTCTCAGATGGCATTTAACTGCAGTGTTTAGGATTTGATTACAGAAATAAATCTTTCCAAATAAAATGATGGATAAACTAAGACATTAATGGTATTGGAATCCCACCTTGACTGACTAATAAGATGCACACTTTGAAGAAAAAGGATTTCATTTTATTCATGCATAATGCATTTTAGATTCAACAATCCACATCTACAACAAATGACCACTGCAACAAAACCTTCCATTCTCCTCTATTCTGGACAAAAACTATGCACAGGTTCAAGTGGAACATTCATGTTGAAATTCGCCAACTCAAAGACATTGTTGTAACTAGAAATTCTCGCACTTGTCTTCTTCAAGAAAATTACTTTCATTGGGCGCAATCAAACCATATTCCAAATACAGAGGAAAACGACCAAGAAGTTCGTTCTTGGACCCCATGAAACAATCAGGCTGGGCAAAGGTGTTCCTAACCGGTAGATGACTGCCAGTGTCCGGCTTTCTTTACTCTTCTTTGCTTAATCTTAACCTTCACATTAACATCATTATCAATGATGGACTGAAGTACAATCTGAAGCTTCCCCTCCAATTTCTCCCCTTTCCTTGGCGTATAGACTACATTATGGATATCATCAGCCAAGGCTCTTTGAGCTAGAACTTCTCCAACGGCAACACAAGCAGCTGCATTCTTAGTTGAGCCCAGATCAAATTTCATGTCCTTTGAAATGGAATGTGCCACAGCAACGACCTTGCTAGTTGCCCGGTGAATAATGCAGGCACGTACAGATCCTTTAGATATGTAAATGTCCAAGCAAAATGGTTCGTGGTAAGGGGCTGTGAGCTGATTGAAACTGGGAGTCCTTACTTTCTTTCCAATACAAGAATTTTCTATTTCACAAAGCGGAGAATTAAGATTTACGTTCTTAACGAGCTTTGACAGCCTTTCACCCGCAGAGTCCAAGTTCTGACACAGGTTATCCTTCTTTCTGCTTGAATTCCGCTCATCTTTCTTCTTTGAAGATTCTTCAACTTTGGAGGCCAACTTACGACTTGCGTTCACCTTTTTGTTTTCTGTCTGATCATCCCTCCTACTCTTTGAAGATTTTCTGCGATGGAAGTCATAATTGTATTCCTCGAATTCTTTGGAATCCCTGTCCAACTTATAAAAGAGATTTCCACGAATTCTCATATCCTCAATCTCATCAAAATCCGGGTCATCATTATTCCGAGGTGCATGATCAACCACTTCATCTGCTTCCTTAAACAAAACCTTTGCTTTTGTTGCCCGGTCAGTTTCTCGCCACACCTCGGCTAAACAAGAAGAAATTCGCCACGTCTCAGTATCAACAAGCTCAATATTGCAACCCTCCTCCGTATTAGGTCCACCGTGCAAAAACAATGGCGAAAGCCGAATTTTGTCATCATAGTCAGCAGAAGTAGTGCCCTTCTGATTAACCAATGAAGACTGAGTTGCTTCCTTGTCCTTGTCAAGAACCGAAAAGGCCCTCGAAGAAAAACTTTCTAACCTTGAAAGAACACGAGGGCTCACCAGCGATGTGAGCGTAGTGCCTCTTCTTAAAAACATTGACGTAGGGTCCTGTGCTGTGGTAGAGACAGGTGATCAAAAGTGGAATCAGAAACAACTATCAGAGTTAAAATGATCTGCACTGGATTGGGTTAGAATTAAACTGGCTATGGTGTGCTTGACAATGTTCGATGGATCATAGTATCAAACAGTTGGTATGCAAGAATTATTTATGCCTACTAGTTTATCTTCAACATATAAAAAATGACAAGTTAACATAAAAACAAAGGATGATTCAGAAAAACAAGCATAGAAGAGTGACTGATCATCTATTCTATCCATATCTTTGCAACAATTTAATTCAAATATTCAATTTCTTTTCTTACCATCATTTTCTTATAACTGAACAGTTTATCATTTTCATCCAAGTTAAATTCTAAAGATATATGTCTATATATAGAGGGAGAGGAGGATGAGGAGGAGGGTAAATGGGGAAAAACTCACCGGAAAGTGGGAACGGTCGATAGTCGTCGACTGCCGGTAGTTAAACCATGATTTCGGCGAGGCGTTGTCGAACGAGACAGAGAAGCGTGAAGGCCTGAGCTTAGACTGAGGGTCAGATTGTTGTAAGCATGCCTGCTTAGTACAAAATGGAATTTTTTTTTGTTTTTTTAAGTAAATTATATGGACATCTAAAGTAACACAATTTAGTGGTGTCAAGCTGAAAGCAAATCTTTCTATAATAGGTGAAATAAAAAATTTCAATTCATGACTTCAATTTATGTTATGAATCTCATTTAAGGTGAAATAAAAAATTTCAATTCATGACTTCAATTTATGAATCTCATTTATTGAATTTATGACAACCACATGCACATTTATTATTGTTAGAAATAACTAAGGGCCTGTTTGGTTGAATTTTTTTTTGTAATTTTAAAATGGACTTCTAAGTCTAAGAAAGTTCTTTGTCAATAATAAAGAATATTTGATAAATATGCTTAGTAATGAATATAAAATGTTAGAAATGAAAAGAATACTGAATACACCTACATTGTATAAAAATAAAAATAAACATATCATTACCACATTATTCATTTTTTTTTTTCTTATTTAAAGTCTAGAAATATTAGATAAGTGTACATTGTATAGATACATATATATTTGCAAACAAAATATATAGATACTATTAATTTTACTTTTATTAATTAATATATTTATTATTTTATAATTTTTTAGAGGAATCATTTCATATATGAAAAATAAAATATCTCTTTTTAAGGATTTAGAATAGATATATAAAATTTCAGGTCCCATTTCTTTGAAAATAAAAATTATGATATAACTGTTGTATTTTAATTCATATTAATAATATATATCTTTTAATATAAAAGAAATAAGGTTACTTACAGTTCAATGCATTTTTTATTTTATACACATAACATCAGACAAGTGTACAGGCGTTCCCAATCTTACCAAAGTTTAGATTTTATTGCTTTGTGTGACTTAGTGGACTTCTGCTATGATTTGTCATAATTATAGAGACATTTTGTATGATTTTTGAAAGAGTTAAATGCTCTAACACTCTCTCAAGTTTGCCTTTATTGCTGGCAGATTGTACTAGTGAAAAAAAAAAAAAAAAAAAAAAAAAAAAAACACTCCCTCAGGTTTGATTAACTTTGCCCCATCAACCCTTTCGTTAATTCACCGTTAAAAAAGTCAAAAGTCAACTAATTTAAAAAATATAATACCAAAACTATCCATGACCAGTGAAGATGGGATGTATGAGGTTATAAATGAGTTTGAGACCAACTAGACCATAAATGACGTGGACCTGTCTTTTTTAGTTTCATTCTCCATTAAGTTGGATGTTTAATTGAGACATGTATTAAATATATTGTGAAATTATATTAACAATTATTAAATGTTTAATTGAGGCATATGATTGGGAAAGCTAATCATATGCTTCATGCTAACTAATGTTTTAGTGTTTCTAATCAATTCAATTCATAGACAAGGTGAAGGCAAAAGAAAAATAGAATAAATAAATAGAGAAAAAATGTGACATCATCTTACGAACATTATATAAAATATATGAAGTAATTATTGATTTATATTGTTGGCTTAATTAGCTAAATTGTATATCATGATTCAAAATCAATTTCATAATAATTTCATTGGATTGATTTAAAAATGAACAATACTTAGATTCTTACTAGTGAATATCAACACCATACTTGATGTGAACCAATAATAAATAGGCATGTCGTCTTTAATTATCATATTTAATATGGTGGTAGATACCCAATTACCAAATCAAAGATTGATTACCATCTATTTTTTGGTAATCAAAATAAAATGTGTTAATTTATTATTGGTCCACATCAACGATCAATATGGTGTAGATTATCACTATTGAAGACATAAGTATTGTTCTTTAAATAAATCTATATATATATATATATATATATATATATATATAATATTAATCAATTTCATAATAATTTCATTGGAATAATTTAAAGAAGAAATTATGAACGAAATCAAATTGTGAACACTAGATATTATTTTTTAGATTTTTTGTGAAATGCCCATGGATGTATTCCAGATTCTTACACATATAGTAGATGCACTTCTTTAATACATGACTTATGACTAAATTAAAATGATATATCTAAGTTAATTTAGGTTGATATTTCTGTCCAAATTAAAATTACTTAAATTTGGGAAGGGTAGTTTTGGTATTATATTTTTTTAATTAGTTGACTTATTACTTTTCTAACTATCAAGTATCAACTAGTGGAAGGGGGTAAGGCAATGTTTACCAAACTTGAGGGGAGGTTTAGGCCTTTTTATTTTTTTTATTATTAGTTTAATATATGAGTAATAAAGGCAAACTTGAGGAGGTGTAGAGTATTTAACTCTTTTTGAAATTACACATACCTTCCTTAATAATAAAACACCTCCCTTTTTAATAGTAAACACGAGTAAATGACAATTTTGCTAATTTTATAAAACTTGTAAAGGTTAAAAAGGTAAATTTAAGTGTTTTTGTTAACTTTATTTAATTTGAAGAGTGGCATTATTAAAAAAATGGTTCAGGTTTAGGGGTGGGCATTTGATCGGTCAATTTGTGAGTCCGGTTTGATCTAATGTCAGATCAGATTGTTAGGCTTGTGGACCCGTGGGGGATTCAATAATATAAGATTCGTAACGGATCGGATTGGATTACGAATTAGGTTGTTAAAAATCCAATTTGATCCGTAATTTAATTTGTAATATATATATTTTAAGAATGTTTTAGTTAATGGTCTTTTAAATTAAAATAATGATAATTTAATGGTCTCTAAGAATAAATTAGTTAATAATAATTTAAATATCTTAATTAATGTTGATAAATTGAAATTTTGTCAATTGAGTTGGGGTTAAAAAATAATAATATTGAGCTATTTGGAAAAATTCCAATCTATGAATTCGATTGGTTAATTTCATAGATCGATGACGAATTTAGATTTTTCAATCTATTAGGACCGGATCAAATTAGGATTAATGCCTAATCCAATCCGATTTGTGGCCATTCTTGTTCAGGTAATATGTGTTTATAATAAACCCAAACTTCAAGCATTGTCACCATACAGAATAAAATAAAAGGTTAGTTATAGAAAATTTTGTTTTTAAAAGTAATTCCTCTGTTCCAATAAATGTCCTTTTTTGAGAATATAATTTTTTAAAAGAATGTTTTTTAATTATATTTGTGGTGAATGAATTAACAATTTTATTCTTAATGGTCCACAGTGATATGTTGGTTTAATTTTTATAAGTTTAATATAAGAATGTTAAATTAGTAATATTAGAAAATTTAAACGAGACACTTAATTTTTTATTTTTTATTTTTGGACGGGGAGAGTATCATCTGCAATTGTAATAAAAAGTGGTAAGAAGGAGTGGTGATTCATCCTGGAGAAAGATATTTAAAGCTTCAATTCTCTATTTTCTTCTTCTCATATAAGAACGATCTGCCGAGTCTCTGATCACCACCGAATCTTTGATATTTGTCCAATCGGATCCGAAAATGAACGATTCAGATGTCACCAAGCAGATCCAGCAGATGGTGAGATTCATCCGCCAGGAAGCGGAAGAGAAGTCCAACGAGATCTCTGTTTCGGCCGAAGAAGTAAGCCAATTCTCACTTCAACTCCAAATTATATGCAAATCTTGTTTCATTACATACACATGTATATTATATGTATATCACAGATATGAAGATAGAGTGATCCGTATAGATGTAGATATATACAGGACATAAGTTACTATTTCAACTCCAAATTATATGCAAATCTGGTTCCATTATATAGATATATACATGATGTGTGAATCAATGATATATAAATAGACAGATACTTGTAGTTGTAGTGTAGATAAATACAGGAATTCATTCCTACTGGAACTCCAAAATTACATATGTATCTTGTGTGAGTCAAAGATGTGTAGATAGACAGATACGTATAGGTGTAGATATATATAAAAAAGGTGTACCCAGGACACGAGGCTCCCCCCATTGCGGGGTCTGAGAGAGGCTCAGATTTAAGCAGTCTTACCACCGAATGCAGAGAGGCTGTTTCCTTGTTTTGAACCAGTGACCTCCTCACAATGGAAAAGGTTGAGCTAAGGCTAGGTGTAGATATATAGGTGACATAATTCCTACTCGAACTCCAAATTCTGTGCAAATCTGGTTCCTTTATATACTTTTTATGCATATATATATATATGTTATGTGATTGATGTATGGATAGACGTGTATAGGAGTAGAATATATATGGACGTGCTGGAACTCCAAATTATTTGCAAATCTCGTATATACATATTATATTTTGTGTGGTAGATTTATAGAAGCTGCATATAGGTGTAGATATATAGAGGAGTTATATGCATTTGTCATGTTTATTGCAGGAATTTAACATTGAGAAGTTACAATTGGTTGAAGCTGAGAGAAAGAAGATTAGACAAGAATACGAGCGTAAAGAGAAGCAAGTTGAAGTTCGAAAGAAAATGTAATGTGCTGAGCTGTTTTCTTTATACGTACATATATATGCATCAAAACACATGTTATATATTTCTACAATTGTCAACCTTTCTAGTTGGAATAGGCTGAAGTCAGGTGATATAACCTGGTTTTTATTGATTTCCTGGTTGGACTGAACTGATTGTGGAGTATGTTATTTAATGGCTCAGTTTTTATACTTTTATGCAAAGACAACAATGTCTCATAATGTTGAATAGTGTCAGCTAGATCTAGATTGCTCTTTGGTTTCATTACTTCCTTTAGTTTGTGTTCCATGTGACGGCCCGTTAGTAAAAAAAGTTAGCAAGTTTCATAACAACCGAATTGCATCATTAATAATTTTTAAAATTTATATAGAATGCTATCTTTTATTTTGGGTTGGGAGGGGATAGATGGAGATTCAATATCTTTACTTAGTTTTTCCCCTTGAGACAATTGTTTGATTGGCTCACCCCACCCCGATCACATGAATGGATAATATTCACAATTAAAATTTCGTAAACTATTTGTTGTTTTTCGAGGGTGTTTTGAATTGCTGTATGTGGGTTTCAGATTATTGTGTTGTCCAATATGGATTCAATTCAAAGTGGATCAGGAAGCCTTACATCAGAAAAAGAAGAAACTAGACCAAAATGAGGCAGATATGTTGACAAAATTTGATTTCAATTACAGACTATTAACAAAGCACCAAAAAAGAAAGGGAAAAAAATACAAAAGAAAAAAGAGGAGGGAGAGCTTATCTCGATGGGCCTAACTTTGGAATACATTAAGGGTCATGAATAGAATACCAATCATTATTGCGTACTTGTTGATCAATATTTGGAACACATGGCTTGTCCATTTTGTTTAAGTTGGTAACTCTTTTTTACCAATGTTTCTTATTGCATATCATTTTGTTGTTTAAGCCTTTCAGGTAACTTCTTCCGGCATTTGACCCGATCTAAATTAGTTTGTGAGGTTGCTAATCATTTTAACTTTTAACTGAGGCTCTCCCAGTAATAAGAATGTTGTCACTTTGTTGTTATATCAAATTAACATCCCTTGTATAATGTTTTGATTCCTTCTGTTATTGTATTCTACCTTCTGTTAAATGTCTTCTTTTGGTCTAATACTCTAATTTGAATGGTAAACATTTTCTTATTTTCATCATCATCATCATCATCATCATCATCATCTTAGGAATCTTCTAGGAAACATTGACTTTGAAACTTTTAAAGCAAGACCTTTGAATCTAGGAGGCTTGTGGATTTCTTTATTTTGAAGTGGGAGAAATCAAGTAAATGGGTTTAGGTGACAATGTTAGTATGTCACTATGTCACAATAAGTTATATTATCATAGGTAATTCATATGGGTAAAAGATAAAGTTTTATGGCGAGCACTTCTTATCATTGTTGTCGTCATTATCCATATACATAATTAAATTTGGTTACTATATACACTAACACTTTATATTGATTTATCACAGCGAGTACTCTATGCAGCTCAATTCTTCTCGAATCAAAGTTCTTCAAGCTCAGGATGACTTGGTTAGTTACATGAAAGAGGCTGCTTCAAAGGAACTTCTGCATGTGAGCCATGATCACCATGTGTATAAAAGGCTTTTGAAAGATCTTGTTGTTCAGGTCAGTAGAAACTTATTTAATTAGGCTTTTGAAAGATCTTGTTGTTCAGGTCAGTAGGAACTTATTTAATTTTGATAATTCCTTTTTTGTATACTTTTATTTTATTTTATTTTTGTTGGTGGAGAACATATTTAAAAAACATGATTACCTTGTTACAAAATTGAAGAAATGATGTAGTCAGTTTCAAATTGATACTGTTATGGAATGTGTGGATTTGGTTTATGGTTTTCCCAGTTTATGAATCTAGATATGGCTCTCCAAAATTCTTGTGAAAAGGTTTCACACTTCACTATGGTTGTAAAAATTTAGATCCTTCCTCTCACCTAAATTTTGGGAAAAGAGAGAAGAGGAATATGAGAGGGTTGAAGAAGCATCAGAAACTACTATAATTTTAAGCATCATCAGAAAGGGGAAAATGCAATGCGGGTAATTTATTAAGTTCTTGAAGTTTTTACTCATGAATACACGAAGTCATGTATCAGCATCAGTCTTGAAGATGAATTTTTGCTTGAAAAGCGAAATGGATTTATGCTACTTTCGTGGGATTTTAGAACCCACGTTTTAAAGCTTATGTTTTATTAGCATGCTTTATGGATAGAAATTATTTTTCATAATTTGGTCATTTAGCTGGTGCTGCAAGGTTTCCCTTATGTATTGCAGAGTTTGCTTAGACTAAAAGAGCCAGCTGTCTTATTGCGTTGTCGGAAAGATGACCTATATTTGGTTGAGTCAGTTTTGGACTCAGCAAAGGAGGAATATGCAGAAAAAGCAAATGTTCATCAACCTGAGATTATAATTGACAACATCTACCTTCCGCCTGCTCCTTCCCATCATCATGCCCATGGTCCCTTCTGGTAATATTTTTATTCAGTTATAAATCAATGCTTAAAAAAATTGACTACAATCATTCACCATTGTTTATATTATGTGCTGCAGTTGACTGGCTGCAGCTAGTCAAATTTCACGTGCTGATGTGCCATCTGGATTTTAGCTTTCCTAATATCCAATCTGTTATTGAATATTAACGAAAAAAGAAATGTTTATTGTAAGAATGATAATCGAAAAACCCTCCAATAATACTCTTTTGGTTTTTCAGCTCTGGAGGTGTAGTGTTGGCTTCTCGAGATGGGAAAATTGTGTGTGAGAACACACTTGATGCAAGATTGGATGTTGTGTTCCGTAAAAAACTTCCACAGGTATTTCTTATTCATGTTCTAGCTTGTCCTACTTTTCTCATTAGTTGTTTTTATGTGGCCATTAATATCTTCGTGTGCATTTTTTCCCCCTGTAATAGGTGGGTTAGCATCAGGCCAACTATAAAATTTTGTAAAAATATTTATTATGGTTAATATCCTTTAGGCTTTTGTCACTTTTACTGTGCATCCTCGAGTGTTAAGCTTTTTGTGAATTTTTTACTTTCAAATCTTAAATAATTATAATTTTTTTCAATCTACCTTCTGGCAGTGCCACCCCCCACTTTGTCCACTTTGTGTTAGGGATTGCAATGGGGTGGGTATATCAAGGGTTTGCCTAAACCTGTCCCGGCCCCATCTGACTATTGACAAATCCATCCCCGCCCCATACCCAGGACAGGTTGAATTCTCACGGTCCATACCCGCCCCGTTGGGAAATGCTTGTACCCATGCCTGCCCCGTTAAATGAGAATTTCAAGAATTCATCAGAAAATGACAGTTAACTGAGAATCTCTTCTATAAATATACATACAGTTCTGCATAATGGAGTAACAAAGGCAAATGAAGAGAGGCATCATTTAGAAAGGGAATAGGTGTCTTTCTGAGAAATGTGTACTATTTGGTTTATTATTTGAATTTTGTTTTAAGGGTGTAAGAAAATTACTATTAATAACTTCATACACCACCTTGAAGTGTTAAAGCAAAAGTTGATGTTCATATATACTGGTAGAAAACCTTAATAGAAGGCATTGGATCTCCTCAACTAATTCTGATTTCCAATACTTGTACTTCTCTATTGATTCTAGGCTCCCAAATCACAATTAATATATCAACAGCCTAATCTAGCATTCAAACGTTCAAAGCTATGACCAATTCCACCCACTCCCATGATTTGGGCTATCTTTCTCTTGTCCCTGACACACATAGAAAGCAACGAAAGAGGAATGTTTGTGTGGGCCTCATGATGAGGAAAGTTCAGTTTTCATTTGGAATTGGAATAGCCAACACTGCACATGTTCCCCATCAAGGATTCTAGAAACACAGGTCCAATTCACTCCTAGGGAGAATTGGAACTTGTTGAGTTTAGGGAGAAATTTTAAATCCTTAGAGGAACTTGTTGATTTTTTGGACTACTTGAGGGTCTAAAGGCCCTTTTTGGCCTCGTGTAGCTTTTGAAGGACACATTCCCCTTTTGAACGCTTTTTATACAATATTTATTTATTAAAAAAAAAAAAAATTCACTCCTATATATGTACTTGAAAACAAATATAGTTGAAAACCCTAAAATGGCAGGAAAAAAAAAAGAAAAAAGAATATATAGAAAAATCAAGTTGAATCACTTAATAAGAGTGCACAGAATAAAGAGATGAAGGGTGAGGGTGCGATAGAGATGAATCGACGATCTCTGCCTGACCGCGTCAATCTCTGCTGCTCTGTCTGACTGCCTGAGTGGTGACTGCGTCAATCACTGGTGAAGGCTTGGAACGTTTGGTCTTTTTGGTGACTGGTGAGGGTTTGGTCTTTTGTGAGATGCGCCGACCTGTGTGAGTCTGTGTTTTGTTGTGAACTTGTGGATGTGGTGAGGCACTGAGGTTAGGGTTATAAGTTATAACACATATATATATTTTAATTATTATTTTTATTTTTTAAAAAAGTATATAAGGTGGGGAGGGGCAAATTTTTACCAGACCCTGTCCCCGCCCAGTAACCCACGATGGGTTTCAATATTGTACCCATACCCGCCCCTACAGTATATAAATGGTTCCCATGTGAATGAAAAACAGAGAGATGTTGAGAGATATATTTTCAAACAACTATAATAATTGATAGGGAAAGAGAGAAAAAGGGGCGACCACAAAAAGAAACAAAAAGTAAAAGACATGTTTAAAAAATTGTGCCAAAAACTGATAATAGAGACATAGATGTAATCTATGAAACTCTCTATCTGTGGACAATATAAGAGCATCTGGGGTGCAAGAAGAAGTAGACAATATGAGAGTCAAGTAGAGATGGAGGCAACCGGTTTGGGTGGGAAGTAGAGTGACAATATTAGAGCATCCGGGGTGCGAGAAGTAGACAATATGAGAGTAAGTAGAGAAGGAGACAACCGGTGTGGGTGGGGAGTAGAGTGACAATATAAGAGCATCCGAGGTGCAAGAAGAAGTAGACAATATGAGAGTCAAGTAGAGAAGGAGGCAACCGGTGTGGATGGGGAGTTGAGTGCCAATTACATTGTCCACAAATAGAGAGTCCCATAGATTATATCTCTGTCTCTATTGCCGTTTTTGGCACAATTTTTTAAACATGTTGTTGGGATTTGTGTCTCAAATTCCTTCAAAATTATGTTTATATTTTAGAGTTGTATTCTGTTTGATAATTTCTTGTTTGGCAAGTCTTAACTCTAAGAAATTATAATCATAGTCTAACAAGGAATTGGGTTTGGAACTCTATAAATAGATACGTAGGCTTTGGGTTGAGACTTATGAGATTGAGAGAGATGTAGTCTCATAAGAGAGTTGATGGGTAGAGGTAGTATATGGGTTGGTTGAGTAGGAAAAACACCGGTAAAACTGGTAGCGAGGAAATAGGCTCGTGAAGTGGTGGTGTTGGTACTCTATTGTTGTAATATCTTGACGAATCATAGTGGAATCTCTTCTCATCCATGGACGTAGGCCGATTTTTGGCTAAACCATGTATATCTTGTGTTTGTGTGTGATTATTTTGTTACCTATCATTGGATCTTTATGTTTCACGTGCTTTCTCTGCCCAACAAATTGGTATCAGAGATAAAGGTGAAGGAGATCCATAAAACACAAGAAGTCTCAACATGTGCTACAACAGGCTTTAATTGTAGGTGGAGTCAATCGGTTTGGTTACATGGCATGGAGTTCGAGTAGTCAAGGTGGAGCCTTGGAGTCAAACACGTATAACGTGGAAAATCGGAGTTTTGCAGGAGTATCGTCAAGATTGAAGCTGCAAAAGAAGTGTCATGATCAATGCCATGGGAAATGATGATTGGCCGGATGAAATTTGAGCCAAGGTGGAGATTGTTGGGATTTGTGTTTCAAATTCCTACTCTAATTATGTTTCAATTTTAGAGTTGTATTCTGTTTGGTAATTTCTTGTTTGGCAAGTCATAACTCTAAGAAATTGTAATCCTTGTCTAATAAGGAATTGGGTTTGGAACTCTATAAATAGATATATAGGCTTTGGGTTTAGACTTATGAAATTGAGAGAGATGTAGTCTCATGAGGGAGTTGATTGGTAGAGGTAGTATATAGGTTGGTTGAGTAGGAAAAACACCGGTAACTCTAGTAGCGAGGAAATAGGCTCGTGGAGTGGTGGTGTTGGTACTCTATTGTTGTAATATCTCTACGAATCATAGTGAAATCTCTTCTCATCCATAGACGTAGGCTGGTTTTGGCTGAATCATATATATCTTGTGTTTGCGTGTGATTGCTTTGTTAACTTTCATTGGATGTTTATTTATTCGCGCGCTTCTGCTGTCTCAACACGTCTTTTACTTTTTGTTTCTTTTTGTGGTTCCCCCTTTTTGTCCCTTTCCCTCATCAATTATTATAGCTGTTTGCAAATATATCTCTCAACAACTTTTTGTTTTTCATTCAACAACTCTTATTTTCATTCACAACGGCTTTATTTATTTATTTATTTATTTATTTTTTTAAATCTTTATAAATACTACTTCAACTCTTCCAACAATTATCTCTCTCAATGTTCTTTTAGTTTTTATCACTCAATTGTCATCTTTCAACACTCCATGGATCTTCCACCTCCATTTTACTGACTCCTCTCGACCACATTTAATATATTTTCTCTTACAAGGTTTGAAAGAATGCCCACACCCTATCAGGTGATAACAACCTCCTCACAGTGTTCATCCATTTTCAATGGATTTCAAAAACATCTTCCCATTTGAATCTGTCTAATTGAATGGAGAAATAAACTCGGAGACTGGTATATATCGTGATGATGAAGCCATTCTTTTTTGTGTATAATAAAGACAGAAGTCTTAAAGAAGAGAAAATGGACTTGAGAATGCAAAGAAATGGACTTGAGGATTGAAAGAAGATAGAATGAGTAGTTTATATAGAAATTGAAATATAGCTGTTGGAAAAAGATAAAAAAAAAAAAAAACAATTGAAAAAAATTTAAACAAATTTTCTTTTCATTTTGTAATTAAATAATAATAAATTAGTTAACGAGATAGTGGGTTGAAACATAATGGATAAAAAAAGGTAGATAGACTTGGCTATCTACTTTTAAAAAAGTGGATAGATAATATGTTTTATGCAATACCGGATGCTCTTACACCCTTTTTTTTTTTTTTTTTTTAATTCTATATGGATCATTGCCATTCTGTACTGACATCCTGTTATAGGCCATTAATATGAACAAAACTTAACATCAAGCTTGAGCCAAAGATGTAATATGTAACTGAATTAATTTCTTCCACGGGTTCTCTCTGCATCATGCTTCCATAAGGAAACATGTCAGTATCCTTGAATGATGACTATGCACGGCTTTCTAGATGCCCAATGGGAATATTAGTGGAGCATCCCCTCTATCCCAGTTGTCAATCTGACAAAAAAAGACCGAAAGATTTTGGTGCTTCCCTTTTATAGGTGTTTTTCTTGTTCTGTTTGGCCTTGAACTGTCTAACTTTAGTGGACCAAAAAATGACATAAAAATGGTAAAAGATAACAAGATGCTTGAAACTCCCACCACAACCTGGTTTATTCATAATCTTACCATATCTGTAGAACTAGTTACTTCAATTTTATTTTATTTTCCGAAAACCCAAATAGATTATATTTAACTTTAGAAACTCGAAAGTTCAACAATGTGTGTATTTTCTGTACCTAGTAGTAATTTATCATCATGAAACCATTCCTAGCCCACAATGAAAAATGAGAGAGCGCGAGAGAGCTTATGTTATATTGTCTATAATTTTATATAGTTGTTGGGATTTGTGTTTCAAATGCCTACTCTAATTATGTTTCAATTTTAGAGTTGTATTCTGTTTGGTAATTTCTTGTTTGGCAAGTCATAACTCTAAGAAATTGTAATCCTTGTCTAATAAGGAATTGGGTTTGGAACTTTATAAATAGATACATAGGCTTTGGGTTTAGACTTATGAGATTGAGAGAGATGTAGTCTCATGAGGGAGTTGATTGGTAGAGGTAGTATATAGGTTGGTTGAGTAGGAAAAATACCGGTAACTCTAGTAGCGAGGAAATAGGCTCGTGGAGTGGTGGTTTTGGTACTCTATTGTTGTAATATCTCTACGAATCATAGTGAAATCTCTTGTCATCCATAGACGTAGGTTGGTTTTGGCTGAATCATATATATCTTGTGTTTGCGTGTGATTGCTTTGTTAACTTTCATTGGATGTTTATTTATTCGCGCGCTTCTGCTGTCTCAACACGTCTTTTACTTTTTGTTTCTTTTTGTGGTTCCCCCTTTTTGTCCCTTTCCCTCATCAATTATTATAGCTGTTTGCAAATATATCTCTCAACAACTCTTTGTTTTTCATTCAACAACTCTTATTTTCATTCACAACGGCTTTATTTATTTATTTATTTTTTATTTTTTTAAATCTTTATAAATACTTCTTCAACTCTTCCAACAATTCTCATCTTCAACAATTATCTCTCTCAATGTTTCTTTTAGTTTTTATCACTCAATTGTCATCTTTCAACACTCCATGGATCTTCCACCTCCATTTTACTGGCTCCTCTCGACCACATTTAATATATTTTCTCTTACAAGGTTTGAAAGAATGCCCACACCCTATCAGGTGATAACAACCTCCTCACAGTGTTCATCCATTTTCAATGGATTTCAATAACATCTTCCCATTTGAATCTGTCTAATTGAATGGAGAAATAAACTCGGAGACTGGAATATATCGTGATGATGAAGCCATTCTTTTTTGTGTATAATAAAGACAGAAGTCTTAAAGAAGAGAAAATGGACTTGAGAATGCAAAGAAATGGACTTGAGGATTGAAAGAAGATAGAATGAGTAGTTTATATAGAAATTGAAATATAGCTGTTGGAAAAAGATAAAAAAAAAAAAACAATTGAAAAAAATTTAAACAAATTTTCTTTTCATTTTGTAATTAAATAATAATAAATTAGTTAACGAGATAGTGGGTTGAAACATAATGGATAAAAAAAGGTAGATAGCCAAGTCGGCACACTTTAATATAAAGTGTGCCGACTTGGCTATCTACTTTTAAAAAAGTGGATAGATAATATGTTTTATGCATACCGGATGCTCTTACACCCTTTTTTTTTTTTAATTCTATATGGATCATTGCCATTCTGAACTGACATCCTGTTATAGGCCATTAATATGAACAAAACTTAACATCAAGCTTGAGCCAAAGATGTAATATGTAACTGAATTAATTTCTTCCACGGGTTCTCTCTGCATCATGCTTCCATAAGGAAACATGTCAGTATCCTTGAATGATGACTATGCACGGCTTTCTAGATGCCCAATGGGAATATTAGTGGAGCATCCCCTCTATCCCAGTTGTCAATCTGACAAAAAAAGACCGAAAGATTTTGGTGCTTCCCTTTTATAGGTGTTTTTCTTGTTCTGTTTGGCCCCGAACTGTCAACTTTAGTGGACCAAAAAATGACATAAAAATGGTAAAAGATAACAAGATGCTTGAAGCTCCCACCACAACCTGGTTTATTCATAATCTTACCATATCTGTAGAACTAGTTACTTCAATTTTATTTTATTTTCCGAAAACCCAAATAGATTATATTTAACTTTAGAAACTCGAAAGTTCAACAATGTGTGTATTTTCTGTACCTAGTAGTAATTTATCATCATGAAACCATTCCTAGCCCACAATGAAAAATGAGAGAGCGCGAGAGAGCTTATGTTATATTGTCTATAATTTTATATAGTTGTGTGTACCTTAACCATGATTATATGTAACAGCTTTAGGTTGCTATGCATTTGTGTAAAATGAATGACCATGCTTCAACCACATCTATGTATGTTTTTTGTTGTTGCAGATCCGCAAGCAGCTCTTTGATCAAGTTGCTGCATGATGGGCCGGAGAATTTTGTGTTCATCACATATTAGAAAATTGGTCGACCGTTGCTGAAACCGGTGTCTATTTGTTTGTTCGTGTATCTTCTATTTTATTCTCTGATTCCTTTTTTACCTGCATTTGTATTGGTGAGGCTGCTCATTGCTTTGTTTTTCACTTGGCAATGCATTCTTATTTAATTAATATTTATTTATTTAAGATTCCGGCTTAATCTGATTTACGCACCAAATAAATGTATGTTCATAGGATTAAGGCTTTGTTGATAAGAATCCGAGTTTATGGTGTTTGAACTAACAGAAAGATGATGCTTTGTAATTGTTGTTTTTAGCAATCGGATAAATGTTTAAATAATATTTTTGAATTAAAATTTCATTTTTTTAATGCACAAGTCTCAACAAATATTTGCCATTTTATTATTTGCGAGATGATAGTGATACTTGGGCTGGACTCTCAAAAGTGAATTGTTGTGTTTCTACTTGTAGGCGGACCCAGGCCTAAAACACCATTCGTATAGTTGTGAAACGAAAATTTTAACACAACCCTACCATAATAATAATATCTTTTGAGATTATTTTGTGTGTTTTAATTAGGGTAAATTGCACTTATTTTTCCTCTAGTTAGAGTTTATCACACTCACATACCATGTGTTTTGAATAATTATTGTTACCTCCTCCTAGTTATATGTATGTAACAAATCGATTTCAGTTGTAAGTTACGTTGATAATGTTGAATGTATGTAACAAATCGATTTCAGTTGTAAGTTACGTTGATAATGTTGATGTGACAAGTTTTTTTTAGCTTTTGCCAATGCTTGTGCAAAAAGACAATTATTCCCTTAACTAAAGAAAATTAGATTGGTAGAAATGTCGTGAGTTGGGGATATAATTGTATTTTTGGACAAGCAGTGGACTAGTCTTGGTAAGTATAATTTACCCTTTTAATTAATACGGAGTATTTGATTGCAATTTGCGAGGAAAAAAGAAAACACTCTTTAGAATTTTGGATCAAGAGTACCTGGCGCCAGTTTGGGCTGGGCTATATGACCAGCCCATTGCAAGCTTGTTATAGTTTAACTTCTCAGCACGAATATTACAAGTTATTACATAGTACCGAGCCAAACTAATGGACTCGTAAGTAATGGTCTCAGAAACGTGTAACCTTTATGCAGTGTTTTTTTCTGTGATTGGCCGGATCTGGGACTATCTAATTTTTTTTTCAGTAGAGTTGTATGGTAAGAATGAAGATGGAATTGAAGAGTAAATGTTAATTGTGTTAGGCACTTAGGCATACCATGGTGCGTCAATCAACATGAATTGGTCCGTCCACTTATAAAAAATTGCTGAGTTAATAAATAAATTGCAAACTGAAGTTGATTAGATTTCTATTATATATTTTATTATTTATTAGAAAAGGATATTGTTAGAAACTAGTTGGGTAATAATAAATTGATGGTGGAATTTTTAATGGCAACCCTTTTATGAATAAAAACAAAAGAACAAAATTTAAACAATTTATTCAACATCGAGTATCTAAACATATCAATCAAGCACATTTGTGGGATTTGGGAACAATTCATCCAATTTTTAAATTCAGGATTCGAATTTAACATGGAAAGGAGAAGAGAAAAGCAGAGAATAAGAAGCTAAAAAAAAAAAAAAAAAAAAAAAACTTTGGGTGATGATTGAACTACTTTCTGAATCAAAGTACAAGTTTGTCACATTTAACATTCTTAATTGTTGCTAAATGAGGTTGTGGATATGGTGAGCTTTTCATGCTAAACTTAACTTTATATGATGGATACTTTCATATATTTTATAACTATTATTATAATTATTGATGCTTAAACAGTGCAAAGTTACATGATGTCTCTCACAATAAAGAGAATACCAACTGTGATTAATTATAATGTATTTAAAATTTGAAAATCCTTTTGTTTTATTATTTGAGAGGCCGACACAAGGAATTTAACCATGCATGATATTAATTATGATTTTGAAGCTGGACCAATGGGTTGTAAACCCGATTGTCTAATATATTTTTTTTCAAAGGAAGATGGGAGGGGTTTGAACTCGCGAGTAATGCATGTATATAAGCAGTAGAGATGGTAATAGGGCGATTTGGGGTGGAATTCTCATTCCCCATCTCCGTTTAATATTTTTTACCCCCACAACCGTCTCAAAATTTGTCAAGTTTTTCAAAGGCTAGCAGTCGTCATCCCTATCCCCATTTACATAATTGATTTTTCAGAACCCTTCCAACGGGGTGGGGCCCCGCAAAGGTGGAGAATTTTGCTATCTTTACTCGCGACTCTCGTTTTTTTCACAAGACTTTAGACATGAAACGAAATAAGAGTTAGGGTTTCCTTGTTTGTGTGTGTGTCTATATATATATACTTAACATATTTTAATAATATATAAAGGTAATTTAATAACTTTATAGTATATTCAGGGTGGGGCGGGACAATCCTTCCCAGAACAGTCCCAAAACACTCTGGCTTTTTCAAAGCAACACTCATCACGTTCCCATTTACATATCGTTTTCCCAAAACAGCCCCCAAACAAGACGAGATAAGGCAGTGCTCCGTCGGAGTAGGAATTTTTGCCATCCCTAATTAGCAAAAAAAAATTTATTTTTTGAAAGGTATCCCTAATAAGGGCTTATCAAACCAAAAAGAATACAGCTTCAACTGAAAATTACGTAAAATTAATGGCCATGATAAAAGCTTTAGAGTGTAAAACAAAAAAAAAAAAAAACACATTTTGGAAGAGCTTTATGAGCCATAGAATCAAATCAGTAATCCTCTCATTTGTGAGTGAATTTACAAATAGACTCAAAGTGATCATATTGGATGAGGGGTCCCAAATCCAGTAACTAATTTTTTTCTTTTCTTTTCTTTCTTTTCTTTGGAACCAACGATCAGGTAACCAATGTTCACTTTACTGTAAACTTGGTGTTCGAGACTATAAATATTAAAATCATATCCATTTTAATAACTTAAACGTTTAAAGTGAATGGTAGGTAATATATGGTATGAGAGTCCTAAATGAATTAGCTTATTTGAAAAAGGCCTACTCGTTGTTTGAAAATTCTATCTCATATCTATATTACATGATAATTTTATTTTATTTTATTTATTTATTTTTTAAATTACTTTGACGAAAATAGTTTTTTTTTTCTTTTTTTTTTTTTAATTTTAAAATAATTATTTTATTTATTTATTTTGCCTTCTCTGTTGATATTAGTCTTACAATATCTATATCTATTAAAATTAAAATAATATTAATGCTTTTAAAGCATATATATCCTTATGAGTAATGATAGACAATGCGAAAACTCTCCAAATTTGACTTAGCTAGGCCATGTCAAAGTTAAAAAATAAAAAGTCATCTCTTATATGGTATAATTGAAAGGGAAAAAAAGAAAAGAAAAGAAAAATTTGGTACTTCCTTTTTCCCCTAATAAACTGGAAATTAAAAACTCTCCAAATAAGCTAAAATGATTTAATATATTCAAACTGTATAGTTATATGAATTTTTATCTTGTCAATTTAGAAATATGGAATATAGGAACAACTATTTTCAGTTTGTGATTATTTTCTTTTACTTTCAAACGATATAGTTCTATAAATTTTTACTTTATGAATTTAGAAATATGGAATACGGGAAATATGGTTCTTGTTTTTTTAACTCTCCCTTAGCCTAACCAAGTCAAATTCAAGGAATTCTTAAGTTTTCTCTTTTCCATTGCCTATCATTACTCATGTTATATATATTTAGGAAAATGGTAAAAATGATTAAGTTATTATGCTAAAATTTCTTAATCATTGATAAATCGATCAATATTTTAGTAAACAATTCGGTTTAATCTCAATGGAGTAGTTGAAATCAAAATCGAAGTTTAAACTAACCATTCACTATTTTTGAAATCAAAATCGTATCGAATAATAGCTAAACCAAGCCGAACCGTACAGTCTTCCGACTGTTATTTATGTGCACCTCTAACTTTTGAAAAGAGGTCGTGAGAATAAAGAAATGATGATGATCAAAGAAGATGAATGTGATTAAAATATGCAAGATATATAACATCGAGAAAGAGGGAGGAATAAATGGACGGAGGTGAGGAGAGAGAAGGAAGGAAAGAAAAGAAAAGTGTTGATTGGACAAATGGGGACATGAAATGAAATGAAATGGGTAATGAGAATGGTGATTGTACCCAATTCACATGGTAGACCCTTTTGGGTTGACAAGACAGTGATTCCAGGAGTGACTGAGAATATGATGTGATATTCCCCCACGATCCACATATTATTTTCTCATTGCCATCATGAAACCTATTGGCTCCTTTTCTGGTTCCTCCACCCCCTACTGTCTGATATCTCTCTGCTCTCTTTCTCTCTCTCTCTCTCTCACACACACACACACAGCAACTATGCTAGTTTAATTAATTTGGACAAATTACACAAAGGTCCCTCAAATTTTCAACTTGTACATGTAGATAGAAAATGGCCGCAATATAACAGAGAAATCCAAGTTAACTTTTTGTGGTTAGTGGATTAATATGAATTTACATTTTTATCCTTAGAGTTAAACTATTTGTTTAATGAAATTTTTTTTAAAAAATTGTGTATTATTAAAGTTACGGTTTTGCCCTTAAGACTCCATCACAGCCGACACAAACGAAATTGCAAAAACCACAAAACTATCTGGCAACAAAACCAATCACAGACCCAAATCCAACCACATAGCCACAAATCATTCCGACCTCATCACAGCCGAAATCTTCCACGGTTGAGCCCATCAAGCCGAGCTTGCCGCCATCATCCTCGAGCTCACAGCCGAAGCCGCAACCAGCCCATCGCCGTCACAACTAGCCAATATCCACCTCGGGTTGCACAAGTTGTTGTCACCAATGCCAGATCATTCCCCTTCTCTTCAGAATGATGATGAATGACAGTAACCAGTGGTTCCAAGGAGCTAGTGAATAAGATCGATAAAAATCGTGACCCAGAAATATCGTAGATGCTCGCTGCCGACAACGCACCACTCGGACGAATTCGAAGCTTAGAGGGCATGGTCCAACTCCTTGCTCAGGCCATCACCGGCGACGATTGTATCACCGCCAAGAACTCCTTACTGAACAGCTCAAACACATCCTCCGCCTCCTGCGGCAGTGGCGCCACTATCATCTCTGCTGTTCTTGAACAGAGATCGTCATCACGATATTAAGTCCATACTCTGATTCTACAGTATCACCGGATCTATTTAGATAAGGCTCGATTCACTTACAGGTCGGTATGTGAGATGTCGAACATAAAACCGGTTGGATCGATTCGATTACATCCAACCCAGATGGATTACCCAGTCTAAGATACAAACCTAAAACCGAAATGGGAGAATCTGCACTCATCGATGAGCACTTCCCACTTGAGGTTGGAGTTCCAGTAGTTCAATTTGACCTTGTCGATTCAACCCGAGAGGAAGGGGGTGATGGTGTTTCATTGGTTACCAAACTAGGCGATGGTCTCCATTAAAATTGGGTTTGGAAAGAATTTTTGTGATTAATTTGGGGAAGGTTAGTTGCTGCTTTGGGTAGGTTAATATGAAAAATAAAGGGGGAGATTGAGGTGAGGCACTGATTGAATAAGCAGCGAATTGTACCGGAACATGGATGATTTTCCGGCAACTTGGCTCGGCGTCATCCCAACTTCTTCGTCTCCTTGGTGTTTGCACCATAAAATTAAATATTTATTCGGCCACATGACACAAGTCGATTGGAGAGTAAGTTGCTGATCCAATTAATTAGAGTGAATTGATTGGTGGATGATTTCTTATAATGGGCTGCAATAATAAAGGATTATTTTACAGTTAGTGCAAATACTTAAGACTCTTATTCAAATTGGAGTCTAAAGTAAAAAATTGTCTGATTTAAAGCTATGTCGGTTTTTATTCCAAAAACACTTTTATTTGGATAAGCTTAAGACAAAAGATAAAAGTGGTTGCATTTAGATAAGCTTAAGACAAAGGAAGTTGTTAATTCAAATACAATATTTGAATTTGAAAAGAAAACTGACGGCTAAAAATAACTGCTACTACAAGGTTTCTCTATAAATAGAGACAGGAGGAGTCTGCACAAAGGTCCCCGACCAACACAACGCATTTTCTTACAATGTAGTATTTTCTTTATCGATGTTTTTCATTCTCTGCAATTTCATACAGTTCTTTAATTGTATTTTACTTCTGTTCATAGGAGTAGCCTCTAGTGTTAGAATTCCACTTCTTGTACTCTGTATAAGAATTTTACTTATGAAATAAAAGTCGACGCTTGGCATTAGTTCCTTCTACTTTTATTTTCTAAGTTTCTTAGAATAGATGCATGCTGGTGTAATTTGTTTTACTCCCTTCATCCATTCTATATATAGTGCTGAAAGTCCTCTTTATTGAGGCGTTGAATTAAAGAACCTGAAGGAAGGGGTCATTCTTGCCTTCCAATAGTCGTCTGATTCACTAAGGGCCGATTTCATATTCGGTCAGCACCAAGGATAGTTTGGCTATCCAATCCCTTGGGTCGAAAGACTCTGGCACGCCCCTAAAAAAAAGAGCCAAACACTTGGAAACACATAATTGGATTGATGTGTTTAGAGAGAGAAAAGAGGAGTGATGGGGAAGCGATGGGGGTGTCCCTATGGGCAAAAATGAAACTTCCCAATGCACAATATCTTTTATTTTTTTCATTAAAAATAAATACTTTAATTTTAAGGTCAGAAGTGTAAATTTATATTTATTTTTTGTAGTCAAATGGTCAATATGGACCTATCTGTAATATTGCTATAATTTCTATCTACATGCACAGTATAGAAACCTCATGGGTTGTTTGTGTAATTTGTCTAATTAATTTTGTTCACATTATAGTTAATTATATAGGAGAAGTATTTTTGATTTTTTTTTTTAAAAACTTCATGTCCCAAAATAAGTGTTCAATTTTGAGAATATAAAAAGTCTACTTGGTTTGTAACAATGGAAACAATTTTCTGTTCTCAAAAAATTGAAAATAAAAAATTATACAGAAAAATTTTTGCTTGATTCAGTTTTCTGAAAGCAGTTTTTTGAAAACTCAGATATAAAAATGTATGGGCTTGTTTGGTTTGTAACTATGGAAATAGTTTTCTATTATGAAAAAACTGAAAACATAAATTGTACAAAAAATTCTGATTGGTTTAGTTTTCTGAAAATTCAGTTAAAAAAAATGCCTATTTTTCAGAGAACAGTCTTTTATAATTCTCTTAAAACTGTTCTCTATTTTCTAAATTTCTGAGAACTATTTTCAGAGTTACAAATCAAGTATGCCCTATGTTTTCATATAACTATAAAAGATTGTTCTCTGAGAACATTTTTCTGTTTTCTGAGTTCTTAAGAACTGTTTTCAGAGTTACAAACTAAACAGACCCTAACTTTTTAAAAGAATGATTTTTATTGTATTAGTAGTGAATGAATTACCAAATTTATCCCTAATGGGTCCACAGTGATGTGATAGTTTACTTTTTATAGGTTCAATGCAAGAAGGTTAAAATTGATGGGTAGTGTGGAGCCTAATAAATACTGTATACTAAGACCCAACTCCGCAGATCTAACTTTTAGAGGGTATTTTGGTAATTTTTGCACTTTTTATGTTGCCCTAGTGCGAGGGAATATATTCGTTCTGAACTCTTTCTATCCGTTGTTGTTTTGATCATTATAGTGAAATCCCTATAACCATTGGACGTAACCCTGAATTTTGGCTGAATCAAGTAAAATCTGTGTGTTCTTATTATGTGTGTGTTTGATATCTTTCTTGTACTTTCTGTTTAATTTTGCAACAACTGATAATATTACAAAAAAAAATTAGTACATTGACTTTTCAAAAGAGAATTATTTTGGGACGGATAAAAATGAAAATGTAGACACTTATTTTGGGACGAATGGAGTAATAAGAAAGAAAGTTGTGTTAATTGAGGAATTCAATTCCTTCAATCACAACAAAAACATATAAGCATCACATTAATCACACAGTCACCCCCAAATATCTTACAAGGTTCACCCCTAATCTTTTCCTAATCTTTTGAACTACGCCCACGGAGAGAACTTTTACTATTATGAATAAGGAAGAGAATATACAAGCATAGATGCCCAATCCTACTCATCATCTTTTGAGACTACATCTCTACATAGGAATATTTACATATACTCTCTCATCTCCTTACAACACTAATCATTTCAACCCATGCTTCTTCGCTTTACCTTCTCCACTCAATTCCACCTCTATTTATAGAGTTTTCAAATCAATTTTTTTTGTTGGATATGGATAACAATTTTTTGGTGGTCACTACTTGATTTATAGTCAAATTATTTAATTATAAAAAAATAACTTACCCTACAAGATTGGAAACAAATCTTAAGCCTAGGAAACAAAATCTCACACTATTTATTTCCAACAAGTCATCACGCGTCAATCGACCACTTCGATCCATAGCTTTACACAGTTCTTAGAATTAATGGGATGTCCTTTTGATCTTGCTTCAATCCACAACTTTACATAGCTTCTGGGACTGATGCGTTTATCGATATCATTTCGATCCTTTTTTAATCTTGATCATAATCAAAACTTGTGATTCAGACTCCACAACCTCAACAGTTCGAAATTAAAAAAAAAAAAAAAATTCTCAACAGTCTTTAAGAATTTGAGACAACCAAACCAGTTGAATAAACTTACAAACATAAATTGAGAGGGTGTGTATTTCCTTTACCAGAATGGCACAACTAGGAAATATTGGTCCAGCCCCAAAGTCGAATTAACCACATGGTATGATATTGTTCACTTTGGGCTTGAGCCTGCACGGTTTTGCTTTTAGGTTTTACCCCCAAAAGGCCTTATACCAATTGAAAATAACACCACCACATATAAGCACTTCACCTTTTCCTTACCCAGGCAATGTGGGATTATGCACCAGTAACTCGCCCAGTGTGGTAGCATGCCAGTGTCTCGCACCTACACACAAGGTCGCCACAATTACCCCCCTTTTGGGCCCAACGTCCTTGTTGGCCACCCTTCTGACTGGGTCAGGCTCTGATACATCTGTAACGACTCACTCCACTACATGGTATGATATTGTCCACTTTTGAGTCTGAGTCCGCACGGTTTTGCTCTTGAGTTTTACTCCCAAAAGGCTTCATACCAATTGGAGATAACACCACCACATCTAAACACTTCACCTTTCCCTTATCTAGGCGATGTGGGATTGTGCACTCGTAACTCGCCTAGTGTGGTAGCCTTCCAGTGCCTCGCACCCGCTAACAAGGTCGCCATAGTATTGTGGCGACCGTGTGAGCGGGTGTGTGTGAGAATGTGCAGGTGGCACCAATAGATTACCACACTGGGTGAGCTACATGTGCACAATCTCACATCGTTTGAGTGTAGATAGGGCAAGTGTTATATGTAAATTCAACACCCTTCTATGACACATGACACAATGTGTTTTAAAGTCGTGCTGGCCGTGAACTTATTAGAGCTCCGAAGTTAAGCGTGCTTAACCTGGAGTAATACCAGGATTAGTGACCCCTCGGAAGTTTCTGATCTAAAAGAGTTAAAAGCGAACAATATTGTATCTGACTAGGGTGAGGGTTGTTATAATACAAATCTAAAGGGTTGAAATCTAGAGGCAACCTATCCATGCTTAATTTGAGTTCCAGTGGACTAAAAAGAACAGTAATAAAAAAATGTATGTTGTTATATTAATGGATGGAGCCACATGTAATTACATAATACATACTTATACAGTGTCCTTATTGTGAAACCACCTCTTAAACAATATTGGTAGTGTATCCCTCCTATTTGGAGGGGTTTTATGCACCAAACAACAACTTAGTTTTGGTGCACAGACAGGAAGCTCAATGAAAATTTCATGCTGGAGCTCTATGCAACTCGCTCTGATTCTGTGTTTATGTACTTAGAACGATGTAGTTTTGGTGCACTGTATCCCTCCAAACAGGAGGAATATTTCTAGTCCCTTGGACTATTGAATTAAAAGTTTGTGTCACTCCAAATAGGAGGACCGTACTATCTGCATGGTTTCATAATAAAAATTTTCATATATTTTCTTGATTGACAATTCATTGGGCTACGTAATCTTAGAGCTTCAGAATCTTGTAACTTGTAACGCGTGTTGTAAGAGATTTTGAACACATTAAATATAGTTTCAGTACATTACTTCAAGGTAGAAGTAATAATTTACCCAAAAACAAGAAGTAGAAGTAATATGTTGAAACACTGATTTAGTTGTGTTGAAACATCACCACTGTTTCTCAAAAAAGAAGTAGAAGTAATATGTTGAAACACTGATTTAGTTGTGTTGAAACATCACCACTGTTTCTCATTACTTCTCAAACTCAAAGCAATTAATAAGGTTGAAACTAGAAATAATAGTGTTTAAATTAAATTTTAACACAATTAAATCATGTTTCAACACATTACTTCTACCTTGAAGTAATGTGTTGAAAATCTCTCCAGTACAGTACAACACTAACCGCTACGTGATGATTTCAACTCGAGTCTAGATAGGCACAAGTATGATATAGAGGAACATGATTTCGATTTGAGTTTGTACAAGATTATCAGCTTTGCAATTTTAGTTCTGTGTCATCCAGTGTGTTTAAATAGACAACTCAACAACTTTAAATTAATTAATATAACATGTTTAAAATGATAATACAACACTGCCTAAAAGTGTTTAATTCTTAATTTAGTAGTATTACAGCATTGGAACACACATATATATAATATGTTATATAATGCATTTTTGATGTAAATATGTTTGTTTGTTTTTTTTTTTTTTTTTTTTGAAAATTTAAGCAAATTGTATATATGTATACAGATTTAAATATATGTTGTGAGTATTACATCTTTGATGTAGCGTGTTGTATTGTGACGTTGTGTGCACACGATGACAATGGAAGGGACGAGGGACATGAGTGGATTATGAGTTCGTGATATACATAGGGTATATTTATATTTTATAGTATGTTTGGTTGGAGGGAAGAATTAAGGAGGAATGGATGAGGGGGGATAGAAGAATCTTTTCGTGCATGTTTGTTTAATTGGGGGGAAGGGCTCTCCATTCAATCAAACAAAAAGTGAGAGAAATACGAATTTTTTTCTTTTTTTCTTTTTTTTTTTTTTTTTTTTTTTTTTTTTTTTTTTTTTTTAAGAATATCTCATTCATCCCCTCCCTTCCTCCAGCAAGATGAAGCATTAATACTAGTGAACACTAATTGCTTACTGTAATTCAATTACATAATTGCATGTTCTCAATCTAAGCAATGAATCAATACTAGTTGGTTAAATAAAACATGTACACATGGAGTAGAATAATATAATAATATTCTCAAAAGCTACTAAAATTTGTGAAACTAGGGTTAAGCCTTATCCAAATTTGTCTTACTCATCCTAAATGGAAACCCTAGAAAGATAAATAATGGGTTTTTTCCATCCGAATCTCTAGGGTTTCCGTAGCATCTTTACAAAAGTTTCAAAAATCAGCATTTTCACAGATAGGTATATCCACTGTATGTCTCTGCAGGAAAAAAAGAAGGTAATTTGATTATTAGGAGTGTTTGATACTATTGTGGCTTAAAGTGCTTGCTTTTGTCATTATTAATCAAATTAGCAAAGATCTATGTGTTAATCCAATCTAAATTATGCAAGTGGTTGAGTTCCAGTATAGTACATATATACTATCATCATCTATTACTATAAGTTATATTCTGTTTTAAATTTAATATATATATAAAAGTTGATCATTTGAGCATATTCGAAATAATGGGCTTTCAAAATGCAACAAGCTAGATTGAAAGTGTGCGCGATGCATATGAATAACTCCCATTTATTTTGTTCTTACAACATATTTTAACCACAAAATTGTCTAATCACTGGCTCTCTCATGGCTATATAAAGCCCATATTGTTCTCCCATTACACATCCCATGAGCTTCTTGAGTTTAGTGAAAGTTGAAACTTGAGTCTTCAACTCCTCATTATTCTCTTCGGTCTCTCTCTCTCTCACACACACAACACAGCTTCTAGGGTTGTTGGTATCTTACATTTGAGAGTGGTGTTCTCATGATCATGCCAAGATATCTGTGGGGTTTGATTTTCTTTAGGGTTTAATTACAAGTGACATGCATTCACTTTCTTTTCTTTTTTTCCATATGGAAGTTGCAAATATAGATCTGTTTACACATACAGATTTTCTATTTTAGTGTTTGTGTTCAATGATCGTTGATTAGCGTGCAGTATTTGAGAGAGCTCTCTTTAGTCCACTCTGGGTAGCACTAAGATTTAATTAGCTGCCGACTCATTCATCCAAATACTGAGAAGGCATAGGATATTTACTCAGTAAATGAGTGAATGATGCGGGAGACAAATTGAATCTTAAGCTTCCTGTACTTGGACTGAAGGGAGCTCCCTAGATCTGTTATCTCATCCAAAGCTATTTAAAAAAAAGAGTGTGGGAAGAAGATTTCAAGTGTTAAATTTTTTTGTCACCAATTAATCTTTTATATTTTCTACATCTTTTTTCATTCATGACGCGTGTGTGATGCAGATGAGTCTCTCTCCCAAGATTGTCTGTTCTGATGAAGATTGTTCTTGTGTGATTATTTTGGTCAGTTGGAGGTTGGAAAACTTATCAGCTCTCTCTCTCTCTTCAAACACACACATATTGACATATGAAACCAACAAAGTAGACATTTATATGCAAAGTAACTTATGTTTTTCATTGATCTTTAGCCTCTCTTTCTAATGTTTGTTTGACAAATTTCTGCTACAAGGCTTTCAACTGGCTAGGGTTAGTTTTGCTGCTTAAAAGCTGTGATCCCTCCCTCTCTCTCTCACGCACATCAAACCAACGAAGTAAGCGTTTATATGCGAAGTAATTTTAGTTTTGCATTGATCTTTAGCCTCTCTATTTCTCATGTTTGTTTGATAATTTCTACTTCAACTGTCTAGGGTTAGGTTTGCTACTCAAAAGCTGTGATGTTTCACATGTGAAGTGGCCGGGATTCTTGATTAAGGTTTTTCAGCACTACTACTAATTATTAATCTTGTTTAACAGTACTCTAAGCTTATTATAACCTTTTTTTTACTGTTTGAGCAGCTGAATTCAACTTGGAAAGAGTACTGATCGATTTTTCTTGTTAATGCTGATTTGAATTGGAAGGCTACATAACTCACTCTTGCCCAGTTGCTGTAACAAGTTCCAAGACATATATATATATCAGAAGGTGCAATTTACGAAATATCCTCATATGAGAGTCCTAATACAAGACAGTTCAGGGAAAATGTCCAAGAAATCTTTCACACTTTTTTTGTTTTTTGTTTTTTGTTTTTTTTGTTTTTTTTCTGATCTACAAATCTGTGGATTGGGTTTCTGACCTTCCCATGAATATATCTGTAACCTCATTAATTAATTTGCTTCATTTTGTTGTTTCATTTATACGAATGACCAAGGTCATGTTTTTAATTTGCGCCTTTGTTTGGTCTTTGGATGGTGTAAGGAAACAATATATATTTTATAGATTATGAATCTGTGAGTTGGAGGCAAAACATAGAGTTCACCTTGCATGATGCCTTATAGTTTGGATAATGTCTCTCTTTCTATGTGTGTTTGGGGATTATTGTTTTTATGCTTCTTGGTTATGGTAGTAGCTGTGCTTTTCTGTCCAGAAAGGCCTTTGCCCTAAGATTAATTAGTCTCTCTCTCTCTCTCAATTTTCTTGACCGACAGAGGTTTTTGTTCACTATGCATGGTGACTTCTTTGAGCCTCACAAACTGACTGTCCTTCTCCAAACAAATCTTTTCATAACATCTTTTTTTCATTTACCAAAAATGTTGGTATAAGGACTCTTTGGAGTGTTCAACCCCCGTGGGAATAAAATAAATATAGTGTCTGTGTTTGCTTTATAATTAAAAATAAATAAAAATAAAAAATAAAAAATTTGGACAATGTAATATATACAAAATTTCTTATTCTATAAATACATATCTTACAATATGAACTCAGAAGATAATACTAACAACAATACAATACTTGACTTCCTCATCTTATAAAATAGAAGGTCAAAGTGGAAGTGTCAGTGTGGTTTTGTCAAATAATAATAATAATAATAATAATACCACAGAAAACTTTACAATATGAATATATATATATATATATATATATATATATTATAATAATGAATGAAAGAAATATAATGAATACTATATACTCAAATTCAAAACATAAAATGGATAATAATTAGGGTGTTCACGTATCATAATTGTATCGTGTCGACCTATGAGTATTATATATGCTAAATAGGTACATTCGAACACGATTCATTTAATAATCATATCAGGAAATCTTGACACGAGCATAACTCATTAAACGGGTTATATGAGTAACCTGTTTAATTAACCTGTTTAATTTAAATGAATCATGTTATCGTGTATTAATTTAAGTATAAAAAATAAAATAACGTTAAAATGTTAAGAAAGATAAGAGAAAACAAAATTCATGAAAATGAGAATAATTTGGACAATACAATTACAAAAAAGCCCAAATACAATAGTCATATTGAATTTATATTAAAATAATATAAATATCCATAGTAACTGAGTTAAAACGGGTTAATCAAGTCGACCTGACATGATTAATTGAACAGTTCTAATCGAATTAAATAAGTTGAGTTTCAAAACACAAACACGATACAATTAATTAAACAGGTTAACACGAATTATGACATGAACACGATGAAGGTCAACCCATACCTGCTAACTTCAAGTTGTGTTGAATTTTGTCACCCCTAATAATACATGTGAACTAAAGTTGAACAAAATAAACAATATGATTTGTCACCCCAATAATATAATAATTAGTTGCATGTTGCCACGAAAAAAAAAAAAAAAAAAAAAAAACTATATGAGTTGCCATATGCAAAATTAATGTGAGAGTTTAATTTAAAAATAATCTAAAGGGGTACTAAATATATAGGCCATTTAACTTGCTCTTTTTTGTGAGATGTTATTTTGTAATTGGCAATTATTGGAAACAAAACAAGTCCTTATCGAGTTGTAATTTGAAGTTACTATTGGGATCGACAGCGACTGCAGAATGGAAAGGTTGTTCAAAGTTACTGTAATCGAGATCATTCGAAAAAGGTAAGAACAACATATAGGAAGTATTTTAAAATGGTTAGAACACATTCTACACCTGGTATACCATTCAAACTTACCAAATACAGTGTTTCAGGCATAAGTGAACCAAAATTCAAGTTCTAGCCAACTTGAACCGGTTTAGCATCATTGAACCGGTTCAAGTCCTCAAGATTGGATTCGAAAACCAATATGCCAAGCTTGAACTGGTTCAGCCCCTCTGAACCGGTTCAAGATGTCCTGACAGCAATCCAACTTCTAGTTTCATTTTCCTAATTTGTTTCCAAGTTAGTTTAGAATTGTTTCAAATCCTATGCACAAATTTTCTCATACTTTCAGAAGGATTAAGTCATTCTATAATCTATATAAACCTTATTATATATTCACCTCGGTTTATGTGTAGCTTTAGAGAATTATTTCATATATCATAAAAAGCCTTAGGAAGACTATTGTTTCATAAAATCTTAGAGATTTTTCTGTTAGTCTTTTTAGAACACACACATATTCACATAGTGATTTTAGAGTTGTGTTGTTCCAATCCTGATCGTGATCATACAGTTGCATCTACATCAATCAGAATAAAGCAGATCTACTTCTACATCGAATTCAGATATTGAAGAACAGAAATAAAAGCGATCACACTTTGAAAGGGTTGGAGCATTCGAGGAGTGTTGTCTGATCTACCTGTTACTCTTCTACAAAGATCAAGCATATGCCCGAGGTCAAGTTACCGTTGGACGGGGAGTCGCAATGCCAGAGGATTGTCAGCAATTGGTGTTTAATAGAACGATAGGGTGTGAGCCAGAGTCAAAATTTAGTATACTTTGTTTCAAATATAGTGGATAGGTTTACTTTGGACTGTACAATCCACGAGATTTTTCCCGCACAAACAGTTGACGTATTTTATCAACTGTGATTTCCTCTCTAAAAATCCTAGTGTCATCTCTAACTTTTACTTTACTTTATTTTATATTGCATGATATTAATTTATTAATTGCTAAAATAAAGAAAGTTAGAAAAACACAAGATCTGTTTTTAAAACTATAAAACTTTTTAAATTTTTCGCTGTGTACAACTCACACTTTTGTCCAAGTTTTGCTTATTTAAATTTTATTGAAATAAAACTAACAACAACCGACAAAACAAAAATCAAGTGCAAGTAAGGTAAAGAGAGATAAAGATTGACACTGAGATTTTTGGCATGGAAACCTTATTGGAAGAAAACCAACAATCTCAGGAAAAAACGACAAAGACTTTTGCAGTCTTGATCGAAACGATTTACTATCTCAAAACAAAGTACAATAGACTTTTTTTCAGTCTCACACTCATTCCGTTTTTCCAAGAACTAATTGATGCTTCTGACTTTGTGACTTTCTTATCCAAATGCCTCACGACTTTAGGCTTATTCCTCAATCCTTGTAAAAGGGTAGCTGGAAGAACATAAACATGCACTCCGTGAATGCTTTGTGCTTTTCGTAGCACGATCGAATCATCTTTCCTTCAAATCCGAATTTGTGAATATAAAACAAATTCCTGCTTCTCTAAATGGAATCAATTAAATCTTCAATATATCTCAACTCTGATCAAATAGAGAACACCATCCTAAATTACTCGTGTGTGTGCTCTCAAAAATAAACTCAAAAAAATCATTTTGATTTTCTAAAGAAAAATAACTCTAAAAAGCTCTCTAAATTGTATGATTTTTTTTTTTCTCGAAAGTTTTAAAAATTTATGAGTAAAAGAGAAATTATATAGATGTTAGATAGACATAAATATATTTGGAAAACAAGTTTAATTCATGCAAGAACGTCTCCCTAAAATCTGATAAAAATGGAATCCAAATTAGACTAAAACAACAACATTTATTTTGGTTCCATCTAGTTGGAGCGGTCCAGGAAATTTCGACTGATTCATTTTTGGCAGAAGCAAAATCCATGAATGCAAACCAACTTGGACCAGTACATGAAAATTGGACCGGTCCATTTTTGGCAGACTAGAAAAATTTTAAATGAACGTACTTAAATTTCCCAAGTCATAAAACCAAAAATGAACTACAAAGAGTCCTTACCACATGCATACCATAACTAATATGATACTCTCTTCAAACCAAAGTATGTTCGCACTTTGTCCAACCTTGTTATTTCGCTTCCAACATTGAGACTTGAACACAAAGCATAAAATTACAACTCGATTGGACTAATTTTGACATCAAAATTTGCCAGTTATAAATTTATATCTGATAGTCACCACCATTGATATTGTAATATATTCATGTAGCGTTGACTGTAATATGTCAATTAATCAATGAACTTAGAAACATGGAAGCTTTAAAAATGTCATGTTTCTATTCTCCATTTGCCATATAACACATAACCAAACCAGTCTCAACAGTTCCTAAAAAATGGGATTTGGAATTGGAATCGTTGGACTTTGGAAATTAATAAACTAAACCGAATCGTAAAAGATTGATCCAATTCCTAAAATTAATGTAATAAAATATTACTGTATTAAAGGTGTCCTAAAGCCATTGGTACGTAGTGTTAGAAATAAAGGAATGAAAAAATATTATATTATATTGATGTTAATAATATGAGAATACATAGAGGTTTATATAGGAGATGACATGTGTGGAGAGCAAGAAAACCAAAACCCTATATGGTAAACCTAATCCTTATATGGTAAAATAACAATATATTCTACAATATATGTTAACCATACATGGTAACAATATATTCTAACAGCCCCTCAAAGTCAAGGAGGGTTATATGAAGCCATCTTGAGTTTGAAGACAATCCATTCACCCTGATGTAGCTGACGAGGCACGATTTTATAACGTGGTTGATGGCATGTCAACTGAAGTGGCAGGTGACTTGGCACCTTTGCTGCGTGGCAATTGATGTGGTAGGTGACGTGGAACAATAACTGGCACCGTTGCATAATGTGTCTAACGTTACACAAATGTTGACATGTCAAGTGACGTGGGGTGGATCTGTGAAGATCTTGGAGGTAGGTGCGGAGCGTGAATAGGTTGACGTTGCCATCCCCGGTGGTAACTACTATAAACTGATAGGTGATGAATTTGTGAAGATTTACCACGCTGAAGGTGCATGTGAGCGCATGTTGACCACTGATGGTGCGGTGACGGAGCTAATCCGACACGTTGAGGTGCGGAATTACTGCTGGTGTGCGTGAAACGCATGGAAGAATGGGATTACCACTTGAGGCGCATGGTGGCGCGGTGACAGAGCTGATCCGACACGTAAAGACTTATACAATGAGGCTTTCCTGGACGGGGCATATGAAGATCTTGGAGTGCGGAAGCGTGAGTTTGCTGGTTGACCGCCGTCGAGGATAGGACTGGTAATGTCATCCCCGACGGTGGCTTTAATTCCATGTTAGAAATAAATGAATGAAAAATTATGATATTTATTGTATTAATGTTAATGATATGATAATACATAGGGGTTTATATAAGAGATGACACGTGTGGAGAGTAAGTAAACCTAAACCCTATATGATAAAGTACCAATATATTATATAATATATGTTAAACATACATGGTAACAATATATTCTATAATATATTCTAACACATAGTACCTTCCTGCTATATATTATAATATAAAATTGAATGCTAAAAATGAGAGTAGAAATATATAGATTGTATAACATTAAATGAAAGTTATTGGGTTGTACCTTATTGATAAGCACGGCTAATATTAGAATATAACATTGAATGCATACAATTTTTCATAATGAGATTATAAGAAAGGTCTCCCCGAGCACAAAAACATGTAGACAGTCTAATCTTATCTTATGTTTTATATTATTAATATTATAATATACTACCTCCGTCCCCGAAAAAAATTGTCATTTTTGAAGAACCGTGACAGTTCAATTTGTGAGAGTCACGGTTCTCCAAAAGTGACACTTTTTATGAGACGGAAGGAGTATATTTTTAGGTTTACGATTCCTTAATTATGGTTCAGTTCGTGAACCATAAACTAATGGTTCCTTATTTTTGAAATTGGAATCGGAACCAAACCTAGAAGAACCGAACCAAACCGGTTTGGTTTGGTTCGTACCAGTTTAACAATTACAACGGTTTATTTTTCGCAGCTGCTAAGAGATATAATTTGGTGGGCCTTACAAAGAAAAACATTCCTTTAAACATTGTAAAATATACAAGATATGTGTATCTAGATACCGGAACTAGAATTGACACTACATGCAGTGAGACTAGAGACTTTCCTATAAATTTGTGTTGCACAAGGGTCTACATTAAAAATATGTTCACTGTAATTTTAGATGAGATCACACAAGATTTACAAGAAAACATTCCTTGGTGCATGTTGCCGATGACCTAGTACTGTTTGACACTTCTAATAAAACTTTGCAATTAAATTAGAAAGGTGCATAAACACATTAGAATAAAAAGTGTTAAGGTTTGTACAACTAAAACTAAATATATGGAATGCAAATTTAGTAAAGAGTCAGATATTAATGAGGTAATGGTGCAAAGTGTTGGGAATTTTTTATATATAAAAGCTGTTAGGCCAACTATTTTATATTGTGTAAAGTGTTGGGCTTTAAAAAAAAAAAAAAAAAGGCTAAAACAATTATTTCATGAAATAGAAATGAGGATGTTAAGATAGATGATATGAGTGATCTCAAGAGATAGGGTTACAAACCATAGAGCAAGAGAAAATAAGGAAAGGAAGAGGAAGGAGGAAAAATAATTATAAAACATTTTGATAATATATAAATACTATATATTATAGCATTAGATAATATGTGTGTTTAAAATACTATATTGACCCTAAGGGTAAAATCAGTAATCATAACTCAATTTCTTTTCCTCCATTCTTCTACTTAAAATTTTAAAACAATCTCCTTTACCTCTCTATCACAAAGTGACTACGATTATTCCTTTACATATAAATTTTTTGGGTGAGTTAGGGTAATTTCGATCAACTCAAAACTAAAGTACATGCCTATAAGGAATTATTCCATCTCTTCATTTATTCTTTATCTTACCTCCTTTGTAGGTACAATTTGGCAGCATAAGGAAAGAAAAGAAAGGAAAACTCAAAATGTGATGCATTTGGATTCTTCTTTATAGAGAGGTACACAGCAACAAAGGGTAGCTAGCAAAGTTCCTATGTCCTGATCATGACAAGTGCCACTCTCTCTCTTAGTTCTTCCCATCCAAAAACTTAATCACTGAAATAAATAATAATAATAAAACAATTCCCGCCAAACTTATGTTTTGTTCCTTTTAGGTACTCTCACTTGCTCTTCACTTATTCCTACTTGTCTATATTAGCTTGCACTATACCATATATGGATACAAGCTTTAAGAGTCCCTTTTCTCAAAATCCAAAAGCTCACTAGCACTATGCTCCGTCTTTAGCAAACACAAGTGACATTAGCTTTTTGTCATTACTGATTCATAAAGATTTTGTTTTCTTTATTCCCTGGGACCAATATATATGTTTTACCATCTGGGCTAACTGTGTATTAAAGTTGTGAATCTGATTGTATTTTTTTAGAACACGTTTGATCGAGAGAAAAATATCTGATGGAAAGAGAATAATCTTAGAATTAATAATCTAATTTCTAAAGCTTTAAAAAATCTTAGAATAATCTAATTTCTAAAGCATTCTTAGTTATTATATATACAGTAATTATGCAACTCAATTTAGTATTAACAAGTTATTACTGTCAATTTTAGAAAACAAAAAGTAGATGGAATGTGTGAGTGTATGTGAAGTGACTACTTCAAAGATCTATATTAGTCCTTTTCAACTTCTCTCAAGAGGTTATGCTATTGCTTAAGAATGAGCCAATGGTGTTAAGTGTTTCCCTAGCAAATTGGACTATTAGAGGTACCATGCATGATCTTGAATTGATTTTCACAAAAATATTTCGGTGTATATGACAAATTAAGTGGGACCACAGCTTTTTGGATTTTGAAAATACCTTAATTATTAGCGATCTAGCTGGCTTGTTGTCCTACAAAGTATCTTTGAATTTTCCGAATAGAAGGACTAGAAGCTATATGGTTACGGATAATACTCATCTACTCATCGATGAGTAGTAGGTCATTTTTATTGTGATCCAATCACAAACACATACATAGTCTATAATTCCAAAATCAAAAAGTGATGAATAAAGAAATCAGAGAGGATAGCTTCTTGTCATGCAAAGTATCTATCAATTTTCCGAATAGTTAGGACTTGAAGCTATATGGTTCTTGGCCAAGTGACACAGAGGGTGTAGATGCAGGAGTCGGAGCAATTACGAGAGCGAAAGTATAAAAGTGACAAAGTCTAAATCACACAGAGGGGATTATGAGTAAAAGCGCATGGAGCGTGAGAAAGCAATAAGTTACCGAGCCATCTTGTTGGGAATAACAAGAGCATCTCTGAATACTCAAAGTTTCATATCTGATGCGAGTTTTCAAGCAAGTACTCAAGTTTTAGCAAAAGCAGCTCAACGGAGGTCGTATCGATTGGTTGAAAGGCCTGAAAGAGAATGTTGTTCTGGGGAGGATACCCGCTATTGCTGGACTCAAAGGATTAGTCCACCCTTCAAGACGCGCTCTTTTAGAAAAATTATGTGACTTAGGTTAGTAACGCTTAACTTTTCTTTTTTGATCATTTGTAACTTTTCTTTTTTGATCATTTGTGTGATCCATATAAAAATAAATAAATAAATAAGAAGAAGAAGAAGAGAGTAGTAAAGTGCAAAAAAACCCTTGTTATTTAAAAAGTGTAGATAAGTGTTTTTTTTTTTTTTTTTTAAGGGCATTTTAGGCTTTTCAATTCTTAAATTGAGAAAATGCCCTTATTTGCTCAATTTGAAAAATATAAGGGCTTTTTTTTTTTTTTTTAACATGGAAGGTTTTTGGACATTACATACATGACTTTACCAAAAAAAAATATTGATAACTTCCCATATGTTCCCAAAATTGAGATTGAAAATGGCCAGAATTTGCATGCTTTCCATTTACAGAAGTGTTTGGAAATCAATAAAAATAGCTATTACAATAGCAAGAAGACATTGAACGAGGGAGGCATACCAAGTCATTGATAAGTCCATGTAATAAAAATGCATCATATAATAAAATTGGTTTCACTTACTTATAAAAACTGATAACCAAGTCATTGATAAGTCCATCTAATAAAAATAGTATCATATAATAAAATTGGTCTCACTTACTTTTAAAAACTAATGGTGGGATATCACTATTGAATTAAGAGTCATTGGTTGATTTAGAACATTCATTTGGTATAATCTAAAGGTCAAGATACTTTGTAGGACAACAAGCCAGCTAGATCGCTAATAATTAAAGTATTTACCAAATCCAAAAAGCTATGGTCCCACTTAATTTGTCGCCAAAATATTTTTGTACCAACAAGCCAATGGCCTGACAGTACCAGGCTACTGCTTTCTAAAAAAAGGTCAGGGGTTCGAGCCTCCGTGGACGCATATGTGTGTGAGTACCAATTAAGAAAGAAAAAAAAAAAAACCAATAACAACCAAATTCCTAAAGGGCAGTGCTATTGGCTTTCCGTTGGAAGTTGCATGCATTGAGAAATGGAGCATGAATGGCTTAAGAGTGGAAGGCTAATTGGGTTGGGCAACCTAGCAAAAATACTAATATTGGTGGCCCAAATCTGTATATAAGCTGAATTATGGGCTTTAAGCCCAACTAAAAAGAATGGGCTATACTTGAAAAAGTCCAAATAAGTTGTCACATGTCAATGCCACTTCATGATATCACACCATCAGTTTAGGCTCATTCATGTGAGCAAAAATACAAGATAAGGTACTCCTAAATAAATTCATCCACACATAAGTACACACACAGGCTGGTATGGAGAACTCGAATATGGAGGGAGGAAAGTTAGAATTGTTTGAAGTTGGGCCTTATGAAGATGCCTACCATATGGGTTTTTTGATAGGACAGAGGTTCTCCAAGCAGATAAAGAGTAGGTTGGCCACAGACCAAATTCTTCAACAGCAACTTCTCCCTTTTGCCCAAACCCCAAAATCGAAGCCACTCATTGAAGCTCTGTCCACCGCGAACCGGAACAAGTTTCCGAGGTATTGGGATGAACTCTTGGGGACTGCATATGGAAGCAATGTGCCCATTCTTGATGTAATGATTTTGAAGTACTATTGAGCTACCAAAAAGCAATTCAATTTTTTAGTGTTAGTTGTTAATGCTGTTATTTTGTCAATGTAATAGTGACATTCTACTTGTTCATGTTTCAGTTAATATTACTCAACTTCAGGAAGGAGATACTGCCATTTATTCCCAAGAAAACCATAAATTCAAGTGGTGTTGCTTCAGATGACTGTTCTGATGTTCTTGTTGTTAGCGATTCGATGGCCATTGCAGCTCATAATGAGGATGCTAATGTTGCTCTAGTCGGTCACACGTAAGCTCTAACTTAATCTATTCTTTCCAAGTACAAAAATATTGTGACCTGGAGGTCACAAGTTCGAAATCGGAGATAGTCTCTCCACGCGGAGGTAAGACTATGTACATCTGACCCTCCCAGACCCTACAATGCCGAGAGCCTAGCGCACTGGGCTAGCCCTTTTTTATGGTTCTTTCAACCATAAATGTATCAAGACTCATACCACATGAAAGACTTACTAACAACGAAAGGTAACATATTTATGTGACATTGCAGCTATCTGATCAGGGCAACTCTGTGGAATGGACTATCTTTCACTGCTTACACATATGCAGGAGAGCTCCCCAGCTGTGCATTTGGTTTTAACAACCATGGACTGGTAAATTCTCTTATCTTCTTACCATTAATGGTAACTTTTGTTCCATGATTCACTACTTGTTAGGCCTGACCTCTTAGATTAAACCCAAATGATGATCAACTATTGGAATATTTTAACCAATAAATTCAATTCATGGAACAACCCTACACACAAAAAAATCTATCTTGTCTTGAATAAAATCTAACTCATTTTATAAAACTCACACGATTGAGTTCCAAGTAACAAGAAAGTTCGAATTTTTTTAGGCATTTACATTGAATTCAGTACCTCCATCTGAGGAAGAGATTGTGGCTGGTGCCATTGGGCGGAATTTCGTTTCCAGAGACTTGCTTGAAGCAACAAGCATTGATGATGCATTAACGGTATGCTGTCTTTGTTCTTCATTCAGGCCTTTGAAACTTGTTCGATTGTGGAGGTGTTGATGTATGGCTTGTGTTTCAGAGAATTCGTTCATCAGAGGCTTCTATTGGACACAGTTATAATCTGATTGACATTAGTACTCGTAGGATTGTGAACGTTGAAACTGCATCAAAAGGCCGAGTTTCTGTTCGTGAGGTTGGGGCAACACCATTCTTCCATGCCAACATGTATCTTCATCTTCAAGTTCATCAGGTAAGTTAATACAGCAGTAGAGTGCATTGATATATATATAGAAGGCTCATTCAAGGAAATGGTAACCATGTTTCCACATTTGGTGAGCCATGTTCCACAGATTCAAAAATTGGACAAGAGAAAATTACATGCCATTAATTCATATGAACAATCACATGGAAAATAAAGGGCGTGCTTGGTTTGTTAACTCAGAAAACAATTATCAAGAATTCAGAAAACAAAAAAAAAGTTTTCAAATAACTATAAAAGCCAGTCCTCTGAAAAACAGGCCTTGAGTTTTTAGACTACTGAACCAAGAAGTTTTTGTACAGCCTTCTGATTCTCAATTCTCTAAAAATATAAAACTGTTTTACGAGCGACAAACCAAACATGCCCATACTCGATAAAATATAAAATCATGGATTTTCTTTAATCAAGGCACACGACGAGAACTCAATAAGCAGGCAAAAAAGAGCAGCTTTGCTACCAAAAAACTCCAGAAATGATTTCCTCTCAGTTCTTGGAGACATAGATGATGCAAAATACCCCATCTACATGACAGGTACATTCGGAAATCATTTGAAGCTGTTTAAACTCTTTGATACTCTTTTAGTTATGATTCTTGCTTGATTTCCAGGTCCAGTACTATACACCTTATGTACAGCAGTGATTGATTTGGATGAACAAACATTGTCAATTATCGAAGGAAACCCCAAAGGAGGAGGAGAAGTCTCTCATGTCTTCTCAATGCTTTCAGAAGAGTTCAAGATGCCACAATAAAATAGCATTCAATAGCCTTCTGGTTGTTGTTAAAGAAGATTGAAGGGTTCATCTGACCCTTCTCAAGCTCTAGTGCACGATGATTTCGTCATTAGTAGTTTGAGAATGGTAAGATGTATACATCCTCACCTCTGAATGGAGAGATTGTTTCCGATTTCAAATTCGTGACAGTAAGTCACAATAGGGCAACCTTGGAAACATTTGTCATTTAAACTCGTAAAATAAGGCATTTTTTTTCTTTAGAAGGAGACTGAATTCATGAGAATATAGTGTACCAATACATTGCATAACCACTTCCATATCAAGTTGCATAAAGAAATGAAGTGAATGACATACTAAAGTGAATATCAGAAAGATAAAGAACTCATAACTATACTATAAGGAAGAATGATGAAGTAGAAGCTAAATTGAGAATTATATTAAAGCATTTGACAATCACAAGTTGTAGAGAGAACTGGAATATTATTATTTGTGTAAATCTGCTCCTCCAGTACATCTTATACTAGTAAAAAATTTGAAAAACAATCCAATTTGGTACTATCTCTAAAAAAAACAGAAGGAAAAAAAAAAAAAACAAAGAATAAAATCTGAATCACTGAAATAAAATAACTACAAAAAATCAGCTAAATCCGAGTCTGATTAGACCTCCAACTAAAGAATTCGACGGTCTACCTTCAGCCCTGAAAAAAAAGAAGCAAAAAGGGACCCTTAACGATGGAATTTAACCGAAAAACTGCATGTATTACAAGTAGCCATAAGCTAATTGGTGAGATTTGATCATTGAGTAAAATAAGTAGCCATAGGCTAATTGGTGAAATTTGATCATTGAGCCATTTTCGATTGAGAATGAGTCTCTGGAAGTCAAAACCGATTCATCGAAATTGCACCGAAAAACGTCAGTCTCTCTCTCTATATGGCTTTTCAGTAGTCCAAACAGTTGCATAGGCATCAACAAGGTTCTCTTACTCCCATATGATCTTTTAGCAATTATATTGAGTACAGATTTCCACTCCAAAATTACAATAAAAGGAAGACAGTTATATTTTAATACAACTACTTTAAATTCAAAATGTACATTGGCCAATATTCACAAAACACAAATTCTCAAAGGAGATGATTTATACAACTATAGTTACATTACAATAAGGATAAAGTATAGTCACATTACAATAAGAAAAAAAAATATATTTATATCCTGAATAGTAAGGCTGACTTTTGTTTATGCTGGAGACCTCAATGGTTGTTCTCCTCTGTCACAAGCAAGCACACGCATGCAAGCGTGCGCGTGCACAGAGACAGAGAGAGAATTTTCAGATGGAATAAAGATGGAACCTAATCAAGTCCAAGCTTTACATTCAATAAATAGAAACCATTACAGGCTCTGCCTCCGAGTCCTCTGAAACTGGGCTACAGGACTATTTGCATCACAACAATTTTATACATGTAAGATGAACTATAACCAGCTAGCCTCTCACCCAGTCTGAAAGACCATTCAAATATTTAAGAAGTATTCAAAAGATCTTACTTGGATGCAAAAATGGCTTCTAAATCTTTGTCCAAGGCTCTTGGTTTCGACTTGAAATCTGCTGATGAAGTTTGAGATGAGCTCCCACTTCTCTTGCCACTCCAGAATGAGCTCCATGGGCGACTAGTCGAAGGATCAGTTGCAACTCCACTTCCTTCTCTACTAAAGCTTGCCTTTGCCAGTTCTCTTAGCTGTTTTAGCCATGGTTTATCAGTGGTACCCGAGCTCCTACTCCCAGGGCTCCTGTGCCTGTCATCAGAACAAGTGATCTCCGTTTCGTGATCCCCACGTTGCTTCTGTGGAAACATGCTGTCCAGGTTTTTTATCAACTTCTGTGGAATGAAAAATAGGAGAAATCCAATCGAAGCCGTTTTCAAACCAAACAAGAAAGAGTTCTCAGCCGGGTCCAGCTGCTTTATCTGTCTATACAATGCAAACCATTCATTGATCATTTGAGCTAAAAATGCGACAATGAACAGTGCAATCATGCAGATACCAATTTTTGTTTCGTCCCCTGATGAAAATTCTTTCTTTAAGAGAACCAAACAAGTAGCAAATATACCCACCTCACTAGAAACTGAGATGATCTCAACCAACTGAACCTTTTTCTTAATAAAAGGCTTCTTAAGAACTAGGAAGAACAGCTGAAATGAGGTTATGCATAGTAAGGTAATCGTCGGGGCTTTAGAAGACCAGGTCTCTGAATAGGCACCGGCCATAATTCCAAGACAAACCCGTTTCACAGATTCAAGCAGTGTGTAATATATCCTAAGAATTCCAAACAATTTTTGAATAAAAGGTGCTTCTGCATCTTCAGTTTCATCATCAGAGGCGATTATAGTATCACCATGCTTCCGGGAATTCCCACCAACAATCTGAGAGAGCATGTATTTAGGGGGACCCCTTAGATCTTCAAATAGAGGGCCTAGCATGGTTAGACAAACAGAATGGGGTGGATTCTTCCACGTCCACTGGCCTCTTTTACCAGGACCTAGAGTTATCCGAACAATATCTTGATACCAGTGAAATTTCTGGCCCTCTTGATGTACTTCCTTGTATTGCAGCAGCTTTCCAAATGTAATTCCAATGGAGAGGAACAAAAATAAGGCTAGCAGCACGACAGATGCAACACATAATAGCAGAATGCCAACTATAATCCCTGAGGATGCTCCTCCTTGAATCATAAAAGTAGTTGAAAAATAAAGTCAGCCAACTTTTTGACTCAAAGGCCAAGTTGGCCAAAAAATATGAAATGAGGACAGATTTTGTTTTGTGGCAAATATTAAAATGAAAATAAAAATAAAACTCCTCATCCGCAGACACATACCTTGTTATAATGGATCAAGGTAGGTTTGAAAAAGATTGATGTGTCTGGCACACTATACTAGTTTCTGACTAGATGTTGTCGTTGTCATCATTGCCTTTATTTCGTATGAATGGGATTGGCCAAATGAATTCATTTTTCCATCTTTTTTTAGCATAAGCCATTTCTCCCATTAGATTTAAATTTTTAAGATAATTTCTTATGACTTCATCCCATGTTGATTTTGGTCGACCTCTTTGTCCTTTACCTTCTATGGAATCCAATCTTCCTTTTCTCACCACAACATTTTCAGGTTTGCATTTAATACATCGATACCACCTAAGTCTACTTTCTCCTAATACGCGTCACTCCGAATTTATCTCTCACATATTGATTAGCAACCTTCTCTTTTAGTTACTCCCAGCATCCACCTCCTTATACACTTTTCTACTACATAAATTCGTGTTATTGCTTCATTTTTAAGACCCACCACTCAGCTCCTTATAAAATAAGTGGTCTAATGACTGTCCTACGTACTTTCACTTTTAACTTATTTGGTGTATTTTAATCACATAAAATACTACTAAATTACTTGTATTGAATGGTAATTGTTATACTATCATTTTCTACAGCATTACTAAATTTACATTCCTCATATTCTGTTTTGGTTTGACTAATTTTTAAGCCTTTTAACTTTAATTTAGACTATCTTGCTTATTTAAATAGTTGGACTAAGGCAATTGAAATAAATAAAATTATCCTAAGGGTTGTAGCCTAGTGGTACTTCCTCACCTTCGAAAGTAAAAGGTCGAAGGTTCAATCCCCACAGGGACAAAATGGGCGTGTGAGTTTCAAATAGTTTAAAATATATAATAATAATAATAATAATAATATTTCTTTCTTATCAAATTCAGGAAAAATTCTTTCTCATCAAGAGCACTTCACAACAGGATTTTGTAGAAAGAATATCCAGCCCGAAAAAGTCAACGATAGAGATTTTGTATCTGACTCCATTAATTATGATTTTGCGGCAAAATCATGTTCATGAATAAGGAAAAAAGTATCACATTTTATTATAGTTTGGAAATGACTGGTAATCAACCACAATAATTAAAATCACCGTACTTACACTCCACAGCATGTCTCGGAATCAGTCATAGAATATAATAGCAATTAGATAAAATGCAGAAAAATGGCCAGATAGGCCAACTAAGATATTGCAAATTACGCAAATCAATGATGATCATATCTGTTAGAAATAAAGAGAATAATATTATATTGATGTATGAGATATGTAATACAAGAGTACATGGGGGTTTATATAGGAGAGGTCATGTGGGGAGAACAAGTCATTACCATATAAGGTAATGCTATATATGGTAATGAGAGCAGGTTAAGATAGCTACCATATAAGGTAATGCTATATATGGTAATGATATATTATAGAATATATTCTAACAGCCCCCTCAAAGTCAAGGTAGGTTATATGAAGCCATCTTAAGTTTGAAGACAATCCTTTCACCCTGATGCAGCTAATGTGGCACCGACGCTAACGTGGTTGATGACATAACAACTGAAGTGGCAACTGACTTGGCACCTCTATTGCGTGGCAACTGACTTGGCACCTTTGCTGTGTGGCAACTGACGTGGTAGGTGATGTGGCACAACTACTGGCACCGTTGCGGAATGTGTCTCACGTTGCACCAATGCTCACATGTCAGGTGACGTAGGGTGGATCTGTGAAGATTTTGGAGGTAGGTGTGGAGCGTGAATAGGTTGATGTTGCCATCTCGGTGGTAACTACTATAAACTGATGGGTGATGAATTTGTGAAGATTCACCACGTTGAAGGCGCGTGTGAGCACATGATGACCACTGATGGCGCGTGGTGATGGAGCTGATCTGACACGTTGAGGTGCGGGATTACTGCTGGCGCACGTGAAAGCGTATGGAATAGTGGGATTACCACTTAAGGCGCATGGTGGTGCAGTGACAGAGCTGATCCGACACATTGAGCATCTCTGAACGAGGCATCTCGTTAAACAACGAGGCTTCCCTATACAGGGTATCTCTAGGCAGGGCTTCTCTAAACGAGGCATCTCGTTGGTTTCCCGAAGGAAGACTTAGACAACGAGGCTTCCTTGAACGGGGCATATGAAGATCTTGGAGTGCGGAAGCGTGAATTTGTTGGTTGATCGCCGCCGCCGAGGATGAGGCTAATGGTGCCATCCCCGGTGGTGACTACGATAAACTGGTAGATTGTTTACCAGAGATCGAAAAGCTCTGATACCATGTTAGAAATAAAGAGAATAGTATTATATTGATGTATGAGATATGTAATACAAGAGTACATGGGGTTTATATAGGAGAGGTCATGTGTGGAGAGCAAGTCATTATCATATAAGGTAATGCTATATATGGTAATGAGGGTAGGTTAAGATAGCTACCATATAAGGTAATGCTATATATGGTAATGATATATTATAGAATATATTCTAACAATACATGGTAACAATATATGTTATTATAGAATATATTCTAACAATATCAAATCATGATATTTCCACATTCAGAGTCAAAATTAGTGAGTTTTGGTAGATTGCACTGGTTTAGAGTCCAAAGTTGCGTATAAACTAATATGAAGTGATAAGTATGTTCAGACACCACCCATACCCAAAGTTTAAGCTTATGAAAAATAAACCTAACAATGTATGTAGAACTTTTAAGCTCAACAATGTATATAAAAATTACACTGGCTCCATATCGCGTGTAAAGAGGTAGACAAATAGGACTAAGTGCAAACTAGCATAGCAGGGAACAAAAGCAAATGGAGGGACTTCTATTAAGACCTCCTAGAACCATATTTTTTATATCATGTTAGAACACCAATTACTGCAAAAGCTTAAACTTTCAAGGAATATGTCCAACAATGTAGCTCAAGCTTACAATGAACACTCTAGTAGATGAGCTTGTGAAGTGCATCTATAATATTGAGGCAGTAGAGCTTGAAATTTCCGTTTGGGGGGCTGAACCAATACTACGTAATTAAAATGTTTAAAATCAATTGTAATATATTTTGCTTTATAGTATTAGTCTTAGTATGTATATTGAGGAAAATACGACTCAAAGAATGAGAAAATACAATCTAAGTAGAAAATGATGAATAAATTGATATGAAAAAGAAAAATTATAGAGAAGAGAAAATGATAAGATACTGGTAAGTAAAGAAGTGGTAAATTTAAAACATTATTAAAGAATCAAATTTTTGTCAAATGGTTTTGATTTTTTCTAAATTCAATTTCTGAAAACATTTTTGAGTACTTTAATTCCACATATCGGAAAGATATATTATTACTGCGACGGAAAATCAAGAAAAAATGTATTTTAACTTTATTAAATCTCGTTTAACAAAAACAATTATCAAGAAGAAAATAGAGAATTTTTAGTAACTTGTGCAAGGAGTAACATTGAATCTATCATTTGACAAGTGACAACTATAAATATTAGCACATATGATATCATTATTGTTGTTGAAATTAATGTCTTTTTGGTCCTGCAATACTTTAGTTTTTCCTCCTTCCCTTTCCTCACAAGTCTCTCCAATTAAGCATTAGCATATCTATAATTTTGATTTTTTATATACATTATTTATGTATTTTTTTAATCGATAACATTTAATACCGGTATTCCCACTAAGATAACTCTTGGACATCTAGTAACTCACTACGTAAATGCATTAGTTACCCATGTGAACCTTTCAACTTTCTTATGTGATGTACTTGAACAGGCTAGAGATTTCAACAACTACAATCAAGTTTTATTTTGAAACATTTTTGAATTTTGGTTACTTATGCTTTATGTGAAGTTTACGGATCAATTGCCTATACGTTCTCATGCATTCCTATTGACAAAATTAGCTTGTTATACTCATTACTTGTTCAACTAGGTTATTCTTTTTTTTTTTTAATTTTTTTCCCTAGCTGTCAACAAGGTTATTCTATGTTATCCAAAATTCTTAAATGTATAATAAATCTACTAATTTTCTAAAACAATGATGCTTTTCTTCAATTGAAATTATTCAAAATCATTGTGTTAAATATTTCTATATAATTGTGGAGTAAAATCCTCCACCAATCATGGTGATCTGGTCAATTTCCTTTCAATTATAAATATTTCTATATAACGGTGGAGCAAAATCCTCCACCAATCATGGTGCTTCCTTTGACTCACCTTCCATATATTCTTATCTTTACCATGCCTATATATAGGCTCCTAGTACTCAAGCAATATACAGATCTTAATAATAAGTCCATGGATGTAGGCCTTAGTGCCAAATCATGTATATGCCTGTGTTTTCTCTCTTCCCTTTTCCTATTTGCATTTCTTATTTCCGCATCCAATTTTAACACATTGAAAGGTAAGATAAGGAGTAATTTTAGTTTCATTTCATCAATCATCAAGTTATATATAATTCATACATTGACTTCTTCTTCCTTTTCTTTTATTTTTATTTTTTAATCTTTTTCCTCTCAAAATAGATATATCTTTGTGAAATTTAAATAGATAATAGACACCATGATACTTTTCATCATGCGCATTGTCTGTGCTTCTAATATTTCTAAAATTTTTTCTTGTAAACGCAATCTAACAAAACTGTGTGATAAGAAAAGTTCTTGTATTTTTTTTATCAAACATAGGGAACATTAGTGTAATTTGCTTCTCTCTTGAATTCATATAATGGGTATTATATATGCGTACTCAAGATTCAGACTTTCAAAAGTAAGGAAGTAAGAATTTTCTGAGTTTTGAGGGGACACAACTTATGTTTATTTCCAACTCTTTATTTTTGGGGGCCAATAAATAAGTTTATGGAAAATTTGGGGGAGCCAATTGAAGATGTTTATGAGTTTCAAGGACCACAAGTAAGGTTTATTTACAAAATCACTATTTTCAGGGGCCATAAATAAGATTTTTGAAAATTTTTAGGGGACCATGATATAGTGTAGTTCCGCCCCTACTAATATTGGTAAACTGAAGATTTTTATAATAAATTATTAATTTTGAACTCACAGTTACAAATTTCATGATACTAACACATTGCTAGATATTGTCACCCGATACTATTGACATGACTAACAATATATTGTCTCAAAAGAAAAGCTTCAACTTGAACCTCGATGTGTAAAATAAGGAGTTGAAGAAATTAATAATATGAGATACCTCTAACTAGAGATGCCGAAGCTTCACAAATGCAAGGCAGTGCAAGAATCACAAGAAATATCTCAAATCGTGGCAATATGAGTGCTCCACAACTACTCTGTTTTTCTGGGTTTTTCTTCCTGAATTTGAAAGTGCAAAGGATTGAAGCATGCAACAGTATCAAGCAGCCACCAATAACAGCTAACCAAAACATGCTTCTATCGAAGTCCTTCCACCTAAAAATAAAAAATAGAAATAGTTGAAACAAGAAAACAAATAAGAGAATTTTCTCACCAACCAAGAAAAGGAAAAGGAAAGAAAGAATCTTTCTTAGCACCTGAATGGAGGAAAGACTAAATATAGTCATCAAATTATTTTTCTCTACAGCCGAAGGACACGAGATTAACATTTCAGATGGTTGGTGCACTGACTTTGAATTTCCCAATTTATCTTATAGTTTATTTTGATTATTTCTACTTTTTGACTTCTTCCAGTCATTATGCATATTTGGAATCCGTCCAATTTTCAAGAAAACATACAACAGATGAGAAAGTGTTCACAGTGAAATAGAGAAAGGATGACAGATCCTGCCAACTTACCCATTTAAATTTCGTGGATCCAAAATATACTCAGCTTCCGGTTTGATATTTTGGTTCTGCTAGCAAAGGTTCCTTCTATCAGGGAAGAAAGAAAAACACTACTAGAAACTTTAAAAAAAAAAATAGATTTCAGGAAAAATAACGGACAATGACCTCAAAAAATGATCTGTATTCCGTTGGAGTAAGCGGCAATCCATAGACCGGAGTTGCCATATCCAAATTCTTTACTTCTGGTTGGACGCTCTTAATAGTTCCTGAATCATAAACTTTGGAACCGTATGAATGTGAATTGGACGGGGAACTTGAGCCGACCATGACTGACTGAATGTGCTCTGTTTCCCATGGGAGACTGAAGTAGGGTATACTCCATTGTAAACCTCTCACGAATTCAAAATACTCAACTGGCAATGTAATTGGCAACCATCTTGACAGTGCAAAAACCTGAATGTGGCATGCAATTCTCTGTATCAAAGCAAAGTAGAAAAATGCATAATTAGTAATATAACAATTACTTTTAATTACTTATCATATCAGACCAATTAAATTAATGGAGGAGTGGAGGACAAATTTCAGTTAGGAAAAATAAATATATATATATATATATATAGATATATACAAGTCTTTCACTTATTAAGGAGTCCGAACACAAACCACATTCTACAGCTGGGATTTATATCTGTTTCAGAAAAGTTTATTAACAGAAATCCTCAATATGTGCAAAATTTCTCTGCTGTCTCAATCTCTTATCTCTGTCTCTCTCTCCTTTCATATTTACTGTCCACACACAATTTTAGCATCCATCTTTTACATTTTTAGTTTGAAAAAGAGCTCATTTATTGAGAGATGGTTGGAATCATCTCTTACAAAACACAAGCAAGGGGGTGGAAAAGACTTCAGGGGTGGTTATCTAGAGTGGAAGAAATTTTTTAGAAGTAAATCCAAATTCCAAAGTGGGACCATGATTATTTTTTGAAGTAGCAGTTTTTTTTTTAGTAAGTATTTTTGAGGTATAGATATCTATTCGAACTCTTTATTGTAATCAGTTTTATTGCTAAAAATATAGAGGAAACAATTTCCAAATTTTATTTTCTATTCCTCTTCATTATTGGCAACCAAAATGAGTATTAATATATAGCAAATACAAGTTTTATTTATGAATCACTTTAACCAGCTTGCAGTGGATCATAATTTATCAAAGTAAACCAGTAATCTTTTGAATGTTGAAAGAGATAGGTATATTACAAATAGATTCCTTGCAGGATCGGATGTTAAAATAGGTCTAGAAAATGCCCCCACGGACTGAAGGCTTGCAGTTGAAACAGTGAGCAGCCCTGCAGCTAAAGATGACACTACAAAAGCAGCAGTTGCGAAGGTGGAAAGCACGAAAGATATTACGGGCACGGAATCTGTAAATTGTTTGCTGATCAGATCAGGGCATCAGTAAACAACTAAAGAGAGATATTGTTCCTAAAAGATTTAGACATCCTACAATCAACCAGAATTTGATAAGCAGAAAACATAAAATACTTACAGTGCCTCACTTGTAGAACATCAGACGCTAGATTTCTGTTTCCAGCAACATCTCGAGTGATATTTTCAGGAACGCTGATAGATATTATATGGTTGTGTACTTGTGTCTCTAAAGCATATATGTTCCGACTCACTTCATGAAAGCTGGACAAGTGCAGAGAAAAGAAAATAAAACTTTTAGCAACATAAGACATGCTAATTCTAGTGCCTTTTCCCTTAACCAAAATTAAACAGGCCCAATAGTGTACATAATTTAATGATACCTAGTATGTGTGTATATGTGCAAGACATTATTTATACAAATAGGGGTTATCGCTTGGTGCAATGGTTAAAACTCGGGCCGACAAAATATGAGTAATAAAGTTCGAGTACCAAAGCAACCACTGTGCAAAATAATGATAAAGAGGAGGTCAATCTCCAATCTTCCCCTCCCAGCACTCCATGTGGCTAGGACATTCATTGGATTATGATTAGGCATTTGTTTTTTTTATTATTTATACTGATGATATACAAAAAAATGTGCATACTTTTTATTCATATGTATTAATGTAAGCTTATTTATATGCTGAAGGCTTGTATAGAGACAGAATTACCTCCGCAAGTGTCCTCCAGTGACAAATATGTGAGAAGAATTGAAGCCAAATACAGGCTTGGTGAACTTGATCAATACTGGGACAGTGTTTTCTCTTGTTCTCATGTTAGATGTTGTACTTAACCTCACAGTAGGCCTCTGTGAATCTGAAGGTCAAACCCTTTTCCAGTTAGAAGAACATTCCAAATCTCAAATATGCAAAATCTCATTTACAAAGCTAAGTCAATTTGCAAGGAACATATGAACTTCTCGTCCATTATTTAAATGTAAAAAAGAGAGGAAAAAAAAAATCCCGTTCTATTCCCTTCAAAATATTATGATAGGTTCTTTCTTCCAGATGAAATATGTACCATAAAGGAAAGTAACTGGCACAACGGGAGAAACTGAAGTTCCTTGTCTGCTTATTATCAAGTTCGAATCAAGGCTGACTGTAAGTATGGCCATGCTTGATGTGTTTTCAATCTGGAAGGAGAGAATGAAAACAAATGACCATGCAAAAATTCAATGAAAAATGGGTTCTCAACAGATAAATAAACCTCAGGAAAAAAAAAAATTCCAATTCACTTAATGTACATTTCAACTGACCAGAAAGCCAAATCTGCGATTTCTAAGGCTATTTCCACTAATAGGAAGAAGAAAGCCTTGACTTGAGTGGAGAGCATTTAAAATTTCAGAAGATGAGTTGCGAACAGGTTCCGAAAAGTACAAATACACCTGTAGATTTTTGTAATTATTGGTTGCTTGCACAGTTCTAGTTTCACTGTTAAGCTGAAGCAGCCTTTGAGGAACATGAGTCCTCATTTTGACAAGCACACTTCTTCTATCTGCAGAATCCAACCACCAAAAATCAGATTAAGTTGACTATCAAGCTAGTTATGTCTTTAAGAAGAAATGTGTGAAATTCTTTTTCTTCTGGAAAAATGACTCCTCCGAACAAACTCATATCGAAATCTACATCCAACATCTTTCATAAAGTTGAAAATCTAGAGACATTCAACAATAGTTCATGATGAAGTACCCATGTGCTAACTTGGTAATATTGACAATCAGTAGGCAGGTAATTTTTGGGGGCATACATTAGATACAAGAACTATTATGTTTTCAGGAGAACAGAGAAAAGATAGATAAAAGAAACAGTCACCAAAATGTATGTAGAAACTTGAATTTTCTGTTCTTGTAAATCTGTTTCCAGCTTTGTCTGTACAGAAATCTTTATCCATCACCAAAATCGCTCGTCCATATTGATCGTTTGAAGATAGGCTCACTACAAGAGAAAATTTGAGGTATGGCTGAAGAATGTTGAGTGTAGTTGGTAGAACTTGGCCAGCACCATAGACAAGAAGCTGTTAAGAAGTGAACAATTACCATTAGATCTCATTACATTTTTCAGTCAGGCGCTAAGCAAAGAACCTATACATAGTTGACTTACTTTCATATGCCTAATTTGCTGATGAACTAGTAATCATAAAGAAGAATAGAAGATTACAAGAAATGTTGGCGAAAAAAAAAAAATAAAAAAAAAAATAATAATAAAACAATAACAAGAATAACAAGAGTGTATAACATATTTTAAACAAAGAAATTGATGAAATGTGATTTTATTCTTCTTTTCAAGCATTTTAAAAAGTTTGACTGTAACTCTGTGGCCAGGGAGATGTTTCAACACTTCTCATTAATAGGAGTTCATCACACTGATGTGAACTTTAACTAGTCTTTTTTTATCAACTTAACGAATTAATGAGGGGAGAAAACTGTACAAGAAGCCACCCTATCATAAAACCAGAGTTTATGAACAAAATTAAAGTTACTATACACATGCACAGAACAGAGAATGCAAAAAATTATAGATATGTTTATTTAGTTTCTGTTGTGACCTACTCACGTTGCACGCATTTATGGACGAACATCTAAAACCACCTCCACCGGTACAGGGTTCACTGAAAGAAATATTAACAGAAACATTTGGAGCATTTGTAAAAGATGTTGCAGCTGTAACATATGCTGTTGGGAGAACCGTGTCTGCAAAGTTTAAGGTACAACTGAAATTAGAAAGAATAACAAACAGAAGACAAAGCCATAAAAAACTGACTGCCTATATGAATATGATTCATGAATTTGAAATCGATATGCACACTTGCCCCAAAAGGCATGGAGAAGAAGCTAGAGTCTGTTCCTCTTCAAGGGAATTAAAAATGAAAATAAAAATAATTGCCAATATGATTGCCTTCCACGTCTTCAACCAAACTTTTCTCATGGAGAAAATATTTTCATGTTGAGGCATTTTTTAAAATACTTTTATGAGTAATTTAAAGTAGTGAAAACTTTTTAAAATCGAAAGAAACATTGATGGAAAAACATATATTGTCAATAGAAATAACAAGAACTGATAAAAAATAAAGGATTGTTTCTTTACCAACAGTCCAGTTAAAGGTAGAGCAGCCAACTCCTCGAGAACCATTGGTGCACACCTCAAATGTATGATTTCCATCCTGCAATCCCGTATAAGACACTTCTCCAGCTTCACAATCTGAAGGTATGTGATCATCCAGCTGCGTGCATGATATAGAGAGAGAGAGAGAAAGAGGGGGGTCAACAAAATTGAAATTAAGAGACCTCTTGAAAATCAACAGAAAAATTCAATACATTGAAACTTGAAATCTTTTCAAGTCGCGCAACTTGACATTAGCATGGATAATCTTGACAATTTTGTAAGGACATGGACTATATGCCATTCTAGCTTCTCGGCAGATGAACATTAATTATTATCTCTAACAGGAAAATTTCAAACAAATGGGAATCAAAGAAACTGAATTTGTCAAAATTTTGTCAGGTGATTCATAATAAATTCTCAAACCCAATTACATCTGAATTTAAAAAACGGATATGCTGGTTAATTAAAACTTGTCAAGAACATTACGAACCATCTCTCTCAAAGTAGATTTATAGCATCAATTATGACTAAACAAGGCCAACTGCCCACTTTTAACATAGTAATCTACCAACCAAAAGAAAATAAAATAAAAATCATATAATTTATTAACACAAACACAAGAAAGATCCACAAGCAAAATCTAAAGAGGGCTAGCTCACTGCACAACTTTCCGGCCTGCCATAGCAGGGTTTGGAGAGAGTCAGGTGTACGTAACCTTACCTCCGCATAGAGAGGGTCATTTGAAAACCGTGGCCTACATGTCACAATGGCGCAACCTTATTGTTGCGCCGAGACCCACCTCATCCACAAGCTAAAACAATATTATCAAAAAACACACACAAGAACCAACCTTGCAATTGGTGTTACAATCTGTGCAAGTTTCCCCATTAGCAGCCACCAAAACTTGAAAAGCAAATGTAGCTGCATTTGAGCTTGAGAATGCAGGAGGGTTGTCCAAGAACTTAACAGAGACCTCTGAATTAGCACAGTGAACTCTCAGACACAAAACCACAAACACCCAACAGTGCAGAATCAACAACCATGAAGATTGGTTCAAACCCATCTCAGCAAAACCAGGTCTGAACCACAAATTACATTTCGTACATGTATTGATGTATATTACGAGTGTTGGCTTTGTTTGGATGGGTCACGAGCTGAAAAGCCATAAGCAAAAGAGATAATTTTTGTGGGCTTTATGTGTAGAGTACAGAGCAGAACCGTTTGCTGGAACTAGTGAACAATGTGGTAGAGAGAGAAGAAATAATTGAAGAAAAAGAGTTGTTTAGAGTAGAGTAATGGGTTAGTGGTTTTATTTTATTTTTTTTTATTTTTTTATTTTTTTCACAATGGGTTAGTGGTTGATGAAGGTTCCGTTGAGGATATTGCACATGAGACTGACATTGGAACACAGTGTAGTGTAGATAAGTGAGAGAGACAGAGAGATTCCACGAGAAATTAAAGACACAGAAACATCAGTTATAATACGCCTATAAATGAGTCGATTGACAGGGCCTTTGAAAATATATACGCACTACATACATATATATATATAGATATATTACTAATATATACAATATGAATTTGAGTAGGGCTGTAGAGGAGACTAGGAACTCTCACCTTCGAAGCTTATGTTGCCATTTTACGAATATATATACACGCACACGCTCACTCGCACCTGCACACACGCAGCATTATGTGTAGGCTAAGACGTTATATTTGACAGCACTAAATTTGTGTTTTAAAATTAAAATTGAAAAAATAATTAATTTGTTTTTAACTAAATTTTTTTTAATCTCAATTTTAGAATATCAATTTGATCCTTATGCTATTTGAAATTTACTTTGAAAGGAATTCATACATAAATTGTTCACCTGAATTATTGAAGTTGAGAACCTTATTACTACTACATTATAATTTTTAGAAATAAAATTATTCTCGTTATCGACCTAAATAAAGTTTGATTTGAAAAATTATTCTTAGCTATGCATGTGGATTTCTATTAATTGGTACTCAACCTAATGAAATTTTTTTATTTAGTCTAAGACTAAGATTAATGTGCCAACGTTGTAACCCCTTAATTCTAAGATAGCAGACAAAGGACTAGACAATTTTTTTACTATAAGTAACAAAATATTTTCACTATTCATGTACTTTTATTTAATTTTTTTTTTCTTTCTTTCTCTGTTAGTCATGCTATATTTTATTTACATATAGGTTCCATTTGGATCAAAAGATTTGAAATGAATAGATTTATATTAAATCTCTTGTATAAATTTTGAACAAGTACATGTATAGGTTTAATAAGATGAATGAGAACTTTATATGTGTGGATTTCAAAAAACAAAATGGAATGAGTTATTTGGAATCTAATGAAGTGCAAAATAATTACAATAAAATATATTTTTCCCCCAAAATAAATATTCATTTTTTTTTATTTTTTATTAAGTTGTCCCAAAATATTTCTTCTACTTAAAAAATTAAAACAAAATAATTTACATCTTTTCATGAATATCTTGAAGTTTTAAAAAATGTTAAACTTGAAAAAGTTAAGGACAATTTATTAATTGTGTGTCCTTTTAAAAATTTATACTCCTTAAAATAGACACTTATTTTAAAATAGATGGAGTATTTCCTTGAGTTTCAACATCCAACTTAAAAAACACGATATTCTAGTAAAAAATCCAAGGGTTGGCTTTATTGGTAAGTCACTTGGGTCACGTCTGTGATTAAAGTCTGGATTTTATCTGACTTGTGTGGAGAGAGCGCTTTCACACAATATCCTGAAAATATGAGAATTAGTCGAGGCAAAACCCTAGATATTCTAATACTGAAAAATCATACACTGTCTTGATTAAACTTAAATTCCTTCATTTTAAATTTATTAATATTTGCGTTTGGAGTACGAAATCCATGTTTTGAATTTAAAATTTGAGTAATTTCAATTTTCACTCCCAACATCACAATCGAGACACACAGAGTAATGCACCAAGCAATGAACTTGCAAGGACCTACTACACATGTTCAGTCGCAATTACAAATGATATAGTCCAACACATGTTTATTTTTGTGCATTTTCTTTAACTTTCTTCTGAATCCCTGTGAAAATGCTTTTAGTAGTATTGTCAATTGGGAACTACAGGTGAGCTCTGGACATATTTTGAGGTTCATTGTCTTAGCATGAAACACCAAGTAGGCAAGCTCATGAAAATCACAAAAACAGAGTGTGGATAGCACATGAAGAAAGATCATTGAAACTATATAATAGTATAAAATACTAACTACTGCAATTTCTTCTTCAAATGACAGAACTGATGCCATGTGTTTCCTTTCTGGCCTGTTGCCTTCCATTATATCCACTATTTCTAATGTGTGATCTACAATGTGAGCTGATCCTGACCCAATGGCCCCACTCATCCAGTTAATTTGCTTCTGTATCACCCACATATAATACAGATGTATTTCTCTTGGTCTATTGACCACCAAGACCTGTAGCTGGCATGGCAGGAGAAAGAATTGGGTGCTTCGCTTCCCACGTGTACTGAGCTCATTTGAAGCGTACGTATTGCACATGCGATAGCATGTACGGTTCAAAATTAAATAAAAAATACAAGAAAAAGATCAACCATTCACAACAAGACACAAATTTTACGTGGTTCCTTCAAAATTTAAACCTACATCCAAGGGGCTGTAGGGATTTCATTACAGATACAGAGAGTTCAGAATGAATATATATCATTGTACTAGGGTAACATGACAAGTGCGAAAATTATCAAAAAATCCTCCAAAAAATTCGAGAATTGGATCGAATATCTATTTCCTCATGAGACGCTGCACTGATTGGGCCTTGGTATACAATATCTATCAGGCTCCACACTACCCTCAACGAAAAGCTCCCTCCCATTTCTCATTGAAGATTAGTTTTAATATCACAGGTCACAACTCATTTTGTGTATTGTGGAATTTTTTTTTGCAACGATAAAATAAAAAGTATACTCTTTTTAGCATTCTCTCCATCCCTAAATAGTTAAGTACGTTAAGAATTATGGCCCATAACTCTAAGTCACAATTTCCAAAATACTCAACTATTATAGAAAAGAGGGAGTATTATTATTTTTTTTATCAACTTTTCTTGCTTTTAAGGCTTGAATACAATGAACTGCATATTCAAAAATTCAAAGCACTGCGATCCGATTTAGATTATTTCTTATCCAAGAAAATATAAGTTTGTTGAGATACATAATTTTGAATTTTGATACAAAATTCACCTCTGCTGCAGTGATGGCAACTACTTTTCTCTCTTTTTCTTGTGGGGCTAACAATAGTGATAAACCTTAACTGAGCCTGACATGAGACAGAGAGAGGGACCATTAGCTGTTTTCTAATAGTGTAGGGCCTGGCGACAAGAAAGGGCAAAAGAACAAAAGTCTATGAAGATCTCTAACACACAGGTAGTTATGTAAGTGGTAGCTTGGCCTCAAATACGTTATCCGTTAACCCAATCAGTGTACCCTCTCTCTCTCTCTCTCTCTCTCACGCGCGCGCGCGCGCACACACAAGTATTTTGTAATACCCAAGCAATAATGGTTAAACCTAATTGGCTTGGTAATTGTTTGCCAGAAACTGAAATTGTAATTAACAGACCAGCTCAACCTCGTTGGCAATACAATGTGACTGTTGTACAGCCAGAACCCAGTCGTTTTGGCATAAAACAAGAACAATGTATCACAAGCTCATACAAATTTAAAGGCACATATAGGGGCAAGATGAAAACATATCACTACTCTCATTTTATGGCGGTGGAAATATATTTTTTTCTTTTAATTTTAACAAAACAAGATAGAGAGAGAGGAAAAAAATTATTACTATTGTCATTAATTATATTGTGGATAACCCAGGTTTAAACTTTATTAAAAACATTTTTAAAGAAATAGTCATAATAAGTTGTACGGGCATATGCTTAAAACCTAGTGCATTTGCTAATGGTACTAGGAATGTTCCTGTTTCTGCTCCTGTGACATATAAGAAGGAAGAATGGAAGCTTTACATATTCAGCGTCTCATTATTGGACACAAAGTGACTTCTCTCAAATTCGAATTTGCACCTCAAACTTGTCACTTCGAACTTTCCCCATTATTATGATAACTCGACTTAAGTCGACTCAACAAAACATTTTTCCAACTATTTGAGGTTTTTTTTTTTATTTTAATTGAGGAAGGAAAAGAAAAAAAAAATGAACGAAAAGGTAACCCCTTCATTATTTGCAAATCTAACGCATGAACCAAATTTTGAATCAACACAGGCCTGTATTAAATCCCCTACTGCTCTATTATTTGACTTCAAGTACTGCTATGCATAAAACAGATTCCAAAATTAGAGCAGGCTCTCTATAATGAGGTCCTTATGGTTTGTAACGATGCATGAAATTGTTAATCGACGAGACCATATATACCAAAGTATTGCAACCAAATAAAATAGCCACCTATAACTTTATAGCGGTATTGGAAGATTCATTTTGTTTCCCTAATTTCTCAAAGCAACACAGGTTCACCAGTGTAACACCACTACAAAGGCCTTACCACACTTGGTTATTGCAATATGAGCATCACAAGCAAAGTGTTCATGAATTTGAAATCAATGCTATATCATTCGATATGTCTTGCTTTCCAGAAATGTTCTTGTAATGTTTCAACATGAAAAGACATATCTCAAGATTAAAAAAAAAAAAGAGTTACTGGACAAGTAAAATAGCTCGCAAAATCACCATACCTGATTTGGTACGTGTTTAACAAGGCTCACGAAATTCACAGCTAATAAATATCCAATCAAGTATGCTATATAGGCCCCCAAACGCATTACTGTTGAACCCATCTGAACTCAGCCTATGAAATGTGTTACCAAGTCACGTTGCTATTTCGCTTTCTGGCATCCATACTCGAAGAAGACGGTCATAAAACGAGCAAGTAGCTATTGCAGTATTCATCTTTTTTCCTTCCGGGAACAATTCACCTCTCTGCCAATCTGCTCCATATGCAAGTGACCCATGCTTACTGTAAGTTTCAATCACTTCGGGTTTATCCCCATTAATCTTGAGCACTGCAAACCCATTGTGCATACATGCAGCCAAGACTAGGCCTGGTACAAAGGGATGATGCTTAATTCTCCAAACTCCTCCACCTAAACAGATAGATGTTTCATTTATGGGCTTTGAAATTGATCTCACATCCCATACCCTTAGGTACTCATCATAGCTACCAGTAAGTAAGGAATGGGGGTCACTAGGGCTTTTTGCAATGCAACAAATGCCCATCTTATGGATCTTGGCATTCTGGAATGCCAACTTTGACGGACCATCCCGCAAATCCCAACAACTGAATTTGCAGTCATCTGAACCAGTGTATACCAGTTGTGGATGGTGGATATCAAAGGAAGTCGCCCACAACTCAAATTCATGTCCTTTCCATTCTTGTTGTATATTTAGTTGGGATTCCAGAAAAGATATTATTGATACTGAACCATCCGAAAGCCCCACTGAGATGGACGTTGCTGAGGGATTCCAGTCCAAGCACAGGCACATGGAGGAACTAACTCGTGCATCACTAAGCTCTTTCAGGAAAATCCCTGCATCAAGAAAAAATGTAATATTGCCAATCAGATCATTGCTAAGATAGACAAGATGTTGAAAACATTCATATGGGGAAGTAAAGAAAATGCCAAAAAAATCATCTTATGAAATGAAGTCAAGTGACTATACCCAAATCAGAAGGAGGGTTTGGTCCCAGGAAAGGAGATTGATAGAGCTGCTAACGATGTTTTGTTTTGGGACTTTCTACAGGGTAAAGATAGAGTGTGGATAGCTTGGTTTCAAGCTTTGAGGGCTAATATCCAATCAATATGGAGTTGTGTATATAGGAACAGATTTTCTCATTTTTGGAAGAATTTGTTGGAAGTTAGGGATGAATTCATTCCAAGTACCAATATTGCGAATGGTCGAAAATAAAAATGTTTTTGGACCATTGGCGGAAGGGTCAGACCTTGACTAAAGCTTTTGGCCACAGGATTGAGGCAATTTGATCAAGCTAAAGATGCAAATTTAATTGAAGTAATCAAGACAGTAGATGGAGGAAGCCTAGGTTCCTGACAACTAAAGCTGACGACGTATGGAATCAAATTGAAACTCGTAAGCTCTATCAGGATCTGACAGAATTCTCTGGAAACAGGATGCACTATCATTTAAAGAAGTTTGGAAGAAATTGATCACTAATCACAGTCAAAGAGAATGTCATAAACTTTGCTGGAATCAAGGGAGGCCTGCAGCTTGTATGACTGCCTGTGTAATTCTTCAGAACAAAATTCCATCTTTGACACATATGCAGTTGTGATGTATTTGTTTAACTCCAATTTGTCATAATTGTTTCAAGGCTGTGGATTCTGTGGAACACCTATTCTTTGGCTGCTCTTATGCTGCTATGACATGGGAATGGTTATTGGACACCTTCCAACAGAACTGGATCAATCTCAATAAATTCCTGGAATTAGCTGATCTACTGGTTTCAGTCCAAATTTAATCAAGACTCAAAGAGGAATAAAATTTGCAGAATGATTTTTACATCTACTGTATGGGGCATATGGAGAAGTAGAAATCTGAACTTGCACCAAGGTGAAGCCCCATCTGCTGTTCAGGTGGCCAGAATGGTTGTTTGGGAAGTTTTTGAATAAGGGGTGTGCATCACATTGAATTACAGAAGTAGGTTCAATGATTAAGTGGATTTTTTTTTCCTCTTATTGTGGCCTTGGTTTATTCATGATTTGTTACAGGATAGAGGTTTCCTTCTAATTTGGGGAAGTAATGAAGTTTTTGCTGGGTGGGGGTGGTATATTGTGATTAGTTTAGATGGCCTTGTTAAGTTCATTATCATCTTAATTTTCATTCTTTCTCGGTTTTGGAAATGGGCTTACTCAAGGGAGGTTGTAATGGGAGGGTATGCACTCTTTCTTGTTTTGTATGGTTCTTTTCGTTTAATTCAATCACGTTTAGGGAAAAAAAAATGTAATATTTCTTCATATTGTAGAGAAGTGAACTCCAAACCACAGGACACATGTGCCGGGGTAGCAAGGAACAAAAAAGAAAAGAAATTGAAAACATATATATACACATTCTCAGAAATCTCATAGTTCAAGTTTGTACTACTTATTGCTCCACAAAACTATTAGTTTAGTTTGCCTTAATGTAGAAGCTGAAGTTTTTCCTTCAGCCTTCCTTGATGTCCACAAGGATGAAGTACATGGGAAACAACTAGGAGGAAACAAAAAATCAATTAACAGATAATGTTTCGCAATCTATTTTATAGTTAATATCACCTTGAGAACTTGCTTCTATGCCACTTAAATTTTTTAAGGTTAAATAATGAGAGCTTCATTTAGTTTATTCCGAGTAGCTTTCATCCTCCCGAAACGAAACCCAATTTTTTGCTGAACCTCCGAAATTTTTCATCTCAACAAGAACTCATACAATATATGAAGAATTAAGATCAATCATTCCATACGTGTTTGTTAGAAGTGTTTTGTTCTCATCAAGAATGAACAAAAAAGAAAGTGATTGCTTGATAAAGTTTAAGAAATAAGTCATTTTCAGGATTTTCTTTTAGCTTTGTCACACACTCCAAGAAGCAGATAAAACCAAATCAGCCTGATTAGATGGGTTTTGAGTTTTAACTATAGGTGATGCATTTTCCTAGTTTCCTTCTTTTCTGTCACCTTTTTCCAGTAAGTCAAAAATTAATAGTTCAATGGAAAATTTTGTTTGAAACCAAATGCCTGAATAATCAAAATGCATCCCATCATCCAATCAAATTATATTCCACTTAATCCATCTTTCATCATCACATATCTTTCTAGCTAAAAAATGAGAAATCTTTCTCCTGTTACATGAAGCCAATTTCCATTTCATCTGGAAAAAATCATCTTTTTTCCCAGCAATGGCTTTGTCATGTGATCCAATAGCGTTCCATTTGATATGAACAGATTTGATAAATACTGATAAACTCTCGGTCAGAGTATTAAATAACGAACTATTGGTCCTATTATTTTTTCACAATGGCATTGAAGTTTAAAGTCTATAATGTATAGGATTAAAGCTAATATCCCAAATATCACATTTTCTCATACCTGTAGAGTTTGATCCATCTGAAGAGCATTCTAGACTATGAACCCTCAAGTAACCATCGGCATCTGCTTGAGCAAGCAGTGTACCTATATTATTAGCTCCAACTGGGCTCCATTTAATATCAAAGATGCCGGCTGTGTCCACACGATGAAACAAATCAAGGGAGCCCACGTCAGCATTGAAATCGAAGAGCGATATACTACCAGATCGACTGGGTTGATCACCCTCTTGCAGTGTGTACGTCGAAGCTGCAAGAACATGGTGAAAAGGGTCATGTGGGCAGAACTCCACGGCATCGGCGTTGCCATCTAGATAGCAATGTGCCACATCCATACCTAAATCATTACCAAACAAATACAACACAAAATTATCAATACTGTAAACAAGTATGGGCATTCAAGCACAGTTGGGCATTTCGTCAAACAGCTTGTGAACGCAAATTGAAGTTCTACTCGTTTTTAGAATCTCATTGAGAAAGACAGATTGAACAAGATACATGAAATACACATATACAAGTAATAAGCTTCCGCCCATTGAGAATTGAAGAACAGAAAACAAAAAAAAATTACCGTTAAGTTTGGTGGGACTAAGGCACTTACTTGTAAGGACGTCTACGACAACGAACTATGACAGCCGATGTTTATTGTACATGTAAATCTCCCCAAAGTGCAGCACGTGTGGTTTGTGTTATATTAGTTTTGGTGGAAGACGGGCCTAGATCTGGCCCACTGATGAGCCAATCTCTGGCCTGCTACTAACACCGGGCCCAAAAGGCTAGTAAGGTTCAAATGACTTTTTTTTATTTATTTATTAACAAACATGCCAAGCGGAGTAGAGTTTAGAGCTGTTTGGGCTCTGTTCACTATTGTGAGGGAAGTGCTCGAGCTCGGCTCGTTTTCAAGCAAAACTAAATTCGAGCTTGACATGATCAAGTTTGAGTTTAGCTTAATAATTAGTGATCTTGTTGTGAAGATTCGTAACCTCGCTCAGAGTATGAGAAAACGTAATTTATATGCATATTATCACGAGATTTTTAGTCACAATCGTTACAGTCACCATTGTGATTGGTTATAATTTTTATTTTTTAGCTATCACGTGTTGTTTGAAAATTGCAAGTTTTTAAAGAATTTGTAAGCAACAACGATCCAGAGATTCAGTAATAAGCACAACATTATAATTTTGTTGTTGATAAAACTAAAATTAAATACTGAAAATTTTAAGAATTGAATTTGAAATGTTAAAGTTTTTAAGTGGTAATTTTTTAAAAAATATTTTTATTATTTAAAAAAAAAAAAAAATTTCAGCATTTAGTATTAAGTGATATTCTTATATATTTTAAATAGTGCTTATCATTTTTAATGATATTCATTTTGCTTTATCAAATGTACTTAATTGAATAAGCACCTCATTTAATGATTATTTATAATTAAAATTGTAAATAAGATGACTCTGTGAGTTTATATTCATATACTACATTTAAAATGACACTAATTCTAAAATATTGAAACACTGATATATTTAAATTCAATGCTATGTAACCAAATATTGACTTTTTTTTTCTTTAATTATTGACATGTATAAGGGAAATTCACTTTTATTTATTTATTTTTAGTTAAATCAAAATCACTCATTCCCCACTCAACCGGTCAACCCTGACTCAAGGTGGTAATTTCTTTTTTTGTTACATGTGAAATTTGTCCCGCGTCGAATTTGGATGGGGTTGAAGTGTGTATAAATGGGTGAGTATGCAGCATTACCCAATAGTTCGAGCTTTTGGGTAAATAGACAAGCGCCTACCCGTTACAGTTGGTATCAGAGCCAGACCCAATCCTTAATCTGGTGTCACGCCAAGCACTCGGCCCCGACGTCCGGGTCTGCCTCCGGGTAGATAGGATGGTCTGACCGCAACGAGGGCGTTGCGTGGGTGAGTTCGGATGGGGGAGAATGTTACAAGTGAAACTTGTCCCACATTAGATTTGGATGGGAATTGAAGTGTGTATAAATGGGTGAATATGCAGCACTATCCAATAATTCGAGCTTTTGGGTAAATAAGCAAACACCACTTGTTACACTTTTGCACTTTCATTTTATTTATTTAGTACATTTCTTGGTAGTACAAAATCGAGAAACATTTTCCCGGGAAAAATTGAGTGGATAATTGGAAAAGAAAAGCACAGAGAATCAGAATCTGAATCTCTCAAAAAGAAAAACTACTACTGCTATTCAGTTATTTGCTTGCTTTGCGTTCCCAAATTCCGAGTACATGCTGATGGCGATCTTGTGACCTCGAATTAAACGTCGTCGTTGTAGTCTCAGCCATGACTTTCAGCACAGAGTCCTCTCCTCCTACAAGAGACTGGAAATTTTCTCAGGTTTTCGGCGAACAAAGTCCCGGAGAGGAAGTTCAAGACAGTAATTCACATCTCTCTCTCTCCCTCTCTCTCTCTCTATATATATGAGCACACACACACACATAGATGCATCTGTGCGTTGTGTATCTGATTTTGAAGCTAGAGTATCTTTACACTCACTACTAGGGTTTCTTGAATAATCCATTTACTCTTTCACGGTTGATTCTTAGTTGTTTAGATTTCCTTGCTTAACACTATTGTGTTACATTATTATATTTCTTATAAATCTCATAACCTATGTTTATTGAATTGTGGATTTTTTAATTTTTTTAATTGTCATTTCACTCAAAGCCTGTATTGGTATGTTTGTTTGAATTGCACGTATTAAGACCCCTTTTTCCCTTTCTGATTATAGTTCCTATTGTCTATGTAAGCTGTTAGTGTGAAGCTTTTATTGAGGCTTACACAGACTGCTAGCTCGATCATACTCCCTTTTCTGCCTTAAGATCATCACTACAATGTCACTGCAGATTCCGAATTAACGTAGGAAATAGTAAGAAAGAATTCTTAATATTATTGGATAATTTTTTTTAGGAAGGTAAAATTATTGGATAATTAATGAATTATATTATGCAACTGGATGGTATAACAATATACTAATTAACAGTTTCATATTTTTTGTTGTAGATTTGTTTGACATTATCTCGGTCAGTTTTTGATATCATAAATTTTGGTTTTTCTTATAGTTGACGTCATATCTGCAATTGACTTCGAGAAGAGCGGTGATTATCTTGCTGTTGGCGATAGAGGTGGCCGTGTTGTAATTTTTGAAAGCAAGGCTGGTAAAAATGTGAGATTTGATTTTTCCTTGTTTAACACACACAACCATTTCGTTTTTATGGGGGCTTGAACCCTCATTCTTCTACTTGGAAAGGTGAAGGAGTAATAATAGGTTAGGGCCCTTGTTAGTTATGTAGACAAATATGTGTTTGCTTCTATAAATGCTTACAACCTAGCAAGATTTTCTAGATTCATTTTGGTTTATCTCATTTTTAAAAGGTTGGCAAATCCATTGATTTTATTCGATGTTGGATAAATCAGATTTTTGACTTATTATATTTTTAAAATTTTGTTCTCTTAGGTTTCTGGTAAGGACTACTCTCGAAGTGAATTGGAGCAATTGGATTTTATGGCTATGCAGCATCCTAAATTTCAATACAAGACTGAATTTCAGAGTCATGAGCCTGAGGTGTGCTTTATATATTACTCGATGACATCTAATATGCAGTTTCTTTTTGGGGGGTATATAGCCATTATATTGCTGGTCCCACTTACAGGGGTGATGGGAGGGAGAGAGTGGTGATGCACATAACTTTTGGCATTATTTTGCCCCAAAGTCGTCCTCACTTTTGTTAGTCCGACCTTTGCCACCAAGAAATGAGCCTTGTACAATTTTCTGTTGTTTCTGTTAAAATGGTTCATGTATTTGGGGTTGCAGATCCTGATGGTATTACCTTTTCTATAGTTTGATTATCTGAAGAGTTTGGAAATTGAAGAGAAGATCAATAAACTGAGATGGCGCGACACACCCAATGGATCAGTTTTTATCCTTTCAACAAATAATAAGACGATAAAACTATGGAAGGTATGGATTTTGTAGAGCAATTAGATCTTATTTTAAGGCTCTCTATTGCTTTCTTTATGGTAAAAATATCCGGAAATTGCTACTTATCAAAAAATATGTATATATATCCGGAAATTGTTTAAATGATAACTTGCGTTTTTTATATTTTTTATTCTGTTTTCAAGTTGTTTGATTGTGATCTCAAAAGATTTTGAAATAACAGAATTTACATTCCATTTTCCGTGGTATGTGAAACCAAGCTTGGAGTAACAAAATTTTCTTTAAATAATTTTAGACATATGTAAAAATAAATTGAAAATGTGTATATCATGATACTCAATGTCCACTTAAAAATATATTTAACTGTAGGGCAGTATTTTTTACTACATATGTTTTTACATAAATGACTGGTTGCATTGAGTTTTCTCTATAAGGCTGATATCATGCTTCAAAGTGATGGGAAATTAAATTAAATTCTAATGTTGATATGGTTGTTATGGACATAAGTCAGCCACTGTAACGTGATCAAATCTTGATGCATATATTTGTGTGAATCTAATCATATGAAAGAAGCAAACAAGGGATCATAACCTTTTGCGTATGCACCTGAAATGGAAGCAGAGGTATCCTCATCTATAGAGAATGGGAAAGAACTGTAAATGCAGTCGAGGATTACAAGGAATAATTTGCCTAAGGGGCCCAGCTTTCTGTCTGTAGCTTAACTGAATAGCTGAATTGGAGCATAGGATCTGTTTATGATCCTTGGTCTATTTTCTTCTTTAATTGTTTCACATTCACACCAAAAGGAATGAAAAAAGAATGCAAAGTAATTACTAATGATTGTGGAGAACCATTTTATTGACTATCACCAGAGGTTATACATTGGAAGCTGGTCTGCAAGTTATCTTCCTTCCGTTCTAGCTTTATCTGGTACATAAGTTATAAATTGGACCTGGGACCCTATTCGACTGCTCTTTTACCATAGCTGTGCTAACTTAATTCATTTTGTGGTTTTCAAAGCCAGATCAAGGAACACAAAGTGAAGAAAGTCAAAGAAATGGACCTTAACCCATTTGTGTGTTCAGAGAATACACTTTTGGCTGAAGGGAGTTTTGTTAGTGGGCAGCATAAGCCATCTCTTACCAATGGTTACTGTTTGGAATGGACAGAGAAAATGGACAACAGAATATCGCCATCACATGAAGACCTTACCAAAGTAGGTATTTGGGAGCACTTGTAAGATTTTGTTAGCATTCTTTCTCAGCTGTAGGTTTCACTAGGAGTAGTATTCAAAATAATAATACCATCTTGTTGTGTAACTAGATACCAAATACTGGAGATGCTGCTCGTGCAAGATGTCGAAAGGTGTACGCTCATGCTCATGATTTTAATATTAACTCTATCTCAAATAATAGGTAAAGTTTGTAATCAATATCTTTATGCTATATATATATATATATATATATATATTTCCTTGCTTTAAACTTAATTTCTTATCAGTTGCCATACAAAAAAAGGATTCAAATGGAAGCCTTCATACTTCTCACCCCTTTTCCTTCCCTTCAAATCTTGATTAAATAAACCGATCTCTCTATGCAAAATTCAAGTGCTTACCTTAAAATATATTTTAAGTTGCAGAGGCACAAAGAATCTTGCGAAGTATAAGTAATTAGCGAGGGATAAATTGATGGATGATGATTTGATGTAATCTCCGCAAGGATCTTGTAAAGTAAAAGTAATTAATAAGGATAAATTTTCTGCAGCCTCTAAGCTGATGACTTGGTGTTGTAAACCTTGTGCAGTGACGGCGAAACATTTGTTTCTGCTGATGACCTAAGGATAAACTTGTGGAACCTTGAGGTCAGTGATCAGTGTTTCAATATCATCGACATGAAGCCATTGAACATGGATGATCTTACAGGTAATTTTGATAATCTTCTATTCATCATAATAGCGATACATATTGCATAGGACCTTTTTTAAGTTTATTCATTTTTCACATATTCTATTGTTTTATCATTTTTTATTTTGCATCTTTGATGAATACTGAAATAATAATAAAAAAAGGGTGGACATAATCATAATGATGGAGCAAAAGAAGCTTCAAGACAGAATTATTTCTAGGTTATATATTTGGCAACCACTTTCCACCTGCGTATAAGGTTGATTTGAAACCCATAATCTTTGCAAAATTGATTTCTTTGACAAAATGAGTGTTTCCCTAGAAATGCTTTAGAATTGTATCTTGTAGGCATGAACTGATGTAGACTGGTATGGAATTGGTTTTTGATGTGATTTCAGTTGTTATATTTGGAATTCCACAAAGTTTGAATTCTGTTATTTGGATTGATCTATGGAATGCATTTGGAATTGATTTTACAACTCAATTCTGTTACTGAATGCGCTCAAAATTATTTGGATGTGATTAAGTTCAAAATATACATTTTCTGCAAGGTATTACACCTACCACCTCCACCTACAATCACTAGGTTGTTTATAGAATCACCATCTCAACTAAAACCATTAATTCAGGCATCATTTAGGAATTTCGACAATGTCCAAATGCTCTTTGACCAGGTCAAATTTTATGCTTGGGGTTGTGATATTAATTATGCTGGGCGCATCTCCCTTCTGGAAAAAGGGTTTTGATGAAATTTGTGTGTCCCTACTTAATGTAATCAACGTTTTCCTTTTTAACAAGTGGGTTCTTGTCTTTCTCCATGTCATTTCTTAGATCTTCATGTTCTAGAATAAACTTGGAAGAGCTTCACAATCTATTTATTGGACTCATTGTAAGGTTTATGCAGCGTTGGTCCCATTTTTGCAGGTTGCCAGAGATGTGGATTGGCTATAGACCTAATCTGAGGCATTATTTTACATATAGTGACTCTTAGACCAGAACCCATGTTTTCGTTATCTTAATTTTGTGATTCAAACAGCTAAGGATTCATAATTAAACGTGCTTGTCAGAATATTGTTGTTTCAGGATCAATTTTAAGTGTCTAGGTGATTTACATGCAACAGTGCCTTTATGATATCAGTCATCTGTCAAAGAAAAGAATAGATGACACATCTGAAGTACATCATGGTCATTTCTAAGACCTGATTTTTTTCTCAATCAGTATATTTTTATGGTTGATCTTTTTATTTTTGTTCAGAGGTGATAACATCAGCTGAATTTCATCCACTTCACTGCAATCTGCTCGCTTACAGCAGTTCAAGGGGTTTTATTCGGCTAGTAGACATGCGACAGTCAGCAGTATGTGATCACAGTGCAAGGATGTATGTTTTAGCTGATGTTTCTGTTTCCTTTCCAATGGCATCAATGTTATGACTTATGATGTCATTTTCAGCTTGTCACAAGTTTTCTAAATGTACCACAATGTATAACATGTTCTGATACTCGTCATTTAAATTTTGATTTTTACAGATTACAAGATGGGGAATGCCGTGGATCTAAATCATTTTTCACAGAAATCATTGCATCCATATCTGATATAAAGTTTGCAACTGATGGAAGGCACATCTTAAGCCGTGATTACATGAATCTGAAGGTCTTTTCTAACTACTAAGCATGAAATAGACAACTTAAATTTGCTGTATCCAAAATTTCTCCTCTCAAATAGTTTCTGTTCTCCAGAAATAAGAGAAATGATAAAATTATTTTCTTGTTTATAGTTGCATGTTATTACTCATGTTTTTGTTAGATTTCACAGTTAAACTATCGGAGATGCACTAAGCTTTTCATCTCATAAATATATTTTATTTTTATACTTCTTTTCTGAGTTTTGGTACTCCTATTTGGAAAAGAAAGGGAGCATCCTTGCACATCTGATTGATTGAATGATGTAGTAAGCACTTGGAAACTTAGAATAGTGCTTTCTATTATTGATTTTATGCTTGACATACACCTAAGAAAGCCTTCTAGGCTTTTAGTATGTGGAGAAAGTATGTGGTATTTAAGGATGAAAAATAGTTAGAATTGGCTTTGTTCAAAGTGATAGGTTGCAGAAAATCCATAAAAGAGTGGGCAAGGATAAGAACTATTGTTAGATTTTTTGGTTGTTAAATGACGGGCCAAAAGGTTAGAAAAAGTTGAGGTTGATTGATGGCTTGGTATGGTAGAGTCTTTTGGTGATAAAAATCATTAAATAGAGTTTGTTTGGGGCTGTGAATAGAAATTAAAGAGAAGAAAAAAAGAATCTAGCAATCTTCCCTATAATCCTTTAGGATTCATTTTTGCAAGGATGAAGCTACATCTCACAAATTCTCTTTGTTCTGTCAGTATTTGGTTTCCAAATCACATAGCTACTACTTTTCTACCTTGCATTGTGTTAATTTTTCTCCATTTTTTAGGATGCGAAGACACATAAAAGATCCATATTTGCTGGCGGTTTAATTTCACGAGTTTGTTCCCTTGTGAGGATTTACCAATTGACATGCTTGATACTAATTAAGATTAGGATCGTTGTTTAAGTATTTAGAGTAGTGAATAGATTTTGTTAAAATTTTAACTAACAATAATTGATTTTTAAATTCTAGCAATTATACTTCAAATGCAGTAATATCAATTATTTATATATAGAGAGCAAAAATCAAATATGAATAATACCCAAAAATTCCCTAGTTACCTCTTACCTAGATTACGCCAGACACTCTCCTCAAACTTTGCTATTGCACCCGCTCCTAACGCGATCCACTCTTCAATTTGCTCTGAGAACTCTATTACTAGTAACATCCGGTTATTGTTTGTTTGTGTGATTTGGTGTTGGGAGAAAATAGTGTAATGTGTTAGCATATTCTTTGAGCAAAAATTGTGTCGTGGTCTATATCTGGTGTCATTTCAGTGGACGGTTTGCATCAACATTGACGTTGTGATTGTAGATTTAAGATGGGGTTTGTTAACAACGATCTACTCTGAAAACTTAAGCTATTAGAGAGGTTGTAACTTTAATATTTAAATCCTCTAACATAATAAGGTAGACGTCACTATATGCGATTTCACCATGATAGGAGCGACTTGTCGGGCGATTTGAGTTTTGCTTGGTTGGGATGAAATCTTTTCTGGAAATTGCAAGATTACCAAGAATTTCGCTTGGTGGGGAAGTGAAGTCGGCAGTTCCTCATTGAGGACCGTCGTTGTATGTTGACGGGGAGTCCGTCGGAGGAGGGAAGTCAATCCTTTCCTCTTGTTTGGTCGGAAGATTTGATAAAGAAGTGAGAAGTTGTGATCGTGTGAAAGAATGGACAGCGCAGGCTTGGAATACGACTTGTGGAGTGGGGGTAACACCATTATCCTATTCACTGCTTCTTTTCCGGTTTCCGTCTCAGGCAGAGGCCGAACCCATGTTGAAAGAAGGGCGACGGCAGTGGGGTTCTGCAACTTTGAGGATCGACGTGTGGCTTTCCGTGTTGAGTGTTGTGGCGTTCTTAGTGACAAAGGTCTCAAGCAGATCAGGCTGTTTGGCCTTCCTTTGCATCTCTGGTGTCATGCTTTGTTCGTCGAAGTGGGAGAGATTTGTGGTGGATATGTGAGATTTGATGCGGATGAGACTAGGGATGCCGAAAGCGTTCGGATAACAGTGAGATCCGGTCGTGAATGTCCAAAGTTCGTGTTTATTAATGACGACACCTTCTGTTTCAAGGTTGCTATTTGGGAAGAAATCTCGCCGGAGCTTGTTCCTTCAACGGAGAGTCTTGAAGGTAATGACGGATCTCATCTCATGTTGGAAGAGAAATGGAATGAGACTCTTAGTAAAGGAAAAGAGAGGGTTCTTGAAATCCAGCATTGGCTTTAGGATCGCGAAATTCAGCAAGAAGTGAAGTACATAGGAGGTAGAAGACGAAGCGATCTTCACGCGCCGGCTAAACGCGTCGTTGATGAGCAGAGAAGGAGTACACGTGGAGATCGACGGGGTGCTCATCCAGATTTGGCCTTATCCTTAGATGATAGGGTAGGGGAGGATTCGTCTTTTTGGGCTGAGGATGGCGATGTGATGGGCCAGAAGATGTCTAGACAGGCCAGGATTGGGCCTAATCTTAATTTTGGGCTTATTCAGCCTAAACCCAATAGAGCGAGTTTTGGTTCTGGGCTTTTTTGACGGGTACAGAAAGGACTGCTTAAATTCGGGCCAAGTGGGCGGATTCAGGCTGGGCTAATTAGATCTGGGCCTAATAGAAGGGTGCGAAAAGGGCCAAACTCTGTATTTGTCTCTTTCGCAAACACCAAACCTGGCCCTAAGCCATTTAAAGAAGTACAAGCCCATGCTAAGTCTTCGACTCATTTGCTGAAGCCCGAGCGGAGGATAGTGGATGTGGGTCGCCATGGATCTCGGTGGACTCGGAATGAAAAACAAAAATGGGTTGCACGAGCTAACACTTCATTTTCAGGTTTGAGTTCTAATCATTCTCAAAATGCTCTCTCTACTTCTACTTCTTCTTCTTCGGGTGGAGAGGTGAATAATAGGGACGTTGTGGAAGATGTTTCGATTCAACAGAGGGGTATAATTGGGTCTTCAGGTTCATTGTGTGATGGGCCAGAGTTGGATGTCTCAAAAGCCACAACTGGGAGTGTGGGTTGTTTCAATGGAGTGACAGTTTGTGTTGGGAAAGATCTGCATTTCAAGTTGAATAATGACTCAGCTGTAGCTCTGCTTAAAGAGCTTCGGCTCTTTGTTGCGTTTGAAGGTTTGAACAGTCAATCATCTGCGAATGAGGTGATTTTGTTAACTGAACATGATGATTCGGTAACAGAGGGGAATATGCAGTTAGGAGTGGTTGATGTTCCTTCTCAGCAGCATTGTTCTAATGATTCTTTTTCCGGGACGGATTTTGATCAATCTGAAGTGGATTTAATGGAACCTCTGGCAGTTGTATGGCCGGATTGTTTGGAGACGAACACTGATCTGGGTATGGAATGGGTTATTGAGAATATTGGAGCAGTAAGTGAAGCTTTGGGTGTCTCTTCAGAAGGGTATGAGGAACAAACCTCGTCTATTCTACACTATATTGTTGCAGGAAATGGTAGCACTGAACCTAATCGTGGCACAAAAGAAATCAAAGTCAGAAATTCACATCGGAAAGGCGAATAGGAAGTGAAGAATTTGATTTCTTGTGTTAATTATGACGGGAAGAATGGGACGACCAAAGAAAGGGGAAGAACCAGAAGTGGTAAAAGGGTAGGAGGGGGAGAATTGATCGTTTTTGGTTCTACATGAAGCTATGACTTATAACATGGAATGTTCGGGGTCTAAATGATCCGAAAAGAAGAAAAGTTGTCAAGGTTGCTTTGAGGAAGTGGAGTGCCCATGTCGTTTGTTTATAGGAAACTAAAATGGCTGCTATCACTGTTGAGATTGTCAGGAGTCTTAGGGGAGATAGGTTTGTGGAATGGGAAGTGCTAAACGCAACAGGCACTTCAGGTGGTATTCTTCTTATGTGGGATCGTAGGTGGTTGTCAAGTTTGAATTGTTGGAAGGGTATTTTTTCTGTGTCTTGTTTGTTTCAGATGGAGGAAGACAATTTCAGATGGGTGTTTTCAGGTGTTTATGGGCCTGTTATTGATAGTGATAGACTAGTCCTGTGGGAAGAGCTTTGCTATGTTAAGGATTTATGGTCATTACCTTGGTGTTTAGGTGGGGATTTTAATTCTGTTCGGTCCCCATTTGAGAGATCCACAAGGGGCAGGTGGTCCTCAGAAATGACCATGTTTTTAGAATTCATTGATAGTAATTTTCTCATTGACCTACCATTGGAAGGAGCGGCCTTTACTTGGTCTAATGGTAGGGAACTAGCTACTTTTTCCCGGTTGGATAGATCTCTGATTTCTGGGGCGTGGGAAGAGCATTTCCCGGATGTCTCTCAGGCTGTTCTGATTAGAGTCACATCTGATCATGTGCCTTTAGTTCTTGATTGTGGTGGTTTGAGTTCTAGACGCACTCCTTTCTGCTTTGAAAACATGTGGCTTAGATCCGAGGACTTTCAAGGGAAGGTTCAGTCTTGGTGGGAGGAAGCGAATTTCACAGGCTCTGCTAGTTATGTGTTAGCTAGAAAGTTTCAGTTTCTTAAAACTGAGTTAAAGAGGTGGAATAAAGAAGAGTTTGGGAATCTTGAATGGAAGAAGAATAGAGTTCTTGCTGATATTGCTGAGCTCGATCGTCTTGATGAGGTAGGACAGGGTGGGGAATCATTACGCTCTAAAAGAGCCTCTAGCCAAGCGGTTTTTGCAGTTTTTGCTGAGATTGCTCTTATGGAGGAGATTTCATGGCGCCAGAAGTCTCGGGCTTTGTGGTTAAAAGATGGAGATCGTAATACAAAATTCTTTCATAGACTTGCTAACGCTCACAGAAGATGTAATCACATCGGGCGTATCCGGGTCAATGGTTCTGAGTTGTGGAGGGAGGACGAGGTGCGTGGGGGGATCGTTTCTTTTTATCAGCAACTTTACGCTGAGACTTTGGTTTGGAGACCTACTCTTGATGGTCTTCCTTTTAATTCTATTTCTATGTTGGATAGTGATAGGATTGATATTCCATTCACGGAGGAGGAAGTGCTTAAGGCACTTTCTAGTTGTAACGGGGACAAAGCTCCAGGGCCAGATGGGTTTACTATGCGGTTTCTTAAGGAGAGTTGGGAGGTGGTGCGAGCTGAGGTGATGGGCACCTTTCAGGATTTTTATTCTCATGACACATTTGAGAAATCACTGAACGCCTCTTTCATTGCTCTCATTCCCAAGAAGGGCGGTGCCTCTGATATTAAGGACTTTCGGCCAATTAGCTTAATTGGATGTTTATATAAGCTTATTGCCAAGGTTCTTGTCTCCAAGATGAGTAATGTTTTGGATGGTCTCATTTTAGAATCACATAATGCTATTGTTGGTGGGAGACAGATTTTGGATTCTGTTCTTATCGCAAGGGAATGTGTTGACTCTAGAATAAAAAGTGGGGTTCCTGGCGTTCTGTGTAAGCTTGATATCGAGAAAGCTTATGATAATGTTAATTGGAAATTTGTTCTGTATTTGCTTAGGAGGATGGGGCTTGGTGACAGGTGGATAAAAAAAAAACCTGCGGGTTTTTTTGCTAGCTCGCGTGGTCTGCGACAAGGAGATCCATTATTGTCTTTTCTTTTCCTTATTATCATGGAAGGTTTGAGCAGATTAATGAGAAAATCGGAAGATTTGGGTTGCATCAGGGGGTTCAGTGTTGGCAGAGATGTTGAACATCAGATGCAGATCTCCCATTTGTTGTTCGCGGATGATACTTTGGTTTTTTGTGATGCTGAAGTTTCTCAACTCAGATATCTGAGGTGCATTCTTGCTTGCTTCCAAGCGGTTTCTGGGTTAAAGTTTAATGTTGGAAAGAGTGTGCTTGTCCCAGTGGGGGATGTTCCAGATATTTCCTCCTTAGCTGCTGTACTAGGGTGTGGAGTTGGTGCTTTTCCTCTTACTTACTTAGGATTACCTTTGGGAGTCTCTTCTACACAAGTTGGGAATTGGGATCCAGTGATTAGTAGATATGAGAAAAGATTAGCAGGATGGAAAAAGCAATATTTATCTAAGGGAGGGGGGGGGGGGGGGGGGGGAAGTCACACTTATTAAGAGCACTCTCTCATCCCTTCCTACCTACTTTTTATCTTTGTTTCAAATTCCATGTTCTGTGGCTGAAAGGATAGAAAAAATTCAGCGGGATTTTCTGTGGGGTGAAAGGGGAGAGGAATTTAAGTATCATCTTGTTAATTGGGATCATGTCTGCCAACTGTTGAGGTTAGGCGGGCTAGGCATTCGAAAAATCGTTCCTTTTAATCGTGCTCTCTTGGGAAAATGGTTATGGAGATTCGGAAAGGAAAGTCATCGTCAATGGAGAAGAGTTGTCTCGTGTCGTTTTGGTGAGGGGAGTGGGGGCTGGCCATCTCTTCCAGTCACTATTACGGGAGGCGTTGGTGTGTGGAAATTCATTCGGAAGGGTTGGGATGTTTTCTCCACACACATTAGATTCAAAGTTTGTGATGGCAGACATGTCCGTTTTTGGGAGGACTTTTGGTGCCGAGATCAGTTGCTGTCTCACTCCTTTCTTAGACTTTACAGTATTGCAGCCAATAAGCATGTCTACGTGATTGATTGTTATCAACTTGATAACAATGGAATTACGTGGGATGTGCGGTTTAGGCGCCCCTTTCAGGATTGGGAAATGGAGGAAGCTTGTGTTTTTTTGGATACGTTGTATAGAAGGATATTGGCAGAGGGTGTGATGATATTTTGTGGGTTCCTTTAGCTCATGGTAGGTATGGTGTCCAATCCATGTTCTTGTGTTTGTCCAATTTCGTCGGTCACGAGTTTCTTTGGAATTCTGTTTAGCGTTCTAAAGCTCCTCTTCGAATCGCATTCTTCGTTTGGACTGCCACATTGGGAAAGATTTTGACATTGGACAATTTGAGAAAGAGAGGCAACATCATTGTTAATTGGTGTTGTTTATGTAAAGCTGATAGTGAATCCGTGGATCATATTCTTTTGCATTGTCCTGTGGTGTATGATTGTTGGAGCTTTATTTTTTGCATGTTTGGCGTTTTTTGGGTAATGCCTAAGCACTCCTCACAGTTGATTAACGCTTGGAGAAGGTGCCCTGTTAAAGAACAAGCTCATGATTATTGGAGGATTGTTCCACATTGTGTCTGGTGGTGTTTGTGGCGTGAGAGAAATAACAGATCCTTTGAAGGAAAATAATCGTCTTTAGCTAATTTAAAAATTCATATTCTTCATTCTTTGTTCTGTTATGTAAGAAGAAATGCATGCTCCTCGATTGATGATTTCTTTGTTCTTTTGGATTCTATTGGTCCTTAGATCTTTTTTCTTCTTGTATTAGGGACGCGTTCCCCTTTTGAACGCTTTTCTAATATATTTTTACTTATAAAAAAAAAAAATTTAAATCCTCTAACACGCCCCCTCACCTGTGGCCTTCTTTTGGTCCAACACGTGTTTTTCAATTTTTAATTATTAGGGTGACAGTGATGTTTGAATTTGAGACATTTGGCTCTGATACCATGTTAACAACCATCTACTCTCTCTAAAAGCTTAAGATATTAGAAAGGGTGTAACTTTAATATTTAAATCCTGTAACAGGGTGAAAGATCGCATTTGCATCTTTCTTCATGTTTCCTCAATCACACAATATATAGAAGGTGAGTAACCTAAGAGGCCATATGATTCAGAGTGTTTAATTAATAATTAAAATGACTTAGAAAATTTTTGGATTTATTTTAAAACTAATTATTAATTAGTTTAAATATATCTATAAAGTTTATAATTGAATATTATTTGGAATAAATTTGGAAAATTTAGTGTATGTCTAATTTGAAAACCAATTTAAAAATTGATTTTGATAAGGATCTCAAGTTGTGAAAACTGACCTTGATGTCTTCAAAAAAATCATTAAAAATAAAATACTTGGAATTTCTTGACGAACTATATATGATAAAACTAGAATCTATAGGCTTTCTAATGTTATATTATATGTCTAATTTCAAGTCCATTTGTCCCCCCCATCGAAGTGTCCTGAATAACTTGGTTGATTGAAGCATACCTTGAATGTGTAGTTTGATAGATCAATGCACAAAGTCGGTAAAATACGTGTTTCCAAGTCCGAAAAGGTTTCTAAACTTTGGAAAACTCATCTGAAACACCCTAATCAGTCCAACACTAACAAAAAGGTGTCTTTTAACCATAAAATAAAAACACAAGAAACACAATTACACAATTTTGAAAGAGATTGAGAGTTTTATTTTTCAATTGCAAGTGAGGTTACCCTATTATATTTTGTCATTGAGTTCTGAGACAAGGAGCTTCATTGAATTGGTTGAAGATTGATCAAACATTACATTCACACCTCAAAAAAAGGATTGACCTACAAGCCATGGAGACCAATGTGCTTGCAGAGAAGTAAATAGCATGAGGAGCAGATTTGTTGACGGAACGCACGATGTGGAGACTTGAGTGGAGAGTTTGGCATCAGTCTGAGTTAGGAGGTAACTAGGGCTTTTTAGGATTTGGGAAAATTGTCAACTTAGTTGTAATATGTCTTTCTCATAGTGGAGTTGATCTTCCTAGTCCAGTTTAGACATAAAATCAAAACCAATCTGATCCCAACAGTTTCATGAAAATCAAAACCAAACTAAACTGATGAGAACTTGTAAAACCGATTCAATCCGTAAAACACCGGATTGGATTATATTGGTTCTACGGATTGGGCTTCTCTAAGCAACTCAATATGGATTTGGCTTCTCTAAACAACCCATACTTAATTAATTCCCTAACCACAGCCCAATACGGATTGGAATCTAGATTAAGTTACTTCCTGTTAAGATCACCAAAATAAAGAAAAGAACGCTTTCACTTGTTAGACTGCAGATTTATGGGGCTGTAAAGAACAGAGGTTTTTTGGAGCGGTTTTAAAGATTTGCTTGAATGATGTCAATAGATGACTATGATGATTGATGGATTGCTATTATAGTTGGTAAGGTTGCTAAGAAAATTAAATTCTAGAGTTAGTAGACATGAAAGGAATTCTCTGTCACACTATATATTGGTATATGGGTACACATTTGAACTAAACACTGGTATTGTAAGTAAACATAGTAAACCAATCATATGAAGACTAGTACATATTTATATGCATGGCGGGATCAGTTCGGATTAAACTTTTTTACTCCTAATCCGTAACTGTACCAATTGGACCAGTTTTACTAAAAATTAATCTCTAACTGAACCGATATTCCTTCAAAACCAAACAAAGCCACACGGATTAGATTGGTTCGGATCGGATTATGGTTTGAAACCAAAGCCATGTGCACCCCTAATTGTTAGTTAAAATTGAAAAAGTTCTATTCCCCCCTTCTAGATCTACATTAGGCATAGCATAATCTGACATATTAGAGTTTTTAGGTAATGGTCTGATCTCTGAACTTTGGATTACGATTTAGGCACCACAAGATGATGATCAACACTCCGAATAAAAACTTATCATTTACCATAGGATGATAGATGATGAAAAAAGAATATGCTCTCTTTGGAAAAAAATGAATTTACGACTGGTCTCTGTATGCTCTCTCAACAATGTGTAAAGGGTTACCCTAGACCACCTATAACCTTATATGCCAATAACAGTCCTATATGAAATAGGAAAATAATTTTTTTTGCGATTCTAATGCAAGTTTCCAAAACTTATACACCCCATTTAATCAATCAAGACTCAATTTTGATGGATCAAACCAGTCGTACAATTGATCCATCGATCAATACAACTCCTGTACTATATAAACATAGGTTTTTTAATTTAAAAGCACTTTTATGCATTTGAAACATGTATACAATGAGCCCTAATATGATTAATGATCTGAATCATAAAATAAAAATCCTAATTGGTGAATTAGTTATTTAAGAGGTAAGTTTACCTTTTTACTTTTTGATCTTGAAATACTTTGTCTTCAAGGTCCATGGATTTGAGATAAATTCTAACTAAATAGGACCGACTTCTGAAAATAAAATAAAAATGACAGAATCTGGTTTTTGTTACGAAATTTGCCAACACTAACTTCCGATATCCTCACACCTTGTTTAATAATACATGTTTTGTTAGTGCTCATCTCATAATACCATTGAAGAATTGATAAGTATGCTAATAGATGCTCTTTTTGCCTTTTTTAGTTGTGGGACACGCGTATGGAAACTTCTCCAGTTGCAACATATAAGATTCATGAGCACCTCCGCCCTAAGGTAAGCAACACATTTTTATGGAAAATAGCTGTAGAAGATACCTAATTGTAACAATAGGCGATTTCAAGATTGAAAAGAATCTGTATATTGCCGTACTAAGAATGGTTTACAATGCTTTAGTTAAATAGGAAATACTAGGAGCTAAAAAAGGGAAACTACAGGTTGTAGCAGGAAACTATAGGTTGTGACTACAGGCTGTAACTACAGGCTGTACACTAACATAATTTCCTAATCTTAGTCATTGACTATCTATATTTACACTCCTATCATATCCCATAAAATCTGGTGTTATTAAAACCGAATATCTCTTTTTCAACACTCCCCCTCAAGCTGGCTTGTAGATGTCTTCCATAGCTAGCTTGCTTCTTAAAACTTCAAACTGTCTCTTGTGTAGTCCTTTGGTAAGGATGTCTGCAGCTTGTTTAGTAGTAGAGGCATAAGGAATGCAAATCATACCACAGTCAAGCTTTTCCTTGATAAAGTGTTTGTCAACTTCCACATGTTTGGTTCTGTCGTGGAGGACTAGATTATGAGCAATTGAAATGGCAGCCTTGTTGTCACAGTAGACTCTCATTGGAGGAGAAACAGTAACCTTCAAATCTTCAAGGAGTCTTTTTAACCACATAGCTTAGCAAATCCCATGGGCGAGTGCTCTGAACTCGGCTTCTGCACTACTCCTCGCTACTACATTTTGTTTCTTGCTTCGTCACGTGACTAAGTTTCCTCCAACGAAGGTGCAATATCCTGAGGTAGATCGTCTATCAACTATACTGCCTGCCCAATCAGCATCTGTGTACACCTCTACTTGCAAATGACCTTGTTTCTTGAACATAAGTCCTTTACCTGGTGAGCCCTTTAAGTACCTCAGAATCCTGTACACTGCTTCAAAGTGTTCCTGTCCAGGAGAGTGCATGAATTGACTCACCATACTGACTGCAAATGCTATATCTGGGCGTGTGTGAGATAAGTAAATTAGTCTTCCCACCAATCTCTGATATCTTTCACGATTAACCATATTCTCGGGTTCGGCAGCTTCTAACTTCAGGTTGACTTCAATTGGAGTGTTAGCAGCTTTACACCCGAGTAGTCCTGTCTTATTAAGCAAATCAAGTACATATTTTCGTTGATTCGCGAAAATTCCTTCTCTTGACCTGGCAAATTCCATTCCCAAGAAGTATTTTAATGCTCCCAGATCTTTGACTTCAAAATCTTTAGCAAGTTTCTTCTTCAGTCTGGTCAACTCTTCAAAGTCATTACCTGTCAAAATTATATCATCCACATACACAATTAAAACGGCAATTTTCCCTTCCTCACTGTGTTTGTAGAACATGGTATGGTCTGCCTGACTCTGATGATACCCATGACTCGTCACAGCCTTTCCAAAGCGTTCAAACCACGCTCTTGGAGACTGTTTCAAACCGTACATGGATTTTTTGAGTTTATAGACTTTGCTTTGACCGTGTTTTCCTTCAAACCCAGGTGGCAAGCTCATAAACACTTCTTCTTCCAAGTCTCCATTTAAAAAGGCATTTTTTATGTCCAACTGATGTAATGGCCAGTTAGAATTGACTGCCAACAACAATAAGACTCGAATAGAATTTATTTTTGCTACAGGAGCAAACGTCTCTCGGTAATCAATGCCGTACGTTTGCATAAAACCTTTCGCCACAAGTCTTGCCTTGTACCTTTCCACACTACCATCAGCTTTACACTTAATAGTGAAAACCCATTTACACCCAACAGTTTTCTTTCCTTTGGGCAAGTCAACTATCTCCCACATTCCACTCCTTTTAAGAGCATTCATCTCCTCTAACACTGCTGATTTCCAATTCGGATCATCTAGTGCTTCCTGAATGTTTCTTGGAACAAACAAGTGAGAAATATTTGAAGTAAAGGCCCTATGTTTATGGGAAAGTTTATCACAAGACAAGTATTTGGCAATGGGATGCTGGGTACAGGTTCGGATTCCTTTTCTAACAGCTATAGGGATATCAAGGTCTACAGGAACTTGGCTAGGTGACTCTGTACTATCAGAAATAGTAGGGACAACTGCAGACAAGTTAGGATTTAGAGTGCCTTGAGTTTTCAGGGAGTCATTGCTCGGGACCTTTGATTGGCCTTGCTCAGGTACAATAGTAGGCTCTCTACTCTTTTGATGAGTCTTTTTCCTATTATAAACCAGAAGCTAAGGATTCAGTTTTTTTGGAAACGTTGGTAAGATTTCTCCCCCTGTTGGAGATACAGTAAGGCTCGGCAGATTAGGACTAGGAGGCCCCGGGTTTCCTGATTCTAGAACATCATTTCCCTGTTTAAAAAGATCAGTGTTCGGAGTAATAGAGTGTGAGACAATAGTTTTAGGTAAGGGGATATTAATAGAAATCTCCCAAAAAAATTTCTTCACTCTCTTTCTCCCCATGAAGAAAAGTTTTCTGAAAATAAGGATGATTTTCTAGAAAAAAGACATCCATACTGATAAACATTTTTTTTGTTTTCGGATTGAAGCATTTGTACCCCTTTTTATTCGGGGCATACCCAACAAATACACATTTTTCAGCCCGAGGATCCAATTTAGACCGAAGTCTACTAGGTAAATGGACAAAGACAGTGCACCCAAATACTTTCAAAGGCAGGTTGGAATAAATCCGAGTTTCAGGAAAAGATTTTTTAAGGCTTTCAAGGGGTGTAAAATAGTTAAGAACACGAGTAGGCATCCTGTTAATCAAATATGTTGCTGTTAAAACGGCTTCACCCTACAAATACTTAGGAACATTTATTGAAAACATGATGGCACGAGAAACTTCAAGTAAATGCTTATTCTTTCTTTTAGCAATTCCGTTTTGTTGGGGCGTGTCAACACAAGTGGATTGGTGAAAAATTCATTTTTCTGTTAAAAAAATTCCTAAAACTTCATTAAAGTATTCGGTGCCGTTATCGGTATGAAGAATGCCAATTTTTGTTTGAAATTGATTTTCTATCATCATATAAAAATCCTTGAATAATTTTTCAACCTCAGATTTTTCATTCATTAAATACACCCAACATAAACGTGTATGATCATCAATAAAAGTCACAAACCATTTTTTTTCAGAAAGAGTTGTGATCCTAGAAGGGCCCCAAACATCACTATGGATTAAATAAAATGGTTTTGATGTTTGGTAAGGTTTGGGAGAATACGTAGTACGATGACTCTTTGATAAAAAACAATTCTCACAATAAAAAGATGAACAATCCAATCATTTAAACAAAGTAGGAAATAATTTTTTAAGATAAGGGAAACTAGGATGCCCTAGTCTAAAATGCCATAGCATTTTTTGTTCTCTAACAGGGATAGAACGAAAACTACTCAAACCTTGAGCCTTTTTATTACTTGAAATATCATCTTCAAAATAGTAGAGACCATCTGTCATCTTAGCACTGCCAATCGTCTTCCCCAAGCTTTGGTCTTGAAATTCACAATAGGATTCAAAAAAGATAACACGACAATTAGAGTCTTTGGACAATTTACTAACTGATAAACGGTTACAAGCAAGCTTAGGGACATGAAGGACAGACTTAAGATCAATAATTTTTGAAAGTTTTACCAAACCTTTGCCTGCAATAGGAGAATAAGAACCATCGGCTATTCTGATTTTTTCAAAGCTAGAACAGGGTGAATAAGTTTGAAATAAATGAGAAAAACTTGTCATATGGTCAGAAGCCCCTGAATCAATGATCCATGGGGTAACACTGGAATTTGAACGACAAGATAAGGCCTTCGGGTTGTTACCAGTTTGAGCAAGAGAAGCATTAGGAGTACCAGATGAGGAATTGAATTTCAGCAATTTTAGAAAATGATCCATCTGTTCTTTGCTGAAGGGAAGTGCCTCGGCTTCATGAGCTAATGGGGCTCGGTTGAATCTGCCTTCCTGCTTACTCTTCTAATTCGCTGGTTTACCATGAATTTTCTAGTAGGTTTCACGGGTATGATGAGCCTTGTTGCAGTGGTCACGCCAAAGACGGGGCTTTTCATTATGTTTCCTACCAATATTCACTTCAGATGCGACCAGGGCAGAGGTCTCAATAGCACCATTTGATAACTTTTTTCCAAGCATGACCAGCCTGCGACTTTCCTCTCTTCGAACCTCGGAGAAGACTTCACCGATTAAAGGCAGGGGCTATCGTCCAATTATTTTGCCTCTCACTTCATCAAACTCGACATCGAGTCCAATGAGAAACTTGAAGATGCGGTTGTCTTCCACCTTCTTTTGTAATGGTTGCAATCTTCAGGCGATTTCCACTCATAATCGCTGAACAAATCAAGGTGCAAACGTTTTAGAGAGTTGAAATATTTTGTAACACTGTTATCTCCTTGACGGATCTCTCCGAGTTTCAGCGTTAGTTCATAGACTTGAGACTGATTTCCCAGGTCTGAATACATTTGGTTGACATTGTCCCAGAGTTCTTTTGCTGTGTGGTAACACATATAATTAGAACTGATGTCCTCCTCCAGAGAATTCACCAACCAGGTCATCACCATCGAATTCTCTGCATCCCAAGTTGAGTAGGATGGATCTTCAGGTTTCGGTTCCTTCTTTTCTCCTGTCAAGTAGCCGATTTTGCCTCTGCCTCGGATGTACATCCGCACAGACTGGGACCAGCGAAGGAAGTTTTCACCGTTTAGCCGAATTTTGGTAATTTGGACCGAGTGTGTCTGAGAGTTTTGGACTTGGGACTCAAAGGTCTTGGTCTTGGACTCAGGGTCGTCATCAGACATGGTGATTAGGTTGTTTGGAGAAGAGAAAAAAAAAAGAAGAGACGACTAGGGGTTTTTTTTTTTCCAGAAGAATCGGTAAGTTGCTTTGATACCAAATAGGCGATTTCAAGATTGAAAAGAATTTGTATATTGCCGTACTAAGAATGGTTTACAATGCTTTTGTTAAATAGGAAATACAAGGAGCTAAAAAAAGGAAACTACAGGTTGTAACAGGAAACTACAGGCTGTGATTACAGGCTGTAACTACAGGCTGTACACTAACATAATTTCCTAATCTTAGTCATTGTCTATCTATATTTACACTCCTATCATATCCCCTAAAATCTGGTCTTGTTAAAACCGAATATCTCTAATTCAACAGTAACCATTGGTGGTTCTGTTTGATGGTTGAGATGGTTAATATTGGAGTTTATATTATTTTTTGGCCGCGGGGTATGCATTCATAATTTAGGTCAATCTTAAGTTTCTTAGGGTAACCGTAATAGAAACAAGTGAAAGCCTAGAGAACTTGTGCAAGCTTTTCTTTGGGTAACATCAATTGTGTGCTTCATTTTTTCGCTACAAAAGGCATTTTATATTTTTTTTTTGTGATATTTATTGGGTGTTTGAATAGTAGAGCTACTTCTTGTCATTGAGGTAGGAGTCTTATCCAAAAGTCGACCTTAGCTCAGTGGAAAGAGCAGAGGACTAATCCTCTAGGTCACTGGTTCAATTCTGGCAGGTCGAGTGATTTGTTTCTAGATAAAAACTTTAGCCTTTGTACCATGAGTCAAAAAATGATGAACAGATCCATAGCTTTCTCTACAGAAATGCGTAGTTTTTATTTTTTATTTTAGCTGTGAACATCTTTGATTTTGCTTAATTAATGTATACTATAAGAAACTCTAAGCACAGGATTACTCATTACCGTATTCAGACAAATGCTTTCCTTGAATTTTATATATCAGATTGCCAATTTATAAAGTATTTACCCAAAAAGCAAAATTGATTCTGTTTAAAATAGTTTTAGTTCTTTCTTTACTTAAAAAGAAGCATGAGAAGCAATTTGTTTTCAAGTTGGGGACATTCTGAACAGTTGGTTAATATTACTATGGTTCATGAGATTTCAAAGATAGCATTCTCGATTATGTATTTACGTTAACCTGAATTTTAAGGTATTGGGTTTAACGCTCTAGGACAAACATTGAAGATTCATGGGAGCTTCCAAACCTCCAAACTTTATGACAACTGAATGCCAAAGTTGAACCAAGATTTAGTTGGGGAAAAAGAAAGTTGAACTAAGATTTCTCAATGTACAAGCAACTGCCCTTCTACTTCTTTTGAGATTGACATCAGAAGCATAAGTTACATTATCTTGATTGTATTGCCCACTATAAAATCTGCTGAAGGTTGTAAGACAGTTGGGTTCAAAGCTCCACCTGAATCGAATACCTTAACCTGATGCTCATAGACCAAGGGAAGGAAAAGTAAGAGAGAGAAGGGGGGGGGGGGGGGGGGGGGGGGGGGGGGGGGGTTGTGGTGGTGTGGGAGTTTGTGGCTTGAAGTTATGAAAAAGGATCCTGGGTAAATGGAGGAGCACTTCTTTGATCCTAATTCCAAAATCCACTTGCATTCCCTGATACCCATGTAACAAATAGCATTAAGAAGGTGAGTACTACAGAATCATTCAAATTTCTTCTAATTTAGGATACTTATTTGGATTCACTTGAGAAGTTTAGCTCCCAAGATATTCTGAGTCATCCATTTCATCAGGTGTTGGAAATGGTGGCAAAGTGAAAAACACTTGAGAGTCCCTAGAAAGAGAAAACTACTAGAGAACAATTAGTAATATGGCCCAAATTCAACTTAGGGCTTCTAAGGAGTTCATAATATATTAGTTGGATGACATTACTGTAATTTGTTTAGTTCTGAGGGCATTGTCCAAGTACTACAGCACTTGAAAGTTTTGTCAGATCAATTATTGCAACATCAATGCCAACCCTGTTTGTATGGGATAAAGGCAAGGATGATGAATTACTGCAACATCGACAATTTTCTATTGATTTAATATTCTCCAATTTCTTGATGTGGACCCATAAAATTTTGAATTTTAAAAAATTAATATTTTCTGGTTCTTAAATTTTTTGAAGTTCTATATCAATTAAAATCTCCTTTCTTATACATTTCTTTTTTATTCTAGAGTTCCTAAAACTTATTATTACCTGTTCTTCTGAACTTTTTCATACTATTTGTGTCATTATTGTCAAAAACCTAATATTTCATTCCTCAAATCATACGTTTTGTGAAGGTTTGCATTTGAAAATTTCTCAAAATAATCGAAGGCAAAGCCCCAAAAAATCTGACTAATAATGAAAAATAATGGGCCAAATGTAATGCTACATAACTCAAGAATTTTCGTTGGAATTTTATTGGAACCCTATAAATTTTGCCTTGGGCCTCGAATTGTATTGAGCCGGCTGGCCCCAAGTATGAAGCTAGTGGGTGGACAGTGATCAGTGGAAGTGAGGGAAGCATGTATGGAGCAAAAGAGGAAGGCAATCGTTGAATAAGGAGTAGGGCAAAAAGCTGCTTTACTCAACAAAGCCTTGTCCGTAGTTTTTAAGGTTTGCAACATAAATCATGTTTTGCCATTCTGCTATATCTAAGACAATAATTTCAGTTAACCACACACAATCATATCTTTCTTTACTATTTTAATCCACGTTTATAATAGATCTTATTCCTCCCTTAGCATACCGTCAATGTGAGCAACATTACCAGGGAACTTGGAGCTTTTGTACCATCAGGAGGTCGTTGGCAGTGTCTTGACTCTAGGGTGTGGGTTCCATCTTCTCAGGGTTGATTTGATGTCCGGTCTCTTTATAGATGCGTTGTTCGAGGGGATCCTTTCTTGTGGAAAGCGGTTTGGCGTTCGAAGGCCCCTCTCAAGGTGGCATTTTTTGTGTCAACAGCTGTGTTAGGGTGCATTCCGACTTTGGATAACCTGAGGAGGAGGAGGCAGGTTGTCAATTGGTGCTGCATGTGTAAGAGAGATGAGGAGACGGTCGATCATCTTCTTTTGCTTTGCCCTGTGGCTTGGGACAGCTGGCGATTATTATTACTTTGTTTGGGGTTCATTGGGTTATGCCCAAGTCCCTAAGACCTTTGGTGGAGACTTGGAGAGGGTGTATAGCGGGTGCTCAAGCCCGAGATTATTGGAGGATTGTGCCCTTATGCGTTTGGTGATGCTTAGAAATAGATCTTTCAAAGGAAAGGAAACTCCTATTGGGGCGCTGAAGTTCTCTATTATTAGCACCCTTTTTGTTGGGTTCTAGGGAAAATTGTAAATCCATGGAGGAGATTGTTGATATTTTCAGCTCTTTGAGTGTTTAGAGGCCCTATTTGGCCTTGTGTAGTTTTTGTGGGATGTGTTCCCCTTTTGAATTGCTCTTTAACACATTTTACTTATCAAAAAAAAAAAAGAAAAAAGAAAAATGTTTTGGCTCACTAGTTGCCAAAAGAAGGCCATTAGCCAGTGTTTGCCTTGGGTATGCAATGTACTAGGAGTGCGGTTTGATACAGATCTAATCTTTGACATTTTCTTCCGGAATTGATTGCTCTCAAGTCTCAAATTCAAATCCCCATCCTTATGCTTGGCAAGTCAATTATTCTGTCCAATAAACAACCTTCTTCTTTTTTTTATTTTTTTTCAAATTATGAGTTGAGGAAGCGAAAGTGAGTTCTAAAAGGGTGACTGAGCTGAGTGGGTAGAATATTTATTAGCAGAGGCAAAGGAGCAACAACAAGAAAAGTTGGGCTATAAATGATGTGGCAAGAGGAGGACCATAATTAATTTTGATCTTCAAAGAAGTTCAATTATACAAAGAAACACAACGGTTCAGATTGCAGAACACTTCAAAAAGTCAATACTGTATAAAAATCACTTAATGGGCAAGTCAAGGTTTGAAAGTTGTGTAGTTTGTGTAGTTTGTGCAGAGGCAGAAATGTATTGGGGTTTATGGGTGAAATGGGGTTTGAATTAGCCAGGATTCGGAGCTAATGAGTTGTTGGGTATCCAGAAAATATGTTGCTGAAGTTTTTCTAGACTTTTCACGATCAAAAGGTTTTGTATATCAGGGAAACGGCCTAAAGATACAAAGAGTTAAATAAGAAGGGTTATGAGGTTTAAAAGATATGGAAGACAAGGGTTAGTTATGGTTAGAATAATTAAAATGGAAGTGCAAAGGCTGCCGGTTCACTCTTTTTATAACTAGATTAGGGTTCCAAAGTTAATAACGTTAACTTCTCAAACTCTATAACTAACAAAGGCCACACGTATAAGATCATGAACACAACTAAGAATTTGTGGTAAGATATTCATGTGTTATGCATATAGGGTGCAAGTGCATGTTTAAGCCACTATTCATCTTACTTAAATTTGAGAATGCATATAGGGTGTAAATGCAAATTTTTTTGTGTTAGATTCTTTTGATTTTGGAAAATTAGGATACAAAGACACTAATATGGTGTCCTTGCTTCTTTTGAGAACCATGGCTTGTTGAGGAGTCCTTTCATTTGACTCGTGGATTGTTTGGGATATCAATCGACTCTTCTTTCTCCAAATTAGAAATCCACTTACCTTTCGATTCATTGATTTACCATTTTCTAAAATTTAGGCTAAGCTTAGCATTAGTAAAAGCATTGAAATAAGCAATTGATAAAAGCCTTTCTTGATGAGATTTTGGGAAATCAGTGTGGGTTTTCTGTAACGTCCCACTCCACCACATGCTATGATATTATCCGCTTTGAGCCCGAGAATATATGGTTTTGTTCTGTCATGCAGATTACCAATCCTACATACCATTTGGAGATTACCAATCTATTGCCTTTGGGCCCGAGAATATATGCTATCAAAGGCAAAGCCCCAAAGACCTCATACCATTTGGAGATTACCAATCCTACATATATAGCACTTGCCCTTTCCACACGCAAGCGATGTGGGATCGTGCAGCCGTAGCCTGCTAACATGTTACTCGCACCCGCCCACAAGGTCGCCGCAATCCACCCCCCTAAGAGGCCCGATGTTCTTGTCGGCACACTTACGGCCCGGTCAGATACCATTTGTAACGACCCACTTCACCACGTGGTATGATATTGTCCGCTTTATGCCCGAGTCAGCACGGTTTTGTTCTTGGGTTTCACCCCAAAAAGTCTCATACCATTTGAAGATTACCAATTCTATAAGTAGTTAGCCAAAAATGACCATCTTATAGAATTTTCCTTTTTACTTATTCCAATAATATTTTCAATTTCTTAAAGGATTCTAAACTTTTGTGGGATAGGAGCGGAAAGGATGCAGTTGTCAGTTGTGCATATTGTCAATAGCATGGGTGGAGGTGATTTCATTGCGCGGTTCGTGATAGGGAGTTTTAGGCCTTGATAGAGCTTTAGGTGAAAAAAAGAGGTGAGTTCAAGAGCTCCAAAGAGTGGGAGGTTTCTAAGCAAGTCATATACAAGGTCTTATGTGGACGTATGAGGTCCTTTTTCCTTAAAAAGTATTAAGGGTGTAAGGTACCTTCTAGGTGGGATTTTTTGTGTGGTCGCCTGCTCATATTGGTGGATCATCTTCTAATTCATTGTAGAGCAACTCAAGAAGTTTGGATCTTATTGTCGGTCTTGTTTGGGATGACATGGTTGTTCCCTATATCAATGGTGGGTTTACTTCGTAGTGGGAGAGGTGGTAAAGTTGGGCACATAAAAAAAGAAGGCACATGATGCTGCTATCGTTTGTTTGATGTGGTGTATGGGGGGAAAGGAATAGGCTATCACTTCAAGGGGAGAAGGAGCTGTTTTATATGGGACTTCTTTTGGATTACATTGAATATTTGATTCTTTTGCTTATACTTTTGGGTATATAGGTTCTATACATACATCATGTGTATATATAGGCTGTTATTATTTATGTCGAAAAGTTCCACATCATAGTGCTGAATATTGAAATGTGTGACCATGCTTATGTTTGTATCAGAAAAAAAAAAATGATTTTACAATATAGTTCTTAGTTTTTATTTATTTATTTATTTTTATTTTTATCAAATTTTATCCTACTCTTCTATATTATTGTAATTCCTTTGGGTGCATTTTGTAAGAATGATATTAGATAATGCTTCATGTGTTGTTAGTCCACCCAATCAAACTCAAGACAAAAATACAAAGCATACAATCAGCCATAGAAAGTAAGGCCAAGCTCAATAGAATGCAAAGTCAGGATTGGCATTTGGTGTAATGGTGTCCAAAGCAGCAAAGTAGAGAGGCAAAAGTAGAAGCACCTTTGTTCTGCAACTTCCTACTAAAAGTGCACCAAGTCAATGTCAAGTTGCCTCTTGACCTGTTTCCATGAAGTCAATATTCTCAGTTGTTCTACTATTAGATAAATCATTGCCTCTTGAAGAGAATTGGTACTGTTGAAATCCAAAACTACCAAACTGAAAGCATCCTATCTTAAGTAGAGCTTCAAAAGGGTCATTGTTGAGACGAACAACTCAAAATACTCTATTTTAGCAGTCCTTGTGGAATGCATAGAATGCTTGGATGCATACTGCATGTAAATTACATCGGTGCAACTATACATCATTGTGTTGAGCTTCACCTGTTGATGATAGCCCCTGAACATAATTCCTTAAAGATTGGTTAATGGGTTCATATCGGATTAAGGATTCCCTAATCCAAGACAAAGATGTATCCTCCAAACAAGCAATGTACTGTGATGTTCTTAATTTGTAAATTTCTTTCCTTGTATTTTACTAGAAAGCCATTTGCATTCTCATGTCTTCCTATAGCTGACAACTTACCTTGTATTGCACAGTTTTCTGATTTGTATAATACCGATGCCATATTTGATAAATTTGACTGCTGCGTCAGTGGAGATGGACTTGATTTTGCAACTGGTTCTTATAGGTTTGTCCTTCCTACTGAAACTAGAGGTGCATGTCAACACATGGGAACCTTGTCATCTAGCAGCTTTTTCTTGAATCTTACATGTCAAGTCATGCAGATCTATTGACTCTTGATCTTCTCTTAATATTTTAGCAATCTTTTGCATATTTTTTCATATGGAGTCGGAGGTGAAGAAGCGATCACTGTAGAGGCAAGCAGAAGTCCTAACAGGTAGTCTTTCCTTTTCATTTTCTCAATTCACTGACCAATAAAACATAAATTACCTTATTAAACCTTTTTTATTGAATAGTAATTGTTCTAGTTGATGTTTGTGAAGACTTCTAGGTTTTTTTTCTTTTTCTTTTTAATTTTGTTTCTTTTTCCCTTAGGAATTAGTGTAGCTTTTGTAGTATCATCTTCAGGCCATATGGGTAGGCTGTCCTGTCCTGAAGTCCGTGTGCTCATTCTGGCCCAGCCTGAAAGCAACTAAAAGTGTTTTCCTTATTCAGAAAATAAATAAATAATCAGTGTTAAGTAATATATATAATTAACAAGTGTGCAAATGGTTAGGATTATGTTATTGGATTGATTTTGTTACAAGATGGTCTTCTTAGAGATGATTGGATACATAAGTGGATTGATTATGTAATGTTATAATTTCTCACAAACTTATTAAAAAAAGGAAAAAATGGATAAGTCACATGATCAAGAAAATTTGCTGAAACCAGTAAAACCTTTTCATCTAAGTTCATTGATATCTTCTTTTTACAGAGCAAACTGACTTCGATTCCTGAATGATCCACATCACTTCTACTTCTAATATAACAAAAATTCCTTATTGTGTGGTAAAAGGTGAGTCATTTTGTACTTATCAAAAAAAAAAAAAAAGGTGAGTCATTTTGAAGTTAAAAAAAAAAAAAGGAAAATCAGATTATGGTCTTCTATCATAGATTGGCCCCAGATACATGGTCCAAGTATTATTCTTTTCTGTTTATTTTTATTTTTTCCACTATTACTGAATCAAATGATCATACTAATACAGATCATCATGGTTAAAGAATGAATCCGGAGTGGATCCCATGTTGCTTTAATGTTGGTTTCAAACTAGAGAAGTAAATTTATAAAAGTGGACTTTAGTGATTAGAGCTAGAGTCATGCACCTGTCTTAAAATTTATAAGAGGCTGACTTTACTGATGAATGTGAAAGTCATGCGCATTATCATTTTTGGTTCTGAACTTGTAAGAATCTTTAAATCAGAACTCAGCTAGTGCTTTAAGCAGGACTTTTTGTTGTAAGGCTATTGAATCAGAGAATCCCCTCTTTCGGTTTTGCTTGCGAATCTACTAGCTCTAGTTGCAAGTCTGTTACTGGAGATTTAGTGACGGAGAGGAGAGAAAGACCAGAATATAAAAATGAATCTCAAAAAGGTCTGTTCCCACACTCAGGCTTGTGACTTTTTAGGTTTCAAGTAAAAGGTATATATCTATACATCAAAGTTTGATCTTCTTTATCCGGGCCATAACTTTATGTATTCTACTCCCTTGGAAGTAGTTGCAGATCTGTCTTAAATCCTCAGCTAATGATTCTTCAATCTCAATTTTTTTAGAGGGAATATAGTGACATTGGTTTTGTTAAGGGTTTTAGAGTGGGTAGAGATTTAGACCATCAGATGGAGATTTCCCATTTACTCTTTGCAGATGACACCCTGGTTTTCTGTTATGCTGATGTGTCTCAACTTCGACACTTGAGGTGTGTTCTGACTTGTTTTCAGGCAGTTTCCGGGCTAAAGGTCAATGTGACAAAGAGTGTGCTTGTCCCAGTAGGGAATGTTCCGGATATTTCCTCTTTAGCTGCAGTCCTTGGATGCAGAGTGAGCTAATTCCCTATTTCTTATTTGGGTTTGCCCCTAGGGGTCTCTTCTAGTTTAGTGGGGAGTTGGGATTCTGTGATTGACAGGTACGCGAAGAGATTAGCAGGTTGGAAGAAGCAATACTTGTCAAAAGGGGGTAAAGTTACTCTTATAAAGAGCACCTTGTCGAGCCTTCCCACTTATTTTCTCTCTATGTTCCAAATCCCTTGTTCCATTGCAGACAGAATTGAAAAAATTCAAAGGGATTTCCTTTGGGGTGGTAAGGGCGATGAGTTCTAGTACCACCTTATCAAATGGGAGGATGTTTGTAAGCCTGTGAAATTGGGTGGACTTGGTATAAGACGTTTAGTTCCTTTCAATCAAGCTCTCTTGGGTAAGTGGTTATGGAGATTTGGGAGGGAAAGACATCGACCATGGCGCAGGCTAGTCTCTTGTCGGTTTGGCGAAGAGGCTGGTGGTTGGTCTACGCGTCCGGTTACCCTAGCGGGAGGAGTAGGGATGTGGAAGGCTATTCGGAAAGGATGGGATGTTTTTTCGGCTCATATCAGATTCAAACTCCATGACGGATGTTGCATTTGGTTTTGGGAAGATCTCTGGTGTGGGGATCAGTCACTTTCTCGTACTTTTCCAAGATTATATAGTATTGCCATTAATAAACACGCCTACATAGTCGATTGCTATAGGCTTGATAGCAGCGGGATTATATGGGATGTGCATTTTCGGCGCTCTTTTCAGGATTGGGAGATGGACGAGGTATGTGTTTTTTTGGATCTTCTGTATCGACAGGAGGGCGTTGGCAGAGGTAATGATGTTTTAAGTTGGGTTCCCTCTTCTCATGGTCGTTTCGAAGTTAGATCTTTGTTCTTATGTTTGTCAAATTTTGTTAATCGAGACTTCCCGTGGAAAACTATTTGGCGGTCTATGGCTCCAACTAGGGTGGCTTTCTTTGTTTGGACTGCTTTCAATCAAGCTCTCTTGGGTAAGTGGTTATGGAGATTTGGGAGGGAAAGACATCGACCATGGCGCAGGCTAGTCTCTTGTCGGTTTGGCGAAGAGGCTGGTGGTTGGTCTACGCGTCCGGTTACCCTAGCGGGAGGAGTAGGGATGTGGAAGGCTATTCGGAAAGGATGGGATGTTTTTTCGGCTCATATCAGATTCAAACTTCATGACGGATGTTGCATTCGGTTTTGGGAAGATCTCTGGTGTGGGGATCAGTCACTTTCTCGTACTTTTCCAAGATTATATAGTATTGCCATTAATAAACACGCCTACATAGTCGATTGCTATAGGCTTGATAGCAGCGGGATTATATGGGATGTGCATTTTCGGCGCTCTTTTCAGGATTGGGAGATGGACGAGGTATGTGTTTTTTTGGATCTTCTGTATCGACAGGAGGGCGTTGGCAGAGGTAATGATGTTTTAAGTTGGGTTCCCTCTTCTCATGGTCGTTTCGAAGTTAGATCTTTGTTCTTATGTTTGTCAAATTTTGTTAATCGAGACTTCCCGTGGAAAACTATTTGGCGGTCTATGGCTCCAACTAGGGTGGCTTTCTTTGTTTGGACTGCTTTCAATCAAGCTCTCTTGGGTAAGTGGTTATGGAGATTTGGGAGGGAAAGACATCGACCATGGCGCAGGCTAGTCTCTTGTCGGTTTGGCGAAGAGGCTGGTGGTTGGTCTACGCGTCCGGTTACCCTAGCGGGAGGAGTAGGGATGTGGAAGGCTATTCGGAAAGGATGGGATGTTTTTTCGGCTCATATCAGATTCAAACTTCATGACGGATGTTGCATTCGGTTTTGGGAAGATCTCTGGTGTGGGGATCAGTCACTTTCTCGTACTTTTCCAAGATTATATAGTATTGCCATTAATAAACACGCCTACATAGTCGATTGCTATAGGCTTGATAGCAGCGGGATTATATGGGATGTGCATTTTCGGCGCTCTTTTCAGGATTGGGAGATGGACGAGGTATGTGTTTTTTTGGATCTTCTGTATCGACAGGAGGGCGTTGGCAGAGGTAATGATGTTTTAAGTTGGGTTCCCTCTTCTCATGGTCGTTTCGAAGTTAGATCTTTGTTCTTATGTTTGTCAAATTTTGTTAATCGAGACTTCCCGTGGAAAACTATTTGGCGGTCTATGGCTCCAACTAGGGTGGCTTTCTTTGTTTGGACTGCCATGTGGGGAAAGATTCTGACAATTGATAATTTGAGAAAAAGGGGCAATTGTATAGTTAATCGCTGTTGTCTATGCAAGGTTGGCGAGGAGTCCGTTAACCACCTCTTTTTGCATTGTCCTGTGGCGACTGACTGTTGGAATCTTATTGTTAGGTTGTTTGGCATGTGTTGGGTTATGCCACGATCTACTAAGGAATTGATTCATATTTGGAGAGGTTGTCGAGTGAGAAGAAACGTTCGCGAGTTCTGGAGAATTGTTCCACATTGCGTATGGTGGTGCATTTGGAAGGAGAGAAACAGCAGAATGTTTGAAGGAAAAGAGTCGCCTACGGAAACGATCAAACTTTACATTCTTCGTTCTCTCTTCAATTATGTGAAGATGAGCTTTTGTTCTTCTTCATATGATTTAATTACTTTTCTGGATTCTTTGGGGCCTTAGCTCCGGTTCCACTTTTGTAATTGGGACGCGTTCTCCTTTTGAACGCCTTTTTTAATATTATTTTTACTTATCAAAAAAAAAAAAAATATAGTGACATTAAAATAATTGGGTGGTTATGAAGGACACGTAGAAATCTAACGGGATGTCTATTCCATTCCTTTTTTTGTTTTGTCAGAATATATATATATATATATATATATATATATATGCATCTATAAATGTATTTGTTGGAGGAGCAGAAGCACACAAATACATAAATCCAATGAAAGCCAACAAAGCAATCACATACAAACACAAAAGATACATGGTTCAGCCAAAACCAGCCTACATCCATGGATGAAAAGAGATTCCATTATGATTCGTAGAGATATTACAACAAGAGAGTAACAATAGAGTATCAACACCACGCACATATCTTTTCACCATGTACCACTCCACGAGTCGCTACTAATGTCACTGGTGTTTTTCCTACTCTACCAACCTGCATACTACCTCTGCCCATCAACTCCCGCGTGATACTACATATCTCTCCATCTCATAAGTCTCAACTCACAACATATGTGCCTATTTATAGAGTTACAAACACAATTCCTTGTTGGACAAGGATTACAATTCCTTGTTGGACAAGGATTACAATTCCTTATAGGCCAAGACTTGCCAAACAAGAAATTACCTAATAGAATGCAACTCTAAAATAGAATTCTAATTAGAATAGGAATTTGAGACACAATTTCCAACAATCTCCACCTTGGCTCAAATTCTATCCAGCCAATCATCGCTTCCACGACATTGACCATGACAATTCTTTTCCACCTTCGGTCTTGACGATACTCTTGCAAAACTCTGAATTGTCCACATTATACATTGATCGACTAGTCAAACCTCTAAGGCCCACCTTGACTACTCGAGCTTCATGCCATGTAACCAAGCCAATTGACTCCACCTACAATTGAAGCCCGTTGCAGCACATGTTGAGACTTCTTGTGTTTTCTAGATTTCCTTCACCTTTGGCTCTGATACCAATTTGTTGGAGCAGCGGAAGTGCACAGATACATAAATCCAATGAAAGCTAACAAAGCAATCACATACAAACACAAAAGTTACATGGTTCATCCAAAACCGACCTACGTCCATAGATGAGAAGAGATTACACTATGATTCGTGGAGATATTACAACAATAGAATACCAGCACCACATACATGTCATTTCACCATGTATCACTCCACGAGTCTATTTCCTCGCTACCAGTGTCACCGATGTTTTTCCTACTCTACCAACCCACATACTACCTCTACCCATCAACTCTCTCATGAGACAACATATGTACCTATTTATAGAGTTACAAACACAATTTCTTGTTGGACAAGGATTACAATTCCTTAAAAGGCCAAGACTTGCCAAACAAGAAATTACCTAACATAATACAACTCTAAAATAGAATTCTAATTAGAATAGGAATTTGAGACACAATTTCCAACAGTATCATTTGTCTATCTCTTGAGCACATTTAAAGGGTACATGTATGGAATGACTCTTCTTAAGTTTTCAGTAACCCTATCTTTAGCAAGGAGCCTTTTTCATAAGGCTTGTGCAGCTGTGCTAGGCGCTCACATTTTTTGGCTTCCCTAAAATCTAGAACTTGTAAGTTGGTTAGCACATGCTCGCAATGAGTCTCAAGGACATTGGCTTCCACCAACAGTGAACTATAAAAGATCACATCCTATGCATATTCAACACTGTATCATGCAATTGATCCAGCTTCCCATTCTGGGAGATCCACTGGAGCTGGATTAATAACTGTAAAATGAAAAATTAAAAACCATAAACAATAAAGTGAACAAGTGAATAGCAAACTATAAGTGCTTTTGGGCTATGACATACTCACTTGACTTACAGGAACCTGGCTTGGCCTCCTTAGAGAGATTCTGTAGACTTGGCTGTCTATAGGGCTATGATTAGGCACGCATAGCTTTGTGGTTAGAGATTGAGTTGATGCGTAGGAGCACATATATCCTTGGGAGAGAATGTTCCCAATACACTTTGTTCTGGATGCTCTTGGGCCAATATACTACATGCTAATAATGGTCATTTTGATGTCGTCTACCAGAATTGCTAGTGGTGGCCAACGGCCATTCGATCAAGTCCATCCCTTGAAGTTGTACATGCCCAGTAGGAGTAAGTCTTCCAGCTATTTACAGAATTGACAGGGGAGTTCGTGAATGATCTATCTCAATCATAATGGACCTCTCCCAACTACTGATAGCAAAGCCACCAAGGAGCGCATGCGAGGATTGGTAGGATGCTGTAGCTTTTAGAGGGAGTTTTTGATCCTCGTGGAGGCATTTGAAAAGGCTTTCTAAGGTGCTTCCCTCCCTTCAATGTTGTGAAATAGAAGTTACAGTCTTTTTGAAACAATCTTCAAACCTGATCCTGCCTTCAAATCAACAATAACCGGCCAAATTATCCTCCTATGATAAAAGGATATAGAAGCAGATTTAGCAGTAGGAGCAAGTTGAACCGAATTATCACTTATCCCATTTAGGATGAGATCCAGCATCAAGTGTAGGAACTGCAGTTGCATCCCTTTGAAATAAAGATAGTTATGGTATAGCTAAAAAAAAAGGATAGTTATGGTATTGCCTTCTCATGTTATCAATCATTATACAAACTTGTTTCATATGCTGGGGAGATCTATAATTTGGGCCTTCCAATTAGTAAAAATCAGTATATGTTTCATTTGGTCGCTGTCTCTCTGGTGAGTGATCGTCATACCTCTCCTATTTCTTCAATGCGAGCATTAAGATTGTATTGTTTCAGAAAAAGCATTGGCAATGTCGGTTCATGATTTGTGGTACATTTCTCAATCTGTGTAGACCATCGCCCGGCAGCCCCACTAGGAGTTCTTTGAAAGATTTGTCTGCTTTTTAGTTAGTGTTAACATCATAGATTAAGACTAGTAAATTATCAATATGGTTCTAGCCCGATCCTTTCTAAGTTGTGATCAGTAACTACTAACTAGTTAGTGGATGTCATTACCAATGTGTGTGCGCGTGTCTGTGTCTATATAGCTTCCTCTTTGCACAAAAAGCACATTTTCAAGTTGGCCTGTGATATAATAATATAATTCTATTTTATTGTTTATACTTGAGGGGTCATTTCTTTATGCAATGGTTAAATTTTGGTCACTTGCCAAAAAATGGGCAAACACTTGGTCTGGAAAGCATGAGAATGCAGGTTTGAGTCTGAAGCAGCCACTTTGTGCACTAGTCAGTCCACCCGTCCAAGTACCTCATGAAGACGAGACCAACACTGTATATGGTTTTTCTTCACTTCTTAGCAGTAGCATATTGTATACAAGGGTTGTTTGGGCACTCATGGACAACCCATCTTAACTGGAGTAAAATTCTTCACCCTGCATGCTGAAAGCTGAATCTATTTGCAAAGACATTATATTTGTTGGGATCCGTTTTTAGAAAAAGGCTCCCTTAGGGAGGAAGTTGATCATCAAATCAACAATGGATCATAAAGTGGCCCTATACTGAAAAACTTAAAGGACGCTACTGGTAGAAATTGTGGCAAGCTGAGGTTCTTCTATTATTGGGATCAAAATGAATCAATTTCTGCAAAATGAGCTTTCAAGTATTCATCAGATACCATAAGCCAGTAGAGACCCATACTTACTTTTACAGTAGGATATCCATACTCATCTTGCTTCAATCACATTCAATCGTGTTTTTTGTTCTTTTTGCTCCTTAAAATGCAGGAAGCCACATCTCCAAGCTGCTCCAAGAGCTAGAAGGTCATCACTAAGCAGCTTGTCACGTGCATTTTCCCGGGAAGGTTGCAGTTCCAAAATTTAAAAAATTTCCTCAGCTTCAGCATTTTTGCGATTTTAATACATTTTTAATTGTTTTGATCGTGGATATATTTTCAATTTAATCTCAGCTAAATATCGCACCTTTCTTTTTTCAGGGTATGAAAATGCTAGTTCGGGAAATAATGAATTTTCTTGCAACTTAAATTCTAAGCTACTGCATCTCGCTTGGCATCCAAGAACCAACTTGATTGCTTGTTCTGCGGGGAATAGCTTGTTCATGTATTATGCATAGTTAGTACCTTGTACCTAGATTCTAAGCGGCTGCATCTGTTAATTTTGATTGTTCTTCTGGTTTTTCAGATCTTACTTTGGGTATGCACAGTCTCTCCATCTATATACATGTACATATATAACTGTATAAGAGGTAGAATATCAACAAAATTTGTATGCATGAATTTGTCATTGTACAGCTGTGGTAGTGTTGTCCAAGTGGGAAAAGGGTCAGGCCTAAAGTGCCTTCCACCCTATTGATCCTAGTTGGATTCCCCCTCCCCCGAATAAGTACTAACCATTGTCGAGCTAAAAAAAAAAAAAATGTGATTGTACTTACCATTACCAAGAAATTATGAAAAGTATAACTCAATTTGTTCTAAACCATTCATGTGCACAGTGCATCTGGATGTCCCACATAATTTGGGGGATAGGATTTAGGGAAGAGGTTATTGGCACTTCTATGTGTAGATACTTTCTAACAATCTAGACACGCTTTGAAAATTGTGAGTATAGAGAGTACGCAAAGTGAATAATATTTACACAGTGAGCGAGTTGAGTGACAGATGGTATCATAGCGAATAGCGAATCTCCACGGGGAGCATAAACAAAGATGGTCCTTTTCATGTTATTATTAATCACCTTCATCTAATTTCTAAGAAATTCAAACGAGTCAGGCGGGTGCCCATTTTGAGGTACACACCCATTTAGTAGCATATGCGAACTTGCCAAAGTGTCATTCAGAATGGCTACCTGACGGTTGGTATGCTAACCTTCGAGGCACAATAATCAAAATAGTTTATAATTTTTAGAATACTTAAAAAATATATATAAAGAGTTCAATAAGAGCTGTTGTCAATTTTTAATAAAAATATTTTTTATATTTATATTTTTATTATTAATTGTCATATCAAGTCGATTGTAATGTAAAGTAAAAATTGTTAAGTACTTCCTTTGTTTCAAAATAGTTGGGTATCTTATATAAGTGTGACTCATAGTTTCAAAGTACCTAACTATTTTAGAACGGAGTGTATATTATTTTACTAATTTTTATTATCTAAACATAACGGCAAGGGACCTTCTAACCAATTACGTATTTTTGTAGGGACCCGGGACTCTTTTTCAACACACTGTAATAATTTTTTAATACATTAAATCCGATTAAAATAAGTAAATATAAATATAATGATGATTTTTAATACATTAAATTTGACTAAAGTAAATAAATATAAATATATTAAAAATAGATATAATGATATTAAAAAAAAAAAAAAAAAAAAAACCTACAGCACCAAGATTTAGAATACCCTCCATAGGATGCTTTCAAAGTTCAAACGAGACTGCATACTTCTGCAGGCTTTAAATCCAAAAGAAGCACTAGTTTTGTCTAAAGTAAATTTCAGAGATTCGTCTGGATTCTTCTAAAAGCGAAAAAGTACATAAAGACCTTTTTACAATGGCACAGATACTTTAAAAGAAGTTCATTAATTCCTTACTCTTTACAATCTCTTGATCAGAATAGCCATTCACAATTAGACATTGTTTGCATTCTTATTAGTGATATCAAATTAACCCATCCTCCGCTAAGATCATCAAAGTTCGGAATCCGTTATGATTAATAATTAATATATAAATAAAATTTTGTATTAATTAAAATTTGTAAATTTTTTATTTTATTTTTTATGATAATTATAAATTTTAACAACATTTTTGTTATTATCACTGTTAAATATTTGACTATAATTTTTCTTTTTCCTCACAAAATTTGTCTTAAATTTGTTCAACTTCGAATTATTTTTATTAAAAAATATGCATAGCGAGGGTGTCCCGAACCTGCCTTCTCGACGAATTCTGGCATGCCCAGTGAATTATTCTTACATTGAATTATTTAGTTAGTAATATGGGTTAAGGTTCACTTAAATGTAAAAATGGATAAAATCTAATGAGATTGTTATCTTTGCAAATTTTATTAATATTATTGTTTATTGTGAATTTTAAGATAAATCATTTTTAGTGAGGCTGAATAAGAAGGTTGGACTTGTGGTTTTGGTACAACCCAAACACGGATTTAAATTTTATTATAAAGCTATTAGGTTTGTAAAGTAAAAATTTAAGTGACTGAAAATATAATAGAAAGGAATGAAATTGATGAGTGGCGATAGAAGCTATTAATTTAGATAGTAAAAGGGTCCAAGAAAACGAAAACAAAAACAAAAACAAATATTTAGTTGTGAGGGAAAATTTGAGAAGAAAAAGGGGTTAAAAGAAAATTAATGGTAACTTGTGTGCAAAATATTAGTGAAAATTTTACAGAATTTCCAATTATAATACATATGTTTAGGGATGGAAATGGTGGCAATTATGGGCGGGTGTACCCTCTCCCGCCCCTACAACCATTTAGAAACCCCTCACCCCATTCCCATCCCCACCCAAAACCGCCTAAACGGGGTTGGGGTTTATGTATATATATCATCTAGTATTAGTAATATGAAATACTTACATATTACTAAAAAAATATATATTTTTTGTATTTTTTTCCTTCCATCTCTCTATTTTGTTTATCTTTATTATTATTTTTCTTTAATTAATCACTAAAGAGAAGGAAAGCTTGAAGAATCTAAAAATGGTGCCAGCAAAGTTAGAGAGAGAGAGAGAGAGTGAGGAGGGGTGGGTGAGAGTAATTAATGAGGGCAATTATGTCTTTTTAAATTGTTAATATTTTGAAATACAATATATTAAAAAGTTAGGGGTATATTTGTTTTTTCGCACGTTTGTAACGATGTCACTGACGGAAAAGTAAAATTAGACTTAAGTAATAGTTATTTCTAAAAAATATTTCAATGTGATCTTTGGCCAAACTTGAGGGGATGTTAGTGAAATTAACCCTTAAATTTATAAATTATCACATAATGTCCTTCCAAAATTTTGTAAAATATTATATAATGTCCATTGAAATTATTATTATTTTATAAATTTATCTAATTTTTTCTTTCTTTTCCTTCTTACTCTTCTTCTTTCTCTTCATTTTTTATACCATGCCTTTAATAATAAAATCCTGGCTCCGCCCCTAGGGTGAGGGTTGGCACGGCCACGGCCAATGGATATATACTCTTTTATGTATGTGTATATGTGTCTATTATTTCTTTATTTCTTCTCTTTTACTCTTCAAATTCTTTTGATTTTTTTTTTCTCTCTCTCTCTCTCTCTCTCTCTCTCTCTCTATATATATATATATATATATATATAACTCCCTTCTTCAATAAAACTCTCCTTTTTTTTTTTTTTTTTTTTTTTTTTTTTTTTAAGTTCTCTCATGTTTCTTCCCCCAACACACAGACACACACTTACTTCTTTAAATTCTTATTTTTTCACTTATATATGATGCATGTGTTGTAACATTTTTTTCTTTTATTATTATTTTTCTCCCTTCTTCTTATTTAAATTTATTACTATAATATTATAAACACAATATGTATATTTTATATTTCTAAATTTTTCTTTACTATATATATATTGTTCGCGCGTTTTTGGGCTCATACAGCCGATGAAGTTTACGAGCGTGCCAGAGTTTGTAAATACTTATTGAACACTAAACTATGTCTTTTGGTGGCTGACTTCAGGCAGTTGTGCAAAAGAGAGAATAAGAAGAACCATCGGCTAGATTCATTTTCTGCCTTAGATGCAAGGACTTTTTATATAGTGTTTAAAAGAAGGAATCGGATTTCGCGAGTCCGGTGCTAATTTGACCTAAAGGGAGCACGTGCCGGTTTTGGATGTGAAGAAGTTGATATTAGGTCCCAAATGGTTGTCGGATTTGGAACCAGGGACAGTTATCAATCTCGCCTCAGTAAAGTTGGTTAGCGGTTTTCAAATGTGAGTTTGAGGTCGGTAGAGACCAAGTCTAGGGTCGGTGTAGGCCAATTTGGGGTCGGTTGAGACCAAGGTTGGGAGAATGTGGAGCATTGCATTACATTTTATGCATATTTGTATTGACATGCCAAAATTCTATTATGGTTATTGATTTGTGGATTAAATGCTATAAAAAAAACCCCAAGTATAATCCCGGTTGCCTATTTATCCCGTATGTGTGATGTGTGGCTCAAGGGAGTACAAAGTTGGTGCCTTAGGTATCTCATGCTTAGCCTCCATGCTCACCCCTTCCTTTATTATTTTTCAGGTCACGGCAAGGAGGTACTCGACAATGTTCCTCCACATGTGTAGTCGGTGTTGAAGAATCCATTATTTTTGTATCATTAGTAATCCATGTACTATTTGTAAGAAATGGAGCAAAAATGTATTATTTTGTAATTGTCACCATGACAATGAGTGGCTATTCCTTTGGACACATTTTGACCAAGTTTAGGATGTAATTAAATTCAATCTTATTAAATCCTCACATATGGATGTAGTTGTGTATTTCATAACACATGGGTGTGGATAGGCCTAAAATTATATTAATGTAGTTTTGTTTGAATATGTATGAATTAAATCATTATTGGGAATATATATATATATATATATATATATATATATATATATATATAATGGTGTTATATTATTATTTTAGTGTTATTTAGTGGTTGTATTGTGGGATAGTTGTGCACAAAAATTGGTTGAGCAAATTACGGATCAAAAAAGAAAAAGAAAATCAAAACCTGGGAAGTTTCGGTCGACGTGTAAGTGTCTACACGTCGATCGGTAACTCTATATTTTGGACATTAGGTTTTTCTACTGTACAAGACACAACCGATCGGCGTGAAAAGGTTCAAGTTTACCGAATCACTCAAATTGGTCGACGTGAAAAAGGTTTACGTCGACCGATTCACTCAAACTAGTCGACGTGTATGTGTTAGGCATCGACCGGTTCCTGTTATTTTACCCTTGTAATTTATTTTCCACTTTTGCCCTCTTCCATTCACTTAAGGATATTGTTACACACCATGTGATCTAATAAAATACAATAACTCACTAAGACCAACTCTTATCCCTTTTGATTTGCATCTTGAATCCGTAGTTAGAAATCCTAGGGGAAGAGAAAGTTCTAGTTCTACCCAATCTTTTACATCAATGGAAGGCCATAATGAAGAGCATGTAGAGGACCTTGGTCACATAGACCAACAAGGTATCCTCCATCCAAATGTGCATCATGAGAACATTCAAGTACCATTAGACACGCCTAGGCCATTCATTCACCAACCACAACAACAACAAGGCCAAGTTCCATTTGTTAGCCATGGGGATGGCCATATTACCCCCCAGATATAATCATAATCATTGGACGACCTTATTAAAAGACCGTTTTACCCATTTTTTTGGGTTTTAAAACCATTATATGTGTGTGTGTGTGTGTGTGTGTTAAATGACTATTTTGCCCTTGTTGGGCCTTAAAGTATTAATTTAACGCGAAATAAGCGTGTTACCATTGGATGACTTCGGGTCGGGTTAAGACCCGGTTAGCGATCCAGACCCTCGGGTTTGGGTTGTTACAGGTTTGGTATCATAGCTTTAGGTTAGAATACCTTTCGAACAACGGGTGGTGGCTTATCTAGACGGGGTGAGAGGTTGACTTATATTGACTATGTGCTATGTACTACGTGCTTATGTGTTTACGGTTTTAAAAGGGTATGCTTACTTTCTAAGTGTTCACATGCTTACGTGTTTAATTGCTAAAATGTATGTTACATGGCCATATCAATGAAATGTGTAAATGATTGAAAGCATGTTGATTGCAATGAGATGACAAGTGTAAGGTGCATGGTATAATGGCAAGTAATAGGCACGGTTTGTGTAATCATGCGTTAAATAGTAAAGTTAATGGTAATTGTGCATAGTAATGTGACGGATAGTCGAGCACGGTTAAACAATCGTGTGTTTTATGAAAGGATGATGATGAACGGGACGTTTAATTTTACATAATGAATTAGTAGGCATTTATTTTAGTTGATGTGATAGGACACGATTGTGTTAAGGTGTAGGTCCCGCTTATTATATATATATATATATATATATATATATATATATATATATATATATATATATGCATATATAAGAGTATGCGGATGGGCATATGAAGGTTATTGGTATGGTACGATATTTGTTGCGACATAGATGATTGTGTGGGTTGTGACCTGAGTAAATGAGGAGCTCGGTCGCTCCAGTGTCGTTTGGGTGCCAGTTCTTATCGAATGAGGAGTGTGAATTTTTAGCTCGTGGATTGAGCTATTCGGTGCATGGTTATTCCAATTTTCTCATTGTTTTTATAGTGTGGTACTTGAGGCACGACCTTAGAATGATCGCCTATTGCATGGTGCGATGTCCAGGCTGAGGTATATGAGTTTCATGTGTTAGCGCATGGGTACTTGTGACCGTGGAGGTTAAGCGTACGATGAGAAGTTTTTGTGAGATATGTATGACCTTAAGAGGCTAGTGTTTGTGACTTAGGTCACCGTTTGGTACGGCGGTTCTCTTCGAACCGGTTTATGGAAGGTATGATGAGACTAGTGGATTTACGAGTATGTTTAGGGATTATGAAGGTATGTTACGAGTACTTTAGTAAGGTATGATGAGACGTGTTGATCATGGTTGTTAAGGGAACTTGTTTGATCTAGAAACTATAGGTTGACGTAGGTATTGGATAGAGTCATGCCAGTGACGGATGACTCATTAGTAGATGTGATCCTCGGCGGTCTTGTAAGAGTTGCTCTAGAGAATGATTGGTTGAGGGGTGATTCCCATTTCCGAAAGCTACAGTAGTGTGTTGTGGGTAATTAACTCTCAGTGAGTTAATTGCATAGCTCGGTTGATGAGCGGGGCCATAGGTTGGCACGGTTGTCGAGAGAGTTTTGAGGTGGGGTATAATGGTCAGTTTTAGCTGCGTAGTGCACGATTGCACGATAAGGTCGATAGTATATGGTCATTGAAGCATTCAGTTATTTGAGGAAGAGGTGATAGATGGTAGGTGTTGTGTTACCACGTGGAGTATGTTGTAGAGTTTGAAAGCTAAGGACTGGAGTTGTATTTTGTTTATGTCTGGATTACCAGGAGATAGTACTTATTATTTGAGGACCTAAAGAGATGGACTGTTGATTAGAACGATTGGAATGAGGGTGATTTCGTAGGTTTAGCTGGTAGTCCCATTTGACTTTTGCCAGGGCCAAGGGTGTTCTAGTTAATGATATTGAAGCTAGAGCGTGAACTTTCCTTGACTAGGTGTGTAGATTGTCTTAGGAAGATTGGTTCAAGTAACTGGTTAAGTATTAGCGACTGATGGTGCTGTAGTTGGTTTAAAGGAGACAGTTGGGCATGGAGCACTATGGTTTTGGTGTTCATCTTTCCTTTTGGGGTTTGTCGGCATGGCATTGCCATATGAAGGTTCTTTTCTAGCAGCATGTAGTGGTTGCTGTAAGGAGTATCGAGAGTAACGCATACTCTCTTGTTGTGATGGTGTTATCCTAAGGATGTTTAAGAAAGAATCACTTGGTAGTAGCTTGATGGTCCGATGGGATGAAAGTTTCGAGTTGTTATTCGATGATGGTAGTAGAGGTGTTATGGCGTGATGTTTTAGTACCCAAGAGTAAGATAATTTAAGATGTGACCCGAACGAGTTGCTTATTGCATATTGTCAGTTAAGTGATGGGGTTATGCGCTGGTCGAGGCAGTTGTAGACTGTTTAGTCTTTTAGAGCTAGTGAGGGTGGTGTTACTATATAGGCACATTTTTCTTCTGACGAGTTAGTGGGTTGCTATAACTAAGGTCATGGGTCTTGTGTGCACGTTGTTTGAGGTAATGTTACCCAGAAAGGTAAAGATAGAATAGGTGTCGAGGTGTCATTTTATGGCATAGAGGTTATTATTTGAGAATGACGGTTCTAGATAGAACGAGACGCAGTGTCTAGCGTACAGTGATCATTCCTGGTATTATTATGCTATGAGTATTGATGCTCTTATATGATAGTCGTGTTGTGACTAGGTCCTAACACTAGATGAGTAAGTGGTACGTGTTAGGTTCTTTTGTTTAGCATGACGGTTAGGCATTTGGTTTACGAGGTTCTAGTGTCGGGTCCCCATAGGATTTCGATAGGCACTGGTGGTGCGAGATGGTTAGTTAGTGGCGAGGTTGCCTAGTATTGAGTCCGTAGCTTCATACGGGTATCTTGTTGGTTCATCTTGTGGAGGCCCGAATTTCAAAGAACCCGGTGCGTCAGTGAGTAACCCGAAAACTGACCCGATAACGAGTCCAAAACGCGAAAACAATGAAAAGAGAAGAGATCTCTAGAGATGGACACCACCTCTAAGACGACAAAGTGACCTTCTAAGAAGTCACGGAACTCATAAAGGAAACAAAAACGGAAGCTAAGGTTAAAACAGACCAAATATGGAACTAGGGGTAAAATGGTCATTATACCCTGAGAGAAGGAAATTTGATTCCCAACAAGTCAAAAGAGATAAAAATAACCCAATGATATCTATTGGTACTCATATGAAGTCCTAAGGTCATTGGAAGTGAAATCCCACGAAAACCCTATAACGATTCAAACAAAATCCCGACACTGTTCCACTAAAACAATCATATCTCTCAGTAGAAATTGAAACTAAAAATGGGATTGGTACAATTGGAAAGACAACGAAAAATCGATAAATTTAGGCTCAAGAATTACCTAATTTGGACTTAAAATGAGTAAGATATGCAAGTTTAATGTTTGGCTAAAAAATTGCCAGGAAAGCACCCTATGCCTAGGTGCGATCGTTCGTAAATGGGTTATGATCGATCCTAAATGACGAAAAATGGGCACAAAAAATGGTGCTCAGGTGCAATTGATTATAAATGGCTGGGCTACAAGCTGTGATTTTTCGAAAATGTTTGAATTTTAATGCAAAAATAGGACTTTTTGGAAAAAATTGGTGAAACAACTCCCTCCCCCCTAAAAATTGGTTCTAGGATCACCTATAGTCCAAACCAAGAATAAAAAGCAAAGTAAAATGACGAAAATGCCCCCGAGTGCATGGTATGTTAAAGAGATAAAAACATGATACTAAATGACATAATTCATAAACATTGAAGTGCTTGGCCCTTGGCCTCATTACATACATGATAAGTTGACATAAAAATAAAGTGTTAGGGTACATATTACACACATAAAAGGAAGCAAGGCATGCTTCTAGTTACATTACACATTGTTAACTTCAAAAGATAAGTAAATCATGCTAACACTTGCATGCTATAAATATATAAAAGATGACCAAATGAAACACAAGCCGAGCTATGGATGTTGTGCATCCAAGAAGAGTGTCTCCTTGCCTGAAAAACAATAGTCAACTAAGGTGAGTAATCAAATTACTCAGTAGGAGGATGCGTATGCCTATAACCTAAAGTTTTAATGGTTTTGCAAGTGTAATATAAATGAATACAGGTGGATCATGCCCCCTGACGTCTAAGTTTGAGGTGAAGCTAAGACATCATCCTAAAGCTACCTTTGAAACATTTTAAACACAATCCATAATAAGCAATACAATTAAACAATAGGAATATACTTGCAAAAAAAAACCACTACCACAAAGCTAGAAGGATAACAAAGTTTACACCACTCTAAGAACTATAACTCAACCTATACATAAACTCTGCTATGATGTAACTCACGCATGTAACTCTATGATGCAATATGATGTTATGCTGGATATCTTATATGATTAAACAATTGGTGCATTTTCGTACCCCATTGCCCAGTGTGAATAGGGAATTTCATCCCTTGGACTCGATATCCACTTCTTAAGTTCGGATAGCTTCTATCCTTCAATTATGTTATGCATGTCGTACATACACAACTTATAACCTCATGAACTTTATGAACAAAATGATGACCACCATGTTCCTAAGGCCAAAGTGGCATACACACACCATGATTCACTCATATGGACAATATATCAATAAGTTCACAATACTAAAACAATGTAGATTACTCAATAATCATTCAATTAAGTCCTTAATTTGTACATACTTAAACTAACATTATGTTATTCACATAAATGATTTAATCATGCTAATATTATAAGTCTTAAACATGTAACCACACAATTCATACTCTAAGTTTTCAAAACTACAATGGCCTTTGCAATGACAAGTTCACAATGTGAATGAAACTATGCTACTACACAATTGTCAACATAGGAAATCCATTCATGCTAATATATAGTGAGTTTCGATTCCTTAATCACACAACAACATAGTATCAATTTCATAACTCATTTATTGGCAAGAATCATGTAAAAAGTTTATAGTTACATTATAATAAATCACTAGATTCTAATTTTCCACCAAATGAAATAACATCCATACAAGAAGTAAATCACATACAAGCCTTGAACAATATGAAACCCTAGGTTAGTTATATACAAATTTCATCTATATGTAACCCTAGAATTAAAATAACATGTATACAATGTATATTAACCTCAAATAACACATTAAAACACTAAGGGTATAAATATAAAACACCCCTTACTTCACTAGAGAATTGTACCTCTAAGAAACCAAGGGAAAATGGAAGCAAAGTGGAAATCCAAGATAAGATGTGATAGAGGAAGGTGATGGGAAGCTTTTGTCTTCCAAGTGCAAGACCAAAAGCATGGTGGAAGAGGGTTAGAAACAAACTTTCAAGCCTAGGGTTTCAAGTCTCCAATGGTGGCTAGGTGAGAGCAAAATGGAAGACAACTAAAAATCTCTAACTTTTCCACTAACTCATTGTCTTGCAAAGCATAAAAATTATACTAACATTACCTGTCTCATGCACACACATCACACCCCTCCACTTGTCATGATCCAAGGCCTCCTCACAAGATTGAATCTCCACACTACATTTGTCACAATTATATACTACCAAGTGTCTCCAACCAAAAGTCAACAAATGATCCAAGGAAAAGGTGACACTTGTCACACTTTTTTAAACATGACAAAAAAGGTCCCTCTTCTAAATATCTCACAAAAATAATTGCAAAAAGGTCCCTAAACCAAAATATCTCAAAAAGTTAATTACACAAATAACCCCAAAAATTGAAAATATTTTTGAAGAAACTATGCATTCATACCCCTAAGAAATGAAATTAAACAAACATGTTTTTCTATATAATTAATTTAGGCATTAACAATAAATTAAAGTAAAGTGAATACATGAGATGTCGGAAAACATTTCTGAACACAAAACCCTAAGGCAACAAGAAAGGAAATTAATTAATAAAATAAAATAATAATAATAATAATAAATGAATGTTGTAAAAAAAAAATAAAAAAAAAGGACAAATATGACATGGTCATCACACATCTCTTTGTATGTAAGGAGTTCGGCTTCATCTTACATGAGATTAGATGTCCGCAGTTGGACGTTTGATGGTAATGTGTGACGGGGTGTTAGGTATGTCCGGATCCAGATTGATAGTCTCGTAGGAGAGCGGAGTTATTACCCTTTCTGTTTGCTGTAGTCCTGATGAGGACTTCGTTGGTTGCTAGTCTTGTTTCTCCGTTTAAGAGTTGTGTGTGCCTACGGATAGACAGGTCGAAGATTGTTTCCCTCTTGTTAGAGGTACCTGGTAAAGGTTAGTTTGGTTAGTCGATTCACTCCCCAAAATAAGTGAAGTTTGTGGCTTTGTGATGTTTGTTCCGTGGATAATAGTGATCGATAGAATGTCGGGTGTAAGTTATTGACCGAGGATGGTGTATTCCTAGTATCTAATACTAGTAGTGATAGTTACGGAATGTGTCATAAATCATAAGGGCGAGGATGAATAGGCGAGGTGATGTAAGTCATGTATTCGATTATTTTCATTGGTGTTTGATTTGAGCAGTGTCTTGAGGACAAGTGTTAGTGTTGTTTGAGTATCAGGCAGCTAGACAAATGAATATGGAATTCCATTGAGAAATAATAGAAATGATTGATTTTGATTTTGAGGTTACAGGCAAGGGATAGCCTTAATGAGGTAAGTGTTGGATCGAATGACAATATGGAGTCTATCTTTAATATGAGTTGTGTGATTAAGATGTATGACAGTGTAGTTATTGAGGTTACTTAGAACTACGAATAGATGATGAACGAGTTTTATGGTTGTCTTATGGACTGTGTGTGATACTAAGTTTAAGGTTTAGACCTGATAATGGGAGCGACATCAGTGTTGAGATCGAATTGATGACGAGAATGGCATGGCCAACCATTTCTCTTGAATCAGTCCCTCCTTAACACGACGTTGGGTCAAAGGTCAATGATTATTTTAACTTGTTAGTGACGGAGGTAGTATTGTGTTGTGTGTTGTGTCAATGTGATAGGGTGGATTTAGTTTGGAAAAGACCTTCGTTAGGATAATGGTGTTTTATGGATTTAAATGCTTTGTCTCGAGTAATGAGGTGTGGTAGGTAGGACCAAATGTCCGATAAAGGTTTATAGTTCAATCAATTAATTACTGAAGATCTTGGTTTGAGGATTTGTGTTTTGGGTACAGGATAGTGCGCTTTATGATTGAGTGACTCATATTAATGCAGTGTTGGGAGATCTAGTACTTAGCCATCTTGAGAGATGATAAGTATGATGATTACTAAGTTGTGCAACTGGTAACCGCTTGTACGGTCATGTGATGGTAGCTACTTATTAGGTAGCGAAAGCGTAGTCTAACAGGAAAATGTAGATTTGGATTTGGGATTAAGTATGTAATGATTGGAATTCTTCATCTCAAGTTTTGTGTATCATTCAAAGGATGAGTTTAGGTTAGACGTCGTTGTGTTCAGTGGTTTAGTGACAGTTTTCTTATGAACTTTGTAGCTCTGTGTAGATATGTATAGAATGTACCAGTGTCAGTTTTAAGCCAGGTATATAATCCACTGGTTAACGTGGTAGGACGTTGTGTGATGAGTACCCACATAGGGTGGTCAACATTGTGTAGTTGGTGGCGGTAGTGTATGATTACCTATTGACATCCGATGTCAAGAACAATAAGGTTGAAAGCTCATAGTCTTACGGGCCTTAAGTGGTGTTCTCTGGGAAGGGGAAATAGTTGTGGGCCTCCTTCTTAAGGAGGGTAGATTTCGAGGGTAAAATCTCTTTAAGGAGGGTAATTTGTAATGTCCCAGATTTTTTTTTGAATTTTTATTATATTTATTTTTCGTACCTCATTTTACATACCACATGGGCCTCGAGGGCCGTTTTGGAAATTTTTTGAGCCAAGGGTATTAGAAGTGTATCTTTAATCATTTTAAGTTAATTAGAAATGACAGTGTTATTTTTAGAATTTTTCAGAAATCGAAACAATTTTTGGGTTCAGGACCTTCCCCCGATTTTCTCATTTTAAGCGAGGGACATTGTAATCATTTTGCATGCATATACATATAGAGAAAGGGCAAGGGCATGATGGTAACTTGACCATAATTATTAATCCATAAAGTGTTGACAAGTGGCACCATTTAGACCACACTCCTAAAATGAACACCAAACCCTCCTCATTTCTTCTTCATTTCAAAAAGTTCTCTTTCTCCCTCTCTCTATATATCTATATGTGCATATATGTAACGACCCGAACCCAGGGGTCCGAATCGCTAACCGGGTCCTTACCCGAACCCGAGAACACCCAAGGGTAAAACGATCAACTAAGGTGTGGAAATAATATAACTCTAAATGAGTCTAAATAGGTCAACATAAGTCATAAGGGTCATTTGAACCCATGACGCAAGATCCTGGAGATAAGAATGAGGATTTCACACAATTGCCCCCTTTATTTTCAAAGAATTTTGGAGCAGTCCACACTAAAAAGGTCATAACTCTCTCTATGATTGGAATTTTTGAGTGAAGTTAATTTCATTAGAATTTTGACTCAAAATCCTTGAATTTAGACTCAAATTTGGCCTAATTTGAAGTTAAAATGAGTGAGATACGATCATTTGAAGTCAGGGATTCAAAGTTGTCACTGTTCCATTTCGGCAAATACCAAAAGCTATTCTGGTCGACCGAAGTAACCCATTAGTCGACCGAAATGACCCTACGGTCATCCGGTTGAGGCTCTGGAGGTTCCTAAGCTACTGGTTTTAATCCCAAATGATACCGATTGACCAAAATGGCTTACCAGTTGACCAAAATGGCCTAGAAATGCGAGTTTCTCACTGTTTAAGTGCCTAAGCAACTTGATATCATATGTTTAACACTTGAAATTTTTAATATGATCAAAACCAGCCCCGTAACGTCCATAAACATGTATATAATGATAAAACAACATTTATACATCATAGCAAGATCAAATTACATCATTACATAATGAGAGAATTTCATTTGCATTGAATTTGAATAAATAAGACAACAAAGATAAACTTTCTAACTACATCTAAGTATGTGAAGGCGTCTCATCCACTTCGCCACTTCAAAACCCTAAAAAATGATAAAGAAGGCGTGAGTACAAGGCTCAGTAGAAGTCGCCTAAGGCATCAACTTTGAACTCCCTTGAACCATATAACACATAATGGGATAAAAGATATTAGGGTCATACATTGGGAATCAATATAGCATTTATAACACAACAAACATCATCCTCAGTCACATAATACATTCCAATAAAATGCCGTGCATGACATGAAATGTAATGCACTCTGTCCCACACTTGGTCTCTACCAACCCACTTTTCACTTTTTGAAAACCCGCTAACTAACTTTACCGAGGCAAGATTGATAGCTATCCCCAGTTCCAAATTCCGCCCTACACCGGGCTGCGCTCCCTCTAGGTCAAGTTAGCCCCGGACTCGCGAAATCCTGTTCATTTTATAAAACCTCCCATTTTGGAGAAAGCCTTTTCTTTTGTAAAAACCTTTTTTTTCCAAACCCTTTTTAAAATCCTTTTTCTTGCCATGTCATGAGAATGCACCAATTCTATTCATGAACAATATTGATATGTATAAACATGGCATACCTCATAATTCTAATACTACACAAACATCTTTCACATCATTATTTCAAATACATTTACAAGGTTGATTCATAAGCATGCTCCACATAGAGTTATATACACAATATCATGCCATCAATGAAATATCAACACAACTTCCAATTAACCAAGTTAAGCATACTTATAACACATAACAAAAGTAAATCATGCTTTAAACACTTAACATAATATTATCATTCACACGGTAACAGATTTCATTTCAAATCTCAGATTATATAAAATGAGAGATAGAAATGCTCAACAAAAGATGAAGTTTGAGGCATTAGAGAAACCTCTACCTTAAATGGAGAACAACCAAGCAAAGCCCCAAATTTCAGCCCAAAATTCCCCAAATTCAAAATTGGTACCGTGCTTTAAAGAAAGATCAGCTCCAATCAAAATGTCAGCCTCGACGTGCTAGTCGACTTTGCCTTCAATGGCAAAGTCTAATTCTCAAAGGTAAAAGAGGAATCAAAGCTTAAATGTATAAGTTTAGAGAGAGAAGAAGCTTTGTGTAGAGAGAGAAAGGGAACTGCGGTTCTGGAGGATGAAAAATGGGCCAAAAACTGATATGTGGTGATACAAATACTACTTAGCGTCATGTGGGGTCCACCTTAACAATTATCTTCCTTAGTCATCAATTATAACCATATACATGTACACCTATGTCACATCATTTAAAAAACCATATAGTCACATAAAATGTATCTAATAATAATAAATAAAATGCAATGAACCCAAAATAAAATCCCCGTACTTAACGACTCCGATGGTAGGTCCCACGTGGGACCTCCCGGCTCGAAAAATGGAGAAATGCCAAAATAACAACCATTGCATTTTCAAGAGTTCTGTACTCAAGAAAATGACTCAACCAACTCTCAAACATACCCGGCACAACCCATAGTGTCCAGCACGCAAAACGAAGAAAGATAAAAATACCCTAAAAAAAAAATCCCAGAAAATGAAAAAAGGGAAAAATCAGAAACATTACAATTTACCCTTCTTAAAAGATTTCATCCTCGAAATCTACCCTCCTTAAAGAAGGAGGCCCTAGTCACAGACTTCCCAAAAAACACCTCATAAAACCACATGACGATGAACTCAGCAACAATATTGCATTTGACACTAGACGTCATTAGGCAATCTGACACTACTGCTACAAAAACCCAATGCTCCCCCCTTATCAGGGTATTCATTAATCATCGTATCATAACACAAAACCAGCTGGATTCTATACCCGACTAAAAATAGATGTCACGACCCGAAATTTCTAATAAAATCCTCAATTTATACAAATCCAAATACATCAAAATACACCCAGGATCATAAAAGAAAAAAATTAAAAATTAAAAAAATTAAAAAAATAAATAAATTGCCCTCTTTTATACAAAGTCAATTTCCTTAAATATACACAAAAATTTCTCCAAATAAATAAAATAAATCCTACAACGCCGACTCTTCCACCTAAACCTGAATTTAGTAATTGTAATACCCCTAATTTTAAAAGGATAGTCTCGGTATTTATTTATTTGTTTTAATTGTATTTTTAATTATTTAATTGATTATTTGACTAATTGCTTATGGGTTTAATTGAATTAAGTGTTACTTGAGTATTTGATTATGTGTCTATGTGTTATTTGTATTTGTCTATGTGTTAATTGTTTAATTAGATTATGTGCTTAAATGGTGTTTTGATTAATTTTAAATTAAATATTTTCTCTTATTTTATTATTTTTTTTTATTTTTCTTTTATGGTTATGGTTAGTAGTAATGGGCTAACCAATTGGGTCTCATGGACCACTTGGATAGGAGGTTAGATGGGTACGGATTATTACTCATGGATAGTTGTATATATATATATATATATATATAGATATATATTATACACATATATAAAAGGGAAAATAATTTATTAATTACTTTTATAGTAACTTGGGTAGTAATATTTAATCTGATATATATGTTTTATATTTAAATAATAAAAATATACATAGTTTTGATACGTATTATATTTTAAGTTACTTTATAATATTATGGTAACTTAAGTATTATTGGATAATGCATTAATAAATAATGGGTAATTTATTAATTACTTTTATGGTAACTTGGGTATTAATATTTAATCTGATGTATATGTTTTATATTTAAATAATAAAAATATACATAGATTTGATACATGCTATGTTTTAAGTTACTTTATAATATTATGGTAACTTAAGTATTATTAGATAATGCATTAATAAATAATGTGTAATTTATTAATTACTTTTATGGTAATTTGGGTAGTAATATTTAATTTGATGTATATGTTTTATATTTAAATAATAAAAATATGCATAGATTTGATATGTGTTATGTTTTAAGTTACTTTATAATATTATGGTAACTTAAGTATTATTGGATAATCCACTAATAAATAATGGGACGTATATAATTTATTTATTTAATAAGGATATACATAAATTATATATGTATCATGTTTTAGGTTACCTTATAATATTATGGTAACTTAAGTATTATTAGATAATCTGTAAATAAATAATGGGATGTATATAATTTATTTAATAAGGATATACATAAATTATATAGGTATCATGTTTTAAGTTACCATATAATATTATGGTAACTTAAGTATTATTAGACAATCTGCTAATAAATAATAGGATGTATATAATTTATTTATTTAATAAGGATATACATAAATTATATACGTAACATATTTTACGTTACATTTTTTATATTTTAATTTTAATTTTAATTTTTCTTTATTAAGTTGACTTGGAATGAAATTAGAATTATGGTTAATTTTCTTTAGCCTATATATACATAAGTATAAGTCTGTAGGAGGCTTAAAAAAAATATAATACGTGATTTTATATTAGAGAGAAAGAGTTAGAGAGCGAATGAGGAAGAGGAAGGAAGGAGGAAAAAACCCTTTAGAGAAGAGGATCTAGGAAGAAGAAGTTTAACTTTCGATCCAAAAGTTTAAGGCAAGTTCTTCTTCTATCTCTTTCCCTTTGATTTGTGTTTCTGTACATGTCTAAGAAATTCCAGGATTTATTAAACACATAAAATTAAATAATTATGCATGTTTAATTGAATTAGAACATAGGTTTTATGAAATTGATTCATATCTGTCCTTGTGTTATGAATTGATAAATGCATGATTTTGATTTAATTTCTGGTGTGAATTTTTACATGTTTAAATTATGTATTTTTCATATCTATGGAATGATGGAACGTAGAAACATGCCTAGGATTCCTGAACATTAAATAGGAACTAGGTTTGGGTTTAAATAAATTTAAATAAACTCAATCATAATGATACTTGCTATTTGAATGTTTTAAACAAACGAATGGATTTAATCTTTTAAAATATTTTAGCAACTGAAATTAAATGTGTAGGATGAATTGGATATCGAGAATGCTTATTTGACGGTATAATAAAATATCATCATGTATAAGATTCAGTTTGTGTAGGACATATAATATAGGAAGCTTAAATAAATAATAAGTCATTCCTGTTTTGTGATAACTTGATATCATATTATCATAGTTATTTCTGGATTGTTTGATGTATTTCCTTAATCGTTACATCAATTGTTGGATTGTGTGGTTTAATGCACCAGTATGAGATGGTGGCATTCTAGGGACGGATTAACTTATCAGTTAAGTCCTACCTATTTTATATAAGGGAATGGATTAACTAAAATATTAAGTCCTACTTATATTCAAGTCAGGTCAGCTGAACAAGTTGAATGACTTGTGGGTGATTAATTTATTATATAAGGGAATGGATTAACTAAAATGTTAAGTCCTATTTATATTTAAGTCAGGTCAACTGAACAAATTGTATGACTTATGGAGGATTAATTTATACTGGATAGGATTGTTGTTAGATTATATATATATAAGTATGGTGTCATGATATGAGCTTGAGTCTCAGGATCAGTGGTTAGGGCGCGTATATCGCCAGGGATGTGTAGCTAGATATAGTATAGTTGTGTACCCTGGTAGGTCTAGGTACTTATGCCCATTATATGTGCGTTTTGCATGTTGCCTACTATTCAGGTTGAGACAACCCTATAGTCTAGTGAGGTTCCTTTAGTGTGTGTGTATATATATATACGGACTACTAGTTATTGTTGGATTGATTAGGATGTATACGTGTATCGAATTTCTACTTGGACTGTAGTAGAGTAGAACTTGTTTGTGGGTTTCAGGTGTTCGTCAGGAGTAGAGATTATTCGTGCTGAGTAGGGATCTATCTACTTCACTCTTCCGGTTTATCTACATAAGAGTTCCTTTATGATTCAGTTTCCTAATTTAGACAGTTATTGCTGTCATTTGTTTAGTTTGGATTTTCTAGGGGTCCACACAGTATGGATTCCCGAGTTGTATTTTTGGAGGATCAGTTATATTAGAAGAGTTTATTAATTAATGAAAATATATTCTGAGCTTTATTATTGGATTATCATTTTAGTTTCTTATCAGCAAATTATTTATTTCTATTTATTCTTTTGTACTCTGTGTTCGTTTATTACCGATTTATTTTTTATATCTCCAGGTATTCGGGCGTGGGCCTGGCCAACCTGCATTTGGAAATCCGGGGGTATCACAGCAATCCCCGTTCATCTTCGGTACCTGAAACTGGAGGGTGGTGAGACGGAAAGTCTTAGTCGGAAAAACCATAACAAGAATTTCATGGAGTTTTAATAAAACAGCTTCAAAAAATATACATATTCATGTGAGTATATAAATAAAATACATGTGCATTTAATTAAAGCATTTAATAAAAGCCATTAAAGCAAAACCACCTTATGCCATTCAAGGTGTAGAGAACCCTACACTGAAAAAGAATTATTTTCCTCATTGGATCATCAAAGCCTTAAACCTCCACCCTCCTCTGCAAACTCTCGGACCTCTCTCAGTATTCAAACTCCAGACTCTCTCTCTGTGTCTCTCTAATTTTTTTCTTACTTCCCTTCTCTGTCTTTGTATACTTATTAATTGCCAAGCCCAATATATAGGCAATCCACCGATTTACAACTTACAATAACTCACCATTCAAATTTTAAAATATCAAGATAATCATTTTTTTCAATGGGCCCCGCCACCCACTAATTTCGTCTACACCTTGCTGCCCCTTTTTCCATCTGATACACACACACACACACACACAGATACAATGTACAAAACCAAATCAATCTCTTAACACATATCTTAGTGGGACCCAGAAAAAGAAAAAGCCATCATCACTTACTTTGTCTTTCCTTTTCATCTCACCAATTTCGTACAACCTGCTCCATTTTCCTTCATCTGACATTGTATAAATATACATAAATATATCATAAATACAATGCAACAAAAAAATCAAACCCATTTCTCTCTCATTCTTATTCAGCTGCTACTTTGCTGCCACCTCCTTCCTATCACCATTTTGCATTATATATATATGTATATATATATATATATATATATATATATATATGCAACCAAAACTACTTCTACCCCATTAAACATATCAATTAGGTAAATCTCCAAATTTAAAATTAAATACGACAACTAATAATCATGAAATAAATTAAATTAAAATCCTAAATATCATAATAAATAAAAAATAAAAATAGTATAAGGTACATCACAGTAATTGGGCCAACAGATTGGCCGCAAAAATGGAATAATAGTATCACAGTATCAGTATAAGAGAACAGATATAAATATGATAAAAAGAGAGAGAGGTCAGGCAGATGAGGATAGTCTGGCAGGGCGGGAGCCTCGGATATATCTAGAAATGTCCTGCAGCGCTATCATGACATCTGTGCGGAGAGTGGTCACATCTGCTCTGAGGGAGATAACCGCATCCTCCAATATCTGGAGACGCTCCCCTAAGCCGGGTGTTGGAGCCTGAGTGTCAAGAATGACTGGATCATCCTGACGTGGCAATGTGGAGTCATCAGCAGCCTGATACTCTTCCTGGCTCTACATGTGATGGCCCTGCTCCGGAGAGTGATGTGGTGACCCAACTGGAAGCTCCTGCTCTAGGTCAATATCCATGAAAACTCTCTTTGCCGTCTGTGCCTCTGCTGTTGCTGCCTCTTCCTTCTCAAGATCCTCCGCCGCCTGTGCTGCATCTAGCTCCAGACTCTTAATAAGAGCGTTATAGCTCTTATTCCAGTCCCTCTTCCTGTAGTAACATGCCCGAGGCTCAATAGACTCCTCCGGGTCAAAAGGATAGTGCTGGTCCCAGATGATCTGTGTAATCAAATGGGAATATGGAAGGAACTTAGGCCGTTTCGGTTTACTCTTGCTGATGTAAGAATCATATAGCTTCATCATGACAGTCCAGTAGAGTACAGGGACAGAGAACCAATGCCCAGTATAGATGACATATAAAGCTGCTAAGAAATCCTCCCGCCTTTGGATCTTGTGCCCCGCCATAAAAACATTTCGGTATAAAATCGAATCAAAGAACCACATGCCGTCAGGCAAGTAGGTCCGAGTGGCGAAAGTGTCGGTAGTAGTAGCGGTGCCATGAAGAGCTGTGGCCATGGCTGCAAATGATGGCCTCCGTAAAATCGGATAATCAATGCCCGGTGGACAGATATGTGGGCACTGAAAAGATGTCGCCAAAGTCTCGACAGTAATGCGGATGAGATACCCGTCAATGGTAGTCCGCAGCTCAGCCAAGTTACTCGGAGCTGGCCGGAGGTTCTGGTAGAACAACTGAACAAGCCGCGGGTAAACTGGATTGGCCACTGGGGCCAAGATGGGAGATAGATGGCGGTGGTAAATCTCATCATAGGACCACTGGGTCGTGATCGACCGAGAAAAGAAGTCCTCATCAAAAATAAACTTGTGCGCTATGAAATGCGCAAAAACTTCCGAGTCACCCTGCCTCGTACTAGGCCAGGCTGTGCCGATGGTGACACTAGAGCAGGTGAAAGAGGTGGTATGGCCTTACCTTCCTGAGATGATAAAGAAGCAGAGGAGGAAGAAGAGGAGGGATGCTTAGACTGTGCAGGAGCTGGTTTCTCAAGCTCCTCTGGCTCCTCTTTCCTCTGCCGCCCCCGGCGGTCATATGTTCAGTTAGCAGTGGTCTTGAACTTAGGCATGGCCTGCAAAAAGAAAGAACACTTGCAATTGTAGTCAGTAACAGGAAATAGTATGTGGTATACAGAAATGAAAACACAACAGATAGAAACATGTTTGTCAAATTGAGATAGACAACTTATAATAGAATACATAAATCTGTGTAAGTGGTAATGCAACCAAATATAGACTGTGAATGATCCAATAAAGTGAAACATGCGAAACATGACGGTCAATGGATACAACCAATGTGAAAAACACAGGCATTAGGCATAAATATAATAGCATGAAACACGAGAGAGCGTATGGGAGCATCAATATGTAAATCAGTGCAGTTCAATCGATCATGAAAAATAGTGTGATCGATCAAAGTTGGATCAATCATGACATGAATTGGATCGATCATGCCCTGATCGATCAAGGCATTGGTGTGATCGATCGAACCTAGTGATAAATATGAAAAGTCACGGATTTGTGACGTGTAAGACACGGGAGCATCCCAATGGTCATTTCAAGCTCGTGACCCCCTATACACCTCAACAATGCATAAATGGTCACTTAAATCGGCACGTGACCCCCGGATCTAAATTTAGAAATAAAAAAACTATATATATATATACACACATGCTTGAAAATTCAAAAAATGGCAACAAATCAACATGGGAAACTCGAATCTAAGCATAACGACATGTTTAACATGAAAAGAAAACAAAAATGAAAAAGGAAATTAAAAAACTTACCAAAAACGAAGGAGAGAAGTGGCTCAAGAGAGAGGAAGGAGAAGATGAAGTCGGGAATGAAGTTTGGGAGTCGTCGGAGTCTTGCCGAAGGTGGGAAAGATGGAATACAACGTCGGGAGAGAGAGCAAGGGCGTTGGATCGATCTAATGAACGATCCCAATGACCCTTGGGTCATTTTTTAAAAAAGTGGTCCCTACATGTTCGATCATCACAGAGTTCATCAGATCGATTGAACCTGGATCGATCATGAAGGTGCTCAAATCGATCGAGCTACAAAACAACAAAATATTTTTGAATTTTTTTAAAATTTAAAATCTTTTTGGATTTTTGAAAATATTTATATTTTTATTAAAACAAAAACAAAAATAAATTTTGAATTTTGAATTTTTGAAAAGTCAAAGTCAAAATAAAGAACACAAATCGATCGAAGAATGATCGGTCGGATTTTGATCGATCCAAGAACTAAAAACCTGCAGACACATTCGAACGATGGGACAGAGAGATGGAATTTTCAGAGATTCAAAATTTTTCTAAGTATAGAACTGAGATCGATCAAAATGATAACTGGATCGATCGAGGGAACTTTGAATGATCGAAGAATGAGTTCGAACAATACACAGAGACCTGAAATATATAGAGAATTTCGCACAATGGGATAGAGAAGTGAAAATATGCAGAGATGATGTTCGATCGATCAAATATTTCTTGTGATCGATCGAACAGGGCACTAAATGCTTAATTTAAACAACAAGTATGATCTCAGATTATATCTAGACGACGTAATAAAATATAAATAAGGGAGGAATAGGGTTAAAAACCCTACGAAGCACTAGTGTTTAACATCTCTAGCAAGACGTTGGGCTCTTTTAGCCCGGATAAAAAATCTTAGTGTGCATCCCCTCTTTAATGGGGTGAAAAGAACTTTGAACCCACCCAACAAACTATTCCCTAAAGAACTTGTTGGATTTGATTCAAGTGACATTGATGGTCCTTAATCAACAAAATCTTTGGGCTTCCATGCCCTTTTAACACTTGACTTAAAAACAACATCTTTTGAAATCATTTTGGAAGATAAACCTTTTGAAATTTCATTGCCAAGAATATACTCATGTTTTTCAAATTCACTTTCAAGACATTTTTCAACAACACATACTTCTTCATGCTTGCCTATAGAATTGGGGCTTGGATTGAAAATATTTAACTTTATCTTCATGTGGTCAAATGAAATTTTCATTATCCCCGTCCTACAATTAATGTTGGCATTAGCGATCGTCAAGAAAGAACGGCCAAGGATAATAAGATTTTGCTTTTGGGATTTGAGACCGGTTTCATGTCAATGATAACAAAATCAACCGGGAAGAAGAACTTATCAATTTTGATCTGTAACGACCCGGTCATTTGCCTTCCTTTCATTTTTCCTGAAATTTTACGAATGAATTTTTTTCGTTTAATTTTTTTTTCTGAGCTCTGTTTCGTGTCGCTTATTATCATCTCGAGTGCTCAGAATTAGTTTCTGAGACTCTTTCATGTGAATTGACAACTTCCTTTGAGGACCGAGTCATTTTCACATTTTTCGTTTTTCGGACACTATGCGCTATTTCATCTTTTCCCTATTATGTCATTTTCCCTATTTCGTCTTATCTCCGTTTGTCAGTTTTTGGCACAACCTCACTTCTCATGCTCGGAGTTGGTTTTTGACTTCACGTGCCTTCATCTTGAGTGGTTTCCTCGAAATACGTATCTTTACTTTTGCAAGAAAGTACTCTGGTTGCTCCCGGTGTCCATAGGGGCATAGATGCACAACTCTTCAGAATCTTTTTCATTTCTTGGGGTATTTTTCGTAAATATCTTTTGAAGATATTTTATTTCAGGGGCATCTAAGAAAATATCTTTTGGAAGATATTTTCATTCTGGGCCATAAGTGCAGTTTTCACTTTTTGGTGGGCCATTGTGCAATTAATGAAAGTTATTGCAAAATGTCTTGTTTTAAGCTTGGATCCTCGTACGGGATTCATTTTCACATTTTGTCGAGTTGTGTATTATTGGAATTTCCTCCTGGTCGATGTTTTCCAGTTTTAGGGTTTCTGGCCCCGGTTTGCTCCAAACTTGTTTTGGGCATAACTTTCTGCTCGGGACTCAGTTTTTGACGCCGTTTCTTCCGTTGTTCATATTTTATCATTTTAAATCTTTTTTATTCAAAAATTTTTGCCATTTGAGGGCGTCTGCTCAATTTTACTTTTTCTGACCTGGCGGGGCTCGTTCGGGGCACTTTTTGAGATTTCTATAAAAGGGGGGTGAGATATTTCATTTTTCATCTTCTCCCCTCTTCATGCACAACCTGGAGCTGCCATGGCAGCCCAAGGGGTGCTGCCATCTTTTCTCTCCTCTTTTGGTTCACTTTTCCTTGATGGAAAGTCTTCGGCCTTAACGTTTGTTGTTCCCCTCGCCGTGCTCTACCTTTCCCCCTTATTAGAGTTCAGTTTTGACCATTTCTTGAGTTTGGTTTTGAGGTCAAGTTATGATTTTGATTGGGGTTTTCATGGGGGTTATGTTCACGGCGTTGTCCTTGACAAAACCTAGTAGTATCGTCGAATTCAGAGCACTTTTATTTTGCTGGGCCTTTAGGATTTTCATCTCAAATTGAGGTAGGGGATATTCTAGGTTTAAATTATTGTTATATAGCATGCTTGTGATGCTTATACTACTTGTTTACATGATTAAATATAAAAGTTAGAGATTTTATTATTTATTTTTCTTGTACGGGATCTAATTTTTCCGGTTGCTCATGAATTGGTTTAAACATGTAGCATGATTTTATATTGCCCCTTGATATGCTCATTATTGTGTATTAAAATTGGAACATTTGAATCAGTATTAAAGATTTTATTTAATATTTATCTTAGGTGAAAGATTAATTCACATGGCCTTAATTAGCTTGAAATCAATATGTGTTAGCATATTAAATTAGGCATTAGCATGCTCTCCAACATAGTTGAATTTGAAAGTGATTGGAGGTATTTTGAAAATTAGTAATTATTAATTAATTTGATTAATTAATTTGCCCCGAGTACACTATTCACTCTATTTGAATTCCGACTTGATATTCTTGATTTACATGCCATATAGCGTTACATATATTTGATTTAGAATATTCGGTTAGGTTTTAAAACCTTTTATTTAATTAAATTTCATGTTTAAGATTTAATCCTCATGGTGATATATAACTTGGAATTGAATTGTGGCATGTTAGGAAATTAAGCTTGGGTATAGTTGTTCACATATATTAAATTGGGATTAATTGTATAAGAATTGCAACTTTTAATTTATATTTAACTTTAGTAAAAGGTTAAGTCACATGGTCTTAAATTGAATGAAATAAACTTATAATGTGATATTATATTAGTCCTTGGCATATTCTCTAAGATATGTTAAATTGAGAGCATTTGGTTAAGTTTGAAAATCTAGAGATTTTAATTAAAAGAATTAATTAAAATCTATTTTGTGGTCCCATTAGCTTAATTAAGGTTTTAACTTGATGTTTGTTTTGGGCATGACTTGTTTACTAGTATATATTAATTTAGGACTATCTGAAGTTGTTTTAGAACCTTGGGATTTAAATTAGCATGATTTAATTAAAATTCTACTTTGTTATTCTAACAACCTAATTGAGTTTTAGAATAGATATAGGTGATGACCTTGCCATGCCCTTTAACATGTATTAAATTGAGGTTAATTGAAATTCAATCGGAAATCTAGAGAATTTAATTGTGTTTATCTATTTAAATTCTATCAATTTGCTCCATGATCTAGTTGTGTTTTAAAAGTGGTTTCTATATTTAAATCATGGACTTAGACTTGTTGTATATTCATTTGGTTATGTTTTGAACATTGGATAACATAGTTGCTATGTTTATATTCTTGAGAATATGTTTTCCTTATTGAATACATTGTTGCCTTGTGTAATGATTTGCACACTTCGTGTTTAATATCTTTCATGCATAGCGTGTAACGAATCGCACACTGGAGATTCAACATTCATCATATCATATTAGTTGTGGATTTAGAGCATGTATTGTATAGGTTTCCAAATTTGGTTGTGCTTAGTAGATAGTTGATTATCTTGCATATTCCTATTGATATATGCGTTGTTGCACAACTTGTTGATTTTGGAAATTTGAGGATGTCGTTGTTTGACTATGGCTAGGACGTGGTTCTAGTACGGGGGATAGTCCCTCTATATAGTCTAGTGCGCACATAGGGAGGTTACCCATGGGCTAGTAACCCTAAAGTAACTATGTTGTCGGTCTGATCCGGCGTGACGTCCGAGTATTCACTTTGTTTGATTTCGCATTTCATTTTCAAGTTGATAACTAGATGATGTTGTAACTTGTTGTTTCTTATTTGTTGTTCCATTTTAAGTTACAGGATGTGAACTTTGCGAAATTGTGCTTTATGCGTTGTATTGGAAGTTCCAATGTTGGTTAAATTGCATCGATATTGAAAATCGTGTTTTGACGTTATAATAAAGTTTAGGATTGATCCTATTGATTCATTTATAATATAGACGTTAGGTGGCATGAACCACTACTGTTATTTTGTGCTTTAGATTCTAAGTTGATGGCTTTGAGAACTTAAACCTTGTTGCATTATATAACATGCTCTTTTGTTGTTGAATTGCATGGATAATGTGATTCTTGTTAACTTGTATTCAAATATGCTTTTGTCATGTTGTATGGATTACTCTAGACCTAGTTCAATTGTATTGAAAATGCAATTTATGTTAATCTATGCTCAAGCATTCTTCTTGTCGTGTTCTTTGGATTATCCCAACCATGATTCGTTTCAAACATGTATGTATATCATGATTCTTGTTGCTTAGACTCTAAGGTAGCTTAGGATGCTCCCCGAGTCTCACTTGGACTTAGACGTTAGGTGACATGAGCCCCTTTAACATGTTTCACCTTAAGGTGATAAATTTATAAAATGCTAGGTCGATGCATGCTCATCTCCTACGAGTAGCTTTATGTTACTCACCCCTACGATACTGGGGCATATTTCAGGTACGAAGACTTGGTTCGTGACGCCTAGCATTCCTTGGATGTCGTGTAGCTTTCAAGTTTCCATTTCATGCAAATGTTGGCATGAAATGTCATTTTGTAGACTTATATGTCAAAATATGTATATTTGATTCCATGTATGTAATGTGTACTTAAGTACACTCCTTTCAATGTATTTGATATGTATGAGATGAGGTCGGAGGCCAATGACCATTATATTGTTACCTATGTACTTTTTAACTTCATAAAATATTGTGAAAATCTTGAAAAATCGCAAGTCATTGCTTCACCATGGTTGCATCGGGTGTGGGAATTCAATTCTCATTCTTTCATAGGGTCTCATAAATCATGTTTGAAGTGTGGCCAAGGGCTAAACGGTCATTTGATCCTGTTTTGTATTTTTGGATTCCGAGTTTTCATTCCAAGTTCCATTTTCGCCTCTTTGCCCGTTGGGGGGTCGGATTTCGTATCGGTGGTATTTTTAAGTCGTGGACCATTGTAGCACGTCCAAATAAATAAGTTACGTTTGCGTGCGTGGTCGTTTCTGGGCAAAACTTTATCGTTTGTGTTTTGAGCCTCTTGTGAATTCATTTCGCACTTTTTTTGCATATTCTGATCTAGGGGAATTCTAGACTTTTCACGGTGGTTTTATTTTCTTCTTTTAATATGGTTAAATAGAAAACATGATTTTAGGGGGGGTTTCTTTTTTGTGTTTTTCCAGAAAATGTCGTCTTGGCATCAGAAATCGCTTACGAAGTTCAGCTTTCAGTTTTCTATTTAGCAGCTTTTCGACCTCCATGACCAGATTTCATGGAGGGGCATTTCGGGTATTCTACATTGTGTTTTTTTTTTATTCTTCCACGTGTCATGTAGAAAAATCAATTTTAAGGGGGGTTTCTTCTTTGTGTTTTTGCAAAAAAATTCATCTAGGCCTCCAAATTCAGCCTCTGTTCTGGATTTTTTTGAAAAATAACCCCACAACAGCTTTATGGGCTACTACTGCCAGCCATGGTGCACTCAGCGTGCGTGCGGCGTGTATGGGCACACGCATGGGCGTGCGTATGGGGCTGTCATGGCCCCTCGTCGGGCCGCCGCGACGTCAATTCTTCTTTTGGGCTTTTCTCCTTCGTCCGGACTCCGATTCAAGTGATTTTTTTTTTAACTTGACTAATTTTTTGCTGTCTTTCCAACGGTATGCTCAGTTGCACCCGGTTCTTCCTAGATAATTACCAGTTTACCCTTTTTGCCTTAAGTACTTATTTTTCTTCGTCATGCCGTTTCTCCTTCGTCCGGATTTCGAATCATGCGATTCTTGAGTCCATCTTGATTAATTTTTCGTTGTCCTTCCAACGGTGTGCTTGGTGGCACCCGAATCTATAGTTTTCAGAAATGACTCTTTTGCCCCTGGGGGCTTATTTGTCATATTTTCGATCTTTTGATTCCGCATCAGTTCTTGTTGAGTTCCATGACCTCATGGAAGGCCACTTTGACTTCTTACAGTCTTGTTTTCTGTTTTCGCTTCCGCATTCGGATCCGTTATCGGATCATCCTTACGGTTTATCACAGGACACGCTGGCCTAAAATAACCAGGGTCGTCACATGATCGATATATCCTCAATTATACCCCGGGGCTTTTTGATGGATCAGTCGGCTAGTTGCAAAACTACCGACATCAATTTTAAATCACCTAAGCCCAATTTAACATAAATTGAATATGGAATAAGGTTCACACTTGCTCCTAAATCAAGAAGAGCCCAGTTGATGACTTGATCACCAATAGTGCAAGAAGTAGTACGTGAACCGGGGATTTTGAACTTTGGGAGGGTGTTATGTTGTAAAATTGAGCTTACTTACTCGTTCAAACAACTCTTTTTGGTCCTTGGCTTTTGTTCTTCCTCTTAAAAGTGCAAAGATCTTTCAAAAATGTGGCATAAGCTGGAATTTCTCTAATTGCATCCAAGAGAGGAAGATTGATTTTAACTTGCTTAAACACATCAATTATCTCATTTGCTTTGCTTTGTTGTTTTTATAGGGAATTGGATCTTTTAAAGGCATCCGGAAATGGAGCCTTGGACTCAAAAACTTTTGCACTATCATTTTAAAAATCTTTTTCAACATTTGATTCATTCACATGCAATGAAGGAGGAATAGAATGTGAGACGGGAGAGGTGTCAAATTTTGGTTACACCGGTTCACTCTCTTCATTTTGAACATCAATTTGATTGTCAACAATTCTTCCACTTCTCAAGGTGTTCACCGCATTCACATGTTCAATTATGTGACCTTCCAAAGAGGAATTGGTCTCTACAACAAATTGTTGCTTGGGTGGTGGATTCAAAGGTATTTTCCTTTTTTCCCTAGCATTCAATGTACGAGCTATTCGCCCGACTTGGGTTTCTAGCTTTGCAACTGATTTGGAATGAGAATGAAGTAATTGGGTATTTGCCTCCAAAGTACCCAAAGTGGTCAAGACTTTCTCCTCAAATGCGGGCTCTCCTTGAATTCCCTTGAGAATATGAAGATTGATTTAGAAAATGTGAGTTAGAAATTGGTTTCCATGTGATACTTGATAAGATGAACAGTAACCTTGGGAACCTTGGCTTTGTATTAGGGGTGGACCATACTTGCCTTGAAAACCACTTTAGGGAGGGTTTGAGCCTTCCCTTTGGCTTTTCCAAGAGAAGTTTGGATGGTTCCTCCACCCGGCATTATAATAAGTGCCATAGGAATTATTCCTTGGTTAACAAACGTGGCATTTACTTGTTCATGGTGTTCACTTTGCACATGTCCATGAGGATAATTGGAAGTAGAATGTAAAACACTAGAATAAGTCATGCATGATTCATTAGATGGATGATGAACATGATTAGGGGAGGAAGATATTTGATTCACCGAATTTTGGTTGATCAAACTTTTGAGATAAAGACTTCATTTTGGCGGATATATCATTGGAATGGTCAACTTAATACAAACCGACATTCTTCCGTCCTCCTAGATTTCTACCATTTTTAGAAGATAAAGATCGATGTATTGAATTCTCACTCATGCTCTCGTATAAGCGCCATACATCATCTTTATGCCTATCAAGATAAGAACAACCCATAGAAGCATCAACCATTCCTTTAAAATTATCCGACAAACTTTCAAAGAAAAATTGAACCAATTGCCATTTAGGAATGTCATGGTGGGGACACTTCCTAAGCAAGTCGTTCAATCGTTCCCATGCCTCATGAAACAATTCCCCATCCCCTTGTGAGAATTTACGAATTGAAGTTCTCATTGAATTTGTCTTTGATACCAGATAGTACTTTTTCAAGAACTCTTGCTGCATCTCTGCCCAAGAAGTTATCGAAAAAGGCCTCAAATTATTAAACCAGTATTTTGCTTTATCTTTAAGGGTGAAAGGAAAGAGTTTGAGTCTCAAAACCTCTTCCGGCATGTCCGTGTATTTCACGGTGGAACACACTTCAAGAAACTCATCCAAATGCTTATAAGGTTCTTCACTTGGTAGCCCATGATAATTGGGAAGCATTTGAATTGTTTGTGGTTTAATCTCATAATGGTTTTCACTATATGGAGGCAATTAAATGCATGTTGGTGCATTATACTCATTTGGCACATAACAATCTCTTAAAGAAAGAGGAGGATTCACAATTGGTGGCTCGACATAAGCACCATAATTAACTTGAGCAACGGGAGGTGGGGGAGGAACAAAAATTGGCTGAGGCATTCCCAATGGAACTTGGCCTTGTTGTTGTGGAATGAAAGGTCTTGGATGCCTAATTGTACTTGAATGTTGTCATGATACACATTAGGATGAAGAATACCTTGTTGGTCGATGTGACTAAGGTCTTCCACATGGTCTTCATTTTGTTCCTCTATTGATGAAATGGAGTTACTAAGCTTACCCCTTCCCCTAGGATTACAAACAACCAATTCAAAATGAAAATCAAGCGGAACAAGAGTAGGATTTAACGACCTTCGACCATGCATGCACAATTAAAACAACAACTAGCAACAATCATGTAGCAAATAGCATTCACTTTGCCTCCACAACAAATCAATCAACAAACTTCCGCATACATTGTTCCTATATTCCCATGTTTTCAACAATATGCAAGAAAAATAAAATTACCTCCACGCAGGCTCACGATTTATCTAAGAATTTAAAACTTGCCACCACACAGGCCGACGATTTAACTAGAGAGTTAGAAAAGCTCACAAAGGGTTCTTAAGCAACTTCAAATCATTTTTCAATTTTTGCTTTGCTTTGCTTTGCAAATTTTTAATTTCTAGCTTTTTATGCTTTTGATTTGCTTAACTTGCTCCTTGCTTTAGAATTTCCCTTTGCTTTACTTTCCTTGGCTCAATACAATAAGTAACCAAAATAAAATAAAATAAAGATACGATCAAAAGAGTACTAATTCCTAATTGTTTCCAAAATACGACATTGCAAAATCCCCGACAATGGCGCCAAAACTTGGTGTGTGTCGTGGTATGCACCCAAATTGCACTAAAAAGTGTGTAGTGTAGCCAAGTTTGAATTTATAGAATGCCACTACTATTACTAACTATTAATATAGCTAGAGTGAGTAGGGATCGTCCCAAGGGATATGAACGGTATTTTTGTGGAAACAATGTTAGATTAGTAGGTCGAATGATCAAAAGATGGTTTGTTGATTGAATTAAACTACAATTTAAACTAAACAAATGCAATGTAAAACAACTAAATCGAGTAAGGTGTAAAGAATATGAGAGAGGAGTCTTGGGTCGTATAGTTCACCACTAAGCATTACCTTCCTAGACATTCAATATTTGATGGATTAGGGGGAATATGTGTTGTAATTGAAAGTGTGTGCAGCATGAATGGCCAAGTAAGTATACATTGTCTAGCCAATCTAGTGAATAACACAACATATCAAATTAAGCCATTAATCATTCCATAAGCCCACAATCAATGCTCACTCAACCAATTAGAGAAATATACCACTTGCATTAATAAATATGGAACATCAAACAACAAGAATGGATTGTCCACCTATCTAAAAAAGTAAGGCAACTACACTACAACTAGGCTAGTGACATAAAAATTAAACTAATTAAGCTAAGAAGGTGGCACAATCCATCAAGAAATAAGTATGAACCATCAAAGTAACTATAAAAGTATTCCATTTAAGCACCATGCCTTGACCATCACTAAATTCATAATGTCAACACACATAGACATGCATCAATGTCACAAAATCTAAAGATAAACACATAAACATCTATTCTAGCATACATAGATATATGAATAGAATTAAATGATCAATTGAAAGTATTAAACTACACAAATCATTGTAGAAGCAAGATTCATATATATAAGATATCAAGACAAGATATACAACACAAATTCCCATTAATTACAAAACATCAAACTCTAGGAGGCATGCTTAGGGCTATCTTTAGCCCCTAAGAAGATGGTTTAGCCACTCATTGATGTTGTCATCCAACCCTCAAGGGCTATCTCTATGATAGAGTTCATCTTCCTCCTCTTGTGGTCTTGGTAGAAAGCTTAGATGAGTGGAAGAATTTTCCCAAATTGTATAATTTCTCTCTCTAATCTCTAGCCAAACCTCTCTAACTAACAAGCCTCTTTACTCAAAATAGCCAAAATCCTTATATAGGTAGCTCAAATGTCACACCTAATATTCATACCTCCTGCACTAGGACCTCCAAATGATTGCACCACGAGCACACATTTAATTTGGCTTGAAATCAACTTTTTACACAACTTAAGGCAGTTTGATCGATCACGAGGTTGCTTAGATTGATCGAACTTTGGCAGTGCACTTTTTGGATAATGACAAGGCTGAAATATTTTTGGGAAAAGGATAAAAGTGGTAGGTGAGGATAAAATCAAAGGGTTCGATCGATCGAAGGAAATGTTGGATTGATCGAACAAGATATTTTACTGAGGATAAAGACAAAAGGCTCGATCCATCATGGCATGGTTGGATCGATCACAATGTGATTGATCGGAGCTTAGGTTCGATCGATCATGGAAAGCTTCTTCACCACTTTGTTTCCACTTTGCTCCTTTCTTCCACTAAGCTTGAGGTTGCTTTTTTTTAATGCTCTAATTCAACTAAATTGACTTATTTTGGGGATAAGTGCCTGAAAAGGGAAATAACATGAAAAGGGAAAATAAGATAGAATAAGGTCCTAGAACATTCAAGCTTAAGGGGTTTAAATGTGCACTTTTCAATGCTTATCAAACACCTATACCAGGTAAACAGCTCTACAACATCACTCGATTCAATTCTTACCTCTTCAAAACACACAATACGACCATTTCATGCCTAAAACCTCAAAACCAAAGTCAATCATTCCCATTATACCTCAATGGAATCCCATATTTGCTTTCTTGCTGCTTAACACTCAAACAATACCAACACTTGTCCTCAAGACATTACTAGAATCAAACGTTTATAAAAATACCCGAGTACATGACTCACATCACATCACTTAACCATCCTCAAGCTTACAATTCATGACACATCCCTAGCCATCACCGCCAGTACCAGACACCGGTAACACAATCCCTATTCGGCAACTCATGCCTCACATACCACTGGTCAAAACCACTAGCAAAATAAACACTACTAAAAACCAACGACTTTATCTCCCTTCATGGGAGTGAGTAGACCAAATCAACCAAAACTCTACCGATGAACTCTAATAACATAACAAGCCGCACACAGGTCAGTCCATTCGTGAACGTACACAACTCTTAAATGAAGGACAAGATATACGACAAGCGACGTCCTTATCAGGACCTGAACAAATGGAAGGGTAATGAACCTTGCACTCACTAGAGACTGACAACTCTTACCCGAAGGCACCTGTCACCCTGTCACACTCTGCTCATCAATCGTCGAACCATGGACACCCAATCTCACCTGAGATGAACTAAACTCCTTACACATAAGGAAAAGAACCAACTGGATACCCGTACGGCACTACAAACACAATTCTAGGTGACCTCGCCACTAACGGACCGTCATACACTATTAACACCGGAACCTTGTCTACGATACACCGTAATACCCATGCTAGCCAAACCAAGTCAGATCTATACTACCGATTCAAGTACTAGGGTACAACTTATAACACGGCCATCAGATAAGAGCACCAATGCTCACATCGTATTAACGCTAGGAACGATCACAGTATGTTGGACACCATGTCTCGCTCTACCTAGAATCAGTCACTCCCAAATGACAACTTCTATGTCATAAAATGACACTTTATCACCTATTCCATCTCTACCTTTCCAGGTGGCACAGCTTCAAACACTGTACACCCAAGACTCGTGACCTCAGACACAGCAACCCATTGACTCGTCAAAAGAAAAAAGATGCCTATACGGCAACACCGTCCTCACTGGCTCTAAAGACTAAGCCGTCCATAATCGCCTCGACTGATGCGCAACCCCCATCAGCTACCTGATAACATATGATAAACAACGCATACTCTCTAATCCACCATCGGATCATACCTTAAACCATTCTGCTCATCCATACTAAGACATCACGTCACAACGCCTCCACTACCAACCATCATCCTCGAATGACAATTTGGACTCACGTCCCACCAACTCAACAGATTACTGCCAAGTGATCTCCCCTCAAGCATTCCTAGGATGACACCATCACAACAAGAGAGTATGTCTCACTCTCGATTCGTTGCACAACAACCATTATTTGCCATTAGAAAAGAATCTCTATAAGGTAATACTATGCCGACAAATCCCAAAAGGAAAAATGAGCACTAAACCAGAATGCTCAACACTCAACCGTCTCCTCAAAACCATCTACGACAAAATCGTTCACCAACATTTAACTGGTTATTCAAACCACTCCAATGACTATATTCTACTTGCCTTATTATGCAATCCTACACTACACAACTAAGACTAACTATTGTACACCACCTCGAGACTCTCTTAATAACCGTGCTAACTTAACCCTGCTCGCCAGCTGAGCTATTCAATCAACTCTCCGTGAGTTGATTACCCGCGACACACTCATGTAGTTTCCTAAAATAGGGATCACTCCTCAACCAACAATAACCAACATGCTTCCTTAAACTGTACCAGAATACTCAAAACATATATCTTACAACCGCGACCCTAACAGCCTCAATCACACCCACCACAAACTGGTTCGAGGAGAACCTTCATACCAAACCGTGACCTACATCACAAATACAAAAATCTAAAAAATGCAAGTCCTTCACCAAGACCCCTCATCACAACCTCAACCTCTATGATCACAAAACCCCATACACAGATGCAAAAAACTCACACACACCGTGGACACCGTGCCATGAAACATGAAATCGTCCCAAAGTCGTGCTCTAAGCACCGCACTAAAATACAATAAGAAAATAGGTATGACTACGCAACGAGTAGCTTAATTCACGAGCTTGAAATCAACACCTTTCATTCGATAAGAACCAGCACCCAACAACCCTAGAGTAATCGAACTCTTCGCCTACTCAGGTCAAAACTGACACAACCATCTGTGTCGCTACAAGTACTCTACCGTACTAGTAACCATCCCACACTCGACCGTATATACGCACATAAGTACATAGATATATATACAAGCCATACACATACATATATATATATATATATATACATAATAACCAGAACATAAACCTTGACACGACTGTGTCCTATCACGTCAAGTTTAAACAACAAGTCATTTAAATCATTATGTGAAACTAAACATCCCGTTCATCCTTATTATCATTTCATATAATACACACTTGTACAACCCGTGCTGAACTGTCCGTCACATTACCATGCACCACTTACATGTCGTAACCCATAGCCATCTTATCATGTATAACATGCTTTCGATCATTATCACATAAATATTCTACATTCATGGCCATGCAACACATATTTTAACATTTAACATACACATGTGAACACTTAGCAAGGAAGCATGTTTTTCAAAACCGTGAACACATAAGCACTCAATCAAATAGGCATTCTTTTCAAATAACAAACACTTTAACACATAAGCAAATAAACATGCAATTCAACTTCCCCATGCAATCCTAGGTAGGCTGATGTGTCAATAATAAATTAACCACTCGCAATAGAACGAATCCTTATAGGATAAAGCTATGTTGAGGGTGTCGAACCTCAAGGACTGTGGTGGTTTATCAAGTCTTCAATTAATACAATTTTAATTTAGAAAGAGGATTTGATTTTGTGTGTTGTGTTGCAAATTAATTACATAAAAGAAAATAAACGAAATCAAAAGATTGAGATCAAGAGAAGACATACTTAGGGATTGACTTCACCACGAACCTCATACTATGGTCAACTGTTCAACTTTGAGATTTCAATAATTATATATCATATGGAATTAAACTCAATAATATTCATTTAATTCAGATTAAAGAAAGATGATTCAAGAATTTCAGTTAATAATAACCTATCTTCAGTTGGCACGAATTATCTACCTACCTATTTCTAATTAATTTTGCAATATAACTCGTCTTCCCTAGGCATAGACTATGAAAACATTCATTCATGAAAAACGTTTGAACACCATTGCATGATATCCATTCTTATATCCGACAAGGTCCCGCCAGATATCGTCCAATAAGAATAGGTTAAATATAATTTAAGAATAATTACATCTAAGACAAGGTATTAATCATTCAAAAACTATTTAATAATTAAAACACCAATTGAATTAAGCAATTGCCCAAAATTATGCAATTAAAATACATAATATATTAAATTCTCAAAGTACAGAACAATCAAACCATAGTATTCGGATTTGGGCTACATCAATGCCCTAAGAGAGGAATTAGCTACTCATAACAACGCAAGATATCATCTGTATTGTTGTGGTCTTCATTGCCATGGACCGCCAAAACTCTTTCTGGATTTTCTACTTTAAAACCCTAAAAGCCGCCGTAAGAGAGATATGAGAGAACAGATCCTCTGATATGATGGCCTTGTGCCTCATTTTATAGAATAATTAACTTCTAATAAGGGTTGGACGGGCTTTTAGGTCTTCTAGGGTAATCTGGGCCCATAAGGAAACAAAGAAATATAATTTATGGTAATTCCCGCATGTATTTACAATTTCCAGGATGTTCAGGCTCGAGCTTTGAGGTTTAGGCTCAAGCATTTGGGTTTAGGCTTGAGCATCTGGGTTCAGACTCGAGCATCACCTGCCAATAACTTTATCTAACTTTGCAATATGATTTTGACCCATTTAGAGGGTGAATTTAGATATGGCTATTAGAGGCAAAAACATCAGACTTTGAGTCTTCTTTCTAAAGCCACTAAGTTTGCTTAATTTAGAGTTCCGAGTCAAATGTTATGGCCAAAATACTAAAGTGGGTTTAGAGTTTTCAGCCATACTCAAGCCTAAAGTGTTGGTGCTCGATCATTTTGATTCGTGCTCGAGCCTTAAAGCTCAGCCTCGAGCTCTGAGAGCAAAAATTGTCCGGAACATCTTTTTATTGATGGTGCTCAATCCTCTCTTCATGGTGGTCGATCCCAAGGTGTTGGGCTCGAGCTTTGGGGCTGTGGGCTCTAGCTTTAGGTGCTAGTGCTCGATCCTTGAGGTTTGGCACGAGGTCTGGGAGCTTGGAAATCAATTCCTTCAAATTCCGACACCTTGTGCTCGAGCTTAAGGGTCAAGGCTCGAGCACCCTATAGTCAGGCTCGAGCATCCTTTATTCAGGCTCGAGCCTAAAGGTGCAAAGCTCGAGCTTCAGAACTTAAACTTTTCCAAAATTTACCATTTTGACTCTCGGCTTGCTCTAAATGACCGACAACGACACGGTAAACTTCATTATCATTCTTTTCATCATAAAAGCCTGATTTTAACTGCTTCTTTGGGAGAATACCTAAAAACATGAAATAAACATAAATCAGTATAAAACAGGATAAAAGTATCACTTTAGGTCTTAACATAAGTATATTTAGGGGCTTAAATATACAATATTCAGCGCTCATCACACCCCCAAACTTACATATTATTAGTCCCTTAGCAATACAGAACTAAAAAGCCGTTTTCGTGGGAATCACGGTTACATTTAGCTTATGCAACAAGCCTTTAAACCCCTAAGTTACCCCTAGTGGACGAGTTGTAATCTCGTGAGGGTTTCCAGTGAAGATACCCACAAGCTTCTCAAATCAGTGCCTTAATTGCACAGTAAGCTTATTCAAACCTGTTTTCATATCATAATGTCCCAGCAATGCATCAATCAGTCAACTACAACAAGTATAATGAACTATATTAAACAAGAAAAATCTCTAACTCTCAATATCATATTAGCAGTCATAGTCCCCATATATCAGTTTAATCACATGTTTAACAATCTCAATCCACAAAATCCTTTTTAATAGTGAACTTACAATTTTAACATGTGGCTTACCATCCATACTTACATCTAACTCATGCTGTCCCTCAATTCACAAGTAAACCTTTCAAATTCTAATCCCCAAGGTATTTTTTCTAATTTTCTACAGGTACGCATTTATTTCATTCATCACTCAATTTTTTTTAACTCTTCTTTTTTTTTTTTCTTTCAAAAGGGTACTGTGCAATGCTCAGGTCTATTAATCTTTCTAAATCACTCCTATAACAAGTTTTCAGCCAATGACTCCCAAACCAAATGGCTTTAGGGCATTGGGTGTTAAAGCACCCCTACGGACCTAATTACTCGAGTAATATAGGCAACCTAAACTTCTTATGTGACGAACTTTCAGTCAATGACTCCCAAACCAGATGGTCTTAGGGCATTAGGTGTTAAAACATCCCTAAGAACTTAATTACTTAAGTCATTTAGGTACAGACACAAACTTGACCCTTTTCTACTTCTTTTCTTCACTTTTTTTTTCTTTTTTTTTTTTTTTTTTACATCGGTGAAGAATTTTTTTTTTCATTTATTGCACACATACCATTTTATTTTTTTCATTTTTTTTTAATACCTTAGTTCTCAAAAGCATCAAATTCACCTGCTCATCTCAGTTTAACACAAATCAGAATAAGATTTCAAGTTTATACCCCACATAATGCATGTAAATGTGAACATGTGCAAAGTGAAGTACTTTAGAGATCAAAATCATCAAATAGTAATCATCCTAACAAAATGGACCATAAGCTACCAACTGATATCAAAAAAATTCAAAAATCTTTATTTAGCATGAATTTGGCATACAAGCCATCTTTAACCAATATCAGACTATATATGAACATCACAACAATCAACAGACTTAAAATCATGCTTAAACAATTAAAATTCATACCTTTGTGCATACTCTATCAACAGAAAATTTAAAAGGCACTACCTTACTCCCAAACTTAAGATGTACATTGTCCTCAATATGTGAAAACAGATGTAGAGTTAGAAAGATATTACCAAATACACAGAACCAGCAAGGATTAAGAATTGATAACTCAGAGGAATGAAATCGTCACCTTACCCCCAAACTTAGTCCTTTGTACCTGACAAAATAATCACACTTCACAGCACACATCAGAGTATCAAGTATATGGAATAAAACAGATATATATCAGTATGCACAAGTCAATCAATTTTTTTTTTTAATCAAAACAAAACAAAACAAACCTAATCTAAAAATAAAAGAAAAATACACAAAAAAACTACTCTCTCTCTCCCTCTATATATATATATATATATATATATATATATATATATATATATATATATATATATATAAACAAACATAAACTAACCTAATCGAAAAATAAAAGAAAAATACAAAAATTAACTAAAAACCTAGAAAAATTAAAAAGAATAAAGTCTAAGTTTAATGTCGATAGCTCGACAGTATGCTAAGTTTAATGTCGCTAGCTCGACTGTACACCACTCCTTAGCCTATATCCAATAATTTAACTACCTCCCTCATCCCAAAATTAGTCCTATAGGTGATTATGAAATTCGAAACAGGAGGAACCAATGTGGTTCCATCAAGACCCAATAAAGAATACTCAAGCTTATCTGGTGGTAGCTTAGGCTCAAGTTTGTGAGAGGACTCACAAGAAGGACAAGGAATATTCAAAATCAAAGGAGGATGATCTTTTGTTGGAAATATGGTAACTGAATCCTCATCAATGACATCAATAAGGAAACACTCATCTTTCACTGAGAAATATGGAGTGGCATTGAAGATGTTTAATTTGAGCTTTATGTTCCCAAAAGAAATATCCATAGCCCGAGTCCTACAATTAATGTTGGTATTCGCTGTAGCTAAGAATGGACGACCAAGGATCATGGGATCATGGACAGGTTTTGTATCCATGACAAGAAAATCAACCGGAAAATAAAACTTATCCACTTTAATGAGAACATCTTCAATTAACCCGCGTGGTTGCTTCAAAGATCGATCAGCAAGTTACAACACTATTGACGTGGGTTTAAGCTCTCCCAAGCCTAATTGCTCATACACCGAGTAAGGAAGAAGATTAACACTCGCTCCAAGATCAAGAAGTGCTCTATCTATCACATTGTTTCCAATGATGTAAGATATGGTAGGAGCACCAGGATCTTTGAACTTAGGAGGAGTGCTATGCTGAATGATTGCACTGACTTGCTTAATGAGATAGATTTCTTCGAGACTTGGCTTTCTGATTTTCTCTTTTAGGTGCACAAGTCTTTCAGAAATTTAGCATAGGCAGGGATTTAATTGATAGCATCTAGGAGAGGAATATTGACTTTTACCTGTTTGAAGACATCCATCATGTCTTGGATTTTCTCTCCTTGCTTAATAAAGTAAGAAGGTCCCTTGAGATGTTTAGGAAAAGGCGCTCTTGGCTCATAAGCTGTCTCAAGGTTGGGAGTAAATGAAGAAGTGACTTCACCTTCAACTCCTTCAGAGCTTGATAGAGTAGGATGTAAGGGAACATCTGTAGGATGTGAAGTTAGAAGAATAAGATTGATAGGAATCCTACGCCTCTCTTTTTCTACCTCTTTTTCCTCAGTTCGATTATCAATGATCTTTCAACTCCTCAAAGTAGTGATGGCATGAACTTGCTCATGATGAGAACTAGAAGGATTAGTCTCATCAATCATGTAAGTTTGCCTGACTTGATTTGCAATTGGCTGACTAGGCAGTTTTTTTTTCTTCTCTTTGAGTTAACACTTTAACTATTTGCCCAACTTGAATCTCTATCTTGGCTATAGATTGGGAATGGGAATGTACCAATTGAGTGGTGGACTTAAAATCATTAATTGCAGCCAAAACCTTCTGGACGACGAGGCCGTTCCTACACGCCAAAATTGATGTAGTGAATGTGCGGTTCTAGAAAAGCCTTTTGGGTCAAGTTTAAATTTATAAAAACCACTACCGACACTACTACTAACATAGCAAGAGTGAGTAGGGATCGTCCCAAGGGACTGTGAGGATCGAGCAATGTCGTGGAATCACAATTAGGGCTAGTAGGTCGAGTGATCAAACAATTGGTTGGTTGGTTGATTAAAGAACAACTAAATTAAACTAAGTAATAGCAAAAGAGTGCAATTAAGAGTAAGTAAGAGAGAGAGAGAGAGAGAAAGAGAACTTGGGGTTTAGAGATCACCACCAAGCAACGCATTTCTATATCATTGACAAGTGATTAATGAGGGTAAATAGTGGGTTGCAATATTGGTGTGTGTGTATTTGGTTGATTCAACAAGAAAGGATGACTAGTTAAGCATGTATTGTCTAAACATCATGTGAAAGGCACAATATATCTAAGCAATGAAGCATATATTGTCTAACCAACATGTGGAAGGCACAATAAATCAAAACAAGTCATTAATCCTTTCATTAAGCTCATAATCCAAATACAACACAAGGATAGAGACATATGCTAATTGTACTTAAAAGCTTGAATCATCAAATAACAAGCATAGATTGTCCTCCCATTTAACACTACACTACAACTACACTACATCTACATTACTAGCATGAAAATAAACTAGGGGAGATGCACAATCCATCAAGAGATAAGCATGAACCATCAAGAGAATCACAAAAGCATTCTTTTAAGCACAATGTTTTGACAATCTCTAAATCTATAGAATCAATACACAAAGACATGCATCAATAACACAAAATCTAGAGATAAGCACATGAACATCTATTTTAGCATACATAGACATATGGATAGAATGAAATGACCAATTGGAAGCATTAAACCATATAAATCGTTAAATAAATAAGATCTATATCTATCAAAGTGTCAAAACATCAATTACAACACAAATCCCTCAATAATACATAAGATTAAGATATAGAAAGCATGCTTGGGGCTAACTCTAGCCCCAAGAGGATGTCTAGCCACTCATGGTGATGATGCTCCAACCCTCAAGGGCTAATTCCATGGTTGAAATCTGCTCCTTGTTGATGAAGAGTCTCCAATGGTGTCTCTAGCCTCCTCTTCCTCCAAACTTCCTCTCCAAGAGATGATATGAATATAATGTTGGCTCCGCTTGAAAAAGCAATCCTTATCCTTATATAGGTAGGTCAAAATGACACCCAAAATGAGCTGGGGTCGTGCACACAATATTCCCTAATGATTGGATAAAGGACAACTTTCAATGAGATGGAATTTTAACTTTTTCGCACTAGAGGAAGTTCGATCGATCGAAAGTAAGTGAGATCGATCGAACTTAGGCTGGATCGATCCAACTGGCTGAGCTTTTTGGAAAAAAACAAATCTGAGATATTTATGGGAGATATTTATGGGAAAAGGACAAAAGTAGTTAGTGGGTGGTACAACTGTAGATATGATCAATCATTTGAATAAGGACAAAAGTGTTCGATCGATCGAAGGATGGTATTGGATCGATCGAACTTTTGGAACTTTATGCTTTTGGGTCAAGGCTTAGATCTATCTCGAAGTGCTGAGATCGATCATTGTTCAATCGATCGAATCTTGAACTTGGATCGATCGAACTTTACTACTTGCCACCTTTGGCTTTATTTGTTTCTTTCTTTCTTCACTTTGCTCCTTTCTTTGATTAATCCCAGAATTGCTTCAATTAAGCTCTTATTTGGCTGAGTTAGCTTATTTTCGGGATAAGTGCCTGAAAATGGAAATAATACGAAATCAATCTAAAATGGTAAAGTAAGATAGATAAAGGTACTAGAATGCCTAAGCTTAAGGGGTTTAAATACGCACTTTCCAGTGCTCATCACACCCCCAAACTTAAATATTGCTAGTCCCTAGCAATGAACTAGAAAGTAAAGGAATGAAATGAATAACTATACAACTATAAACTAGAAAATAATAAATGGATAACGCCACTTTCGTAGGGAACACGATTGCATTTTGCATATGCAACAAGCCTTTTAAACCTCTAGGTTACCCCTAGTGGACGAGTGAAGTCTCGTGAGGGCTTCCAGAAATGGTACCCACAAACATTAAGCTCATTCTTTCAAAAGAGGCACCAATGTTGCAAACAAGTCTTGGGAGAAAACTACCTCAAGTATGCAATGTTTCAAACATTTCTAAGCAATTTCTCAAAATTTCAACATCAAGCAAGCAAGTATGGTCCTCCACACATCAAGAAAATGATCATGCAAATCAAAACAACTCTAGAATCCTTTTTTTTTTAGTGGACCGGCATCAAATGTGTTGTTATCTAAGCCAACTAAAGAAATGATCACATCCTTACCCTCAAACTAGCACACAAATCTAGTACCGATCATCAAGACAAAAAGTGGACCTTTTATTAAAGCTTTATTGTTCTAGGTGCGCTTATTCTTTTCACTCATTTTTTTTTTTTTTTTTTTTGAGGATCAAAGATGGAAATATGATGCAATGTGTTGATCTATTAAGCTTTCTAGCGATTCATGAGGTCGAGCGTTAGGTCAATGACTCCCAAACTAGACGACTTTAGGGCACTAGGTGTTCAAACACCCCTACGGACTTACAAGCTCAAATCAACTAGGTTACAAATCAAGACAACCTCTATCTAATCAATTCCTACTTCTCATCATTTGGGAGAAGTCCTCACTTTTTATTACTTTTACTTTTTTTTTTTTTAATACAATTATTAACCTAGAGTTTAGGCCCTCCACCTTTCGGAGAGAGAAGTTCAGTGTTTGATGAGGTTATAATCCCAGCTACTTAGTGAAAAGGGGTTGTTATCCTCAAAAGATCAAAATCATAGCTAGATATGGACCAATCATAAAAATATCCCTCAAATACACAAGTCATGCTAAAAATTTGAATTTAAAACTAACACTGTAGAGCATCATTCCCCCCAAACTTAAATTACACAATGTCTTTAATGTGTAAAGAGAGCAAAGGAAAGAGTATACTAGTGCAACTAAGCAAAAATGATCAGGACTGAAGTATCCGAAGTGGGTGGCATTGCCCCCTCCAAACTTGGGATGAACTGTGGTCCTGAAAATTGGCACTTGGATAAACTTATCAGATAACAAAATGGGATAATCAGGGCATAGTGGACATGCAAGTGTAAATGGGATAAATAGATAACGAAATGAGAGAGGTATAAGGGTGGTCCTGGAAATTGGGTAGCACTCTCTTACTAAAGTCACTGTGATGCACCTGATGGAGTCAAACATATAGACATAAGAATACAATCATATGACATCCATAGCAACAATGATATATAAAATAGAGAAAATACAGGTACAACAAAAATATCAAAGCCGACAGACCGGCTGTAAAAATAATACAGTGACAATAATAAAGTATCAAAAGGAGAGAGGGATCATAAGATAGAAGGGAGTGGGAGCTCAGGAAGATGAGGTAGGACGGGCAGGTCTGGCACCGCGGATGTCTCTGGATAAATCTCTGAACATGGTCACGACATCCGTGCGGAAGGTAGCAAACTCAGCTCTGTGGGCTGTGAGGTCAGCTTGGATGGTAACAACAGCATCCTCGAGCATCTACAGACGTACTCCAAAGCCGGGGGTCATATCTGGAGTCTCAGGCATAGATGAATCAGAAAAAAGCTCATGAGTTTGCTCCTGCTCATGAATGGGCGACCTGGCTGGAGAGTTATGCTCTGCATCGTCTGCAGGGCACTCTAAGTCGATGTTTAAATGCTCAGCAGTTGGATCGACTGGTGCGTCGTCCGCTGCGGGATGTGCTGCTGCTGCCTCTGCCGGTGCCTTTGCCTGGGCCTGTGTTGCTGCCTCCTCCTCTAATTCCAACTCTGCAGCCACCAGTACGACATGGACCTGTAGGCGAGTGATAATAGCTCTGTAGCTCTTGTCCCAGTCTTCCTTGAGGAAGTGACAGGAACCTCTCTCGGGGTGCTCTTACGGGTGGATGGGATAGCGCTGGTCAATGAGAATCTGGGTGATAAGGTGGCTAAATGGAAGAGACTTGGCCCTTCCGGGCGCCTCCTTGCTGACGTACTCATCGTAGAGCTTCCTCATCACGCTCCAGATAAGTGCAGGAATAGACACCCAGTGGCCGGTATAGAAGGCGTACAGGGCTGCTAGATAGTCGCCCCGCCTCTGAATCATGTGTCCTGCCGTGTATATGTTTCGGTAGTAACCGGCAAGAATGTCTGGGTGGCGAAGGTCTCGCCACCGGCATGGTAACCTGTGAGAAAAATCGCCATATCGGTGTAAGAAGGCCTGTGAAACCTGGGATATGTCTCATGTAGCTCGGGCGGGCACCAATGTGGACAGCGAGTCGAACGGGCAGAGTATCCACTGTAATGGTGATCTCATGGCCATCGATAAAGGTGATGAGCTCGGCTGTAGTACGCGGCGACGGTCGGAGGTTCTGGTAGAACAACCGTACCAATCGCGAGTAGATCGGCTCTGTGACTAGGGCAAGAATAGCTGAGAGGCCCCGCTGAATGATGTCCTGATAGGCAGATCGAGTCAGCACCGATCTGGAGAAGAATGCGGTGTCGAATGCTGACTCGTGCTCGATAGTCATGTGTGCATATCGAGGCGTGAGTCTGTCACGCTGTAGATGAGCTGGCTGAACAGGTGGAGCCGGCTGAGCTGGCTGCTCAGCGCCTCTATACGGTGGAGATGGTAATGAAGTGAATGCTGGATGAGCCGGCGACTGGGGTGGAGTAGGGTGTAATGGTTCCTCTGTATGAGAGGGCTACGCAGTCTCCCCAGTCTACTGTCGGACTCTCCTCTGTGTGTGCTCGGGGCTAGGATCCCGGACATGAGATGGACTGGCCCCGTCGTCAAGTCTGCGGCTGGAGCCATGACGGTGTCTACATGCTACCGTCTTGACGCGACCCATAGTCTGCAAATAGAAATTCAAAAGTTAGTGCCAGCATATATAGAATATAAAGCACAATATAGAAACATGTATGTCAAATAAGATAGACAAAACAAAATATCGCATGATTCTATGCAAGTGGCAGAATATGAGACATGTTAAACAATGTGAGTATGAAATGCATCCAATATGGAATATCACAGACATTAGGCATATATAAGGTAGCATGAACATAAGATAAGATGAATGAAGTGTGTATATGAGATCTGTGAAATTCGATCGATCAAAAAAAGAATTGAGATTGATCACAAAAGTTGGATCGATCTAAGGTTGGGTTGGATCGATCGAAGATTGAGTTGGATCAATCACAAAATTTGGATCGATCGAAAATTAGTTGGATCGATCGCAAATCTTCGATCGATCAAAAATTTGTTCGATCGATCGAACAGTGCGACGATGAAACCTAACAGTCACAGATCTATGACTTTTGAAGCATGGGGCCTACACGAATGAGTTCGTGGGCCCTCCAACAACACAAATTAAGCCTAAATGCACTCCAAACGTGGCCCAAACACCCAAATCTAACAAAATCTTCAAAATCTATGCACACATACACATACACACACACACACACACACATACACACACACACACACACATATATATATATATAGACATGGATGCTAAAGCTTTGAGAATGGAAGATTCAACATGAGAGCAACATGATTACGACATTTGAAACAAGTATTGATGCATGAGAGTTCAAATCTAGGGAAGGATGTCTCGGATCTTACCTCAAGAGAGAGAGAGAATAGAGAATGAACTGAGAAGATCTGAGATGAAGAGGATGGAGATGAACTGAGATTCGAGATGCTTGGATCTCGCCGGAGGAGTTGTCAGAGCTAGGAGAGATGATTCAAAGTGAAGAGGGATGAAAGGCTAGGGTTAAGTGAGTGAGATCGATCCAAATTATCGATCTCAAGACCCTTGGATCTGTTTTTAAAAACATTTCCCGACTAGTTCGATCGATCGAAGATGAGTTGTGATCGATCGAACTTTGATGAACTCCTTTCAAAGTATTTTTGGATTTTTTTTTTTTTAAAATTTAAATTTAATTAGTTAAAAACTAAATAAATTAAATTATTTTTGAAATTTTGAAAACTTGTTGAAAATTAAAACAAAATAAAATGAGAGAAAATAGAATAAAATAAAAATAAAAAATATTTTTGGATTTTTGAAAAGTTGAAAAGTCAAACTAAAGTTAAAATAATGAAATGAAGATTTGTGATCGATCGAAACAAGCGTTTGATCAATCAGACAGAGAGCAAAAATATGCAGGTTTTTGGTTCAAAAATTTGGGTAAGTGTTAGAACATGAGATCGATCGAACTGGAAAGTTGGATCAATCGAAGAACTTTCAGATCGATCTTGGAATGTTTCGAACGATCAGACAGAGAGCTGAAATATGCAGGTTGATACAGGCTCAAAATTTTTCTAAGTGTTGAGTCATGAGATCGATCGAACTTAAAAGTTGGATCGATCGAAGGTCTCTTGATCATTTTGCAGTTGGTTCGAACGATGGGACAGAGAGGTGATTTGGATACAGGTTTCTGCAGGTCAAAATTTTTTTTAAGTGTTGGATGCAGAGAAGAGTTCGATCGATCGAACTCAAGTTTGAGATCGATCGAACTCAAGTTTGAGATCGGTTGAACTTTGCAGAATGCTTAATAATGACATGAAAGCTTATGCAATCCGCACCAAAGTTCCTTGAAATGCATATGAACCAAAAACAAGTATCTAGACTTCGCAAGAAATGAAATGAAAGATAGAAATGGGGGAGGAATAAGGTTTTGACACCTTACGAATGCTTTTGCTAGTCTTTAACGTCTCTAGCAAGACATTGGACTCTTTTAGCCCGGATCAAAGATCTTATAATGCATCCCCTCCTTGTTGGGGTGATAGATGCTTTGAACTCCGCCCAACAAATAGTTCTTTGAAGAACTTGTTGGATTAAGCTCAAAAGAAGTCTTTGGTCCCTTGTCTATGCAATTACAACCTTTGGGCTTCCATGCCCTTTCAAAGCAAGAGTTTGAAACAAGACTTTTAGAATGCAAGGTTGAAGATGATCCTTTGGAAGTTTTGGTTTTACACAAAAGCTCATTTCATTGGCATTGAAGATCATGACATTCATTTACAACATTGACTTCTTCTTTATATTTGTCAAATGAATTGGGTGTGGGATTAAAGATTTTCAACTTCACCTTCATGTAGCCAAATGAAATCTTTATTATCCCCGTCCTACAATTGATGTTGGCATTAGCGGTTGCCAAGAAAGGACGGCCAAGGATAACGGGAATTTGGCTCTTAGGATTAGGAACCGGTTTCGTGTCTATGACAACGAAATCAACCGAGAAGAAGAATTTGTCAATCCTTATCAAAACATCCTCAATTATACCCCTAGGCTTCTTAACGGATCGGTCGGCAAGTTACAAAACTACCGACGTCGGTTTCAATTCACCTAAGCCCAATTTGACATAAACCGAGTATGGAAGAAGATTAACACTTGGTCCTAAGTCAAGAAGCGCCCGATAAATGATATGATCACCAATAATGGATGATGTAGTGGGTGAACTGGGGTCTTTAAACTTTGGAAGAGTGTTATGTTGTAAAATTGAGCTTATTTGCTCGGTCAAAACCACTTTTCTTGGTGCTTGGCTCTTGTTTTTCCACTTTTGGGTGCACAAGTCTTTCAAAAATTTGGCATAAGCCGGAATTTGCTTGATTGCATCCAATAGTGGAAGATTAACTTTCACTTGCCTAAACATTTCCATGATTTCATTGGTTTTTGCCTTTTGCTTGTCTTTTGAAATGGATCATTTTAAAGCATCCGGAAATGGAACATTTGGTTCAAACACTTTTTCAAAATTTTCTTTTGAACTCTCTTCAACACAAGAAGTTTTCAAATCATTTTTCAATAAAACTTTTTCAACATCCTTTTTCAAAACTTCTTTTTCAAACACATCTTTTAAGACTTTCTCATCTACAAAGTCATGTGTATACAATGAAGGAGGAATGGGATGTGAAACGGGACGGGTGACAACTTGAGGTTGCACCGATTCACTCTCTTCATTAGACACTCCAACTTGATTGTTCACAATCCTACCACTCCGCAAGGTAGTCACCGCATTAACATGTTCAATGGCATGGCCTTCCGATGAGGAATGGGTTTCCACAACACATTGTTGCTTAGGTGAGGCATTTATAGGCATCTTTCCCTTCTCTCTTGCATTGAGAGTGCTTGTTATTTGCCCTACTTGGGTTTCTAGCTTTGCAATAGATTGAGAGTGAGAATGAAGCAATTGAGTGTTAGCCTCTAAAGTCCCCAAAGCATTCAAAACTTTCTCTTCAAAGGCGAGACTTCTAGTATTACCTTGGGAATAGGATTGGTTGGGAAAATGAGAATTAGCAAATTGATTCCCTTGTGATTGATAGGGTCTATAACCTTGGGATCCTTGGTTTTGAAGTGGAGGTGGAATGTACTTCCCTTGAAAACCGCCTTGGGAAGGGTTTGAGCCTTTTCCTTGGTTTTTCCAAGAGAAATTCGGATGATTCCTCCAACTTGGATTATAATGAGTACCATAAGGATTGTTCCCTTAGTTCACAAAAGCCGCATTGACTTGTTCATTAGGTTCACTTTGCACTTGTTCGTGAGGACAATGAGAAGTAGAATGAAGAACACTAGAATAAGTCATACATGTTTTATTTGATGCACGATGAGAATGTTTAGGGAAGGAAGATACTTGGTTCGCCGAGTTTTGGTTAATCAAAAATTGATCAAACCTTTGAGACAAAGACTTCATTTCGGCGGCTATTTCATTTGAATGTTTGACTTGATGTAAGCCAACACTCTTCCTACCTTGTGAATTTCTACCATTCTTGGATGATAGTGTTCTATGCAAAGAATTTTCACTCATACTTTCATAGAGACGCCACACGTCATCCTCATGCCTATCAATGTATGAGCCACCCATGGAAGCATCAACCATACCCTTATAGTTGTCCGATAAGCTCTCAAAGAAGTATTGAACTAATTACCATTTTGGCATGTCATGGTGTGGACACTTCCTAAGCAATTCATTGAAGCGTTCCCATGCCTCATGAAACGTTTCTCCATCCCCATGTGAAAATTCTCGAATTGAGGTCCTCATGGCATTGGTCTTAGAAATCGGATAGTACTTCTTCAAGAACTCTTTGTTGTATTTCTGCCCAAGAAGTGATTGAAAAAGGCCTAAGATTGTTAAACCAATACTTTGCCTTGTCTTTTAAGGTGAATGGAAAAAGTTTGAATCTTAAAACCTCTTCCGGCATGTCCGTATATTTTACGGTGGAACATACTTCAAGAAACTCATCCAAATGCTTGTAAGGTTCTTCACTTGGAAGTCCATGATAGTTATGAAGCATTTGAATAGTTTGTGTCTTAATTTCATAATGATGTGCTCTAAATGGAGGCAATTGGATGCATGTAGGTACATTGTATTCATTAGGCACATAGTGATCTCTTAAAGCAAAAGGTGGATTAGCTACTAGAGATGCAACATGAACACCTTAGTTTTGAATTCCTTGATTGTTGATGGGAGGTTGTGGAGCATACATTGGCCTTGGCATTCCATATGGAACTTGGCCTTGTTGTTGTGGTGGTTGGTGAATGAATGGCCTAGGCATGCCTAATGGTACTTGTATGTTCTCATTGTGCACATTGGGATGAAGGATACCTTGTTGGTCTATGTGACCAATGTCCTCAACATGACTATCATTATGGTCATCCATTGAAAGATTGGCTCTATTTGAACTTCTTCTTCCCCTAGGATTTCTAATGATAGATTCAAGATGCAAATCAAGAGGGGTAAGAGTTGGTCTCAATGAACGATGCCCATGCATACACAATATAAAACACAACAAACACAAAGAATGACAAACACTATACCTTCACAATAATGCAATTAGACTTCTTCCACAAACATTAAATTCATATTCCCATACTTTAACTCAATGATGCAAGACAATAAAAAATAAGCCTCCACGCGGGCTGACGATTTAACTAAGGGATTGAGTAAAGAAAATCTCACAAAGGTCCTTTAGCACTTCAACTCCAAATTTTAAAGCTTAGCTTAGCAAAATTTTATTTAAGTTTTTAGCATTTTTCATTTCTTTGCTTAGCTCCTTTGCTTGGATGCTCCTTTGTTTGCCTTTTGCTCAATGCACCTTGTTAAGTAAGAATAACACAATAAGTAACCAAAAAGAAAAATAAAAATAAAGTAAAAACACGATCAAAAGAGCACTAATCCTAATTAATTCCACAAATCCGATGTTGCCAAATCTAATCAACAAGTCCCCGGCAACGGCGCCAAAATTTGGACGACGAGGCCATTCCTACACACCAAAATTGATGTAGTGAATGTGCGGTTCTAGAAAAGCCTTTTGGGTCAAGTTTAAATTTATAAAAACCACTACCAACACTACTACTAACGTAGGAAGAGTGAGTAGGGATCGTCCCAAGGGACTGTGAGGATCAAGCAATGTCGTGGAATCACAATTAGGGCTAGTAGGTCGAGTGATCAAACAATTGGTTGGTTGGTTGATTAAAGAACAACTAAATTAAACTAAGTAATAGCAAAAGAGTGCAATTAAGAGTAAGTAAGAGAAAGAGAGAGAGAGAGATCTTGGGGTTTAGAGATCACCACCAAGCAACGTATTTCTATATCATTGACAAGTGATTAATGAGGGCAAATAGTGGGTTGCAATATTGGTGTGTATGTATTTGGTTGATTCAATAAGAAAGAATGACTAGTTAAGCATGTATTGTCTAAACATCATGTGAAAGGCACAATATATCTAAGCAATGAAGCATATATTGTTTAACCAACATGTGAAAGGCACAATAAATCAAAACAAGTCTTAATCCTTTCATTAAGCTCACAATCCAAATACAACACAAGGATAGAGACATATGCTAATTGCACTCAAAAGCTTGGATCATCAAACAACAAGCATAGATTGTCCTCCCATTTAACACTACACTATAACTACACTACATCTACACTACTAGCATGAAAATAAACTAGGGAAGAGGCACAATCTATCAAGAGATAAGCATGAACCATCAAGAGAATCACAAAAGCATTCTTTTAAGTACAATGTTTTGACAATCTCTAAATCTATAGCATCAATACACAAAGACATGCATCAATAACACAAAATCTAGAGATAAGCACATGAACATCTATTCTAGCATACATAGACATATGGATAGAATGAAATGACCAATTGGAAGCATTAAACCACATAAATCATTGAATAAACAAGATCTATATATATCAAAGTGTCAAAACATCAATTACAACACAAATCCCTCAATAATACACAAGATTAAGATATAGAAAGCATGCTTGGGGCTAGAGTTAGCCCCAAGAGGATGTCTAGCCACTCATGGTGATGATGCTCCAACCCTCAAGGGCTAATTCCATGGTTGAATTTGCTCCTTGTTGATGAAGAGTATTCAATGATGTCTCTAGCCTCCTCCTTCTCCAAACTTCCTCTCCAAGAGATGATATGAATATAATGTTGGCTCCCCTTGAAAAAGCAATCCTTATCCTTCTATAGGTAGGTCAAAATGACACCCAAAATGAGCTGGGGTTATGCACACAATATTCCCTAATGATTGGATAAAGGACAACTTTCAATGAGATGGAATTTTAACTTTTTCGCACTGGAGGAAGTTTGATCGATCGAACCTTGAACTTGGATCGATCGAAAGTAAGTGAGATCGATCGAACTTAGGCTGGATCGATCCAATTGGCTGAGCTTTTTGGAAAAAGACAAATCCGAGATATTTATGGGAGATATTTATGGGAAAAGGACAAAAGTAGTTAGTGGATGGTACAGCTGTGGATATGATTAATCATTTGAATAAGGGCAAAAGTGTTCGATCGATCGAAGGATAGTGTTGGATCGATCGAACTTTTGGAACTTTATACTTTTGGGTTAAGGCTTAGATCTATCTCGAAGTGCTGAAATCGATTATTGTTCGATCGATCGAAGCTTGAACTTGGATCGATCGAACTTTATTACTTGCCTCCTTTGGCTTCATTTGCTTCATTCTTTCTCCACTTTGCTCTTTTCTTTGATTAATCCCAGAATTGCTTCAATTAAGCTCTTATTTGGCTGAGTTAGCTTATTTTCGGGATAAGTGCCTGAAAATGGAAATAATACGAAATCAATCTAAAACGGTAAAGTAAGATAGATAAAGGTACTAGAATGCCTAAGCTTAAGGAGTTTAAATACGCACTTTTCAGTGCCCATCACCTTCTCTTCAAATTCAAACGAGTACCTAGGAGGAAGAGGATCAGGATTAACTTAGTTTCTAAATTGAGGAGGACAGTAGATGGAAGATTGATTGAAAGAATTATTTTGCAGAGGATTAGATGAATTATGGTACAGTCCCTGAGATTGGGGAACAGTATTGCCTTGGCTTTGATTCTGTCATGATATATTGGAATGATCTCTCCAGCCAGGGTTATAAGTATTGGAATTTAGATTGTAACCCGAATTGGAGAATGTAACATTGGTTTGCACTTGTGGATTTTCAAAAGATTAACCCAAGAAAGGACAACTGGCAGCTTAATGAGATGGATTAGCACAGACAGAACACACCTCATTTGGCAAAAAGGAGTGCTAAGAAGAACTAAGATTATTGGTAGCTGATAAAACTTGGTCAAACTTTCGAATTAACATTTCCATTTGAGTGGCTATCTCTCTAGTTTTCTCACCCTCCTACCAACTTTCAACCTGATAGATACTAGGAGTGGACCTAGACCTAGAGGAAGAAACATGTTGAATAGAATTTTTACTTAGGGCCTCAAACAGTTTCCAAGCGTTATCTGGGCTCTTATGCAGGAAACCATCATTACTAGAAGCATCTACTATGTTCCTATGTGGATTATGTAATCTATCATAGAAGATTTGCACTAAATGCCATTTAGCAATATCATGGTGTGGACACTTTCTCAGAAGATCATTGTATCTCTCCCAAGTATCATGAAGTTGTTCACCCAGGATTTGGGAGAACGCCATGATTTCTGTTCTCAGTTGTGTGGTTTTACCCACAATATAGTATTTTTTTAAGAACTTTTGTTGCAATTTATCCCATGTGCTTATGGAATTATGAGGTAGGGAGTGAAACCAAGTTCTGGCTTTGTCCTTGAGAGAAAATTGGAAGAGTCTCATCTTAAAAATATCATCAGAGAGAGTGGACAACTTGGTTGTTGAACACAATTCCAGAAATTCATCTATGTGCTTATAGGGATCTTCAGTAGCAAACCCATGGAAAGTTAGAAGCATTTGGATCATAGCTGGCTTGATCTCAAAGTGGGTTGCATTAGATTGTGGAAATTGAAAGCAACAAGGGGATGTATATGAGGTGGGAATGAAGTGATCCCTCAATTGTGGTTGTGGTGGAGGAATAGGTGCTTGTGGCACATGTGCCCCATTGGGATTATCACCATTATTAGCCATGTCTACTTTAGATAATTTTCCTAACAATTTAACCTAATTTCAATGGTAACAAGTAGTAACAAAAAGAAAAATTTCAAGTGAAGAAAAATAACAAAAACTCACAAAAGGTCCTAAAACCAAAACTTTTATTCCTCAGGCATCTTCGTCCTCGCTGCTAGATTCCTGCACTTGAAAAGAAAAAGAAATAAGGTGAGATATCAAAAAGTCCTAAAACTATAAATTAAACTAGAATTAATCTCGAACTCAACAAATCCATAACACAGTCCCCGGTAACAGTGCCAAAAATTGATGTGTCAATAATAAATTAATCACTCACAACAGAACGAATCCTTGTAGGATAGGGCTATGTTGAGAGTGTCGAACCTCAAGGACTGGGGTGGTTTATCTAGTCTTCAATTAATAATATTTTAATTTATAAAGAGGATTTGATTTTGTGTGTTGTATTGCAAATTAATAACATAAAAGAAAATAAACGAAATCAAAAGATTGAGATCAAGAGAAGAAATACTTAGGGTTTGATTTCATCACAAACCTTATACTATGGTCAATTGTTTAACCTTGGGATTTCAATAATTATATATCATATGGAATTAAACTTAATAACATTCATTTAATTCAGATTAAAGAAAGATGTTTCATAAATTTCAGTTAATAATAACCTATTTCGGTTGGCACGAATTATCTACCTACCTACTTCTAACTAATTTTGTAGTATAACTCATCTTCCCTAGGCATAGACTATGAAAATATTCATTCATGAAAAATGTTTGACCACCATTGCATGATCTCCATTCTTATGTCTGATAGGGCTCCGCCAGATAGCGTCCAATAAGAATGGGTTGAATATAATTTAAGAATAATTAAATCTAAAACAAGGTATTAATAATTCAAAAACTATTTAATAATTAAAACACCAATTGAATTAAGAAATTGCCCAAAATCATGCAATCAAAATACATAATATATTAAATTCCCAAAGTACAGAACAATCAAACCATAGTATTCGGATTCGAGCTACATCAATGCCCTAAGAGTGGAATTAGCTACTCATGACAATGCAAGATATCATTTGTATTGTTGTAGTCTTCATCGCCATGGACCGCCAAAACTCCTTCTGTATCTTCTTCTTCAAAATCCTAAAAGCCACCGTAAGAGATATCTGAGAGAATGAATCCTCTGATATGATGGCCTTGTGCCTCCTTTTATAGAAGAATTAACTTTTAATAAGGGTTGGACGGGCTTTTAGGTCTTCTAGGGTAATATGGGCCCATATGGAAACAAAGAAATATGATTTTTGGTAATTCCCATATGTATTTACAACTTTTAAGATGTCTAGGCTCGAGCTTTGAGGTTCAGGCTCGAGCATCACCTGCCAGCAACTTTATCTGACTTTGCAACGCGATTTTGACCCATTTAGAGTATGAATTTGGAGATGGCTATTAGAGACAAAAACATCAGGCTTCGAGTCTTCTTTTTAGAGCTGCTAAGTTTGCTCAATTTGGAGTTCCGAGTCAAATGGTATGGCCAAAATACTAAAGTTGGTTTAGAGTTTTCAGCCATGCTCAAGCCTGAAGTGTTGGTGCTCGATCCTTTTGATTCGTGCTTGAGCCTTAAAGCTCAGGCTCGAGCTCTGGGAGCAAAAATTGTCTGGAACGTCTTTTTATTGATGGTGCTCGATCCCAAAGTGTTGGGCTCGAACTTTAGGGCTGTAGGCTCGAGCTTTAGGTGTTAGTGCTCGATCCCTGAGGTCTGGCACGAGGTCTGGGAGCTTGGAAATCAATTCCTTCAAATTTCGACGCCTTGTGCTCGAGCTTAAGGGTCAAGGCTCAGGCATGCTATAGTCAGGCTCGAGCATCCTTTATTCAGGCTCGAGCCTGAAGGTGCGAGGCTCGAGCTTCAGAACTTAAACTCTTCTAAAATTCACCATTTTGACTCTTGGCTTGCTCTGAATGATCGGCAACGACGCAGTAAACTTCATTATCATTATTTTCATCATAAAAGCCCGGTTTTAATTGTTTCTTTGGGAAAACACCTAAAAACATGAAATAAACATAAATCAGTATAAAACAGGATAGAAGTATCACTTTAGGTCTTAACATACGTATATTTAGGGGCTTGAATATGCAATATTCCGCGCTTATCATAGGCCTCTACCCGTCGTCCTAATGGTATTCAAACAATTGTGACAAGCTCCTTTCTAAATGTTTAGAAAATAAACTTTGTAATGCGAGAGGTCGCTACGCAAGTGTCGCGCCCGGATTTTTTGGCCTCCCTATTAGCGTCATAGTAAACACTTATGGGTCAGAAAAGGGATTTAATGTGACGGAGTGACTATGGTCAAATTATTATTTTTTTTGGAGTAGGGTCAATTTACTAATATTCGGAGTCGCCACCTAGCATAGGGTTATGGTGTTCTAGGTCACCTATGGTGTCTAAGAACTTTGGAAAAATAGATGGACATCCACTTAGTCTACAAAAACCAGATTAATAGGCTCGGGGTTTTGGTTGTGCATGGGGAAGGTGTTAGGCACCCCACGACACCCGTGAAACACGGTTACCTTATTTCTATATTGCATCCCTAGACAGATAAATATGTGTATTATTTTGTAATAAAGATAATTTATTTAAATGACTTTGAAAGATTAATTTCACTTATATGAAAATAAGATCATGATGAAAATATAAATAAAAATAAATCATAGATGATGACATGACCGAACCTAGGAGTGACCTAGGTTGCCTACATACTTCATCTCATAAATGGAGAGGATCAGGTCAAATGTAGTTCAATTAGCATTAAATAATTATCTTACTGGATATGTTTCTAAGGGAAATTATTTATTTATTATTTATAAAATTTATTTCTAACAAAACTTGTATTTTACTTTTAAGGAAACTTGCTTGCTTTAGGAAGCGAATATTGAAATTAAAAATATGATTTTTATTTTAGAATTTATGATTCCCGAAAATATGATTTTAGGAGATATTTTAAAAGATATGATTGCAAATATGTATATACATATATAGTTTTAAGGAATATTATTTTAATTAAGGAAACTTATATTCTTGTACTTTAAGTGTGTATAAGAAAACTTTAAGAAGCTAATATCTACAAGAAATAGCTTTTTTCTAGGAAAGTGTTTATTAGGAAAAATATGAATTTTTTAGAGAATAAAAAATATGAAATTTTTTATGATTAAGCTCTAATTTTAATTTAAGAATTAAAATATCTATGAAATAAAAAAGTAATTCATTTTACGAATGTAGGAAAGCTTTATTTTAAGAAAAATAGGAAAGATTCCTAAGAGAAATGGCTTTATAGGAAAGATTTATTTTAAGAATACTATCTTTTAGAAAAGATTTATGTTAAGAAAATGACTTTTGAAAATATTAAAATAATTATTTTGAAATGATATGATTTCTAGGAGAGATACGACATTTTGGTAAAGATTCATTATTTGGATTTTTTAGAAAAGTAATAGTTGTGACAATTTTGTTAATTTATTTGGAACTATGATTTATTATATTTTATTTATAGAAATACTATTCAACTTTTGAAGTAATAAGACCTTTTAGCTACTATTGAACCAATCCTAAATTTAGAGATTTCTGAAAAGAACTTAATGATCCTTATTTGACCCAAAAGATTATTTTATAAGAGGTTTGGAACAATAAATACATGAGCACTAAAAACCAGTTTCAAAATTATTGAAATTTAATCCATTCATAAAGAGCACTTAAATTGTTTTTAGTGACATGCATTAAGAACACCACCTTAAAGAATAATGATAGGACATTATTTAAAACACAGAAAACGATCAGGCTACCAAGCTTATGCGATTTTCGATTCCGCCTCATTCTTTATACTTCTTCTAATGCAAGAGACAACTCTAAATGATGTATATAAGCACATGTATTCAAAGCCCAATATGATATAAGTAGATATTACTACCAAGTTATTTGTATCAGTCACATTAATAAGGCTATGTACTGTCTAATGAAACATATTATAAATAAATTAGATGTGCTTGAGTGATTTTTAGAAAGAATTCATTTTAGAAAATAATAAGATTCTACAGCTATTTATAAAATATGATTTAAAAATATAACTTTTTTAGAAAAATACGATTCTAAGAAAAATATCATCTTTAATTTATTAAAAGTAATAGAAAATGAAACACAAATATCATATTATTTATAAATCATGTTGATTACATATTTTTAAAGTGATGTACATCCAAAGAAGATGCCGATAGATATTACATAAAGAATGTGATGATGGCATATGTATATCTAAGGATGATGATAGTAGTTAATACATAAAAATGTGATGATGATAGATATGTATATCCAAGAATGATGCACTGCTACGGCTGCTATGATTTTAAAACGTTAGTAAATTGAATGGAGCCATTGAATTAGTGCTAAATGTCGAAATAAGGTTTGTATGCATTCAATAGCTTCTGTATAATATTTTCATTATTTCAATAAAAAAAACCCAAATAAAAATATATTGTATGTATACAAATAAATTAATGGTGGTAGGATAAAGAAATTAAGCAAAAGTTTGGAAAAATACCTCTAGTGCTTTTTTTTTCTTTAAAAAAGACTTGTGTTTGTTTGATCTGACCTTGCGCTCTTTTTGAAGTTGGAGAATCGCAGATAGAGTCCCAGTTTCTATTTTATGCTTAGGACCTTGTTGTAGGATTATGAGGAGAGGAAATGTTTATATTTCAGAGTGGGTGTTTTGTCCCTTGCCGGCAGAACTTTGAGACGTAAGAGAATAATATCAGAGAATGGTTTCCGATTTAGGGTTTTTCCTCCCCCCTCTAATGAAATATGAATAGCACCGTTAAATAGACTCCCAAGATAGAAGAATTAACGCATGGGATAAGATAGAATATTATCAATCTTAACAACTTTATTTGAATTTAAAAAATGATAATGTTTTATTTTATTATTTGAATTTTAAAAAATGATAATGTTTTATTTTATTGGGTTAGTTATTTGGGATATATATATATACCAAGCAGTAACAACTTTTTTTTTTTAGGTTAATGTTTTATGATAATGTTTTCCTTCTTTATATTTCTATTGTATTAATATTATATATATATATTTGGTCTTATCCTTGTGGCTGAATGATCAACAATGATATGTTGGTTTCAATTAATTAACAAAAGTTAATATTTATTTATTTACTTAGTTTTTATTTTTATATTATTATATTATTTTCTTTATTTAATATTTATTAACTTTTTTTTTTTCAACACTAAGGTTTTGACGCATTTTGGACACAATGGCAAGGTCCATTTTTTATTTGGTAATTATATTAGACTGCCTTTTCAAATTTAATCAAACTTGAACAGGTCAAAGGTACAAAATTACTATTTTGCCCCTTCCTTAATCAAGTACTAGGAGTCGCATTATGAACCTGACTCTAGGTGTACTCTAATGTTTTGAGTCTTTCCGGAACCATTGGTGGCATCCATTTTATGATCTAGTGGTCTAATTTTCTAATTTTTCTGGCTTGGCCAAACTAGTTTTACCGAAATACCCCTTTAAATGGGGTAGGGGCAAAATTGAGTGTCTACAGCAAGATCAAAATATGATTGTGGTTTAGGAAGCCTTTAAAAGTCAAATTTACATTTATAAAAACCACTACTATAACTAATGAAGCATAGCGAGTAGGGATCGTCCGCAGGGATTATACGTGTTGGAATTTAATTTCGACTCTAATGTACCAATTGATTGCAAAGAGAGAGATTTGTTGATTAAACTAAGATGCAAGGAAATTAAATAAAATAAGTTGAGTTGGGGATTTAAGAGATGAAAAGTGAGGCCTTGGGGTGTATTGGAATCGCCACCAAACTCGTTCACTAAACCACACACTTTCAACTAATTTGGAAAAAACCTTCTTGTGAGCAAAATACGACTACCAATTGCAACATTAAGCATGGACCTTCAAATTCATGTATGAATTGCCTACCTAACCAACAATTAAATTAAGTGTAGAACAACCCATCAATTCTAAGCATGACCCATCAAACTAGTCACAATTGTAGAACACATCAATTTAGAAAATCATGGAATTTGCAATAATAAGCCATGGAATATCAAATCAAATAAAAATTGTCCACCTACCTACAAGAATGAATTAAATTGTAGAATAACCCATCAAGCATAAATATAATCCATCAAATTAATTGACAAACTCATCTAATAAAAACCATATCTAGCCATCACTAGATTCTCAATCAACCACACATAGGCTTGCAATTAATATAGAAAAACTAGTATAGAGATCAATTCCCAAATAATCACACATAAGACAACATGCAATCAAATAGAGAATCAATAGAAATAATTAATCAATAGAAATCAAAGAAGAATTCAAGATTCATTAAATTCACAAGGCTAGAACACTAATCACAAGATATTATTCCCCAAAAAGTATGAAAAAGATAGAGGTTTAGATTACAAACTTGGGGCTCATCCAAGCCCTAAGGAGAAGTCTAGCCAATTATGGAGGAGGTGGGTGTGATCTTTGAACCCTCAAGGGCAATCCCCAAACATAGCTCCATCTTATTCCTCTTCTTCTTTGTTGAATTCTAGAGAAAGTGTGTGTGTAGATGTTGAGATGTGTTCTCGGAGCCTCCACTCCTCTATTTTCTTCTAACCCTAATCTCTAACTTTTCTAAAGAGAGAAAATAAAATTACAATGAAATAAAATTGAAGACTAAAGATTTTTTACAAAATGGTTCAATTCCCTTTAAATACAAAGTCCTTGGAGTAGTGAACAATTAAGTCAGAAAATAAGCCCTTAAAATATCTAATCCCGCAACTATGTGGTAGGTGGAGTTCGGGAACGCAGGAATAAAACAGCTTGCTACTAGCACATTTTCGATCAATCGAAGAAAATTTTTGATCGATCGGTCCAAATCCACTGCTGGCGAAATTCTGCATTTTTGACCTTTTTCTGAATTTTTCTGAAATCTTTTCGAAACTTTTGCTTGATTCCAAAAAGGCTGTAATGGACCATTTTTAGCCCATTTGAACCTTATTGACCTAAAATAGATAAAATACAAAAAAAGTACTAAAACGGAAAAATAAAGATAGATGAATGGACTAAAATACCCTCGCTCAGGGGCTAAAATGCGTCACATCTGAGCACTCATCACACCCCCAAACTTAGATATTGCTAGTCCCTAACAATGAACTATAAATAAATAAATAAATAAACAACTATACAACTATGAACTAGAAAACAATAAAATGATAACGCCACTTTCGTAGGGAACACGATTGCATTTAGCATATGCAACAAGCCTTTTAAACCTTTAGGTTACCTATAGTGGATGAGTGAAGTCTCGTGAGGGTTTCCAAAAATAATACCTATAAATATTGAGCTCTTTCTCACTTAAGAGGCACCAACATACAAAACAAGCATTGGGAGAAAACTACCTTAAGTATGCAATTTTCCAACCCTTTTCCAAGCAATCTCCCAAAATTTTAACATCAAGCAAGAAAGTATGGTCCTCCACACATCAAGATCATGATCATGAAAATCAAAACAATTCTAGTCCCTAGCAATGAACTACAAAGTCCATCCACGATTGGATATAGAAAGCAATAAATGGATAGCGTCACTTTCGTAGGGAACACAATTGCATTTAGTGCATGCAACAAGCCTTTTAAACCCCTAGGTTACCCCTAGTGGACGAGTGAAGTCTCGTGAGGATTTCTAGAAATGATACCCACAAACATTAAGCTCTTTCTCACTAAAGAGGCACCAATATTGCAAACAAGCATTGGGCGAAAACTATCTCAAGTATGCAATTTTTTAACCTTTTCCAAGCAATCTTCCAGAATCTCAACATCAAGCAAGCAAGTATGGTCTTCCACACATCAAGAAAATGATTATGCAAATCAAAACAACTTTAGAATCCTTTTTGAGTGGACCAGCATCAAATATGTTCCTATCTAAGCCAACTAAAGAAACGATCACATCTGGCCTCAAACTAGCACACAAATCTAGTACCGATTATCAAGACAAAGAATGGACCTTTTATTAAAGCTTTATTCAACTAAGTGCACTTATTCTTTTCACTCGATTTTTTTTTTTTTTTTACTAACCCTAAGGATTAAAGATGGAAGCATGGTGCAATGTGTTGATCTATTAAGCTTTCTAGCGATCCATGAGGTCAAGCGTTAGGCCAATAACTCCCAAACCGGACGGCTTTAGGGCATTAGGTGTTTAAACACCCCTAAGGACTTACAAGCTCAAATCAACTAGGTTACAAATCAAAACAACCTCCATCTAATCATTTCCCACTTCTCACCTTTTGGGAGAAGTCCTCATTTTTTTATTTGCTTTTTACAACTTTTTTTTTTTTTTTTTTTTTTCAATTATTAACCTAGAGTTTGGGCCCTCAACCTTTCGGCGCGAGAAATTCAATACTTGATGAGGCCAGAATCTCGGCTACTTAGTGAAAAAGGTTTGTTATCCACCTTTGTCAAGAATGAAAGCTTTCAATGCACTACTAGCTCAATTTGGATATCATCAAATCAATAGTCAACAAAGCATGTACCTCATAAATGAATGCTAGTGTGCGCCTGTGCTAGTGTGGAATCCTAGAGTGAATCTCAAAACAATCACAAAATCAGGATGATGTGGACCACAAATGCAAGCAAAATATCAATCTTTCAAAAAAAATTACTCTGAAAAGGCATCCACAAAGCATACAAGGAATATTGGACTCTCAAGTCAAGCAATTATTAAGTTCTAAGTATCATAGTCCTCAAAAGATCAAAATCATAGCTAAAATGGATCCCAAATCTCAATCATGCAATTGATTCTCAAACTTAAGTAGAATGCAACAAAGTCACCTTACCCCCAAACTTAAACCGCACATTGTCCTCAATGTGCAATGAGAACAATGGAAAAGATGGAAAGAATATACTATGGTTGTGATACCCCTCGGATTCGAGATACGGGTTGATCAGGCCCAGGCCCAAACCCGAGGGAATATCAAACAATTAATATTTTATAATGAACACGGAATACAAAATAAATTAAAAAATGAAATTAAAGCTGGAAGGAACTAAAAATAGAATCCTCAAAATATAATAATTATTAAAATCCATCAAACCCAAACTCCAAAACTCCATCAGTTTACAACTTGGGAATCCATCTCTAGTGGACCCCTATTAAACATCCAAACGGAAGATAGAACAAATGTAATAAACGTCCAGAAATAAAACTATAGAGAGAGCCCTACATCATCGGAAGAGTGAATAGAGACCTCTGCTCAGAACGAACACGTCTAAGCCTGGAACTGTCGTGTACCTAAAAAATAGAAGTGGGTCAGGCCCACGCGCAAGTTCTATACTACTACAATCCAAACAGAGGCCCGATACGCATGTACATCCTAAACAATTCAACAATAACTAATAGTCCGTAAATATATATATAGTCACACTAAAGGACTCTCACTGGACTACAGGCCGGTCTCAACCTGAATAGAGGTAACATGCTAAAACGCACACGAAGTGGGCATATGTACCTATACCTAAACAGAGTACACCTCCAACCATCATAGCCAGCTACACATCCCGATGCATATACGCTCCCTAGCCATCGGTCCTGAGGCTCAAGCTCATACCGAGGCACCATAACAATACATATATAAAATCCATCCAAAATCCCTGGTATTGCCGCTCAACAAGTAGTTGCCATGACAATACAAATCCACGAGACTTAACTTTTAGTTAATCCCATCCTTATTCCAAGTAGGTGGGTAATGGTATTGTTTTAAAAACCAAACCCATCCTTAGTATGCCACCGTCCCATACCGGTGCCTACTTTCCAATCCTCCAGTAGTCAATAATACCAATAAATCAAGTACATATCAACTAAATTCCAACATCCAACATTCAATGTTAGCAGTGATAAAATAAGCATTGATAAACAGGGTCACAGCAACAACATATACATGCCCAATTTAAGTTGTTCCCTGTAGTCTGATATAAAGACAGAATTAATTAAAACTTCCATTTAACACCTTACAAATGACATACAGATATGTAGGGTATGTATCACAAAATCCTAACCTCCACAGTTGATACTAACTGTGATAATGTAAGCATCAAAACAATATTCACAGTATGTATGTAGACATGCTCAAATTATAGTGTTCCACAAAACCGATCTAGTGTTAAACTCAAATCCTCCTAGTATTTAAGTTCCAACAGTTGCTATTACAGAAGTTAAGATAGCTATCATCTAGACCCATCCTTCCAATAATTTATACTAGCAGTGGTAAGGAAAAACGTGAACCACAGAACCACAATGCATCCACAAACATGCTTAGTCTAGGTTGAACAAGCATACAACACTACTGTAATTACCAATTTCATAGCAAAACAGATATCATTTTAGTTTGGTTTAATCTTCATTAATCCTGGAATCATTTAAGAGTGCAAAGAGTATGAAGCCTAAGGGAAAGAGTAAGGATAGAATCTTGCCTCAAAAACTTTTGTTCAAAGTTTCAACGTCGTCTTCTTAAAAAAATCCCGGCGAGTTCCAAAACTCGGTTATTGTTCACGGGTATGAAACACTATTCCCGAACTCAAAATCTGATCTCCACCGTTCAGATTGTGCGACACTGAGTCATGAACCTATCCTCCAAATTTCAGCTCGATCGGACCACGGACGAAGCGAGATCGGATGTTTGATGAAATCTGGGCAGAATGGGAAAAAAAACCTGTGCGACCCAGTTACTGTTCACCAGTACGAATCACTGTTCCCGAGGTCAAACTCTGATCTTCACCGTTCAGATTGTGCGTCACTGAGTCGTGAACCTCTCCTCCAAAATTCAGCTCGATCAGACCAAGGACGAAGCGGGATCGGATGTTTGATGAAATCTGGGCAGAATGGAAAAACTGCGTTTTTCCTTCTCCACTTCCACAAAACGTGTGTTTTATTTAAAAAAACCCTACACAGACATCTACCTTATACTTATAGAGTTTTCCTAAACCCTAGGTTCATTTAAGTCCAACTCACAATCCTAACCGGCCCATCCAATTAACGTAGAAACCTACGACGGCTATAATATAAAACCCTAATTTATACTGTAATTAAAACCCTAGTTAGATGTATTTACCTAATTACCCTATTCACCATTAAATACTTAACAAATAATCTAATTGAACAAAATAATAATTAGTAAACCCAATTAAACCAAATAAGACACACATAAAATAAGACACACATAAAATAATTAAACCAATTACACTTAAACTATTAATGCCAATTAAATAATTAAAACACTAACAAGTAATTCCAATCAAATAACTAAAAATAAATATCATTTAAATAAGTTAAATCACCACAAAAGAAATAATTAAACACCTAATAAAAAAATAATGACACATAATCAAATAAAATGCACTTAAATAATAAATTAAATACCATTAAATACCAGGAATATCCTTTTTAAAATTAGGGGTATTACAGTGGTGGAAAAGACATGAAGCCCGGTAGTGATCCATTGGGAAAGAGTGCACCCCCAAACTTGGAATTAACAACCTACTTGAATAACCACACTAACAAACTCACATCAAATATCAAATTGGATAAAATAAGTATATCAAGCATTCTAAGGCAACATAGCACAAGATGAAAGAGAGATATGAGATCAAGCCAAATAGAAAATATGAAAGTAGCATGACTACACATAAGGGCACAATGGTGAAAAGTTTTTATATTTTTTATTTAATGAAAGCAAGTATAGACAAAATGCAAGAAAAACAAAGAATAAAAAGCATGAACAAAATACAAAAAGAAAAATAAATAAGGTAAAATGTAATGAAAGAATATGTACAATGCAAGAAATGAAAACCAAAAAGTAAGAAATGATACAAGAACAAAATAATGAAAAATAAAAATAAAAACTCTTTATTTTATTTATTTATTTTGACATAACAAGTATGTACACACACACAAAAATAAAACAAATAAACATGCAAGGAAATAAGAGGTGCAATTTTTTTTTTTTTTTTTTTTTTAATAGTTCTCGATCAATCAAAACGATCGAAAGGGGGCTTGATCGATCGAAATGCTTGTAGAATGATGCCCTGGGAACAAAAATTTCTGACGCAATTTCGATCGATCGAAAATAATTTCGATCGATTGAGACCATTTTCGATCGATCGGAATAAGCATTGATCGATCGAGAAAGTCTTCGATCGATCGAACTGAGCGCTGCCTGGGCACAAAATGCTGATTTTCGAAAAAATTTCAAAGGCATAAATTTTTCTAAGTCGCCAACATACATGAATAATCAATGAAGCTCAATGGAACATATCTAGATGCTGCAAGAAGTGAAAAATAAAAAGAAATGGGAGAGGAATAGAGTTGTGAAACTCTATGAATACTAGTGTTTAACGTCTCTAGCAAGACGTTGGGTCGACTCACTAGTCGAACGAATAAAAAATCGGATATGAAACATCCTTATTGACCCTCTTTTTCATTTTCTCATTTAATGTCTCAATTACAATAATATAAACATCCTCCAAAAGAATGACTTGAAAAGAAATTATGAAAGATGCAATTTGTTTCCTTTCATCCACGGTCTTGAAAATAAAATCAATGATGAGCGACCTTGCACTTGGCAAGGCAAAGTCTTTCAAAGACTCAATTGGATTAATAGGAATTGCACTCTCTTCATCCTTTTTTTTTTCTTCAAAAATCACCATCTCCTCACCTTCCAAGTTAGCTAAGGAGTCCATTAGAGAGTTCACTTCATTTTTGGAGCTTTCAAGGTCAAAACCACAATTTTTATACATTTCAAAAAGGCATGTCTCAAGAGGGTCTTTGGAGATAATAGAAGGAAGGTCCTCTTCAACAAGTTCCTCATCCTCCTCTATTACCTCTATAGTGGTCATCGGACTCTCTAAAGTAGCAATGGTTGGGATAAAATCATGATCAAAACAAGGAAAGTCCTCATTAATCATGTTGTGCTCTATTAGATTAGCCACAAACTCACTTGCTATTTCCTCCTCTTTACTCTCATCATCCTCATCTATATAAATTGAAGTTCTTGTCATTTTTTCATTTGCCTCTTCCTCCTCCTCTTGACGAGAAAGAGTACTTGCAATTTTCTCAACTTGAGCTTTAAGCTTGGCTAAAATTTGAGAATGAGAAGTAATAACTTGAGCTTGTGAATTAAGCCCATCAAGTAATGCTAACAATTTTTCTTGAAACTTAGGTGAATAAGGTGGTGGAGGTGGTTCTTCATAAAATGGTAGGGGAGGGTAATAGTCGTAAGAATGATTAAAAGAGTGATCAAGTCCATGATAAAATGATGCATGTTGAACATTGGACTCAATATCATAAGATTAAAATATGATGGAGGAGCATAAAGTGAAGGGATGTAATTTCCCCCCAAACTTGGATCAAGCATTTCCTCCATTCACAATTAAAATCTAAATGCAAGAAAATATTAGCCTCCACATGGGCCGATGCTTAGACAAAAAATTAAGCAATATAATGAGCCTCAACAAGGGCTATCACAAGTATACAAAGAAGTGCACAATTAAAATACAAGAGTTCCAAAAATTGTTCACAAAGGACGTCCTTAAACAACTTCAAATTTTAATGTTAGCTTTAAGTTCCAAAGTTTGCCTTCCTTGTTGTCAAGTACCTAATTGAACAAATAATATCAAGAATGAGAAAAGAATATACAATGGAAAGTAAAATAAAAATAGAAGCAATTAAATGAACACTATTGTCTAGTCTAATTCAAACAAAACCGTTAATCCCCGGCAACGGCGCCAAAATTTGACGAACCCCTTTCTAAGTGTTTAGAAAACGAACTCTGTAATGCGAGAGGTCGCTTCGTAAGGTCAAAATATGATTGTGGTTTAGGAAGCCTTTAAAAGTCAAATTTACATTTATAAAAAACCACTACTACAACTAATAAAGCATAGCGAGTAGGGATCGTCCGTAGGGATTACACGTGTTGGAATTTAATTTTGACTCTAATGTACCAATTGATTGCAAAGAGAAAGATTGGTTGATTAAACTAAGATGCAAGGAAATTAAAATGAAATTAAAATAAACTAAGTTAAGTTAGGGATTTAAGAGATGAGAAGTGAGGTCTTGGAGTGTATTGGAATCGCCACCAAGCTCGTTCACCAAACCACACACTTTCAACTAATTTGGGAAAAACCTTCTTGTGAGCAAAATGCGACTACCAATTACAATATTAAGCATAAAACATCAAATTCATGTATAAATTGCCTACCTAACCAACAATTAAACTAAGTGTAGAACAACCCATCAATTCTAAGCATGACTTATCAAACTAGTCACAATTGTAGCATACATCAATCTAGAGAATCATGAAATTTGCAATAATAAACCATGGAATATCAAATCAAGTAAAGATTGTTTACCTACCTACAAGCATGAATTAAATTATAGAACAACCCATCAAGCAGAAGTATAATCCATCAAATTAATTGACAAACCCATCTAATAAAAACCATGTCTAGCCATCACTAAATTCTCAATCAACCACACATAGGCATGCAATTAATATAGAAAAACTAATGTAGAGATCAATTCCTAAATAATCACACATAAGACAATATGTAATCAAATAGAGAATTAATAGAAAGAATTAATCGATAGAAATCAAAGAAGAACCCAAGATTCATTAAATTCACAAGGCTAGAACACTAATCACAAGATATTATTTCCCAAAAAGTATGAAAAAGATAGAGGTTTAGATTACAAACTTGGGGCTCATCCAAGCCCTAAGGAGAAGTCTAGCCAATCATGGAGGAGGTGGGTGTGATCTTGGAACCCTCAAGGGCAATCCCCAAACATGGCTCCATCTTCTTCCTCTTCTTCTTTATTGAATTCTAAAGAGAGAGAGTGTGTAGATGTTGAGATGTGTTCTTGGATCCTCCACTCCTCTATTTTCTTCTAACCCTAATCTCTAACTTTTCTAAAGAGAGAAAATAAAATTACAATGCAATAAAATTAAAGACTAAAGATTTTTTACAAAATGATTCAATTCTCTTTAAATATAAAGTCCTTAGAGTAGTGAACAAGTCAGAAAATAAGCCCTTAAAATATCAAATCCCGCAACTATGTGGTAGGTGGAGTTCAGGCGCGCGGGAATAAAATAACTTATTGCCAGCACATTTTCGATTGATCGAAGAGAATCTTCGATCGATCTAAATCCACTGGTGGCGAAATTCTATATTTTTTTATCTTTTTCCGAATTTTTTTGAAATCTTCTCGGAACTTTTGCTTGACTCCAAAAAGGCTGTAATGGACCATTTTTAGCCCGTTTGAACCTTATTGACCTAAAATAGACAAAAACACAAATAAGTACTAAAATGAAAAAAATAAAGATAGATAAATGGACTAAAATATCCTCGCTTAGGTGCTAAAATGCGTCATATTTGAGCACTCATCACATTGCTTTGATACCAAATTTGTAACGACCCAAACCCAGGGGTCTGAATCGCTAACCGGGTCCTTACCCGAACCCGAGAACACTTAAGGGTAAAAAGGTCAACTAAGGTGTGAAAATAAATAATATAACTCTAAATGAGTCTAAATAGGTCAACATAAGTCATAAGGGTCATTTGAACCCATAACGCAAGATCCTGGAGATAAGAATGAGGATTTTACACAATTGCCCTTTTTGTTTTCAAAGAATTCTGGAGCAGTCCACACTAAAAAGGTCATAACTCTCTCTAAGATTAGAATTTTTGAGTGAAGTTAATTTCATTGGAAATTTGACTCAAAATACAAGTTAGACTCAAATTTGGCCCAATTTGGAGTTAAAATGAATTAGATATGATCATTTGAAGTCAGGGTTTTAAAGTGGTCACTATTTCATTTCGGCAGATACCAAATGCTATTCCGGTCGGCCGAAATAACCCGTTAGTCGATGAAATGACCTTTCAGTAGTCCGGTTGAGGCTCTGGAGTTTCCTAAGGTACTGGTTTTGATCCCAAATGATACCGGTCGACTGAAATGGCTTACCGGTCAACCGAAATGGCCTAGAAATGCGAGTTTCTCACAGTTTAAGTGCCTAAGCAACTTGATATCACATGGTTAACACTTGAAATCTTTAATAGGATCAAAACCTGCCTCGTAACATCCATAAACATGTATATAATGATAAAATAACATTTTATACATCATTGCAAGATCAAATTACATCATTACATAATGAGAGAATTTCGTTTACATTGAATTTGAATAAATGAGACAACAAAGATAAACTTCCTAACTACGCCTAAGTATGTGAAGGTATCTCATCCACTTCGCCACTTCAAAACCCTAAAAAATGATATAAAAAAAAAAGGGGTGAGCACAAGGCTCAGTTGAAGTCGCCTAAGGTGTCAACTTCGAACTCCTTTGAGCCACATAACACATAATGGGATAAAAGATATTAGGGTCATACATTGAGAATCAATATAGCATTTACAATATAATAAACACCATCCTCAGCCACACAATACATTCCAACAAAATGTCGTGCATGACATGGAATGTAATGCACCCTGTCCCACACTTGGTCTCTACCGACCCACTTTTCACTTTTTGAAAACCCATTAACTGACTTTACCGAGGCGAGATTAATAGCTATCCCTGGTTCCAAATTTGACAACCGTTAAAGGGTCTAGTATCAACTTTTTCACATCCTACACCAGGCCGTGCTCCCTCTAGGTCAAGTTAGCCCCGGACTCGCGAAATCTGGTTCATTTTATAAAACCTCCCATTTTGGAGAAAGCCTTTTCTTTTGTAAAAACCTTTGTTTTTTTTCAAACCCTTTTTAAAATCCCTTTCTTGCCATGTCATGAGAATGCACCAATTCTATTCATATAAACATGATTGTTAACTTGGAATTGAATGTGAAAACAAATAGTGGAAGACTTAGACATCTAAGTTTGGAATTCTGCCGAGACCTCAATGGTTATTCCGGATACTAACTCGCAGGGAAGACCACCCTAAGTGCGCACTATCTCAATTGGGGAGAACTCATACCTCCCGCACTAGAGCCAAACTCTAGCTATGTTACTAGTAACCATGTCCCAAGATTCCAAAAATAAACCAAATAAGTTCACAACTTATACATAACTTATATAATGCATGAAAACACCTTCCATGCGCAAATAGGTTGAAACCACACAATCCATGCCTTAGAGTTTCAATTCTAAATTGACATACATAATGTCAATTACAAAGTGTGCGATTCACTACACATGGCATCAATATATTTCATAAAGAAAACATGTTCTCATGTATATAAATATAACAACAAAGTTGTCCAATGCTCAAAACACATCAAAGTGAATACATAACAAGTTCAAGTCCATGATTTGAATATAGAAACAACTTCTAAAATACCAATAGATCCATGGAGCCATTAGATAGAATTTAATTAAACAAGATAATCAAATTCTCTAGATTTCAAAAATTATTCAAATGATTCCAAATTAATATATATTAAGTACCAAATCATAGTCATACCATATCTCAAGTCTAAAATGGAATAGAAGTAAAATACAATTTACTAGAATTTAAATCAAATTAAATCCATTTAATCTTTAGATTTGAAAACTCATCTAAATCATACCAAATTAATATATATCAAAGATCAACTCATGGCCATGTTATTTACCAAGTCTAAAATGATTTATATGCAAGATATGATAAATCACTAATTTCTTAAATTAGTAAAAGACATACATACAACTTATATAAGCATCAATAGCATGCAAAAAACAACCCTATAACATCCCCTACCTCACTAGAGAAGTGTCTCTCTAGAATCCAAGGCAAATCATCACAAAATGGTAAACCTTTCAAGGGTTATGAAGAGGAGGATGAGGGGAACAAAAAGTGTTCCAAGTTTCATGGTCTAAGGTGAGTGGAAGGCCATCAAAAATCAAGGTCAAGGCCAAAGGCTTCAAGCTCTATCCATGGAGACTTGGGTTTTTGGTGAGGAAGTAATGAAATAATGTGAAAATGTGTGAGTGGAGGAATTAGAAATCCTCCACTCACTAGGTGATCCTACACCATGGTCAACACACACAACTATGGTTAATTGTACAAAAACCCTCCTTTAAAACCATAATCCCAAAGTGGTCCAAAAATAATTGCAAGACTTAATTTGGAGCATACACTTGTCACAAATCCAAGGCTCTATCCTAGGCTTAATCTCAAACCTACACTTGTCAACCATCCAAGCCAACAAGTGTACCAATCCTAGGCCAACAAGTGGTTAAATCTCCACCTCCACATGTCCTCATCCAAGGCTTCAAAGTGTTTCCACACAAATGCCAACAAGTGGACCAATGAGAGTGTGACACTTGTCACACTTTCCAAAAATTGAAAAAAAGTCCTTTTTGAAAATATCTTCCAAATTAAATTGCAAAATGGTCCCTAAGACAAAAAAATAATTACTTTACAGTAATTACACAAAAACCACAAAAGTTAAGAAAATTACAAAAAGGTTATGCATCTATACCCTTTACAAGAAAAGTAAGCACTTAGCATGCTTTTCTACAAAAGTGAAAATACACATAGTATAGAATTTAAATATCATGGATGCATACAAAACCGGAATCAAATCCGAAAACGAAAAGTAAGGTTATGCTAACAAAGTGACAACCGAGAAAAAGACGAAAATGAATAGTGTCACAAAAGTGAAAATGTGAAAATGACTCGGTCCTCAAAGGAAGTCGTCAATCCAAGGAAAAGAGTCTCGGAAACCATCCCCGAGCACTCAAGATGACACTGAGTGACAAGAAACCGAACTCAGAAAGGAAAAGATCAACGGAAAAAAAATATCCGTGAAAATCTGAGAAAAGAAAAAGAAAGAAAATGACCGGGTCATTACAACATTAGTGTTGTATTTTCCCCAATAATTGGTATGATCCCACCCCTTCACTTTCTATTCATTGTATGGATTCACGAGAACATAAGAAGTGTGTCTTAGACATTTCCTACTGAGCATCTAGCTCACCCCATTATTTTAACATATTTCAGGACTCGGGAAAGAAGTGGCGGATGACGGTCCACCACAAATTTAGTTCAGAGATTTGAAGTTTAATTTATTATCTTTTGGTGTACTTGAAACTAATCTTTTGTAAAGTCTAATGAAAAGAATGTATTCATTTTTGTAAAGTATGGCCATGTATTAAGACACTTGATGGTAGTTATTATAAATGTAAGACTGTGTTGGCATCTTTATAATGAATGGGTAATGGTAGTATATTATGTGATTGACTACAGACGTACTTAGTTGTATAATATCCTGCATTATTTGCCGTGAATTCGAAAATTTCATTGTTTATCAGGTTGGCTCCTAACGAGCCTAGTTTTTATGGTGTTGTTTGCTGCAGATAGCAGTTTTCCAGGGCCCGCCGACCGTCTGACAAGGCATATTAGCCGGATGACAGTGCCCATTTTGGCATTCCAGTGAGCTGAAACGTGGAAAAACTTGTTTCAGCTGGCTGAACCTCCTCATCAGCCGACCGACCCTCCTTCATTAGCCGACCGAACCTCAATATCAGTTGACCAATGAGCCATTGTATCAAAGTCCCGAGAGCTTGCAACTTTGAGAATCGTTTCAGCTGACTGACCATCTCAGTCAGCCAGCCGACCATGCAGTTTCAGCAGGCCGACCAAGGGCCATCTGCCGGCTGACCCTTCCTCTTTGACAAGTGTTTTGACCCTCTCCTCTTGGGCTGTGATTTTAAAGTATTTTAAACCATGTAATAAATTGAATATTACCCATGGGCATGGGAAATGACCATTGTACCCTTGTTAAGCACAGGTTCGGGTAGGGACTCGATCAATGATTTGGACCCACATGCTTTGGATTGTACCATTAACCTTGAAAGATGGTCGGCAACCACATTTTCGGTGTCTTTCTTATCTTTGATTTCAAAATCAAATTCCTGAAGAAGCAAAATCCATCTTATCAAACGAGGCTTTGGTTCCTTCTTAGTTAAAAGATGCCTCAAAGCAGTATGATCAGAATAGACAATGACTTTTGATCCTAAGAAATAAGACCATAATTTATAAAGAGCATACACGTCAGCAAGTAATTCTTTCTTGGTAGTAGAGTAATTCAATTGAGCTCCCGAGAAAGTCTTGCTTACATAGTATATGGCACATGGAAGTTTTCCTACCCTTTGCCCCAAAAACTGCTCCCATGGTATAATCAGAGGCATCATACATAATTTCAAACGATAATGACCAATTGAGAGGTTGCATAATAGGAACAGATGACAATAAACCACGAAGTGTATGGAAAGTATCAAGGCATGTTTGATCAAAGACAAAATGAGTTTCATTGGCGAGAAGATTGTATAAGAGTCTAGCAATTTTGCTAAAGTCTTTGATGAAACGGCAATAGAAGCTGGCATGACCTAAAAATGAGCGAACTTCTTTCACCGTAGAAGGTGGAGGTAATTTGGAATGAGCTCAACTTTTGCTTTATCCACCTTGATACCCCTTTTTGAGATGACATGACCCAAAACAATACCATCTTGAACCATGAAATGGCTCTTTTCTCAACTAAGAACAAGGTTTGTTTCACGACATCTTTTAAGCACCAAAGATAGATTTTTAAGGCATACATCAAATGAAGACCCAAAGACAGAAAAATCATCCATAAAGACCTCTAGATACTCTTCCACCATGTATAAGAAAATTGATATCATACACCTGTGGAATGTGGTGGGAGCATTGCACAATCCAAAAGGCATCCGTCTATAAGTAAAAGTGCCAAAAGGACAAGTAAATGTGGTTTTCTTTTGGTCTAAAAGGTCTAGGGCTACTTGATTATAACCCGAATAACCATCAAAAAAGCAGTAATATTGTTACCCAACCAATCTCTCTAGAATTTGATCAATAAACGGCAAAGGGAAGTGATCTTTTCTAGTAGCGGCATTCAATTTTCGGTAATTAATGCATACACGCCATGAGTTGGCGGTACGCTTAGAAATTGCCTCACCTTTTGTATTTTCAACCACCATAATCCCCAATTTCTTAGGAACTACTTGAGTTGGACTCAACCATTTGCTATCAGAGATTGGATAAATTATACCAGCATCTAAAAGTTTAATAACTTCTTTCTTAACCACTTCTTTCATGTTTGGATTTAATCTCATTTGGGCATCTCTAAAAGGTTTATCATCCTCTTCCATAAGAATGCGATGCATGCAAATAGAAGGGTCAATTCCCTTTAAATCCGCCACACTCTATCCAATAGCTTCCTTATTTTCTTTAAGCACATTTAAAAGAGCATTCTCTTGGTCTTTCACAAGACTTAAAGAAATGATAACCAGAAGAGTCTCTTTCGGGCCTAAAAAGGCATACTTAAGATTGGAAGGTAGAGTTTTAAACTCAAGAGTTGATGGAGAGATTAAAGATGGAACCAGTGGAGTACTAAAAAGTGGAGGAAAAGGTTCTTTTAGAGTTTTCCAATGTGGAAAATCCAAGCTTGCAACAGATTCCATTAGATTGCTTACTTCATTCATTGATCCCTCATTATCCAACCCACAATTACCATACAATTCAAGGAGACAAGATGTAAGAATATCCTCATAAAGGAGAGATGAAAAATTATCCTCGGTTGGCTGTTTCATAATCATGGTAGAAATGAACTCCTCAACAACTTTATCCAAGACATCTATGAGACAACACTCGTCTTCATAGATAGGATGTCAATTTGCATTGAAAACATTAAGCTTAACCATCATGTTACCAAAAGAAAGGTCCATAACCCTGGATTTACAATTAATGGTTGCATTCGTGGTGGCAAGAAGTGGCCTCCCTAAGATGATTGGGATGTAGTTGGTAGGGTTAGCAACAGGTTTGGTATCAAGAACCACAAAATCAACCGAGAAGTAGAACTTGTCAACCTTGATGAGTATATCCTCAACCATGCCCCTAGGTGTTTTGATAGATCTATTGGCTAATTGAAGCACCACCGAGGTTGGCTTCAATTCATTCAATCCTAGTTGGACATACACAGAGTAAGGAATTAAATTAACACTCGCTCCTAAGTCAAGAAGAGCTCTACGAACTTCATGGTTTCCAATCACACATGAGATGGTCGGAGCACCGAGATCTCTAAACTTAGGTGGAGTGTTATGTTGAATGATGAAACTCACTTGCTCCGTGAGGAATACTTTTTTAGGGCCTTGTCCCTTGGTCTTTCTCTTTTGTGTGCAAATATCTTTCAAAAATTTTGCATAAGGCGAAATTTGCCTAATTGCATCCAAGAGAGGGAGATTTATGTTGACTTGTTTAAACACCTCCATCATGTCATGAATTTTTCCTTTTTGCTTCCCAAAAGGTGAAGTCTCTCTCAAAGCATATGGAAATAGAGCTTTTGGCTCATAAGATTTTGCAACTTGAGGAGATGATTGAGAAGATTAAGAATTCGTATTAGGACCATTTTCATCCAATGAAGTAGGAATAGAATTGGAAATGAGACGGGTGCCAACTCTGGGTTGCACCGGTTCATTATCTTCACTTGGTTTTTCAACCCTATTATCAATTTGCCTACCATTTCTCAAAGTGGTAATTATTTGCACTTATTCTTAGGAAGGGCGCCTCGATGTAAAGTTTGCTTCCACACAGTATTAGGCTTTTGGGTTCCTTTCGGGTTGGCTAGGTAGTTTACCAATTTTTATTGCATTTAATGAATTAGCTAGTATCCCATTTTGGGATTCAAGCTTCGATATTGATTGAGAATGAGAATGCAGCAATTTAGTGTTCATTTCCAAACTACCCAAAGCCACCAAAACCTTATCTTTAAATGTGGAATTACTAGCAAATTCATGAGGATGATGATAGCAAATTTGAGAATTATATGCTTGAGGATAAGAAGAATGATTCATTCTTTGATGATAAGAAGAAGATGAGACAAATCCTTGAGACCCTTTATTTCTTTGATGAGGGGGAACATATCGATTTTGAAAATTTTTAGCTTAAAAAGGATTTGAATGTTCATTCCACACCGGAACATAAGCATTTGAATAAGGGTGAGCAAATGTAGCATTGACTTGTTCATAGTGTTCATCTAACATATGTCCATGGGGACAATTGGAAGTAGAACGTAAAACATTAGAACATGTCATGTAATGCTCACAAAAATGATGAGAGTGATGAAAAGGAGATGATTTGATAACCGGTTTTTAAGAAAGAGTTTTGACCTTGGCTACAATCTCCATTGGACTTTCAATTTGACACATTTTCAAATTTTTCTTCTTTTCATTAGAACATTGACTCACTCGAGAAGTGTGATATTTATGCAATGAATTTTCACTCATTTTTTCAAAAAGGTGCCAAACATCATCTTCATGCTTCCTAAAATATGAACCTCCACATGATGTATCAACTATATCCTTGTGAATGTCGGATTAACTTTCATAGAAATATTGAACCACTTGCCATTTTGGAATGCCATAGTGTGGACATTTCCTTAGTAAGTCGTTCAATCTTTCCCGAGCCTCATACAAAAGTTCTCCTTCCTCGTGAGAAAATTCTCGAATAGCGGTTCTCATTAAATTGGTTAACTTACGGGGTAAAATTTTTTCAAAAATTCATTTTGCATTTATATCCAAGAAGTTATTGAATTTGCTCCCAAATTGTTGAACCAATGTTTCACCTTATTTTTAAGAGTAAAGGGAAAAAGGAGTAACCCAAGGACTTCCTCCGGGACGTTCATGTATTTTACGGTGGAGCGGTGGAGCATATCTCGAGAAATTCATCAAGATGTTTATAAGGTTCCTTATCATTTAAGCCATAGAAAAGTGGACACATTTGAATGGTCTCAGGCTTAATTTCATATTGATCGGCCCCAAAATTAGGAAGCATGATGCAAGTCGGTGCATGGTATTCATGAAAATTATAATGATCATGAAGGATCATTGGAGGAATTGGAGCTTGAACTCCAGGAGGAATTTGGTTGAGAGGAGGATGTTCTATGAAATGTGGGTCTAAATAACCAAGATTACCCTCTAGATTTTCCCTTAGAATGCCTAAGATGAAGGGTAGGGAAAGGACCGCACAATACTTCAAGTAACACACCAACAAAACAATAAAATCAAGCACTTCTCCTTCGTAACACAAAGCAATCAACAACAATCCTCCACATACATTATTCCCATACTCCCATGCTTTGAACAATATGCAAGAAAAATTAAATTGCCTCCACGCGGGCTCACGATTTAACTTGAGAAAGAGTTTAGAAAAGCTCACAAAGGGTCCTTAAACAATTGCAAATTGTTTTTCAATTTTTTTTTTTTTTTTGCCTTGCTTTGCTTTGCAAAATTTTTATTTTTGAGCTTTTTGTGCTCTTACTTAGCTTTGCATGCTTCTTTTGTTTTTTAATTTCCCTTTGTTTCACCCTCTTGACTCAATTCACCTAGCCAATCAAGAATGAACACAATAAGTAACTAAAATAAAATTAAAATAAAAACAAGAACAAAAAAGTACTAATTCTTAATTAATTTCCAAAATACGACGGTGCCAATCCCCGGCAACGGCGCCAAAACTTGGTGTAATCGTAGACCCAATGCACCAAATTGCATACAAAAGTGTGTAGTGTGGCCAAGTTTAAATTTAAAAATTGCAAGTACCACTTCGAACTAAAAATATAGTTAGAGTGAGTAGGGATCGTCCCAAGGGAAATGAGGTGTATTTGTGCTTGGAAATTAATATCAGATTAGTAGGTCGAATGATCAAAAATTGATGGTGATTGGTTAATTAAACTACAATGCAATTAAAATTAATGTAAGTAAAAAGTAATCTAGAAATAGGGAAAAGATATAGAAGAGAGGTCTCGGGGCTTAGAGTCACCACTAAGCTTCACTTTATCAAACACTACCATTTGTACATTAATGAGGAAATTTAAATTGTAACTTGTGTGTGTGTGACGTCAATTGAAACTAAGTATGGATGGTAAATAAGTATAGATTGTCTAGCCAATTTTAATGAAAAGTACAACATATCAAATGAGACCAATATCCATTCAATAAAATCAAAACTAATGCACACACAATTATCTAGAGATATGCACTATTTGCATTCACAAGTATGGAACATCAAGAAATAAGAATGGATTGTTCACTTACCTAAGAAATTAAAACAATTACACTACAACTAGGCTAGAGACATGAAATTAAACTAATTAAACTAAAGATGTGATACAATCCATCAAGAAACAAGTGTGAACCATCAAATAAATCATAAGAGTGTTCCATTAAGCATCATGCATTGACCATCACTAGATTAACATCATCAACACACATAGACATGCATCAATTTCATTAAATCTAGAGACAAAAATATGAACATCAATTCTAGCATACATAGACATATGACTAGAGCCAAATGATTAATTGAAAGCAATAATCCATACAAATCAAGTAGAAATCACAAGATCTATATTTATTCATGGTCAAAACATCTATTACAATTAAAATCCCCAAAAATACACAAAAGTTAGGTTCGAGAAGCAAGCCTAGGGGCTATCTCTAGCCCCAAGAGAAGGATTTAGCCACTTATTGTAATGGACATAAAACCCTTAAAGGCTAGCTTGGAGGTTGGCATCATCATCTTCATCCTTACTTTCTTCTTAAAACCCTAGTTCTAGAGAGGAAAATTATTTTTTTCTTATATTCGGTAATATCTCCCCATATGGTATATACAATAATGCTCAATAAAATCAATTATATACTCCTTTGAGTAAGGACCAAGTCAGAATTATAGCCTATGATTGGAGGAAATTCACAACTACACAAATTAGGTAGAAATCGGCGCGCTCGGGAATTAGACAACTCACTACCGACAGGCATTTCGATCGATCGAAGATGTTCAATCGATCAAACACTTAGCTTTGATCAATCGAAGCTGACGTGGCTCGAAAATATCTTCCAGGCTTTATCCATTTGGTTGAGCTGGCACCGCCTCATTTCCATCGATTGTAAACCTCTTCGATCGATTGGGACTTCCCTTCGATAGATCGAAGTTCTCCTGGTGCATTTTTCTTAGTTTCTTTCTAACTTTGCTCCTTAGCTCAAAAATTGAGCTAAATGGCTCTTGTTAGCTTGTTTGAACTTTATTAACCTGAAATAGGAAAAAACACAAATAAGTATCTAAGACATGAAAGTAAGATAGATGAATGGACTAAAATACACTAGCTTAGGTGCTAAAATGCGTCACATTTGAGCACTCATCAACTAGCCTAGTTGTAGTGTAATTGCTTTAATTTCTTAGATAGGTGGGCAATCCATTCTTATTGCTTGATGTTCCATACTCATGAGTGCAAAGAGTACATTTCTCTAGATTATTGTGTGTGTTCTAATTGTGATTTAATTGAATGGTTTATGGTCTTATTTAATAGGTTGTGCTATTCACTAGATTGACTAGACAATCTATGCTTATTTGCCATCCATACTTAGTTTTTAATTAGTGACACACATACACATTTTACAACTTGAATTTCCCCATTAATTTACAATTGCTTGTGTTTGGTGAAGTAAAGCTTAGTGGTGAATTCTAAGCCCCAAGACCTCTCTCTCATTTATTTCTCCCTAATTTCTAGATTGTTGTTCTCTTGTATTATTTTAATTGAATCATTAGTTTGACCAATTCAAGCCATCTTTTGATCATTCGACCTACTAATCCAACAATTGATTCCAAAACACGCTTCCTTTCCCTTGGGACGATTCCTACTCACTCTAGCTACTTTAATAGTTAGTAGTGATAGTGGCATTCTATAAATTCAAACTTGGCTATACTACACCAATTTGGGTGCACACGACGACACACACCAAGTTTTGGCGCCGTTGCCGGGGATTTGGCAATGTCTTATTTTGGAAACAATTAGGAATTAGTACTCTTTTGATCATGTCTTTATTTTATTTTATTTTGGTTAGTTATTGTGTTTGTTCTTGATTAGCTCGGTGCATTGAACCAAGAAAAGTGAAGCAGAAGGATTCTAGAGCAAAGAAGCAAGCTAAGCAAAAGCATAAAAAAGTTTAAAAAAAAAAAAAAAATTGCAAGGCAAAGCAAGGCAAAGAAAAAATTGAAAAATAATTTGAAGTTACTTAAGGACCATTTGATTCCACAACAACAAGGCCAAGTTCCATTGGTAATGCTTCGGCCAATTTTTGTTCCACCCTACCTCCCGTTGTTCAAGTAAATCATGATGCTCATGTCGAGCCACCAATTGTGAATCCTTCTCTTGCTTTAAGAGATCAGTATGTGCCAAATGAGTATAATGCACCAATATGTATTCAATTACCTCCATTTAGGCATGGCATTTGGATGAGTTTCTTGAAGTGTATTCCACCGCGAAATACACGGACATGCCGGAAAAGGTTTTGAGACTTAAACTCTTCCCTTTCACCCTTAAAGATAAAGTAAAATACTGGTTTAACAATTTGAGGCCTTTTTTGATAACTTCTTGGACAGAAATGTAACAATAGTTCTTGAAAAAGTACTACTCGGTATCAAAGACCAATTCGATGAGAACTTCAATTCGTGAATTCTCATAAGGGGTGGGGAATTGTCTTATGAGGCATGGGAGAGATTGAACGACTTGCTTAGGAAGTGTCCACACCATGACATTCCTAAATAGCAATTAGTTCAATTTTTCTTTGAAAGTTTGTCAGATAATTATAAAGGAATGGTTAATATTTTTATAGGTGGTTTTTATCTTGATAGGCATGAAGATGATGTATAGCGCTTATATGAGAGCATGAGTGAGAATTTAATGTATCGATCTTTGTCATCTAAAAATGGTATAAATTTAGGTGGAAGGAAGAATGTCGGCTTATATCAAGTTGATAATTCTAATGATATAGCCGCCGAAGTGAAGTCTTTATCCCAAAGGTTTGATCAATTTTTGATCAACCGAAATTCGGTGAATCAAGTGTCTTCCTCCCCTAATCATGTTCATCATCCATCCAATGAATCATGCATGACTTGTTTTAGTGTTTTACATTCTACTTCCAATTGTCCCCATGGACATGTGCAAAGTGAACACCATGAACAAGTAAATGCCGTTTTTGTTAACCAAGGGAATAATCCCTATGGCACTCACTATAATGCCGAGTGGAGGAACCATCCAAACTTCTCTTGGAAAAGCCAAAGGGAAGGCTTAAACCCTCCCCAAAGTGGTTTTCAAGGCAAGTATGTTCCGCCCCTAATGCAAGGCTAAGGTTCCCAAGGATATCGTTCATCTTATTAATCATCACATGGAAACCAATTTTCAAACTCTCATTTTCCAAACCAATCTTCATATTCTCAAGGGAATTCAAGGAGTCCTGCATTTGAAGAAAAAGTTCTCACCGCTTTGGGTACTTTGGAGGTAAATACCCAATTGCTTCATTCTCATTCTCAGTCGATTGCAAAGCTAGAAACCCAAGTCGGGCAAATAGCTAGTATATTGAATGCTAGGGAGAAAGGGAAAATGCCTTTGAATCCACCACCAAAGCAACAATTTGTTGTGGAGACCAATTCCTCTTCAGAAGGTCACACACTGGAACATGTAAATACGGTGACCACTTTGAGAAGTGGAAGAGTTATTGATAATCAAGTTGGTGTTCTTAATGAAGAGAGTGAACCGGTACAACCAAAAGTTGACGCCCGTCCCCTCTCACATTTTATTCCTCCTTCATTGCATGTGAATGAATCTAATGTTGAAAATGCTTTCAAAAATGATTTTGAAAAAGTTTTTGAGCCTAAAGCTCCATTTTCGGATGCTTTAAAAGAATCCACTTCTCTTGAAAAGCAATAAAACAAGGCTAATGAGATCATTGATATATTTAGGGAAGTGAAAATTAATCTTCCTCTCTTGGATGCAATTAGACAAATTCTGGCTTATGCCAAAATTTTTAAAGATCTTTGCACCCTTAAGAGAAAGAACAAAAACCAAGCACCAAAGAAAATTATTTTGACCGAGCAAGTAAGCTCAATCTTGTAACACAACACCTTCCCAAAATTCAAAGACCCTGGTTCACTTACTTCTTCTTGCACCATTGGTAATCATATTATTAATCGGACTCTTTTGGATTTAGGAGTGAGTGTGAATCTTCTCCCTTATTCAGTTTATGTTAAATTGGGCTTAGGTGATTTGAAACCGACGTCAGTAGTTTTGCAACTAGCCGACTGATCAATTAAGAAGCCCCAGGGTATCATTGAGGATGTATTGATTAAAATTGACAAGTTCTTCTTCCCGGTTGATTTCATTGTCATTGACATGGAACCGGTCCCAAATCTTAAGAGTCAAATTCTGTGATACCCCCGGATTTCCGGATGCGGGTTGGCCAGGCCCACGCCCGACTACCCGAGGATATTAAACAAATTAGCAATAATCGAACACAGAATATAATTAAGATAAACATAAGTAAATAAAATTCGCTGGAAAGAAACTAAATGAAAATCCTTTATTGAAAACTTCAGAATAAATCTGATAAATAAGAACTAGTCTGTTACATCCAACTTCTCCAAATATAATACAACTCGGGAATCCATCTGGTGGACCCCTAATCAAAAGCCAATACTGGAAAGCGAACAACTAAAAAGAAGTCCGCTGCTAAACCATGAAGAACCTCCTACATCGTCGGTAGAATGAGTAGTCGTCTCTGCTCAGCACGAACGAGCTCTACGACCCGGAACCTTCCGTTACCTGAAAAATAATAGTGGGTCAGGCCCACGAACAAGTTCTATCCTAACTACAATCCAAACAGAGACCCGATACACAGATACATCCTAGACGTCTCAAACATATCTATATAGTCCGTAATAGATAAATATATATCCACACTACAGGACTCTCACTAACTATGCTGAGGGTCTCAACCTGAATAGAAGGTAACATGCAATACGCACCTGAGTGGGCATGACTACCTAAGCCTAACAGGGTATACCTCAACCAACATAGCTAGCTACGCATCCTACTGTATATACGCACCCTAACCTTCGACTATGAGACTCAAGCTCTAATCGCGGTACCATAATTTATATATATAAATTCCCATCCAAACCAATGTAGTGCCGCTCAACTGATTCGTTGCCATGACACGACATAAAATTAGGATTTAAATGTTTTAATTAAATCCCTATTCCAATTATATATATAAGTTCCTTCCAAATACAATGTTGTGCCGGTCAATAGTTTATTGGTCAAGACACAACATATGATCAGGATTTAAACGTTTTAGTTAAAACCCTATCCATCCTAACGAAGAAATATAAACAACCATCCAGTATGTCGTTCAACTGTTTTAGTTGACAGGACATGAAACCATGTAGGATTTAACTGTTTTAGTTAATCCATTCCGTATGTATGAATGGGTTGGAATTAGTGTTTTGATCTAATCCGTCCCTCCGTATGTCACCGTCCCATACCGGTACATACCATGCATATGATCCGTAAATGATGCATCATTTCAAACAGTACATCAAATTACATTCACATAATCCACAAGTTGATAAAACAGATTTTAAACAATTCATCAACTAACTTCAAAATAACATCCATTTAATTGACTAGACAATGTTTAATTGTTTATCAATTTAAAATTCAGAACCCATCCGTGTAATTGATGAGACAAGATATAATAAAATCATCAATTAAAATTCTAGTATACATCCACGTAACTAATAGAATGTAATTTACCAATTATGTAATTAAAACCAGACCAATATCCATGTAAATTGACAGAAATTATATAATTATTTCTTTAATTAAATCCAGGTAAAAACATATTAAAATCTAATATGTAAAAGGTCCTACTATGCATCCAAAACAATCTTTAAAATCCTACTCCAGTTATTTAGACTGCAAAACAAATGTAAGCAACTAAATACTTTACAACTGTCAACCGTGTGCGACATTTGCTTAAAACTTCCATACGGTGAATACCGTTAGTATATAGAGATAAAATATGCATTGTGGATTCAATTATAGCATAATATAATGTTTGGGATCCAAGTTGCAATCCATTGAATTCCTAGACACAGTTGAAACAATTTAAATCCTCTCTATCCGTTACATCCGTGAACAGCATGCAACTTGTTCTAAATTTACATACCATTTTAAGAAAATATTAGCATAAATACTTTGTTGCATCCTAGGGCTTTAGAACCTCATGAATTAATATTTAAAATCCTCTTCCCACTCTAACACAGTTTAGAAAACCAAATTTGGACCCAAACAGTGCCCGAAAGTGCCCAAAACTGTTCCGGATTGCAACCAAACGAAGACTAACCAATTGAGCCTGCTCTAAAAAAAATTGAGCAGGCTCTAAAACACCTTAGAGCCGGCTCCCTTTCCCTTGGAGCCGGCTCAATGAAGGGGGGGAGCCGGCTCCAACTTCCTGGAGCCGGCTCTCTCCTCCTTTGAGAGCCTTGTTTGCTTCCTTTGCCATTTCCGGTTATCTGCTTCATCTCTGACTCTTTCCTACCCTCCTGTTCTTTCATAAACTTGGTCTTAAGAGTCCTAGCAATATCCAGTAGCACCCCAGAGGTTTGATTATGCCAGTTGGAATCAAATACAGAGATTAAAGGTGCTACCGATTTAGCATGCGTAAAGATTTAACAGTGAAACCAAACTTGCAAATAAAATGATTTTAGTTTAATTTCAACCCATACAGATAATTAATTTAACCTATACTAAGCATGCATGATCCATTTAATATCCGTTTAAGATCCTAGAGAACATTTAAGAATGCATAGAACACAAGCCAAAGGGAGAGAGACAGAATAGAACTTGCCTCTATAGTTTTTGAATAAAAACCCTGTCGTTGTCTTCCTAAGCTTTTTCCGGTGATTATGATTGTCGTCTAGGACTCCTTTGCTCTGGTTCTGATCTAAGAATAACTCTCAACCGTCCTCCTTGGTCTAGTTCACTCCGTTGGCCAAAACCTTAATAAAAACCCCTCTGTTTCCCTCACCACTCTTCTCTGTCTCTCTCTGTTTTCTCTCTATTAACTATACGTGTATAGGATTCTCACCCCTTGCGAAGACATATAACAGTATATATATAGGTACCCACTAAAACCCTAAGCCCAATCCTAATCCATCATGGAAACCTAAATGAGTCTTAGTCTTAGTCAGCGTGAGATAAAACTGCCTAGAAACCTAATAACCTTACAATTTTATACGCTAATAATTTAAACCTAATTACCTTATTAAAATGAATTTAATCCAATTACAGAAAATAAAAATAAAAATACAATTAAACACATAAATCACTCAAAATCAATTAACAAATAAATTTAATTAATAAACATTCCAATTCACACAATACGTAATTTAATTTCACATAAAAGAGGAAACCACCAAAACACCTAGTCACAAAAACACCTAACAATACTAAAATAAATAATGAAAACAATAAAATAAATAGTAAAATTTCAATTATACCCCTTTTAAAACTAGGGGTATTACAAATTCCCATTATCTTTGGTCATCCTTTCTTGGCTACCACTAATGCCAACATTAATTGTAAGACGAGGATAATGAAGATCTCATTTGGCTACATGAAAGTGAAGTTGAACATTTTTAATCCAACCCCAAATTCAATGGACAAGCATGAAGATGTATGTGTTGTTGAAAAATGTTTTGAAGATAAAAAAAAATGAGTCTTTGCTTGGAAATGAAATTTTCAAAGGTTTATCTTCCAAAATGATTTCAAAAGATGTTATTTTCAATCCAAGTGTTGAAAGGGCATGGAAGCCCAAGAGTTTAGTTGACAAAGGACCATTAATTTAATTTGAAACAAATCCAACAAGTTCCTTTGGGAATGGTTTGTTGGGTGGGATTTAAAATGCCATTCACCCTGCCAAAGAGGGGATGCAAACCAAGATTTTTTATCTGGGCTAAAAGAGCCCAACGTCTTACTAGAGACGTTAAAAACTAGTGTGTTTCGTAGGGTTACCAACCCTATTCCTCCCTTATTTCTGGTTTTTATGTTTTCTGCGTCGTCTAGATATGTGTTGACTTGAAAAATCCAGCTTTCGGGCCATTTCTTGCATTTTATGCATTACCAGTGAAGTTTCGATCACTTCGATTAATCGAACTGAGTTTCGATCGATCAAAAGTCAATTCGATTAATCGAAATTCCATTTCAATCGATCAAACCCACTGAATTGAGGACTTTTCAAATTCCATTTTAATCGATCAAAGTTCATTTCAATCAATCGAAGTTCATTTTGATCGATCAAAGCTAAGAGTTCAATCGATCGAAATCCTTCGATCGATCGAAAAGACGTCATTTGAATTTCCGGAAAACCCTTTGGTCGTTCAACTTCCTAACCCTATTTTTTTTTTCTTTTTCTTTTTCTTTTTTTTTTTTTTTTTTTTTTTTTCTTTTCTTCCCTCCTTCCTATTTTTCTTTCCTTCTTTTTTTTTTTCTTTTTCTTTCTTTCTTCTCCCTCTCGGCCAAACCCATCTCTCTCCCTCTTCCTCTCCCAATTTCTTTTTCTTTCTCTTCTCTCAATCTCACTCTCTCACACCCTCAACTTTCCTTAACCACCAACATGCCACATCTCTCTCCTTCTTCTTTGTGCCGCCGGCAAGGCCACGCCCAAGGACCCAACTTCGCTGCCGCTGAACCTCCATCGTTCCCTACTAGACTTTTGGCCAAAAGGCCAAGCCTCTTCATCTTCCTCTCCTCTAATCTCTCTGTTTCCAACAAATCCTTCATCTTCGGTCGATTTAGACCAAGGAGATCTCGGTTTCAAGCTCCTGCATTTTTCAGCGAGTCTCCAGTCATTCCCCCCCCCCCCCATTTTCACCCGAATATCTCTGTTTCACTCTCCTCTACTCTCTTGTATGTCAAGTATGTGCAAAATTGTTTTATTTGTATTTTTATTTTATTTTTGTTTACTTTTTATTATTGATTTTGATTAATATTGTTTTATTTTCATGTTATTTTATTTTGCATGTTATTGCCAATTGTTTATACTCTTGTAGATATATATAAAAATAAAAAATAAAAATAAAACTTTTGAAAACAAAATAAAAATTAGAAAAGCATCAAAAACAAAAAAAAAAAATTTTAAAAAAAAAATTGTGGAACAATTAACTTGGATTGTAAAACTTTGATTTTGGTTGCATGGTGATGGGATTACATTGACAAATGGAGGATGGGTTGTGGTTATTGTTGTAGTTAGAAGGAGAAAGGGCAAAATTTAATTGGATTTGTGGATTGATATTGTGGGCTGTGTCCTTTGTTGATTATTGAATGTTAAAATTGATTTTTGATTATTGATTGTGATTTAAAGGAATATTTGTTGTGTTTTGAAATTTTGGGAAGTCCATTTTTTAGGGGAAACCATGCCGGATTTTCGTAAAATTGAACTTTGTTTTTAAAATTCCAAAAAGGCATGTGATTGATTCTTGTTCTTGAGATGGAATTTGAAAAAAGTTTCAAAGTTAGGATGTTAGATTTGGATTGCAAAGAAAGAAAAATTTTAAGTTGTTTTGAAAGTCCACATTATTTTGACATGCATTGTTTTTACTTTGGACAAATATTGATTGATCAAACTTTGTTTGTTGATTTGAAACGCACATTTGAATGTCAAAATGAACTTATTTTGAAATTTAAATGAAAGGAAAATTTTCTTTGAACTTGAAATATTTTTGAACTTGAAATGGCATTGACAAATTAAAATGTTGTGAGCATAGTCCCGTCTTGTTTCATTTGCTTGTCTTGAATATGAAATGCATGGATGTGTTTTAAATTGTCTTAATTGATTAAAAGCATGACATAACTTGAATTGTGTATCTTTGAACTTGAAATTGCAAAGTCTCGTCTTAAATGCTTAAAAGTGCTTCAAATGGACTTCTTTGAAAAAAATTGATCTCTAATTGACTTTTGCTCATGATTCAAGTGCAAGGTTTTGGTAAAATGATATTTTAATGATAAAATGCTTTGTGATCACACTTGTTGGGTTTCAATTGATTAAAAAAGGAAAATTTTCAACTTTGTTTTCAAAATGAGAAGTCGAGTTGCATAATTCCTTCTTTTAATGTTCATTCATTGCATGATTCTTGTTATGAAGCTTTTATACAATACAATTGAATGTTTTGACTCTAAAGTTTTCAAAAATTCTAATTTTGCCCCAAAAGTGTTGAGAAATTTCAAAGTTGACCAAGATGCCCTTGTTTGAGTTGAAGTTGTTCCATTTGATTGATTTATATCCAATTGCATGTTCTAAGTGCTTTTGAACTGTTGGTGATAAATTTTTGATTCTTGCCATGCTAGGGCACCAATTTGATGACCTTCCTTATCATGATTTTGAACTTGTCCGAAAAATGTATTGAATTGTCATTCCAAACCAAACTGTTGGAAGTCATATGATTCCTTTGTTGCTTCTTAACCTTGAAACTTGTCAAATGTGTTCTTTTTTGAATAATTGTGTATACTTTGGGAATAATTACAACTTGTTGCTTGTGTATACACCATTTTGCACACACTTATGTCACATTGACAGTTTTTGAGAGTTTATGTGCATCCTTTGAACATATCTTCTTAGAATTAATCTTTAAATAAGTTTGGGGGTGCGTAATGGATTTTTGAAGTTTAAAATGCATGATTTGGATATGGTTTACGTTCTTTAGCCTTAGTCTCACTCTTTGAACTGAACTTGAATTTTCAAGTGCATTTGACCTGGGTCCGAGGATATGTTTGTTTTATCTTGCCAAGTATCTGTTTAAATGTCATTGTCTTGATATCTTACATTAGTGATCCATTCTTGAGAGCCAAGTAAGGGCTTATAACTGAGGTTCTTTTCGATCCAGATTTTGACTCTATGATGGTAAGCTTCTTGTATTTCCAGTTGTTAACCATTTTCTACTTTATTTAAGCCTTAGAGGGGGTCACGAGCCATGAGTGATCATAAGATGTTGATTTTGTTGCATTGTAGTACATGATATTTCTTTATCTGGAGTTGTTATTTGTGCATCATTCAGATATATGCCATCTAGTTGCATACCATGTCCAGGATTCTTTCTTGCTCTTGTCTGTCATAACATGCTTTGGATTGTAGTGTTTTGCAACCGTGCATTCCATTTAGTCTTTATTACATGACATGCATGCTTCTTGAGTCCTAGGTTGACAGTTGCCATGATTATATGCTCCATGTTATCCTGCTTACTTTATATGATCTTCACTGTTGCACTTGTAGACATTCTTGCTTAGGAATTGATACGATGTCATCCTAGGGTCTACTTGTCATGTCATTGCAACATCTACATGAGTTTTAGGTTCGTGAATGCACATTACATCATTTATGCACATCACAACCTATACTTGTCCTGTTGATTATATTTTTGCTCAAAATGTTCTATATGTGACTTTTCTGCCCTCTATGCCATCACTGCTTATTTGACATTGCTTATTATGCTTTGATCTATCCTGTCTAGCTAAGGCATGTTGAATGATAATTTTAAAACTTTTTGAAGCATTTCTTGCACAAACATGATCCTATCTATTTGTTCTCTGTTTTTACTTGATTCAGGCATGTTTTGTGTTTTCTTATCAGTTGTTTACCTTATCCTTTACCTATGCACTGATTTATACTTGTTGCTTTTGCAGATGCAGCGTAGACGAAAGACTCTTGCTAGAAAAAAAGTACAGAGAGCTCATCCATCTTCAGTGGCAGAGTATTCTTCTTCACTATCTTCATTTTTTGCATCAGTCCATTCTGAGCTATCTTCCATGGATGCTGAGCACCCTATTATTCAAGAGGTCCCTGCTAAGTCTTACTCCAGTAAAAAGCGGGAGACCAAGTACAGATTTGATAGAGATCTATTCTCTGCGCTAGACCAGACTAAGTGGTCCTATGATGAGCTCGTTCGAAGGGGCATTGATGCCATTATGACACCAACAGACACAGTTGTCTATCCCCGGTTGGTTGCACTATTCTACCAGCACCTCCAGATAGATGAGGATGACAGACTTCTTCTACATACCACCATTGATAGCCAAGAGATCGATATTTCTATCCCAGCCATAGCTGCTACTTGTTGATGCCCCCACACTTCTCCATTGACTGCTGATTCTTAGGATCCCTTGTATCCTAGTGCTCCGCCTTTTTCCACTGAGCTGACCATGGTAGCTACATTATCTCTACCTGCTGCTTTTTAGGGCCACACCTTTGCAGACCGGGTTGAGATTGATCCCCGGTATTAGTTCTTTGACTCCGTATTGCACCTCAATGCCTTTCCATCAGGCCATGGCACTGAGCGGCGAGAAGGGATCTTTCAGGCTCTATACTGTTTGAGCCAGGGTTATTGAATTCTATCCCAGCACTTATTTGGGAGCTCATGCACAAGTTCTGGAAGAATCTGCATCACACACACAGTACTAGAGCAGCGACATGGCCCTTACCTTATGGCCACTTGATTACTCAGCTGCTACTAGATTAGGGTTATCAGTTTGACCCATATGAGATTCTAAAGACTGATGCAGAGAAAGAGGAGAGCATATGATCAGGTTAGGTGGACGAAAACTTATAATTCCTACCTTAAGAACAGGAAGAACAGAGATATGAAGAGATTGAAGGTGCAGCAGCAGAGAGCAGCAGAGGAGGTAGTTGTAGCGGACGATACTGTAGATGATACAGCAGACAGATCTCCTCCCAGATAGAGACGTTGCATTACCACTGCAACCTCTAGCACATAGCCAGATGTCCCTACTTCATCTCAGCAGACTGACCCATCTCTCGTCCATCTCACAGAGCCGATAGCACAGACCGATATTCGTTCCCGATATGCCAGCACTGATTTTGGCTACAGATCAGAGGTCACTCAGCTGCACACAAACTATATTTCCTTCAGAGCTGATATGACCGGATGATATGAGGATGTCATGAGGCGGCATGACGATCTGGTAAGGAGACATGTTGAGTTGCTGAGGAGGCACAATGACTTGAGAGCAGATGTAGATGCAATAAGAGGTGAGCTTGGAGCATTGCGGACTGACCTTACAGCTTCTCTCACTTGCCACAACACCGAGATGTCTGCCATGCTCCAACACATTGCAGACATGATGACTCCGGATCCTGTTCCATGATTCCACCACTATCTCTCTCTCCTACTTATTATCTATTCTGATACACTGCTGTTACTGAGATATTATTGCACTATTTTGACACTTGCACTGGTTTTGGATATTTTGGGATATTATTTCTTGCATTGCACTCCTACACATTAATTTATGGATATTTGATTTTGGATTTATTTGCTATATATGGATTTTTAAGATTTTGATATCAGTTTTGGATATTCTGAGCTTTACATTGCTAGATGCCATGCTTTTTGCCCAGTTCTCAATTTCATCTCTTATTTATATCATTAATGTATATGCTTTGACGGTTGTTAGTGTGACCATTTTCAGACAGGTTTTCAGAATCTAAGTTTGGGGGTGCACCTTCCAAAGCTAAGCTTCCATTGCCGAGTCCCTTTTGCTTCACCCATTTGGTATACTTTTTCCATTATCTACTGCTTCTTTGCACATTGAGGACAATACACAGATTAAGTTTGGGGCTATGTTAGCATATTTTACATGTTGCACTTATTTTCTATGCATATGGAATGATTTGAGAGTCCTGGGTAATGATTTTGATCTTTTGAGGACTATGATACTTAGAATTTAAAAATTGTTTGACCTGAGAGTCCAATATTCCTTGTATGCTTTGTGGACACCATTTAGGAGTAAACTTTTTGAAAGATTGATATCTTGCTTGCATTCATGATCCACATCATCTAGATACTGTGATTGTTTTGAGATTCACTCTAGGATTCTACACTAGCACAGGCGCACACTAGCATTCATTTATGAGGTACATGTTTTGTTGATTATTGATTCGGTTGTATCCTAATTGAACTATTAGTGCATTGAAAACTTTCATCTTGACAAAAGTGGATAACAATCCCTTTTCATTAAGTAGCCGGGATTCTAGCCTCATCAAGCACTGAATTTCTCGTGCCAAAAGGTGGAGGGCCCAAACTCTAGGTTAATAATTGAAAAAAAAAAAAAAAAGTTTACAAAAAGCAAATAAAAAAGTAAGGACGTCTCCCAAAAGGTGAGAAGTGGGAAATGGTTAGATAGAGGTAATTTTGATTTGTAACCTAGTTGATTTGAGCTTGTAAGTCCTTAGGGGTGTTTAAATGCCTAATGACCTAAAGCCGTCCGGTTTAGGAGTCATTGACCTAACGCTCGACCTCATGAATCGCTAGAAAGCTTAATAGATCACTACATTGCACCATGCTTCCATCTTCGATCCTCTAAGTTAGTAAAAAAAAATAAAAATTAAAAAAATTATCGAGTGAAAAGAATAAGCGGACCTAGTTGAATCAAACTTTAATAAAAAGGTCCATTCTTTGTTTGATGACCGGTGCTAGATTTATGTGCTAGTTTGAAACCAGATGTGATTATTTCTTTAGTTGGCTTAGATAACAACATATTTGATATTGGTTCACTTAAAAAGGATTCTAGAGTTGTTTTCATTTGCATGATCATTGTCTTGATGTGTGGAGGACCATATTTGCTTACTTGGTATTGAAATTTTGGGAGATTGCTTGGAAATGGTTGAAAAATTGCATACTTGAAGTAGTTTTCTCCCAATGCTTGTTTTTTATATTGGTTCCTCTCTTGCGAGAAAAAGCTCAATGTTTATGGGTATCATTTCTGGAAACCCTCACGAGACTTCACTCGTCCACTAGGGGTAACCTAGGGGTTTAAAAGGCTTGTTGCACACGCTAAATGCAATCATGTTCGCTACGAAAGTGGCGTTATCATTTCATTACTTTCTAGTTCATAGTTAGTTGTTTATTTCTTTCTTTTTCTTGTAATTCATTGCTAGGGATTAGCAATATCTAAGTTTGGGGGTATGATAAGTGCTCAAATATGGCGCATTTTAACACCTAAACTAGGGTATTTTAGTCCATTCATCTATCTTAATTTCATGTCTTAAGTATTTATTTGTGTTTTTTCCTATTTTAGGTTAATAAAGTTCAAACAGGCTAACAAGAGCCATCTAGCTCAATTTTGGAGCTAAGAAGCAAAATTGGAAAGAAGCCAAGAAAAATGCACCAGAGGAACTTCGATCGATCAAAGGGAATCCCGATCGATCAAAGTTGAGGCAGTGCTAGCTCAACAAAGTGGATAAGGCCTAGAAGATATTTTGATGCCACGTCATCTTCGATCAATTGAAGATAAGTGTTTGATCAATCGAAGATCTTCAATCGATCGAACTGCCTGTTGACAATGTGCTGTCTAATTCTCGAGCGCGCCGAACTTCACTTAACTTGAGTAGCTACGAATTTCCTTCAATCATAGGCTGTATTTTTGACTTGGTGCCTACTCGAAGAGGCTTGTAATAAATTAATTGAACATTATCTTGTATCATTGAGAGTGGTAGATATTTTTATCAATATAGAAATAGTTTTCTCTCTGGAACTAGGGTTTTGGGAAGAAAGTAAGGATGAAGATGATAATGCCAACCTCCAAGCTAGCCCTTGAGGGTTCCATGACCATTACAATGAGTGGTTAAATCCTTCACTTGGGGCTAGAGATAGCCCCTAAGTTTGCTTCCTAAACCTAGTCTTTTGTACATTTTGGGGATTTTAGTTGTAATAAATGTTTTGACCTTGAATAAATATAGATCTTGTGATTTTTACTTGATTTGTATGGGTTAATGGTTTCAATTGATCATTTATTTCTATCCATATGTCTATGTATGCTAGAATGAATGTTCATGTATTTTACTCTAGATTTAATAAAATTAATGCATGTCTATGTGTATTGATATTGTTAATCTAGTGATGATCAAAGCATAGTGCTTAATTGAATACTCTTGTGGTTTATTTGATGGTTCACACTTGTTTTTTAATGGATTGTGCCACACCTTTAGTTTAATTAGCTTAATTTTCATGTCACTAGTCTAGTTGTAGTGTAATTGCTTTAATTTCTTAGATAGACGGACAATCTATTATTGTTGCTTGATGTTCCATACTCATGAGGGCTAAGAGTACATTTCTCTAGATTATTATGTGTGTTCTAATTGTGACTTAAATGAATAGTTTATGGTCTCATTTGATAGGTTGTGATATTCACTAGATTGACTAGACAATCTATGCTTATTTGTCATCGATGCTTAGTTTTCAATTAGTGACACACACACACACATTTTATAACTTGAATTTTCCCATTAATTTACAATTGCTAGTGTTTGGTGAAGTAAAACTTAGTGGTGAACTCTAAGCCCCAAGACTTCTCTCCATTTATTTCTCCCTAATTTCTAGATTGTTGCTCTCTTGCATTGTTTTAATTGAATCATTAGTTTAACCAATTCAAACCATCTTTTGATCATTTGACCTACTAATCCAACAATTGATTCCAAAACACGCTTCATTTCCCTTGGGATGATCCTTACTCACTCTAGCTACTTTAATAGTTAATAGTGGTAGTGGCATTCTATAAATTCAAACTTGGCCACACTAGACCAATTTGGGTGCACACGACGACACACACCAGCTATAAAAAAAAACCCCAAGTATAATCCCTGTAATGATCCTCATTTTTACCATTTTTCATTTTATCGAATTTTCTGATTTTTTTATGGTATTTATGTCTTGTCTCATTTTACGTGCCAGACACCGTGGGGTGTGCCGAGAGTGTCAGAGTGTTGATTGGGACATTTCCTTGGGTTCACGACTCTTGGAAATGCATCGGTTGCTATTTCGGCATTTTTCTATTTTTCGGGCAGGTAGGTCCCTGGTGGATCCACTGTCGAGGTTATTGAGCACGAGGGTTGAGTTACGAGCCCATTGTATTGCATGCATTATTAATTTGTGCATATTTACATGGTTTTGTTAAATTGTGTGGCTGTAAATTAATTTGTGTTTGTATATATATATATATATATATAATATAATGAATGGTGAAATTTTTTTTAAGTTGTGGACCCTATGTGTATGAGGTTTATCACTTATATCATCACATATCAACTATTTCTGGCCATTTTTCCCTTCCAGATCGTGACTCTCTTTCTCTCTCTTCATTGCACCACTTTCTCTCTCTAGAAATCAAGTTTTCAAGCTTAGATTTTTCTCTCTACACTTGGAATTTAATTTTGCCACTTAAGGCAAAATTAACAAGCTCGTCGAGACCTTCATTTTGATTGGAGCAAAGTGCCATTTAGCCGCCATTTGGGATTTCGATTTTTGGGTTCAATTTGGAGGTTTTTTCTTCTAATTGAGGTAGGGGTGTCTAACCCACAATTTCCTCGATTATTGTGAGTAAATTAGTTGTTATTCATGTCAAAGCATGCTTAAGTGTAGGATAATTATGTTATTTGCGTTGGACAACCTCCTATGTGGTTAAACTCATTGTTCTCTTGATTTTAGTTAATGAATCCATGCCCTATTCTTTTTGAATCTTGATTACTATGATTCACTTGTTTATGACATATCTTACCTTGTGAATATGTCAACCTTCTTTGGAATGAATTTTGATTTAAATGTTATGTTACTCCAATTGAAACTAAATTTTTATTGGAACTTCTCCTTTGAGACTAGTATATATCATAAAAAAAATTATGATTTTAGAGCACGTTCATATTTTTCTAAAAATACAGAAGTATCTATTGTCTAGTTTCATGTCAGTGCTGGAAAATGAAGTTTGGAGAAAATTGTTTAACTGATTTTATCACTTAGAACAATTCTAAATATTTTATAGCAAGTTCCCACATCAATGTAGTATGATTCTCTAATTTTTGATGATTTTAAATTGTGTACTTAGTTTTATAAAAATTGAAGAGTAGCTGCTATGCAGTTACCAGTCACTGTTTAAAAACAGGTTTTGATAAAGTTGTTTGGCTGACTTCCCAATGTATAAAAATTCTCAAAATTTTATCCCAAGTTCCATCACCAGTTTAGTGAGTTTTTGCTAATTTTTATGATTTTAAACCTTGTATTATGTTTTGTAAAAATCTAACGGTATTCATTGCTCAGTTTTCTACCACAATTTGAAAACAAATGTTTATGAAATTATTTGGGTGACATCCTGATATCGAATGATTACAAAAAAATTCAGTTTTATACTCTCATGATTTAGCATTCAAATTGAATTTAATTTCTCACATTCCAGTGTTGGATGAATTTTCTATAAATTTTCGCTCAAAGTTGCCCAGATTTTCTTCTAGTTGAAGATTATTGCTTTACTTGTAAAATCTGATTTCAGTGAAAATGCTTAAGCTATTGGGAGTGAATTTTTCATATTATTTTTTGAGTTTAGATTCCAAAGAATTTTGGTTTGCCCCTTTTCATTTTAAAATGAATTATCTATGAATTGTTTTGTGAGAACTCTGCAGATATTGTGGAAATTATGTGAATTGTATGAAATAATGTTCACAATTGTTGTTCATGCTGGTATGCTTGTTAAATTTGTAGAATCATACTTGAATTCTAAAATTGGGACATTATAATGCCATGTTCATTATCACACATGCATGGTATGGGTGTGTGTGTCATGGTTTGTGTGTAGAGCCCATTTCATTCATGCCATTCACATTGGCATGGTGTGGTTGGTTTAGGTTGGTCAAATGAAGTATTGATTTCCAAAAGTTTTTAGAAAGGATTTGAAAAAGGAAAATTTTCTTTTTTGGAAAGTGAAATTTTTGATAATGGAAGAGAAGTTTTTTTAAAAAAAGTGAACCGGATTTGATGAGTATGGGGCTATCTTTACCTAGAGGGAGCGCGCCCTAGTGTAGGGCATGAAAAAGTTGATACTAGGCCCTTTAACGGTTGCCGGATTTGGAACCGGGGATAACTATCAATCTCACCTCGGTAAAGTCGGTTAGCGAGTTTTCGAAAAGTGAATGTTGGGCCGGTATAGACCAAATTTGGGATTGGATGCATCATAATTCATATAATGTATGTTCATTACTAAATTATGCTTTGTAACCAATGATCTTGCATTGAATTAAATTAGAATTACTTTAGATATTGCTATTTTTATCATCCTCTTTTTTTTATTATGATACCCATATGATGAAACATGACTTTCCCTTTCAAAGTATGATCCCTTCCCCTTTAGTTTTCTTCTTTGTTTATGTAGCTGACGTGGCCACTCTCTACTCAGCAAGTGTTGCTCACTCCTTCCTTAACATTTTCAGGAAATGGAAAGAATGTGGAGGAACTTGTGTTACGGATCTATTTTGCCTATTTGGAGATTTATTTTGGACATATATTTTTAGTATTAATGTATGTATATTGATGATGTTTGATGTAATTGATTAGGTCCTAGGAGATTATTTTTATGTATGTGAGATTATTAATGTAATTATTATGTAACGAATTTTTAGGACGTTACAATCTCGGTTTCCTATTTATCCCATATTGTTGATAAGTGGCTCAAGGAAGTACAATGTTGGTGCCTTAGTCATCACCTACTGAGCCTCCGTGCTCACCCCTTCATTTATTATTTTTCAGGTCAAGGCAAGGAGGTACTCAATGATGTTCCTCCACATGTGTAGTCAACGTTGAAGAATCCATTATTTTTGTATCATTAGTAATCCATGTATTATTTTGTAAGAAATGGAGCAAAAATGTATTATTTTGTAATTGTCACCATGACAATAAGTGGTTATTCCTTTGGACACATTTTAACCAAATTTGAGGATGTAATTAAATTCAAACTTATTAAATCCTCACATATGGATGTAGTTGTATATTTCATAACACGTGGGTGTGAATAAGCCTAAAATTATATTAACGTAGTTTTGTTTGAATATGTATGAATTAAATAATTATTGGGAATATATATATATGTATGTATATATACATATATATACGTACAATGGTGTTATATTATTATTGCAATGTTGTTAAGTAGTTGTATTGTGGGATAGTTGTGTACAAAAATTGGTTAAGCAAATTAAGGATCAAAAAAGAAAAAAAAAAATTCAAAACTTGGGAAGTTTCAGTCGACGTGTAAGTACCCACGCGTCGACCGGTATCTCAATATTTTGGATAATAGACTTTTCTACTGTACACGGCGTAACCGATCGACGTGAAAAGGTTTATGTCGACCAATTTACTCAAACCGGACGATGTGTGTGTGTTAGGCGTCGACTGGTTCCTGTTATTTTACCCTTGTAATTTATTTTCCACTTTTGACCTCTTCCACTCACTTAAGGACACTGTCACACACCATGTGATCTAATAAAACACAATAACTATATTTTAGCCATTGGGATGACCATATTACCCCCGCACTTCATCTTAATCATTGGATGACCTTAATAAAGTACCGTTTTACCCTTTTTTTGGTTTAAAAACCATTATGTATGTGTGTGTGTGTGTGTGTGTGTGTGTGTGACTATTTTGCCCTTATTGGGCCTTAAAGTATTAATTTAATGCAAAATGACTGTGTTACCCTTGGATGACTTCGGGTCGGGTTAGGACCCGATTAGCGATTCGGACCCCCAGGTTTGGGTCGTTACAATATATATATATATACACATAGGTGTAATAAGTTTGCATCTATATGTATATATGGGTTAAGAAGGCTTGATGTTGCTTGTTTAATCTTGGTATTATCATTTAAATTCGTGTTTAAATCTCGCGTTCAGGACTAATGCAATCGGTCGCATGTATAGTGCGATCGATCACGTCATCAATGTGATCGGTCGAGCCCTTGTTGCGATCGATCGATCTAGAGCATGCAATTTGGAGTTTCAGAAAATATTTTAAGTATAGAGATGCAATTGGTCGCACTGTAGGGAAAAGGGTTCAGAACATACGTTAATTAACCTGAGTTAGTCCACGTTTAAGTGTTATGATAATTGATATTAATCAAGATGGATTGTGTAATGTGTTGTAATGAATGATATCGATCAGTTATTCCTAATAAGGATGTATGATATTAATCATGCTTATGTTTGATGATGTTATAAGAATTCAATTGATGAATGTATGAGATGGATTTAGATTCACTTATATTGTGCCATTATTAGATTTGCCTTTAATGTTTGGTTATGGGAAGGTGAGCTAGTTATAAGTTTGGACTCACTTATATTGTGTCATTGTTAGATATGGCTTTGTTGTTGATACTATATGTGATACCCCCAAATTTCCGGATGTGGGTTGGCCAGGCCCATACCCGATAACCCGAGGATATCAAACCAATTAGTAACAAACGAACACATAATACAATTAAGGAAACAGGAATAAATAAAACTTGCTAAAAAGAAACTAGAACGATAATCGAAAAACTGAAACCTCAAAATAAATTTTATAAATAAAGAATTATTCTGATACATCCAACTTCTCCATTTTTAATACAACTCGAGAATCCATCTGAGGGACCCCTAATAAACTCCAACCCTGGAAAATTAACAACTGAAGAACTCCAATGCTAAACCATGAAGAAAACTCCTACATCGTCGGAAGAATGAGTAACCGTCTCTGCTCAGCACGAACAAGCTCTACAACCTAGAACCATCCGTTACCTGAAAAAAATAATAGTGGGTTAGGCCTACGAATAAGTTCTAATCTAACTACAATCCATACAGAGACCCAATACGCAAATACACCCTAGATGTCTCAACCATATCTATATAGTCCGTAAATATATACATATATATATATATACACACACACACTACAGGACTCTCACTGGACTATGATGAGCATCTCAACCTGAATAAAAGGCAACATGCAAAACGCACCTGAGTGGGCATGACTACCTAAGCCTAACAGGGTATACCTCAACCACCATAGCCAGCTACGCATCCTACTGCATATACACTCCCTAACCGACGATCCTGAGACTCAAGCTTATATCGCGATACCATACATATATTTATAAAGTCCGATCCTATCCAACCATAAGAAAACCAGTTAGTTGTTCAGCTTGTTCAGCCGCACAGACTAACATAAATTATATGTATATAAATTCCATCCAAATACAATGTTGAGCCGGTCAACTATTCATCACCAAAACACAACATATAATTAGGATTTAAATGCTTAAATTAAATCCCTATCCTTCCTATTACAGAAATATCAACAACCATCCAATATGTCGTTCAACTGTTTTAGTTGACAGGACATGAAACCATGTAGGATTTAACTGTTTTAGTTAATCTATTCCATATATATGAATGGGTAGGAATTAGCGTTGTGACCTAATCCGTCCCTCCGTATGCCACCGTCCCATACTGATGCATACCATGCAAATGATCCGTAAATGATGCAACATTTTAAGCAGTACATCAAATTAAGTCCACGTAATCCAAATAGTTGATAAATACAGAATTTAAATAATGCATCAACTCACAATAAAATCCATGGAATTGACGAAACAATGCTTGATCGTTCGTCAATTTAAAATCCAGACCAACCTTCATGCAATTGACAGAAAATATATAATTAATTCGTCAATTAAATCCAGGCCAACATCCATATGGTTGACAGAACCTAAGTGTTAGTTCAACAATTTAAGTCCAAACCATAATTCAAATAATTGCAGAATAGTGCTTAATATTATAGCAATTAAAATCCAAGCTTAAATCCATGTATTGCAGAAAAGAATTTTGTATTTCAACAATTAACATCCAAGGTATGCACAGATCAAACTTGATAAATAAATGACTCTAGCACACAACCAAAATAAGATTTATAATTATACAAATATTCCGTTAATTTGCTAGAACTAAATTAGGCAACTAAACTCCTTCCATCTGTTAACCGCCTGCACCGTTGTATACTTTCCTACGGTTAAATCCATGAGCCCAAAGACATTAATTTATTTAATACGGCTCTAATATAGCATAATATCATATTTAGAGTTCATGCCACAATCCGTTATATTTTTAAAACAAGATTTAGCAATTTAGTTCTTCCTATCCGTTAGCAGCGTAGAATGCTTAATAATTTTATACCATTTGTCCCGTTGACTTTGAAGTAAACTCTAATCAACTAAAGGTCCTATTAATACCCAAGATTAAACTTTTAAAACATTTTGTGAAGTCCTAGAATTTTTTTAGGACAATTCAATTCCTTCTACCCGTTAACAGTATGTTAAATCGTATAGTTTTATATTGTTTCATCCTTTAGTGTAGAGACATAAATTATGCAATAAGAGGCTTTAACCACACTTGAAATTGGTAATAAGAACCCCAGTATACTCACCACACAGTCCAGACCAAAATAGAATCATCCAAACGTTGCCTAAAAACTTTAGAAACAAATCCCCGTAAGAGACTGCTCTAAAACCAATGGAGAAGGCTCCCAAAAAACAAAGGAGAAGGCTCTAAAACAAAAGAGAAGGCTCCAAAAACAAAAGAGAAAGCTCTAAACCAAAAGCGAAGGCTCCAAAAACAAACGAGAAGGCTCCTAGCAATTAAAATCCAATGGTAATCCAATTAATTGCAGAATGAGTTTAATAATTCTACAATTAACATCCCAACGCATGTATCGATCAAAATAAATATACAGAGGACCCTATCATGCATTGAAAATAGATTTTATAAACATTCTATATCCCATTATATTGCTAAATTTTAATTAAGCAATTAATCCATCTTTCATCCGTTAACAGTATACATCGTTCCACTAATTTGCTACTGTTTGTTCCAAGTATTTAGAATTGAATTTTAATTAATTTTAAGTTTTAATGATACCCAAAACCATCTTCCTAATCACTTTGTACCATCCCAGAACAATTAGAATAGTTCCCATGCTCCAACAGTAGCAAACAGTTCGCAAAATAAATAAATAAATAAATAAAACAGAACGTGAAATTGAGAAGAGAGCCTGCTCCAATTCTTGGGAGCAGGCTCCTTTAGCTTGGAGCCGGCTCCAAGGTCCTTGGAGCCAGCTCTATATAGGTGGGAGCCGGCTCCCACTTCTATGGAGCTGGCTCTCACTCCTATTGAGAGCTTTCGGCCTCCTTCTGCTCCATTTCAGCTCATCCTCTCCGTCTCCAGCCACTCCAACCTTACTATTCCTCCTCTATATTGAACTTACAGACCTTAAATTACATCTAGTATTAATTTAGACCTTGGTTTGATGTAGTAAGATTCAAAATAAAATTAAAACAGTGGCCCGTTTTATGCCAAAACAGAAACGATACAAAACTATACATGTCAGAATGATTTCAAATTAAATTTCACCAATAACAGATAATCAAGTTTAACATATAATGGTCATGCATAGTTGAATTAATGTCCAATTAATCTCCTAGAGACTATCTAGGTGCGCAAAACACAAGCCAATAGGAAGGAGAAAGAAAGAACTTGCCTGTACAGTTTTGTAACCAAAACCTTGTCGCCATCCTTCTAAGCTTTTCCGACGACGTCTATCTACTATCAACTCAACCTCCTACTGTTCCACCTTCCCTTCTCCTAGGTCCCTCCATTGATCCACAGCCGAAAACCCCGATTGTACCCTCTCTCTGTTCTTCTCATAACCTACTATGTTTTCACTCTAAAACCTCTCTGTAAAATAAACCCTTATATACATGAATAGGGTCTGTGTTTATTTTTCAAAACCCTAAGATGACCTATTGTTGTATTTATATAGGCTTAAAGAAAACCTAATTCTAATTCTGAGAGGAGACAGAAAAAATACAATCATACTAAGTCGGCTAACTCGTGAGATTAAATGAAACCCTAAAATTATAATATTCATTTAATAATAATTAATTCTAATTTAATTATTAATAATTCCTAATAATTAAATTAACCCAAAAATACATATATCCCAATAAATAAATGAATATAAAATCATGACTATTAACCGTACCCATGTAATCCAACCCATCCAATCGGATCAAATAAAAATAAAGCAACTAACCACAATTAAATTAAATAGACTAATTAATTAAATAAGAAAAATTCAAATACACAATGAACAATTAAATTACATAGACAATAAAAATAAAACAATTAAACACATACACAAATAGACACAAAATCAATTAACCAAATAGATACAAAATCAATTAAAAATGCACACAAAAAAAAAAAAAAAAAAAAAAAAAAAAAAAAAAAACAACAACTTTAAATTCCAATTTTATCCTTTTGAAAAATAGGGGTATTACACTATATATGTATATAACCTAATACGAGTTGATTCGTGGCCCCGAGATCAATGGTTAGGACTGATGCGTATATTACCGGAGGCGAGTACCTTTTATAGGTAATTTTAATGCCCTGATATTATAGGGGACTCTTGACCATCTTATGTGCGATTTTTGAAGTAATACCCTCTACCAGGTTGAGGCGGTTTTAAACATAGTGAATGTCTATTAGTGTGTATATTTATGTATGACTATGTAGCTATTGCATGAGTTTTAGTTTGAGATGGATTGTGTATCGGTTCTATGATTGTGTTGTAGTAGAGAGGACTTGCTCGTAGGTTTAACCCACCATTATTAATATTTTTCAGGTCCACGACATTTCCAGTCTTAGAGTTGAGTTCGTGTTGATCTGAAATGTTTCTCGATTTTTCATTTTTTTGGCATTTTTTGAATTTATTTTTTTATCACCTCATTTTGCGTGTTGAGCATCGTTCGGCGTGTCGTGTGAGTTCCAAGAGTTTGTTGGGCATTTCTTTGAGTTTAGAACTCTTATAAATGCATTTTTAGGCCATTTTGACATTTCTTTAGATTTTCGGGTTGGGAGGTCCGTCGTGGGACCCGTACCGGGATTTTTCGCACACGAGATTTTTTTGGGGGACATTACATTTCATATATCATTATTTGGTGTATGTTTATGTGGTTATGTGGTTATGTGTTTAGATGTGTATTTGCAATTAATGAAAGTTATTGTAAAATACTTCGTCTGGAGCCTGGATCCTCGTACGAGATTCATTTTCACTTTTCATCGACTCATAAATTCTTGGAATTTCCTTCTGGTCGTTTTTCTTCAATTTTAGGGTTTTTGGCCCCGGTTGCCGCCAAACTTGTTCGGGGCATATCTCTCTGCTCGGAACTCAGTTTTGACACTGTTTTTTCTGTTGTTCATATTTTCTCATTTTGAATCTTTTTTATTCACGGAGTTTTGCCATTTGAGCGCGTTTGCTCAAATTCCACTTTTTCGGACCCGGCGGGGCCCATTCGGGACACTTTTTGAGATTTCTTTAAAAGGGGGATGAAATATTTCATTTTTTTATCTTCGTCACTCACCTTGCACGACCAGAGCTCCCATGGCAGCCCAAGGGAGGCTGTCACCACCTCTCTCCTCTTTTGAACTTCATTCCTTTGTTAAAAAGTTGAAGTGCCTTTACGTTTTATGTTCGTGTTGACTACGCGCACCATTACCCCTTATTAGAAACCATTTCTGACCAAATTTCGAGTTCAGGATTGAAGTCAAGTTTGGATTTTCATGGGGCTTCTTGGGGATTCATATAGATCGTGTTGTCCCCGACAAAACCTAATAGTTTCGTCGGATTCGGAGCCGTTTCAATTCGGTGGAGATTTGGGATTTTCATCTCAAATTGAGGTAGGAGATGTTTTAGGGTTATATTAATGTTGTATTGATTGTTATATAAGCATATACAACTTGTGAGAATGCCTTGTTTAAGTTATAGAATTTAATTTAATTATTTTCTTTGTTTAAGATTTAATTCTCATGATGCTAGGCAACTTAGAAGTGAATTGTGGCATGCTAGAAATTTAGGCCTTGGTATGGTGGTTGATATATATTAAATTGGGATTATTTGAATAAAAATTGCAAATTTTATTTAATATTTATCTTTTGTGAAAGTTTAATTCACCTAGTTGTATCAAGCATGGAATCAACTTGTAATGTGATATTAAAGTAGGCCTTGGTGAGTTCTTTAACATATATTAAATTGAGGACATTTGGATATGTTTAAAAATCTAGAGAAAAATTAATTAATGAGCTTAATTAATTTTATTTTAAGTGTGTTGGTCACTTAAATTGATATCGGAGATAATAGGTTATTAATCCCTTGAAACGTAGTCCATTTAATCACCTTATGACCATATTACAAATTTGATGTAGAATTAGTACTTGAGGCATCTTGAAATGGTAATTGGACTTAGCATGATATAGAATATCATTGACTTGCATAGCTTGTTTAGATATATTTTGTGTGGGTGTATAGCTTGTTAGAATATTACAATTGTTTACCTTGGAAGCTAGTTACTAAATTGGGACTTATGTAGTACTTGTGGCTTAGTGTGGTAATGTGGTTCAATTGTTGTAAAATATTCTTGTTTTGGTGTATAAACTGCATATTGGAGACTTGACATGTCATATACTATCTAGACTTGAATTCTAGGACATGGTTTGTGTGGATTCAACCTTATTTGTGCATGGAAGATGGCTTTATGCATTAGTGGATTTGGTATAAGTTTAATCTAACTTATTGATTTTTGTATAAGTTTTGGACTTATTGATTTTGGAAAGCTTGTAAGGATATATTTCACATGATGGCTAGGGTTTGGCTCTAGTACGGAGACAAGAGTCTTCTAAGTCATAAGTGCGCACTAGGTAGTACCTTGTGGGTCGTAATTGCCCGAAATAACTTATGCATGTGCGCACTAGGTAGTGCCTTGTGGGTCGTAATTACCCGGAAACACTTGCTTGGTCTAGTGACCACATGTCCTAGTCTTTTTACTTTGATTTCGCATTCAATTTCAAGTTGTTAATCATGGATTACTTGTAGCTTGAGAATTAATGCTTGCTTTGGATATTTGAATCTTACTTAGTATACTTGAAACTGTATACTTGTTTTGTGCATTTAGATCTCATATAGTGTACTTGAACTTGTATGTTTGCTCTGTGAGTTTAGATTTCATTTAGTATGCTTGTGCCGTGTATACTTGTTTTAGGCGTATCTCTTTTAGCTTAGTATACTTGTGTTCGTATACTTGATTTACGAGATTTTCATATAAAATGCATACTTGTGTAAATATGCTTAGACATTGCATGACTTGTCTTAATGTGGTTTAGTATACTTAGAAATGTATGCTTATATGTTGTATAACGTGTTTAACATTGTTTAGTATACTTGAGCATGTATACTCGTATGCCGTTATTTACTTTAAATTGCATGAGTAGCTTAGGATGCTCCCTGAGTCTCATTTTGATATAGACGTTAGGTGGCATGAGCCCCTTTGACATGTTTCACCTTAAGGTGATATAATTGTAAAATGCTAGGTCGATGCATGCTCATCTCCTACGAGTAGCTTTATGTTACTCACCCACGTAATGGGGACATTTTTCAGGTACTGGGATCAAGATTTGGGATTCACATCATGCTTAGATGATTTGTAGACTTGAAGTTCTCATTTCATGTAAATGTTGGCTTGAAATGCCATTTATAGTTTTGTATGTCAAAATGTGTAAAATTGATTCTATTTTTGTAATATGTACATAAGTACACTCTTTACAATGTATTTGACATATATGAGATGAGGCCATAGGCCAATGACATCTAATTTGTATCCTATGTAACTTTTAACTTCATGAAATATTATGAAAATATTGAAAAACGCTAAGTCATTGTCTCACCATGGTTGCATCGGGTGTGGGAATTCCGTTTTCATTCTTTCATAGGGTCTTATAAATCATGTTTGAAGTGTGGCCAAGGGCCAAACGGGACCCCGTTTTGTATTTTTTGATTCTGAGTTTTCATTCCAAGTTCCATTTTTGCCTTTTTGCCCGTTGAGGGGTCGGATTTTATATCGGTGGTATTTTTAAGTCGTGGACCATTGTAGCACGTCCAAATAGGTAAGTTACGTTTGCGTGCATAGTCATTTCCGGGCAAAACCTTATCGTTTGTGTTTTGAGCTTCCTATGAACTCATTTTGAAGTTTTGTTGCATAATCTGATTTTAGGGCACTTTGGGGTTTTCCTTCGGGAAATAAATTCCGTTCTTGATATGGTCACTTAGAAACCGTGATTTTAGGGGGGGTTTCTTCTTCATGTTTTTCCAGAAAATGTCATCTTGATACCGGAAATCCCTTACAAAGTTTGGTTTTTCTGCTATGCTATAGCAGTTTTTTTTCAACTTCTTGCCCTTTCCTGATCTAGGGGCATTCTGGGTACTTCATAGTGTTTCTTTTTCGTTTTCGTCTGTAATTTGGGTAGAAAACGTGATTTTAGGGGGGGTTTCTTCTTCGTGTTTTCACAAAAAAAATCATCTTGATGCCAAAAACAACTCGCAAATCTGGAAAATCTGGTCGTTCCAGGTTTTTCCGGAAAAAGTGCTGATCTAAGGGGCATTTCGGGTATTTCACTTGAAAAATAAAAACTTCTCTTGACATGGTCATGTAGAAAACATGATTTTTTTGGGGGGGGTTTCTTCACAACTTTTTGCCAAAAAATGTCATTTAAGCCCTCAAAATCCCATTTGAATTCTGAAAATGTGTGCAGACCCTGCTCATACTTGAAACCCAGAAAGTCTAATTTTTTGAAACTTTGAGGCTTCATATCTTCATCATCCGGACTTCAAATCAAGTGATTTTTGAGTCTAAGTTTATTAGTTTTTGCTGGTCTATATAACGGTATGCACTTTTGCATCAAATTATATCTGAAAAGACCATTTTACCCCTTGTAAAGTACCCTTGCCGCACTGATTTTAAACCCAAAAGTTGGTTTTTATGAAACTTTGACGTTTCATATCTTCTTCGTCCGAACTCCGAATCAAGTGATTCTTGAGTCTAGATTCATTAATTTTTCCTAGTCTATCTAACGGTATGCTCAGTTGTATCTAATTTGGTCTGAAAGGACTATTTCAACCCATGTAAAGTACCCTTGCCGCATTGATTTTTAACCCAAAAGTTTGATTTTATGAAACTTTGGAGTTTCATATTTTCTTCATCTAGACTCCGAATCAAGTGATTCTTGAGTCCATCTTGATTAGTTTTTCGTTGTCCTTCCAGCGATGTGCTCGGTGGCACCCAAGTCCACAGTTTTTAGAAATGATTATTTTGCCCATGGGGGCTTATTTGGCATATTTTTGGTCTTTTGCTTCCACGTTGATTCTCATTGAGTTCCACGACCTCATGAAAGGTCATTTTGACTTCTTAGAGTCTTGTTTTCTGTTTTTCGCTTCCGCATATCGGATTCATTATCGGGTCAATCTTCGGTTCATCACAGGACACACTGGCCTAAAAACCAGGGTCGTCACAATAACCCCACTTACACCGTGCACAACAAACTTAGTAGAAACCATGGCTAAAACTCCCCAAGGGAAAACACGAAATGAAAACCACCAGTCCCAACAAGGACAACACCACCAACTCCATCTCTGAAATGAAAGACACTAAGTTCAAAGACTTCACCCCCTATATGGAAGTAAGTTGACCAAAATCAATCAAATCCTCACCAAGGACTCAAGAAAAAAATGGTGATCCCCTCAGATCAACCAACCTATAACCATGCACAATGCAATGAAGAAATAAGACTTACTCCCTATGAAGTACCTAACACGAGCCAAGAAAAGAGGAAAAGCCTTGCTCTCCCTAGAGTGCCAACAACTCAAATGACAAATGAAACATTCTCCCCATCTTAGCGGAGTAGACAGCCCATGACAAAACAAAGTGTGGCAACTTCTTCACAAGGAATTCCACAATGCAACCCCAATATGAACCAAAAGGTAACCTTGTTTAAACACCAGATATCATGTAAAATGAAATACTCGTAACTCTGAACATGGCAATCAGTGCATATAACAAGAGAATACAATTGCCATACAAAAAAAAAAAAAAAAAAAAAAAAAAAAAAAAAAAAACAAACAAACAAACAAACTACCTACTCGCATAGGCAATAAGAAAAATAAATATGGATACTTCCACATTCACATATATCATGCATTATGATATCACAAATAACACTACTAACATGATAATAATGGAAATTGTAGAAGAGAATGCAACAAATGAACCCTAAGAACATCGTGTCCTAATGTGTTTAACTAAAAGGGAAGATCAGTCCAAACCATGATCCACTCCAAGGACCAATATATCATCAACATGTCTTAAAACAAGCGTGAGTCCTTACCACAATGGTAAGACCCAGACAATCCATCTCTAAACCTCAAGGCGACACTATAAGTGACACTAGTAATGCAATGCTCCCACTACCCGAAACATCTATCAATCGACTCAATCCTAAAAGTGTCATCATACAAGAAGAACTCAAAAGAAACGACAACCATAACCATACCATCAAAGAACCAAATCAATCATTAGGACTGACTTCAAAACAACCATCAATCATCGTCCCAACACAGGATACTCAAAACGAAACTCAAGAGATCCTACACCACTAACAACCTCAAAACTCACATTATCATCATCATCGATCAAAAGGACTACGCCTATCAAAACAAAAGCCATCACTGATTCCATCCAAACTGCACTCGTAGCTAGCCAATAACAATGAGCCTAAGACGTTTATACATCGTAATGGCCCAAAACCAACAAATCTCTTTCGATACCGAGTATAAAACCATCAATCCCGTAAATGACTCACAAAGCACTAAGGCTAAGACAAGAGACTCATCTCACAAGAGCTTAAACAAAATGTGTCTCTCCACTTATCCGGAAACCAATGATACGTCAACAAAAACCTACACTACCACAAAACCGTGACAACAATCACAACCAAACCTCAAGGAAAAGTGCCGCAGCAACAACTAAACACATCCGTTACGACACCAAGTGTCTAACTCACCATGCAACTCAACCTCAACCCATGCCTTCAATGACCAATCCTATGTCATGCTAAGCGCGTGCAACAATATTCATGCATATACAAGTCCAATCTAGCATACATCATATGTCATGCTTAATATTTTAAAATCAAAAGATGCTTGACAAATAGCAAACACACATAGCACATACAAGTATCAACAAGCATGCTCTATTATAAAATACACTTAACAATGCATGAAGACCAAAACTTAAGAAGCTCACATGTCTCTTTCACACCCCACTAATCTGTCTAAGTCAAGGGCAAATGAGCACCAAGAAAATCAATTAATACAGATATAAGTCATTAATCAAATTCAAGTACTCATGACCCAATGCAACTTACCAATGAATGCACAGATAATACCTCGCATAGCAAAGCATATAAGCACTTAAATTATATTAAGTCATGTAATAAAAGCTTTAAACACTTAAGCATATAAGCACGTAAACACGTCAAAGTATGTCAACAAGAAGCATGTGATAAACCCAAAACCTGTCATCCTAAGGTATTCGAACCCAGACGCTTTGATACCACTTATGACGGCCTGAATTTACAAAACCCGATGCATCAACAAATAACTCGAAAACTGACCTGGTAACGAGTCCCAAAACGCGGAAGTAAGAAAAAAGAAGATGTCTCTAGAGATGAACACCGCCTCTAAAACGACCAAGTGCCCTTCTAAGAAGTCACGAGACTTAAATAGAAAACGAATGCAGAAGCTAAGGTTAAATGGACAAAATATGGAACTAGGAATAAAATGGTCATTTCAAAACAAATCTGGATGATATCATGCATACTATTGGATAACTAACGAAAAATCAATAAACTTAGGCTCAGAAATCACTTAATTTGGAGCTAGAATGAATGAGAAATGAAGTTTCAAATTTAGGTTAAAAAATTGCCAAAAAGACACCAGGTGCGATCTATCGTACTAAAAATGTATGAACAATTAAGTGCCAAAAAGATCCAGGTGCGATCGATCGCACTAAACGATGAAAACAACCAAAAATGTCTCAGGTGCGATCAATTGTAAGGTTATAAACGGTGCGATCGATTGTAAGGTTACAAACGATGAAAACCACCAAAATTTCTTAGGTGTGATCAATCGCGTGCAATCGTAGGCACCTGCGAACAATCACCTGAAACCAGTAACTTTTGAAAATTTTGAAATTCTTTGAGAATATGAGACTTTTTGGAAAAAGTTTGTGAAGAACCCCCCCTCAAAATTAATCCTTAGATCCCCTATGGTCCAAACCAAGAATGATAAGTTAAATAAAAAGACGAAAATGCCCTCAAGTGTATGAAATGCTCAAGAGATAAATACTTGATACAAAATGACATAATTCACATACATTAAAAGTGCTTGGCCTTGGCCTCATTACATACATGTTAAGTTTACACAAAAGAGAGTGTTTGGGTACATATTACACATACAAAAAGAAGTTAAGCAAGCTTCTAAACATACTACACATTATCAACCTCAAATGACAAGCACAACATGCTAACACTTGCACGCTAATAACATACAAAAGATGTTCAAAACGTAACACAAGTCCGAGTTAAGGATGATGTGCATCAAAGAAGAGTACCTCCTTGCCTGAAAAACAATGATCAACTAGGGTAAGTAATTAGAATTACTCCGTAGGAAATGCGTATATGTATAACCTAAAGTTTCAAAGGTTTTGCAAGCGTAATATAGACAAATATATGTGGATCATGACCCCTAACGTCTAGTCCCAAGGTGAAACTAAGGAATCATCCTGAACTAAAAATGAAGCATTTTAACCACAATCCACAACTCAAAAATATGCTAAACCAATTTAAGAATATCAATTACCAAAACCACAAGTTACAATTATACATTGCTTGTAAACTTGGAATTGAATTGCAAAATCATATAATGGAATATAAGAATATCAAATACCAAAACCACAAGTTACAATTATACATTGGTTGTCAACTTGGAATTGAATTGTGAAATCACATAATAGAATATCTAGGACATCATATCGGGTTATGTAAACAGAACCAATATTTAATTAGTGATTTCAGGCTACTAACCCGCCGAGAACTACCCAAGTGCACACTATATTGGGGAGAACTCGTACCTCCCGCATTTGTGAATAAAATTACACAAGTATAATGAGGTCAATTCAAGTAATCAATTTATGATATTAAAGTAAGCCTTAAGTACTTAGTTAAACTGCAATACACATCATACAAGCTTACCACAATTTAATTGGCAAGAATAATACAAGAATCTCACAATTACAACCAAATGAAATTACTAGTAATTAATCCTCTACCAATCACAATAATAAACTTTACAAGAGATATATTCTACACATGCTTAAGTAATATAAAAGCTTAGGTCAAAACAATTCAACCCTCGTCTATATGCAATCCTACAATTCATATAGCATGCATACAATATATATTAGACTTAAAAAACACAACAAAACACTAAAAGTATAAACATAATACACCCCATACGTCACTTGAGAAGAGAATCTCTAGAATCCAAGAAAAATGTGAGCAAATTGAAATCCAAGAGAAAAGTATTGTAGAAAATGGTGAAGGGAAGCTTTTGTCCTCCAAAAGCTAGGCCAAAAGGTGTAAGGAAGATGGTTAAATTCAAGGTCTAGGGTTAGGGTTTAATAGTATCAATGGTAGCTTAGTGAGAGAGAATGAAGAAGGCAAGGAAATATCTAGTTTCTCTAATAACTAAATGAAATGCATACATTTTAACAATGCTAGCACAGCCTCTCACACACACACACTTAATCTCTACCCTCCACTTGTCATAATTCAAGGCATCCTCACAAGGTTGAAAATCCATCCAACACTTGGCATTATCCAAGCCCTGTAAGTGTCTCCAACCAAAAGTCAACAAATGGTTCAAGGAAAAGGTGACACTTTTCAAAAATTGCAAAAAGATCTTTGAACAAAATATCTTCCAAAAATAATTGTAAAAAGGTCCCTAAACCAAAATATCTCAAAAAGATAATCGCACAAAGACCCCCCAAAAATGAAAATATTTTCAAAGAAAAAATACAATTATACCCCTAAGAAATGAAAATAAATTAGCATACTTTGCTTCACAATTAAACTATGCATTAATAATAAAATAAATGAAAGTAAATGCATGTAGTGTCGGAAACCAATTCAAGACACTAAACCCTACATTGGTTCCCACAAAACCCTAAGGCAACAAGCAAAGAAAAAAAAATTAAATAATAAAATAAATAATAATAATAATAATAAATAAATAAAATATCCCGAAAAAGGAAAAGATGACACGATCATTACAGATTATATGTTTTTCCCCTCTTTAAACATGTCAATTTGATGTTAATTGCATGATTTAAGTTCTAGGGTTCGATGCATGCTTGAGTTTTGTCAAAATTGGTGTGTCCTATGCGATTCTATGCCCATCTTGTGTATAAATTGTAAAATGACTTGTTATGAACTTGTTATGTGATGAATTTAATAATTACTCTCTATGTGTTGTGATGTTATTTGGCAATTCCCATGCTAGATGTTCTATAATCCTTAAAGCATGCTTTTTTTTTTTTTTTTAGCTTCTTGTGATTCAAGAATTGTTTACTTCTTGATGAGAGCATAATGATTAGCAAAATAATTATAATTGATGTTTTTACCCCATACACATGGCATGGTGATGGTTCATGAGCATATAAGTTGTGTGGGTATATGAGGTGGTGGAATGTGGATTTTGAAAAGTTGAAAAAGTGGATTTGGTAAGTGTTGGGAAAAGATTTTCTCTCAAACCCGGTAGTTGGGGAACTACCCCTTGCCGATGGTAATAATTAGTTAACAGGGACATGGTAGGTACTCGTGAGTAATTTAGCGACCTCGAGCCCCAAATGGTAGTTGGGAGTCACCCTTTGACTGGGATGATTACCAAATTCTCCCTAGGGATGGCAGAGGTACCAAAGTCCGGCTAGTTAGCAGGTTTTCGATATGTGTGTGTGTGTACGTGTGCAAGGGAGTGTGAGTAATGTGGTTACATTGAGCATTTCATACATTGCATTGCATGTGAATGATGATGATGATTATTTGAAGATGGAAGTGTTGAATGTGAGTCCCTTGCACGATCCCTTCCTCTTATTCCTATTCATTATATGTAAAACATGAGATTGTTTACTTTGCTTAAGGAGATGCCACTTAGGCAATCTCTACTGGGCCTTGTGCTCATTCCTCTACATTTTTCAGGTCACGGAAAGGAAATGGTGGAGGATATTCCCCGACAAGCTTAGATGGATTAGAGAGACCTTTGTTTCCTTTTTGTAATCAATATAATATTTTGGATTTTGAAGAAAATGTAACGTGCATGTTTCTATTTTGTTACAAATTTGCATGTGACCGGTCTATGTACTTATTCCATGAATAGAAATGGTTTTGAGACCATCTTTTTTTCTTTTTTCTTTTTAATTTTATTTTGCAGTCTCATTAAGATTTCCAAATCCATGTAAGGCCTTTTGGCAATTCTTAGATTTAGTCGAACCTATTTTGGACTTCAAATAATGCATAAATTCCATTTTGTTGTCATTTACAATCTTATATATCATGTTTAGGCAGGATGGAAAGCACCATAATGATCTTCTATTGGACCTAAGTGGTGTCCGTAACCCTTTGTACTCAATTTAGGCTTTTTTGGGCTATTTTTAACATTCTGGCCATATTGAACCGGTTCAACCCCCTTAAACCGGTTTAAGGGTGAAATTTGGTTCCCAATGTGGGCATACTGCCCATGTTGAACTGGTTCAAGTATCGTGAACCGGTTTAGGTTCCCCATAATCATTTTGTCTTGGCTACTTCGATCTTTGGACCCCTAACTTTGAGCAGTCATAATTTCTTCGTTTCAAACCTAAATAGGGTCATTCTTGAGTCTAATTTTAAGGTTTTTGAGTTATCATTTCAATGACACCAACCTAAGCTTTAGATTCTAATCATACAGAGACAAATGCGTGTTTTAGTGAGACAGTATCATGATTTCCCTTCAACCGAGTAGAGGCACTTTTGGACAAACCATGACTAATGCACGTGGAACCTCTTAAAATGTTATGGAATGACTGGGATAGAGTGTATTAACCTTATTTGACCAGTTTAGGGTCAAATTGTCTAGACTTAATGTAAAATGACCATTTTACCCCTAATGTGTCCTCGGGTTTGGGTAAGGATCCGGTTAGCGATTCGGACCCCCAGGTTTGGGTCGTTACATGATCAAAGATAGTCTTCGTCACTCTTCCGGTGTTATCGATGTAGGATATTTTCTTATGTTATTTCTTTATTTTCTTTTAGACTTAGAGATTTTTTATTTTGGTTTTAAGGGATTATTTAGGGGTCCTTGATTTATGGATTGCTGAGTTGTATACATTGGAGGTTTACCTATGGAGTTTATTGGAGGATTATTTATCGATGGGTTTATTACTTAATTATTATTTAGTTTTCCCTTTCAGCATATTATTATTTATTTTTTTTGTATTATGTGCTTGTTTATTATTTAATTATTTTTATATACCCCGATTTTTGGGCGAGGACCTGATTGACCCGCGCTTCGAAATTTGGGGGTATCACACTGACATCATTGTTATATTTGGTTTAAAAAGTCCATTTTGCCCTCGGACACATGTAAAATGACTTAATAACACTCCATTTCAAATACTATTTTGTCTCTGCAATGTATATTCTGGTAATCTTTTTTCATCATAAACTCTCAAACCTCCACCTCTTTCAGACAAAACCAACCTAAACCCAAAAAATCAACCATCATTGGTTGATTGGTCTCAATTACATATCCATATATTGAAAGTGTCATTGGACATTGCAACCATCAATAAACAAGGAAAGAAAAATTGAGCCATATTACTCAAATTATCCACACGTACACTCAGGTAGAACTTTAGGTATATTGCCCTATTCTTAATTTGCAATGCAAAACTAACTGGAAGACCGCATGCTACTGGAACTTTGTCATCCTAGTACCACCATTGCCCCCACGATGTCTACTTGCACGACTACCAACATAAATCTTCTTCAACCTGAACTTATTTTCATTAATCGAAGCCAAATGCATTTTTTCATCACCTCCTTGATTGTGATTATTTGCAACAACAACCATAATATCTAGCTCTCTGCCTTTAGCTCACCTCATTGGATTTACTATAATTGATTTTAGTTTCCAAGTTTGATATTGACCTTGATTGAATTATACTTGCCAATCTTGATGGTGTCTTTTGACTTTAGGTAAGATGGATTCATTAAAAGGAGCTTCGAGTTATTTAGAATTATGCCGTTCGAGGAGTCAAGGTCTATGACCTAATTTTAGTTTGATCAGCAGGTGTTTTGAGGAAACACCAAATGTTACAAGAAATAGGTTTGATAGTGCGGTTGTTAGTGGTAATGGGTTTTATATAGCCAACTATGAATCTGTATATGTTGGGACAATGTGAGGGTGATGTTGGCAGTGTTGATTATAGTGAGTGTGTGAAAAGTGTTGTCAAGAGAAGATCTTCATCATCATGTAATATTCCCACACCGATCTCCAAATTGGGTCTCTAAGTTTTCATGAATGTGTTTGCACGTATATAGTATATGTGCAAATGTGTGTGCGTGCATTTGTGTGCATATGTGAGTCTGAGTGAATGTGTGTGTTTTTTTTAATGTGTGTATATGTGGGTGAGAGAGAGATCAAGAGATATGGTGGTGGTTTATGAAAACAGCGGTAGAGAAATTTGGGTGCTGACGTTGGATTTGAGCAAAATAAGTCTATATTTTTGTGGATAGGAAGTCTATGTACAGTAAAATAACATGGATAGTCTGGTCTTTTTGTATATTATTGATATTTGAATATAAATAAAATTAAATTACACGGACCTCCCTTATGGTCTGCCATAATTATAAGGATCTTCCCTATGGTTTGAGAAATTACACTAACCTCACCTAATAATGAAACGTTGTTACACAGACCTCCATTTTAGTGACGAACCGTCAAATGAACTAACGAATATGTCTAATTTACTAAAATACCTTCAAATTACTATAGTAAATGAATGAACTACCCATTTCTCACATCATCTTTTTCTCTCTCCTGACACATGCACATATATATACATATATATGTATACAATCAACATGAATTATTTGAATCACTTCAACAATTGCATGAATTTTCCTCATTGAATTTCATATCATTAGTTAATTATCTGAATGACTTTAAGAACAAACATCTATTTGAATTATTTTTGTCGAATATTTACGTATATTAGGTTTATGTTGTGTAGTATGATGTTATTTCTATACCTAACTCCAATTTCATTCACTATCGATCGATTTAGTATCAGTAAAAACTTGTTTTATTTTGTGTTTTTCACCAGTAATTGCAAAATGCAACATATTTTTCTTAACTTCTGTAAATTTCTATACAATTTCATGAATGAATGTTGTTGAATATATTACTTTGATTTCAATTATTTTCATCTCAGTTTATATGTTTTGCTATGTTTATACAGGTCATCAAAATGTACAGATTCAAAAAGATCCACAAGAAACCGAAGGTGAGATAGACTAATCAATATTGAAATCAAGCATTTCTCATTGTTTCTCTCTTTAAAAATCAGCCTAAGCTATTCTGAATTTTTACTCGATGTTTTGTTCGAATTCACAGAAGGTTTTGATCGATGCGATGAACGCAATCGACCTCATGGATCCATCTCGCTCCACACTCGAAGTCAACAACATCTCTTCCTGCGCATTCATCATTTTAGAGGAAGCGATTAACGACCTCACCGATTTTAACTGGCAAGACTGTTGTGTCACTTTGATTTAAACCCTAAAGTCGGTGAACTACAACTTGGTTCTCCACAATGCTGACACATCGAACCCAAATGCGAAGTCGAAGCCTCCAAGGAAGATTCGAAAACTGAAACATATTGAGGACAAAACTGCTACTATTACTGCTGTTGATACTGCCACTGATGGCAATGTTGATATGGGAGGTTTACAATCGACTTGTCCTCATGTACATGTATGTGTGTGTGTGTGTGTGTGTGTGTGTGTGTGTGTGTGTGTGTGTGTGTGTATATAAGCATACTTCAACCAATGATAATATGAGAATTTTAATTTATTCACTACATGACATCAACAAATTCTATCATTTGATTCGCATTGACAGTTAAAAAAGATGTCAACGTAACAACGTTTCATTTTCAGGGGAGTTTGTGTAATTTCTCAATGGAGGTTTTTTTAATTTACCATAACATTATTGAGTAATGTTTTTATTAGAAGTCCCTCGTCATGAACTCTCAGTTATAATTAATAAATTGAAATATGAATTAAATGATTCATTTGACACATTTTTTTTAAAAAAAGAGGGTAAAATGAAAAAAAAAAAAAAAAAACCCCTGAACTATTGGGGTTTTGCAACTAACCCCTTGAACTATAAAAAAACCTCCCTAAACTATGATTTTATTGCAAAAAAACCCCCTAAACTATTGATTTGTTGTATTCCAGTAGGTGACTTGGTCGGAAATATTAAAAGACAAATTTACCCTTCTAAAAACTACATCATTTTGACTTTTGAAAGTGGCCGAATTTCATAAACAAAAAAAAAAAAAAAAAAAAAAAAAAAAAACAAAACCTACTCTCTCTCTGTGTTCGCCGTTTTCTCTATCCTTCTAGCATTCACATATTCCTGCAGTACCCAAGCACCACTGATGCTACCAATCCTTCCCCATCTAAAGCCCACTCCTGCACAGAAACCTACTTCCTTCCCCATCCAAAGCCCTCTCCTTCGATGCCCACTGCCTTTCCGTCCTCTTTTCTGCTCTGTGCCACTGGAAAACCCCCCAACTCCCCTTCATCTTCGGTGCCTCCACCGGCTCGGGCACTTCATCGATCTTAGCCTCGGCACCCCTCCCCAGCGCCTTCTCCTCGTGATCATTACTCGTTCACAGATCGATTCACCCACTTTATACGCAGTTGATTGTAATGGTTTAATCTGGGATTTTTGTTGTTGTTGGAGAAATTAAAGATCAAGAAGCATCAATAAATTCACGTGACTCATGTTTGAATCTATACAAGAACATGAGTGACATATATATATATATATATATAACAGATGAAGAGAGAGAGAGGAGATGAGAGTTATGTTCGTCAGGTTTTTTTTTTTTTTTTTCCATTTAGGCCACGTTGCGAAAAAGATCAATAGTATAAGGGTGTGTTTAGGTGTTTAAAAGGAATGTGGATTTTATGTTAATATAAGGGGCATTAGTGCCTTTTCAAGGTCGTGAGGGCATTATAGTCATTAAAATTATAGTGTATGTCATGTGACCATCACATGATGACTTTAATGGTAAGATCCGATCGGAACAGTGGCGGATGGAGTCATCTCCAACAAAAATGCATAATTGATGGGGTTAGTTGCAACTTTAGATGTTCAGGGGTTAATTGTTGATTCCCTAATACTTCAGGTAAAAATATATATATATATATATATATATATATATATGGAGAGCATCAAGGGATTCGTTTGTAATTTTTAAAACCGCGAGGATTCTATGTGTAAGTTAAGAATTTGTGAGGGATTGTAAGTACAATTTACCGAGTTAAAGATAAATATCATGGTATGTGTGCAATGTGTGAGAGAGAAGGGGCAAAGAGACAAGCTGCAAAGGTGTTTGCATTTTGTAAAAAGAAGGGGAACTACACATACAGAAAGAGCCTACTTATGGTGCAATAGATTTGTGATATAACTCTGTATCATACCAAATCAGATCCGTCTGTTTGACATCCCATTCAGCAACATTCGATGGCTTGATTAGCCCCAAGATATATCTACACCGTTGATTCGTGGCTGAGTTATACATCTTTCATCATTCCGGCTCGGTCGATTTGTAGCGTAAATGTCCGGGACTCGGAAGTCGGAACAGGGAAGAGAGGCGTTGAGAAGCCATGAATGAATGGTGTTTTGTTTGCGTCAAAACCCTACATGTTGGCATACCAAGCTCCAAACCGACTTCTATTCAGGGTAGGAAACTCCGGATTCCGCGGCTGGTTTAATGCCACAGTACAGGTACAGCTGTCCTTTTATTAAAACACGTGACCTTTTGTTTTCTTGATATTTTAATACCCTTGCTATAAAAATTTCCTTTTTAATGTACCTTTTTGATTACATAAATAAATTTTCTTAATTTGCACTTTGTCCTTTCCTGATTCAACAACCCTCATATTAGGGCAGAAGCAAAGGACTTTCATTTTTCTTGCTCAATAAGTCTATCTTGTTTCCAAGAAGATTGAGGAAAGATCAGATTGTTTTCCTTTTTTTCATAGACAGGTATATCTTTGGGGGCTGGTTCATTGAATCTATTCTGCTTTCACTGTTGCACAATTTTTTTTTGTTATTTTTGCAATCTTTGTAAAATAAGATCTTCTTGTAGCTCCACTTTTAAAAAGGTAAGAGCCTTGATTCCTTCTTCATGTTCTTTGTCTAATTTCAAGCCATTCTGCTGGATGTGTTAAGAGCATGGTCTCTGCTTCTGTTTTCTTATTTTTAAGTTATGGACAGGTCATCGTTTGAATGTGAGTTTGATGATATAGCTTCACTTTTATCTTTCTAAGGTGCATAGATAACTTTAGTTTTTCACTTTTCTTTTTACTGGGTTGTCATGCAATGCTTCTCCTTTCTTTACCTTTCTCTTTTTTTCTTTGTTAAAACTTTTGAATGCTAGGGTTAGATTAAATTTGTTCATGCAAGTTATGAGTAAGAAAGAACAAAACTCCAAACATGTTGAAAGAACAAAACTCCAACCATGTTCAAATGGTTAAGAAGCTGTTTTGTTGAGTTGTATGATTTAGTTCATGCCATGAGCAAGTTTGGTATGAAGAAAGGGGGAGGAGGAAAGAGAGGAATGTAGCAATCTTAAGGAAGAAGGGAAGGATAAGAGTCCCTTGGAGCCCACAATTTTGCTTCCATAAAAAAATTAGAGAAAGAGGTATGAAAAACATGGCTCTGGAGATTTTGGGTCGAGAGGACCAAATTATGGAGGAAGGTCATTGCTTGTTGCTGGGCAGGATGAAGGCCGGTGGTTTTCTAGGGAGACGAGATCACCAGTAGGTGTTGGTGCTTGGAAGTTTATTCGAAAGGGTTGGGATGAGTTTTCCAAATGAATCCGGTTAGGAGTGGGAGACACCAGGACCGGCCCTGGGCGTAGGCGACCTAAGCAGTTGCCTAGGACCTCCAATTTGGAAAGGCCTTAAAATTTTAAATTTCCTTATATATATATATATGTTATATTATAATTATTTCCTAATATTTTTACAAATACAATCAATATAGAAATTTAATATCGGGCCTAAAAAATTTATATTCTAAAATAACTTCTTATTTTCTCTCTTTTCTAGCTCCTCCTAATTCACGGTTTTAAATTAAACTCTAACCAATACAGAAATATTGGCCCCGAATATTTATATCCTTAAATGATTTTTTTTTTTCCTTTTCAATCTATCTCTTCCTCTCTCTCCTCCTCATGTAGAATTTTAATATTGGTTCCAAATATTTATATTCTTAAATAACTTTTTTTTCTCTCTCATTCGACATTTTTTACAACACTATTTTTTTCTTTTTTCCATATTCTTTTTCTTGCTTTTATCTTTTATTTTATTTATTTATTTTCGTATTCATCACATACTTTCTCTCCTCTCTAAACTCTTCAACAAGTCGTCTCCATCTTCTATCATTACAAATTTATAGTTCTCTTTTAACAAGGCCACTTTTTATTTATTGGCTATGGCCCCAAATTATTTCGAGCCGCCCTTGGTGCTTATCGTTTATTTTAATGAAAATTCCGCACTCATATAATTTTTTTTCCGCCTAAGGCCCCAAATTATTTCGAGCCGCCCTTGGTGCTTATCATTTATTTTAATGAAAAATCCGCACTCTTATAAAAATAAATTTCGCCTAAGGTGCCAAATTATTTCGAGCTGCTCTTGATGTTTATCGTTCATTTTAATTGTTAGAACATTTATATGTAGATATATATTTATGTTTGGGTTAGATTGTAATTATATATAGAGTTGTGGCCATTATGCAAATAGGCCTTTATTGTGTTTGTATATACCCTTTTATGTTTAGGGTTGATGTAATGAGAAGATTACAGCGCCTCCATCTCTCACTTTATCATCTCTCTCTCTACTCTTGCAATTTCAAATGGTATCAGAGCTTCATCAGTCCGATTAGTGCCGTTGTTGTTGCGAGTTGCATAATCGGTGGCTAGGGTGTGTACTAGCTTCGAGAGATTTGTTTTGGTTGTTGTCATAGCTGTGTACTTTATTTGGAGGAGATTGGAGAGGACTCATTTTCGCGAATCAGTTGCGGCCGTCAAGAATTTTGTTTTGTGACACCAGAAGTTGCAGAGTTTCATCGCCGGCTGGGTTGCGATTGCTGTGCACAAACTTCGCCACCGTTGCCTCTCAAGGACCCCGAGAGCAGCAGCAGCGGCGTCATGGTTTGATGCTGACGAAATTAATCACCGTCTATGAAGGTGATTGTGCATTGGGTTTGCCCAGCCCTTGAAATTTCTGTCATATCGTGAAATTTCCAATCTGTTTCTTCGTGTCGCGACCTCATCATTTGCTATTGTCGGAGTTCCCTTGCTGTCGTCGCCTTGTGTTGCGTCCCTAGCTTCATCCTCGGTACTGAGTTTGTGGTCGGCGGCTTCGTTTGAAACTGAGTGTGGTTCTTTGCTGTAGCTGAGAGAGTTGCAGCGGCTTCACCGTCGTCCCTTGGCTGTTAATTGGTTTGTGGTTAGGGCTTCACCTTGTGGAGGTCTCGATTCTCCATTATGAACCTCGGATCCTTGGTTGCTTCTTGTTGGCAGCAGATTCTGGTTCTCGCCGACACTAATTGTGAAGAAGAAGGGTGGTGTTTGGCTGCAAGCATGAAGTTATCCCAACCGTGGTTTACTAAAACTAGGTTTGCAGAGATCCGGTTCTGGTTCAACCTGATTCAGACGACCCATTTCTGGACCCGATAGACCTGTTTCAACTCCGTTTTTTTTTTTCCTCCTCTGTTTCTTCGTAGGTCGGCTAGTTTTTTTAATTTTTAGCTTCGTTTTTTTTTTTTTTTCCTTCCCCTCTTTTGTGTTGCGAAAAAAAAAAAAAAATGTCAGCATCTATTAGTACTGATAGTGTCAGAATATCCCGAGCCGAGTTCCATGCCTTAGTCAATTCGGCACAACCCACATCTATTGACAGTGTTGTCAACTTTGCCCAGACAGGTAATGTTGCATGTTTTTCGGACTTCCAGTCTTCCTCTTGGGTTCTTGACTCTGGGGCATCTACCTATATAACGGGTATTACATCTCTATTTTCTAATTTTCACAAGTTTAATTCTCCTACTTTTGTTACTCTTGCCGATGGTAGGACTCGTCCCATTACTAGACAGGGTACCATTCTCCTCACTTCTTCCATTTTGTTATCTTCTGTGCAATTGGTTCCTGAGTTTCCTTTCAATTTATTATCAGTGAGCAAGCTCACTCAGGCACTCAACTGTTCTGTAACCTTTTATCCCTCATTTTGTGTCTTTCAGGATCTCAAAACGAAGTTGACAATTGGTGGTTTCTTTGCGAAAAATGGTCTATATTTCTTGGATTGTGAGTCGCCTACTAGTGGTACTGCTCTCCATTCACGGGTCTCTGCCAATGCCCAACAATGGCATTATCGGTTGGGTCATCCATCCTTAAGTTACTTGAAGTCTGCCATTCCTTCTCTTGGGTCAGTGTCTTCTTTAGACTGTGAGTCGTGTCAATTGGGTAAGCACCATAGAGTGTCTTTTCCTCCTCGTATTGATAATCGCCGGTCTTCTTTATTTGACTTGGTACATACTGACATTTGGGGTCCTGTGTGTCATGTTAGTAATTCAGGTTTCTCATATTTTGTTACCTTTGTTGATGACTATTCAAGGATGACTTGGCTGTTTTTAATGAAAGACCGGTCTGAACTTTTTTCCATATTTCAATTTTTTTTAAAGAAATTGAGGTCCAGTTTGGTTGTGTTATAAAAATTTTAGAATCTGATAATGCTATGGAATATGTCAAAGGTGCTGTTTATACATTTTGTGACTCTCGTGGTATTTTGCACCAAACTTTTTGTTCTTATACTCCTCGACAAAATGGCATAGCCGAATGGAAAAATAAGCATTTAATTGAAATAGCTCGGACTTTAATGATTCATATGCATCTTCCATAGCCATTTTGGGGCGATGCTGTTTTAACTACTTGCTATTTAATTAATCGTATGCCATTTTCCGTTCTTAACTGGAAATGCCCTTATTCTTTTGTTTTTCGTACTCGACCGTTATTTGCATTTACTCCTCGTGTTTTTGGGTGTGTGTGCTTTGCTCACATATTACGTCCTAGCACTAATAAATTGTCTCCTCGTGCCATTAAGCGTGTCTTTATTGGGTACTCTCGGACTCAAAAAGGTTATAAATGTTGGGATCCTAACACTCGTAGGGCTTTTGTGTGCATGGACGTTACCTTTTTTTGAGGACACTCCTTATTTCTCTTCACATGGTTCGTCTTTCGATACCGAGTTGTTGCTTCCGTTGCCTGTTGTGTCACATTCATCTGCCTGTGACACCACAACCACTTCTAGTGTCACCGCCACTTCAAGTGTATAGTACATGACCACGAGTAGCAGCCTTTTGATTGTATACTTCTATTGAGGCTCCTGTTGCTGATAATGATCTTCTTATTGCCTTATGCAAAGGTACTCGATCTTGTGTTACTGCACATCCTATTTCTAATTTTGTCTCATATAATCATGTTCAACCTACTTTATCTTGTTTTTTATCCAAACTGTTTGCTATACTTGTTCCCAAGACTTTGCAGGATGCTCTTTCTCATCCTGGTTGGTGACAAGCCATAATTGATGAAATGGATGCTCTTCATCATACTGGGACATGGGATCTTGTTCCCTTACCTCAATGTTCCAAACCGGTTGGTTGTAAGTGGGTCTACACTGTCAAATACCTTCACGATGGGTCTATTGAGTGTTTGAAGGCTCGTTTTGTCACAAAGGGTATACACAGACTTGTAGTGTTGATTATGATGAGACTTGTTCCCTTGTTGCAAAGATTCTTCTATACGAGTCCTTATTTCCATTGCTGCCAATCGTAACTGGCCGTTGTTTCAATTAGATGTGAAAAATGCCTTCTTACATGGCGACTTAGTTGAAGAAGTTTATATGGAGCAACCACCTGGGTTCGTTGGTCAAGGGGAGTCTCGTCATACCGTTTGTCGCCTTAGGAAGGCCCTGTATGGATTGAAACAATCTCCAAGGGCTTGGTTTGGAAAGTTCTCTGAGGCAACATTAGCATTTGGCCTTCAAAGATGTCAGACAGACCATTCGGTGTTTCACCAGTACACTAAAGCTGGTTTCATCTTCCTTGTGGTATATGTAGATGACATTATGATCACAGGTGATGATTTTGAAGGTATTGTTAAATTGAAGTTGTTTCTACAAAATCGGTTCCACGCTAAAGACTTGGGTCAACTCAGATATTTCTTGGGTATTGAAGTTGCTAAATCCAAGAAAGGTATAAGTTTATCTCAAAGAAAATATGTGTTAGATTTGTTAGAAGAAACAGGTATGTTGGGTGGTTGTTCTGTTGATGCTCCAATGGATCCAAATACAAAACTCTTGTCAGATGAGGGTGATCTATTTGATGATCCCGGCAGATATCGACGTCTTGTTGGGAAATTATTTTATCTCACTATCACTCGACTGGTTATCTCATATGCAGTTAGTGTTGTAAGTCAGTTCATGGGATCTCCTAGGATGTCACATTGGAATGCAATTATTCGGATTATCCGATACCTCAAGCAAGCTCCAGGTTTTGGGTTGCTATATAAACCAAATGGACATCTTAGGGTGGAATGTTTCACAGATGCTGACTGGGCTGGTTCTTCCTCAGACAGGAGATTTACTACAGGCTATTTTACATTTGTTGGTGGAAATCTTGTTACATGGAAAAGTAAAAAGCAAACAGTGGTAGCACGGTCTAGCGTCGAAGCAGAGCACAGGGCAATGGCCTATACCTCTAGTGAGTTAACGTGGATACAACATTTTCTTGAGGAACTTGGGTTAATAGTTAAGACTCCTATTCCATTGTTCCTATGATAACCAAGCAGCTATTCACATTGCATCCAATCTTTCATGAAAGAATCGAGCATATTTAAGTTGATTGTCACTTCACTCGAGAGAAAATATTGAGTGGGAACATTTCTACTCCATTTGTGAAGTCTGAAGATCAATTAGCTGATATGTTTACTAAGGCTCTTGGTCATAATCGGTTAAAGGCGATTTGTTCTAATCTTGGATTATATGATATATATTTTCCAGCTTGAGGGGGAGCGTTAGAACATTTATATGTAGATATATATTTATGTTGGGGTTAGATTGTAATTATATATAGAGTTGTGGCCATTATGCAATTAGGCCTCTATTGTGTTTGTATATATACCCTTTTATGTTTAGGGTTGATGTAATGAGAAGACTACTGCGCCTCCATCTCTCACTGTATCATCTCTGTCTCTCTGCTCTTGCAATTTCACATTAATAAAAATTTTGCACTCTTATAAATTTTTTGTGCGGGTAAAACCTTATATATAAAGGCCTCGCATTTGAAAGTTCGCTTAGGGCCTCTCAAAATTTTGGGAATCTCAAGGCCGGCCCTAGGAGACACGTCAGGTTTTGGGAAGATTGCTGGTGCGGGGAGTTTGTGTTGGCTCGTAGGTTTCCTCGGCTTTTCAGAATCTCCATGTGCAGACGTGCTTGGGTTGTTGACCATTATCGACTTGATAATGGGAGGTTGATTTGATTAGGGACGTGCTATTTTGAAGAGATTGTCATGATCGAGGGCTTAAGGAGGTCATTGAGTTCCTAGGTTTACTCCACAGACAAGTAGTGGATGGCGAAGGTTGTATGAGATTCTAGATTCTCATAACCTTCCCAAAAATCTTTTCCTTCATAACCACAAAAATTTCCGAAAACAAAGATTAAACTATTTAGGAAATTAAAACAATGAAAACTTTCCTAAAACAGATACTAAACAATTAGGAAATTAAAACGTTCTGAAAATAGAAACTGGAAAACACTGTTCATGTCATTGCTCATGCACCGTTCACATGTAATGCATCATGCTCCCCTTCTCTAAAAGAACTCGCCCTTGAGTTCATCAGTGGTCATCCTCGTGTTTCGCTGACGGTTCATTATATATGAGTATGAACAAAATTTTGTAACACTGATGACTTGGTCTTAGTGCTTAAGAGATTTGATCTTAGTGCTTAATAAACTTGTTTCTTAGTTGTCCAATCCCAAAAGAACACCAAGTGTGACGAATTTTCAATTTTCCTTGGCAACTCAAAAGAAAAGAAATTGTCTTGATTACAGGAACCTTCCCATTGAAGGCTTTAGTAAAGTCTTGCGTGTCACCTACGATCAAGTTCTCCTTTTCTCCACCTTTAGGTGTACAAGTAAACTTTTTTTTTTCCATGTGGGACATGCTGGTGTAATTTTGCAATGAACATGTATATTGGAATGACAATCAGCTAGGTCTTTATAAATGACAACATCCTCATTTTGATATTCTTCTTCACCTGCTTCGGCCTTATACTCGACATTCTCATCATCAACGATTTGGTCTTCATTAGTTGTAAGGGAAGCAACACGATGTTTCAGACAGTTATCGGAATTATGCCTAGGCTCTAGGCACCGCAAACACTTGCCTGAAATCATTGGAGCATAAGAGTTAGTAACTGGTGCCCTCTGATAATTATTGGTTGCAGTCTGCCAAGGCTGATTACTAGCGCCACCCACTTCCCGAGTCACTATTGGGTGTTGATTGATGGTCAGAGATGGTGGTGGTTTACTGGAATCAATCTGCTGTGTAGTTGGAGGACGCCAAAAATTCTGATTACGAACATTCAAACTATCCAACTGGGCTTCCACTCGAGTGGCTAACTCAACTGCAGCATCAAGGGTGAAAGACGCTTGCAACATCACTCTGTCTTGAATAGCCATCCGTAAACCATTATTTAACCGCGCAACTTGTTGTGCTTCAGGCTCTAACAAATTGTTGCGAGATGATAAACGATAGAATTCTTCAGCATAATCACGAACTAAATGATTACCCTGGTGACAATTTTGGTACTGTTGAAATAAAATCTGATTATAATTAGCCGGTAAAAATCGCTTCTTCATTAGTTGTTTCATCTGAGACCATGATCTAATCGGATTCTTCATTTGTCGAGTTCGAGAACGTTGTAACTGATCCCACAACAACATTCTTAAGACGATATGCAACCAGTTTAACTTTCTGTTCCTCCGTGATATCCATATAATCAAAAAAATTGTCAGCTTTCGAAAGCTAGTCCAAAAACCCTTCGATATCAAGTTGACCCTTAAAAGACGGAAGGTCAGTTTTCATCCGAAAATTTCGCTGATTTGCTTCGACCCCGTAATTTCCATGTGCTAAAACTATACCTTCAATCTCTTCATCGCTTGAATCAAACCATTCCTCCTGCTGAAACTGGCGCTGATTGTTAGTACGCTGAAGATGACCATGTTGATTTCCAGCCCTCTGTTGTAGCTGATTCACATCATGAGGTTGGTCCTGATCATGCCTATTACGAACCTGTACATGATTCATGGCTTTAGTTAGATGTTCAACTACTGTCTGAATCTCCTGGTTGAGTTCCTGACGCAATTGTTGGAAATTTTTCCACAGTCACCACATGTTCTCCCATATCACCGTCCATGGAGAATGGCCTTGATACCAACTTGACGCAGCGGATCAATGAAAACAATTAAAATAAATAAGAATAGCAACGTATTCTTTAAACACTTGAATCCACGAAAAGAGGTTGAGAAAAACTCTTGATTTCCTGATATTGAGAAAAATAATAACTGATTTCTGAACTATTACAATAGCATATATTTATAGGCCTAAGCAAATTCTAAACGATTTAGGAATTAAAACAATGGAAATTTTTCAAAAACAAAGACTAAACTATTAAGGAAATTAAAATAATGAAAACTTTCATAAAACAAACACTAAACTAATAGGAAACTAAAATAATGAAAAATTTCCTAAAACAAACACTAAACAATTTGGAAATTAAAACATTATGAAAATAGAAGCTGAAAACACCGTTCATGCACTGTTCATACATATTGCATCAGAGACGGCATATTGTGGTAAACTGGTATGGTCTACTTTGTTGCTTTCTAGGGTTTGAGTGGTGACTGCGTGGTCACTTTTTTATGCATCTCAAAAGACGGTAATCCTTTTTTTTTTTTTTTTTTTTGATAAGTAAAATGTATTAAAAGGCGTTCAAAAGGGGAACGCGTCTCAAGCTATACAAAAAACTGAACCTATGATCTCAAGAAACCCAAAAAGTCCACAAGATCCTCAATCAAGGAGAAATCTCTCCCCCAACCCCAACAAAAAAGAACACAAATAATAGAAAATTTCAACACCCCAATGGAGGATTCCTTCCCATCGAAAGATCTTCTATTCCGCTCTTTCCAAATGCTCCACCAAACACAAAAGGGGGTTACCCTCCAAAAAACTCTCGCCTAAGTCCCCACCCATTGGCCCCTCCAAATATCCAGCAAGTCCCGAGATGTCTGAGGCATGACTCAATGGATACCAAACAGATCAAAAATGAGACTCCAACAATCATGAGCCACAGGACAATGCAGCAGTAAGTGATCCACTGACTCCCCATTCAATTTACAAAGATAACACCGATTAACAATAATATGTCTTCGCTTCCTCAAGTTATCCAAAGTCAAAATCTTACTCCAAGCTGCAGTCCACACAAAAAAGGCCACCCTAAGAGGCGCCTTGGACAACCACACCGTCTTCCATGGGAAGGAGACGCCATGAAACCCAGAGAGGCACACAAAAAAAGACTGGACCTGGAATATCCCCTGAGAAGAAGGCACCCAAATCAGGGAGTCAACACCAGTGCCCTCCACCTCCTGTCTGTACAAGAGAGCCAACAAGTCAGTGCCATCATCTAACTCCCAATCCTGAAAAGATCGCCGGAATCGCACATCCCAAAATAACCTCCCGCTATCAAAACGATAGCAGTTAGCAACCATAGCATGTTTGTCAACAGCAATCCTGTACAGCCTTGGAAACAAAAGAGCCAGAGGCCTATCCTCGCACCAGGGATCCTCCCAAAACCGGACAAACCTTCCATCCCGAACTTTAAATCTAACATGTTTGGAAAACTCGTCCCATCCTTTTCCAATGGCCCTTCACACCCCTACTCCACTAGCAGACCTGACTGGCCTAGCTGACCACCCCCCACTCTCCTCCCCAAAACGATAAGAAATAACCCTTCTCCATAATCTATGCCTTTCACTTCCGAATCTCCAAAGCCACTTACCGAGGAGAGCACTGTTAAAAGGAGCCAATCTCCTAATCCCAAGCCCGCCCAACTGAAATGGCTTGCAGACCTGCTCCCATCTGACAAGATGATACTTAGACTCCTCTCCACGACCCCCCCAAAGGAAGTTACGTTGAAGCATCTCAAGACGTCAAACAACCAAGGCTGGAACCCGGACGAGCGAGAGAAAACATGTTGGGAGGCTTGACAATGTACTTTTCCCTAACGTAACTTTACCACCTTGGAGAGATATTGCTTTTTCCAACCAGCTAATCTTTTCTCGACCCTCTCAATCACTGGGTCCCAACTTTCCACCCTCCTGGCCGATCCCCCAGCGGCAAACCCAAATACGAGATAGGGAAAAGTTACGTCCCACATCCTAAACAGCAGCCATAGTGTCCACCTCTTGAACCTCCCCCACAGGGACATGCACACTCTTGCCCACGTTGACTTTCAAACCAGAGACATACCTCAACTGGGACACCTCTGCCTCGTAAAAAACAATAGTGTCATCCGCAAAGAGCAAGTGAGATATCTCCATTTACTGAACGAAGTCAGGGCCAAATCCACCGCCCTTCTCATCAACCTATTGAGAACCTCCGTAACAATAATAAAAAGGAATGGGGAGAGAGGGTCCCCCTGCCTCAAATCGCGAGAACTGCCGAAAAACCCCGCAGGAGGCCCATTCACCAACACCGAAAAACTGACAGTGGAAACACATGAAACATTCCATTTCCTCCATTTCTCACCCAAGCCCATCTCTCCAATAGGTAGAACAGGAAATTCCAGCAGACATGATCATAGGCTTTCTCGATATCCAGCTTACAAAGAACACCAGGAATCCCACTACACAATCTAGAATCCACACATTCACTGGCAATAAGAGCGGAATCCAGGATCTGTCTACCCCCAATGAAAGCATTCTGAGACTCAGAGATAACTCCATCCAAAACCTCCCTCAATCGAAACGCAACGACTTTTGTGATGAGCTTGTAAATGCACCCAATCAGACTGATTGGTCGAAAATCCTTGATGTCAGAAGCACCACCCTTTTTAGGAATAAGAGCAATAAAAGATGCGTTCAGTGATTTCTCAAACCTCCCCGTGGAATGAAACTTATGAAAAGTGCCCATAACCTTGTACCGAACCACCTCCCAGCTCTCCCACAGAAATCTCATAGTAAAGCCGTCCGGGCCTGGAGCCTTATCACCATTACAGCTCTTAAGAGCCTTCAGCACCTCTTCCTCCGAAAAAGGATTTTCCAACCCATCTCGTTCCACGGCAGAAATAGAATCAAAGTGAAGATCATCAAGACGTGGCCTCCATCGAAGAGGCTCAGAATAAAGCTTTTGGTAGAAAGAGGCAATACCGCTACTATATGGAGTGGGCTCAATCTGCTCGTATGCATATCATTGGTCATAGGATGATCGACCATATCGAAGGGACTGTCAAGTATCCCTCCAAGAGCGATCCTGAATTCAAAGAGTGGAGTGCAAATAATGCACTAGTTATGATGTGGTTGTTGCACTCCATGCAGCCACAGATCAGCAAAGGATTTTTGTTTGTGAAAACAGCTAAAGAGCTATGGACGGTTGTGGAAGAGACGTATTCCTCGGTTGGTAATTTTGCAAAACTGTATGAACTCCAACAACAAATTTCAAGATTCAAGCAGGAAAACCAAACTCTTGCTACATATTACCACACGTTACGTGGTAAATGTGAAGAGTTATATCACTACTAAGACTATATACCTGTGTGTGCAGCTGATGTTAAAGCATTTCATGCTATGGTAGAAAGGAATTGAATCTATGAGTTCTTGGGTGGTCTGCATCTGAGATATGAGTATGCCAGGGTACAAGTGTTAGGCAGGTATCCAGCCTTTACTTCTGTTAGAGATGTGTTTTCGTATATCCAGGCTGAGGAGAGTAGAATGAAGGCTATGTCTGCACTTGTATACACTAAGTCTGAGCCAGAAGTACCATTGTCTGAGAGGTCTGCTCTTGCCACACAACAATGGAACAAGCCCAATCCTTCAAAAAGGGGAAACAGGATGACAAAAACAAGTTGAGGTGTGATCACTGTGGGTGTACGCGCTACACTAGGGAAACATGCTGGAATCTACACGGTCGCCCTACTCCAGCTCCAACTAATACGAATGCTAGGCCAAGGCCTGGTCCATTTAGGGGGTTATCTACTGCACATTTTGCAGAGCGTGAGACTGCCTCTACTGGTCATGCCTCCTCAGGGCCACCGGGTTTTTGTCCGGGGCTGAACTTGATGCTCTCTGACATCTACTAGCACAACATTCCTCCGTCTCCACATCTACCTTCGCTCAGACAGGTACCTCTCATTCGGCACATTAGGTTTCCACATTATTTGGTGGAACACCCTAGATCATTGATTTAGGAGCCACTGATCACGTGACTAGTATGTCATCTGATTTTTCTTCGTACAATTTATGTTCTGGTAAGGATAAGGTTAGAGTGGCTGATGGCACCTTCACCTCCATTGCGGGGAAGGGCACTGTTTCTGCCTCTCCTAATCTTACCTTATCCTCTGTTCATCATGTCCCAAAGTTTACCAATAACCTCATTTCTGTCAGTTACATTACAAAAGGCTTGAATTGTAGTGTAACATTTTTTCCATCTCACTGTGTGTTTCAGGACTTGGACACAGGGAAGACGATTGGAAGTGGACGTGAGGACAATGGCTTGTATTTGCTGAATGCGAGGCCAACTTCTTATTATGTTGCAAATCAATCTAGTGTTAGGAATAGTACTGTTAATAAAGATCTGTTAATGCGATGGCATAATAGACTGGGCCATTTACCTCTTCCTGTTTTGAAGCATGTGCTTCCCCAGTTTGCTTTTATTGAATCTTTTGAGTTAAATTGTGAAACATGCGTTCTTGCCAAACAATGTCATGTTTCTTATCCTACTAGTATTAATAAAAATACAGCTCCTTTGCAGTTTGTTCATTTTGATGTGTGGGTCCTGAATCTACTACTTCGTTACCTGGTTTTCGTTACTTTGTTGTGTTTATTGATGACTTTAGTCGTTATACTTGGCTTTATCTTATGAAAACCAAAGATGAAGTTCATTCCATTTTTAAAACCTTTCATAGGATGGTATGTACTCAGTTTGGTTGTCCCCTCAAAATCCTTCGATCTGATAATGGAGGAGAGTTTATGTATGGTGGTCTTGCCTCCTTTTGTGCTGATAACGGGATTGTCCATCAAACCTCTTGTGTCGATACACCACAACAGAATGGTATAGTTGAAAGAAAACACCGTCATATTATGGAGGTGACCCGTTCTCTTCTAATTAGGATGGGAGTGCCTAAAAGTTATTGGGCTGATGCAGCTTTAACAGCTACATACCTTATCAATTGCATGCTTTCTAAGGTTCTTGGCTATCAATCCCCCTTCTTTGTCTTACACCATGACACTACCTTGTTTACTGTCCCTCCGAAAGTGTTTGGTTGTGTTTGTTATGTTCATATTCATCATTGCAAGGACAAAATGGACCCTAAGGCAATCCGATGTGTCTTTCTTGGATACTCCGCCACTCAGAAAGGGTATCGGTGTTATAACCCTACCACTCGTCGTTGCTTCGTCTCCATAGATGTTACATTCTTTGAGTCTGTTCCTTTTTTTTCCACTACTCGGGATTCTCTACAGGGGGAGACCACTGTACAGGCAGAGAATCCGTTGTCCATTCAGAGGGAATGCCCCCTTCCTTTGCTTGTTCCTATTCAAGGTTGAGGTTCCCATTCAGGGGGAGCTTCTTACTGAGGTGCCTATGTCTAGTCCTCCTTACACTAATGATTTGCAGCAGGGAACGTAGCCAATTGTCTACACTAGGAGGGAAAAACAAGTTACTGACTCACCCCAGGACCAAGAAGTCTCCCTCGTTCCAGGTAATTCCTTAATTGACATTGATACTCCTGATTCTTTTCCCAATAGCATTCCTGTTGATCTTGATGTCCCTATTGCCTATCGTAAGGGTGTTCATTTCTCAACGGAAGTATGTGTTAGATTTGTTGGCTGAAACAGGTAGGCTTGGAGCTAGACCTATTGATATTCCCATTGAGCAGAACCACAGGCTTAATGATGTAGATGGAGACTCATTAGATGATGTGGGAATATTTCAGTTTATGCATGCTCCACGTACACCTCACCTTGAGGCAGCTCATCATGTTCTTCGCTACCTCAAGGGTTCACCTGGTAAGGGGATATTGTTTGGCAGTCATGGCCATTTGCGTATTGAAGCCTATACGGATGCTGATGGACAGGGTTTGTGACAGATTGACGATCTACTTCAGGATATTGCACATTTGTTGGAGGTAATCTTGTTTCATGGCGAAGCAAGAAACAGTCTATAGTAGCTAGATCTAGTGCAGAGGCTGAGTTCAGATTCATGGCACATGGAGTTTGTGAGTTGTTAAGGCTACGTACGATATTAGGTGAGTTGGGTTATCCTGTTCGCGAGTCAATGAAGTTGTATTGTGACAACAAGGCTGCTATTAGCATTGCCACAATCTAGTTCAGCATGACAGGACAAAGCACATTGAAGTTGATCGACACTTCATCAAGGAAGAGCTTCGTCTTAGGTTGATTTGTACTCCATGCGTCAATACACATGATCAGGTTGCTGATGTTTTGCCTAAGGGTGTGAGCAAGACTTGCTTGCAAAATATGTTAGTCGAGCTGGGCATGATAGATATCTTTGCACCAGCTTGAGGGGGAGTGTTGTCAGGGGCTTATTTGTTATTACTTATATAATGTTGGGGCTTATGTGTAATTTTTGAAACTTGTTATTATAAATAGAATGTGGTGGAAGGATGAAAGTATTCTTTCATTCTTTCTCTCTTTCCCCATCTCTATCTCTTTTTCTCTCATCCGCTTTCTTCTCTTTCTCTTCTTATTTATCACTTACTTTCGATTTGATTATATCTAAAAGTTAACAATTAAGTGAGTCAAATTGGTTATGGAAAAGCTAGGGAAATTGAGAAGATGCGATATAAAATTATTACATTGGAAAAAATGGACATATAAATGGAGTAGGGATAATCTTTGGTAGAAATATAGTAGAACTTGTAGTGTTAGGAAATGTAGTTAATATAGTTGGCGGTTTTGCGTAAGTAGTACTAGACAAAAACATTAAAGCATGATTTTGGGAATTCAAGAGATAATTGAAGGAGAAAAGTTATACATTAGAGGAGACTTTTGTGGTTATGAAGGAAAAGATTATCAAGGGTATGTAATGGTATATGGTATTCAGGATGAGATTCTGCTTAATATGTTATTTGTGATGATATATATATATTAATTGATGAAACTAGAGAATGAGCAAGTGCTAAATTGCAGGTCTAGAGGAAAGCTCTAGAATTAAAAGGGCATAACATAGGTAGGAATAAAATTGAATTTATGTAGTAACTTTGGTAAATTCAGGAATACATATAGGGATGCAATGAATATTTTGGATCAAGAGATTCCAAAAATAGAAATTGCTTACAGTACTGCACTTCTCTCGAGGTCCTTCATATCGTATGTCGCTTGGAGGTTTTTCTCCTTCAAAGAGCAGGATCCATGGCCCTCGCCTCATGGGCTTCACCATCAACCCATTGTCTTCCACTCTTTCTATATCATAGCAGTTGTTTGTTCTACTAAATCATTGCTGCTAGCATTGAGTACTAGAAATACTAATTTCATGGCTCAAACTTTCATTTCATCTTGGTCATGATAGCAATTAGTTTAATAACTCTTGGTATGGAAGTTTTGTTTTGTGATACGTATGAATGAATTTGATTAATGAATGTAATATTCATTTTTGAAAAGTTTTTTTCCTCTTTATATTTCATATTCATTTATTCATATTTGTTGTAAATAATGAAATAGAAGTGAAGAGAAATGAAATAAGAAGAACACATAGATTACGTGGTTCGGCCGCTAGGGCCTATGTCCACGGCACAAAGAGCCCACAGGGCTACTTCACTTTTATAATGCTATCTCAACTCATTCACAAGACAATAGTGGAGGCTCCTTAATATAGGAGAATAAATGATGAGAATGGAAAGAGATATAAATACAAAACAAGGGAGATTTTTCTCTACTTATTCATCTAGTAACAGTAAATCTTCAATAATAGGAAACAACATAAATTACTAGAAGATTTTCCTTCATTGATTCCTCCATCAAATCTTCAGTACTCCCCCTCAAGTTGGAGCATGAATGCCCAACTTGCCATTGAGATGACGAGTAGCAACAAGTGTGAATGATGAAAAGAGAACGCGAAGTGCAATGCTACCGAACACATCGGCAGTCCAAACAATTCAACAAACAACTGTCGGAGACACGGCAAAGGCGAAGACAATGCTACCGAATACACTGGTAGCCGAAACAAATCAACAAAAATGCTGAGACACGGCAAAGGTGAAGAACAATGCTACCAAACACAATGGCAGCCCAAACAAGTCACAAATAGCACCGAGAAACCCTTATCAACATTTCAGATGCTAAGGGAATACCCCAAAATAGAGGTCCAAACTTAGGAAGAGAAGTTAGGCTCTGATACCATGTTGTAAATAATGAAATAGAAGTGAAGAGAGAAATGAAATAAGAACACATATATTACGTGGTTCAGCCGCTAGGGCCTACGTCCACGACACAAAGAGCCCAAAGGGTTACATCACTTTTATAATGCTCTCTCAACTCATTCACAATACAATAGTGGAGGCCTTTTTATATAGGAGAATAAATGATGAGAATGGAAAGAGATATAAAATAGGAAACAAGGAGGATTTTTCTCCACTAATTCATCTAGTAACAGTAAATCTTCAATAATAGGAAACAACATAAATTACTAGAAGATTTTCCTCCACTGATTCCTCCATCAAATCTTTAATAATATCATTGTTGGTTTCTGTTGCACTGGGAAAATTTTGGGGAGCGGGAATCTGACTAGACGGGCAGGTCCAAATTTTGTATTATCTATACACAGGGCAATCGTAGAGTCTTGGTTATGTCATCACATGTTAAACCTATTAAGCTGGGATGATAATTCTCGTCTCAGTGGCAAATGACATGGTTCACACTTCAGTATTATTCTAGATTGTGATAGTTTCAATCAAATTAGGTATGGTACTGTAACTTGTTTGCCTTCCCGTAGCTGTCTTGATTGGTGAAGTTTCAATAGTCGCAACTTGCCATAGATACTTAGAGCTTCAGTTTTGACCATCTTGCTTGCCTGCTGATGTATTGCTCGCGTATGTTTTTATATGGTTACTCTGCTTCCCATTTCTCTGTTCAATATTTTTACCTAGCTACCTGAACTCTTTTTTTTTTTTTTTTTTTTAGTCCTGGAAATGAGCTCGACAAAAAATGTTCACTTATGTAGTGATGATGAACTCAGAGAGTTGGATGTGAAGCCTGTTAAACTAGAGCCAGATTTGCTTGGGGCCTCAGTGCAACAAAAAGAGTACCATAAAACTGATCTTCCCCAGCATTGTGAGCTTGAAGCCCATCCTAGAAGACAAGGTTCTGAAGAAAATAGAAGCTCAAATGCTATAAGTAGTGGTCAAAGTGGCACCAGTGATCAGGAGCAGTCTCCAATCAACAATGCAAGCCTTTCTTCCGTGTCAACTATTTGTTCAGCACCACTTTGTCGGCAATTTTGGAAAGCTGGGAACTATGATGATGGGCTAGCTTCTAAATCCGCATTTCAAAGTATCCTGCTATCAAATGCTATGTCTTGATTTTTTGGTGCATGTGCATTTCAAAGTAATCTGCTATTAGTTGGATGTTTGCTGTGGACCCTCATATCCATCCAACGTTTTTGTAGCTGCATGATCTATTCTACTCTTACATCGTTCTTTTTTATTTATAGATGGCAGTAGTTATCTTCACATTCACCCCAAGTTCCTTCATTCAAATGCTACTTCACATAAATGGGCCTTTGGTGGTATGTTCTACTTTTTTAATTTGCTAGGTCTAACCTTATTGAATTCTGTTTATACCCAATGACTTCAATATATTGTAGTTTAGAATTCCTACAATCTCCAATAACATCTTATTTGTTGCCCCATGCTCGCAGCGATTGCGGAGCTACTTGATAATGCAGTTGATGAGGTAATATTTTATCCAAAACTTTTTAGTGTATGTTGTTGTTTTGTGATATACTGCAACTCTATGTTGATTTTGCATTGCAAATGATCTGCTGTATGAAATAGAGTTTTTTTGGTTAGATTTTGAGGATAAATTATATTTATTTTCTTCTTCTCATCTTGTTTCCTTTTTTAATATTTAAATGTGTGTAGAGGTATTATTACGTGTTGTCACTAACAGCAAGTGACAGCTTAATGAACCTACAATTGTAAATTGGATATAGTTTACAGGGAGAGAGTAAGCCGATAGTAATGGGGGTGAAGCTACCTTTCTCCGGGCACCATTTTCTCATTTTTATTTTTCTTAATGGTTACCTTTTTTTCTCCCCAGCTGATGGAAAGCAAAATTGGTGGTTGACATTAGTTCTTTAGGCTAGGAGGCTAGTAGCATGGATTACATTTCCATAATGGCAATTCTGATTCATCAGAATTTGCAAGCCCCTAAGAGGTTGTTAAGGTTGATCTAGATAGTAGTGATGAAACAGGAGGCGGCCGAGTCGGAAAGAATAATGTAAATTTCATATTTTACCCTTCAGTTGTCAAAACGAAATGGATCCACTTTGAATAATTTAAGAATCATTAAAGAACACTAAACTAGTTGTGATCTTGTGGACGAAATTTTTTGACCCGTTTTTGCTCATGGGTCGTGGACCCTAATTAGTACTCTCTTTTAGCCAGATATATAAGGGCGTTTAGGGTTTGGAGTGGGTTGTGAGAGAGACACTGAAATTCGTACAAAATAGAGAGTGGGGCTAAAACTTGTAATATCCAATTTTACACATAGTGAAGTCTTTCGCCGGATCTCCACCGTGGACGTAGGCTTTGCCGAACCACGTATAAATCTGTGTTCTTTGTGTGGTGTGTTTATTTTTCTATCATGTAATCGTAATTGTTGCTTGGTTTGTTGCGTTTGTCGTAACACTAGTGTACTCCTTGTTTGGTTCCTGCGGGAATTCTGGAAGCCTGTTATGCTTTGGCTTCACCCTGTTAACTTCCTAGGTTTAACAAAAGATAATGTTGCGATTACTTCAAACTTCTAATGCATCATAAGGGAAGTGAGGTTCATAGTGTGCGCACAAATTTTCCAGATACTACCCCTAAATGCATTTGCAAACACTTGTCCTACGTTAAATGAAATAAATGTATAATCATTTGTTAGGACAAACGCAGCGAACCAAGTAGCAGTTACGAAACACAACAAAAAAATAAACACACCACACAAAGAACACAAAGATTTATACGTGGTTCGGCAAAGCCTACGTCCACGGTGGAGATCCGACGAAAGTCTTTACTATGTGTAAAATCGGATATTACAAGTTTCAGGCTCTCTTTCTCTCTCTTTACGATTTGCAGTATCTCTTGATGTCACGCTCCAAACCCTAAGCGCCCTTATATATCGGGCTACAAGAGAATACTAATTAGGGTCCACAACCCATGAGCAAAAACGGGTCGTTGGGTCGTAACGGGTTGCATGACCCGGCACCAAATTCGGGCAACATCACATCATTTCAAATAATTCAACTTTATGCTAACCCATCTATCCAGTCCCGCTCATTAAAACAAAGAGGTAAGTGACAAAGGATAACTAAATGAAGGGGTAGATAGCAACCCCATAAAAATAAAAATAAAGAAGTAAGGAATAGACTAGATGAGGTAAAGAGCATTTGCATAGCATGTGTTAATTCCTGTATTTGTCTGTTAGTTTATCAATGTGGTGCATGCAATACCCTGTTCATTTCATTCCAATGTATGGTAACTTCATGTTTTACATTCCATGTTCATCTATTGGGTAGATACAAAATGGGGCCACCTTTGTCATTGTAGATAAAACCACAAATCCAAGGAATGGAAGTCCGGCATTGTTAGTTCAAGGTACTTCATTTCCATTATGCTATCAGTTTCTAGACGATGGTTTTTTTATATGATATTGGAGTTTTCCTGATTGATACTACCATAATTAGGATTGTATCTATATTCATTATCTCGTGATTATAAAACTTATGCTTCAAAATTAGATGACGGTAGCGGAATGGATCCAGAAGCAATTAGGCGTTGTATGAGTTTTGGATTTTCAGATAAGAAGTCAAAATCAGCTATTGGACAGTGTAAGGGAGATATGCAATCATTTTGCAGTTTATCTTGTTTTCTATTTTGCTATTAATTGGTTGACTTGTAGCCTTTCAGATGGGAATGGCTTCAAGACAAGTTCTATGAGACTGGGGGCAGATGTTATTGTCTTCAGCCGCCACCTGGTGAACAGGTTTGCATTTGACAGTAAAGTCACTTATTTTCTTGCACAGTTAAATTTTGATTCTTACTGTTTTGCCCGTGTGTTTCATGAAGCCTTGCCCAATCGTGTTTATCGTTAGCATCTATTATACCGTAGTGGTATTTTATTCATATATTTATAATATATGCATGTGATTGTATTAAACAGATTGTATGTGCTTTTGCGTGTTATATATATTTCAAGTGATTTTGTGTATTTTCATTTAAGTTGGGTAAGAGATTTTAAGAGATTGATACACTGTGTTGGTTAGTTTGAGTGGATTTTGTAATTTTTTTGTCAGACATTTATATTTCATGATCTACATGAATTTCTAGTCTGACATTTGAAATGAAAAAATAATTCATTCATTGCCCACCTATATGATATGATGATGGAGTTTGACAGTAAGTAAAAAGGTCTTTTAACCCCTAACCCCTTCAAAAATGATTTTTAGGTTCAAAGTCGATACTTTCAAGCCCTAAAGCATTCAACTAACTTTTAATCCTCTTAACTTTAGCATGTTTGATTTTAGATTTCCAATTTATGTTTCCAAAATTGGGATCTTTCTAGAATAGGTAGTTGGTTGGGATGTATATGATTTTTCAATTATGTATGGATTTCTCATTACAAAAGTCAAAATAAATAATCTGCAACTCAAACTGACAGCAACGAGAAATTAGGCAATCGTGTCCTCTCACAGCTTCAACCATTTGGCATTCCTCTTATTCTTTTGACACCTTCAACTTGGATCAAATCATTCCGCCATACTAGTACATTAATTGGTCTACAATCTACAATCCAAAATATTGAACTGTACGGACAGGTGGTATCACCTCCACTCAACCTTTTTACTTAAGAATCCAATTTTTTTAACCAATAAAAATGGATATAAAATTATTTTAGATTTGGAGTGCAGGAAGATGAAAAAGACAATTTGAATCCTCAAGGGGTTGGCTCAAGTGGATAAGAACTTGGCCCTTGATAATGCAGTTGATGAGGTAAGATTAAGACCAAGTGGGTTCTTGTGGTGATGCAAGTATGACATGGAAAAAAAATTAGAGGTCCCAGTGGATTGGGTTAGGGTGGAAGGTGAGTTGGTTGTAACTCTTTAAGAAAGAAGGAGTGGTAGTAACAAGGATAACGATGGAATTTTGAGGTCACGATGGCCCTCCTAAGACTAATTCCAGTTTAGAAAAGGTTTTAGTTTGTGTCATTGTGTTCTGTTTTTAAGCTTTTGATGCTTGAAAACTGTGTCCCAGAGGATGGATGGGTTCAATCCTGATCTTTGACATAATTTGCACAAAGTGAGTTTCCTATCACTTGAACTTGCGTACTAAAACTTAGTGGACTGATCTCTTTCCCTTTGTTTTTTTTTTGATAAATAAAAAATTTTATAAAAAAAAACACTCCAAGGGGGAGCGGAACCCAAGAACAATACAAAAAGCCACTCAATCCTTCAAAGAGGCCAAAAAATCAACAATATCCTCCAAAGATCTATGATCTCTCCCTAAAACCCAACAAAAAAGAGTGGATATAATCGAGAATTTAAGCACCGAAATCGACATCGCCTTTCCTTCAAAATATCTCTTATTCCTTTCAAGCCAAATGCACCACCATACACAAAGCGGTGTAGCCCTCCACGCATCCTGACTGTAAGTCCCCACAGGGCAACCTCTCCAAGCCTCAATCAACCCTCTTGTAGATCTAGGCATAACCCAATAAAGCCCAAATAAGCCAAGCATCAAATCCCAACACTCTAGCCACATAGCAATGAATGAGAAGGTGATCCACTGATTCCTCATTACGAAGGCACATAAAACAACGATTGATCACCACTTGGCTTCTCCTTCGCAAATTATCCTGGGTTAGGATCTTACCCAAAACCGAAGACCACACAAAGAAAGCCACCTTGAGAGGAGCCTTGGAGCGCCAAACAGACTTCCAAGGAAAACGAACATCAGGATCAAATGAGAGACACTTGAAGAAGGACCTCACCTCAAAACGCCCATGAGAGTTTGCTACCCAAGACCAATAGTCCGAATCCTCCTCCACAATCCTTTGGCGATAAAGCAGCTCCAAGAAGCGAATGACCTCCTCGATCTCCCAATCCTGAAAGTGACGCCTGAATCAAACATCCCAAACCAGTCTCCCATTATCAAGATGATAACAGTTGACCACCATGGCCTGCCTATCCGAAGCAATCCTGTAGAGCTGAGGAAAAGCGAGAGCGAGAGGAACATCTCCACACCACACATCCTCCCAGAAGCAAATCCTCCTCCCATCTCTAAGACGAAATCGAATGTGTCTTCGATTTGGTAATATTGTTTACTCTTCCTTTTTGGTGATATTGTTTCTATTTTCCTTTATATTTTAAGCTTGAAGGATTCCTCATCTTCACTCCTTTTCATTATAATGTATATAGTTATGATGGCAGTGTCTCTGAATTAAAAAATATTTAATTGCCGAGAAGAGAGGACTTTTCCCTATCCTACTTAACGCCCTAATGTTGCCGGAGGAAGCTTGCCGTGGTAGAGATGCGACCAGAGTCTACTGCTCCGACCAGTCACCGGAGTCATCTACTTCGGTAAAATCCTCTGCTTCTTTTCTTTCTTTCGTTCTCTTTCTTTGTTGGCTTCGTTTTGGTTTGTTGCTTTGTGGTACTGTTCATGAAAGTGCTTAACAGTGAGAAGGTGTCTTACTTGGAGGTTGCTCGTCTTCCTCACCTGGATTTGAAAGGGGAGGTGGAACGGATTCCGTCTCTTAGGGATCATGTGTTTAGGGGTGGACAATCTCAGCACCTCCTCTCGTGAACGGGTTCTTAGGGCTTGCCTTGTCGGGAGATTTGACAGAGAGGTAAGGTCTTTGGAGGAGATTGAAGATTGGGCCACGAAGATTTGGTTGATTTCGGGTGGGGTTAGGGTTAACTCTCTGCCGAACGGGCTTTTGTTGTTCCGGTTCCCGTCGGTGTTGGAAGCTCATAAGGTTCTGGACTGGGGTAAGAAAACTTGGGGTGAGGCTTAACTTTTCATCGATCTCTGGTACTACAGGGTCGGGTGTTCCGGGTTGAGATTGAGGTTTAATTGCCGGTGAGTCATTTTGTATGGCCTGCCATTGCATCCATGGTGTCAGAAGCTTTTGGTCGCCATTGGTGATGTGTGTGGAGGTTTTCGGGATGTGGAGGCCTTCGAGATGAGTGACACGGAAAGGATTGTGCTCACTGTGGCTAACGGTGGTGTGATTCCGGCAAGTATCGTTGTGGAGGATGGAATGTGGGCGTTCAGAATCTCGCTTTCTGAAGAAATTGCTCCGATCATGGTCCTGCTGTCTGGGACAGGTATCGGAAAAGGTGATTTGGGGCCACCGGTGGCGTCAGCTACTGTTTCCCGTTTGTCACGCAGGTCTGGTGGTGGGGTTGGACCTAAGCCGGAGTCCTAAAAGGTGGAGGTGCAGAACGGCCGGCTTCAAGGTCAGGGATGTGTGAGCCACCACGCGCCTAAGGCGAGTGGTAGTGGGAAGGATGTGTCGGTGACACGTGGTTGGAGGAGAAATGATGCCCGTTGCGAGTGAATGACAGCTGCTCGTCCCCGTGCTAAGTTACGTGATCCGCGGGGTTTTTTGAATTCTGCTTTTGTTGGCCAGATGTTGTTGGGCCTATCCAGCGTAGGGCGCATGCAGTGGGTTCGAAAGTGATTGGGAAGGCTACACATGAGGGGGGTGGGTTTGGCCATCCTCTGGGCTGGGGCGGCCCTTAAAGTCCGTTAAGCGGGATAGACGACTTAAGCTTTCTAGGCCTATTGTTTCTTCTTGACCAACCCAGGTTAAGCCAAGAGTAGCTAAGGATAGGGTGGTTAAATGGGGCCCAAATAATCGCCTTTCAATTTCATTTCAAGGTGGGCAGCCCAACCCAATTTCAGAAGCATCGCCCAGCCTTGCGTTTCATGAACCTTCTCCGGACACGTCACAGAGAAGATCGGCCTCACGTTATTGGTCAAGGAAAGAGAATGCGAACTGGGTGAAGGAGAGTTTGAGCATGATGAAAGGGGCTGGGGCTTGTCCGAAGACTTTCCGGCATGGATCGTGTTGTCAAAATCGGCTCTTGGGTAACAGATTTGATCCTCTTCAGTCTGGTTTTTTTGGGTGATGAAGAGAATGGCGATTGTAATTCTTTGAAGAATGATGGTCTCTGTCGGAGCTTCTTGAAGCAACCCAGCAAGAAATGGACCAGAAATGACAAGCAAAAGTGGGTCGCTCGTAAGGATCCTAATTCGTGTCCAGGTATGTCATTTTCCTCTCATGTTCGGAACTCGTAGTCAGTTTCTATCTCTACTTCTACTCCTTCTTCTGAGTTGTTGAGAAGTAAGAGGGAGGGAGGGAGGGAGGGGGGGGGGGGGGGGGTTGGTTCTTGATGAGAGGCAGCAGATGTTATCGCCTGTTCTTGAGGTTGACTAGGTGGATGTGAGCTCTACCGTTGGCTCTGATTTTGGGGATGTTGGGCCGTCAGAAAGGGATGGGACTTTGTTTGTCTGGTGACAGGGATTATGATCAGTTTTGTGTTGGGATTGTTGAGACTTGTTCGGAGTTTTCTTCAGCTTCTCGGTTTGATTCTTCAGGGGAGGAGTTAGGTAGGCCGACCAAGTCTCTTTTGGGTGGAACGGAAAGGCTGTGTTCATCCTTAAAAGGTGGTCCACCGACTTGTTTGAAGGGCCCTGTGCCTGACTTAGTGACTGTTTGTGTGGGCAAAGATATCCGTATTTACCTCGGCGATGAATCAGCCTCTCTTTTGGCGAAGGAGCTGCAGAAGCACAGATTTTTGCCTGATGATCATACTGTTGACTGCAACCCGGATCCGTTCATCCAGAATGGTGTACTGGATTATGGTGAGGACTGGATGTCACATGTCGAGGAGGCAATGGAGGCCACTGGAGGTGTGGAAGATGGGATCAGGTTGGAACAGGGCAGTTCTCTTGATCTGATTTTGTGGGAGGAGGATCATGATAATTTGGGGGTGGTGGACCCCTTGGCTGTTGTTCATCCAGAGGAATTGGGCAGCAAGGTGTGTAGGTAGGAAGGTGAGGACATTGGAAAGGAATAGGTTAAGGCTAATATTGGGGTCACTAGTGATTTGTTGGGTGTTTCTTGCAAGGGCAATCGTGATCAGGCCTTGGCAATTCTTCAGGCCACGGCAAAGGGGAGAGAGGGGGAGATGATTCAATTTTCCAGAAGGAAGAGCAGGAAGAAGGAGAACCCTACTCCGTGGAAGGGAGCTAAGGAACCTGTGTACTGATGTGAATTATGATAGGTCGATTGGTTTGGGGGGGGGGGGGGGGGGGGGTGAGGAGTGGGGTAGTGTTAAGGGAGGAGGGAGGGGTAAGGGGGTGATGGGGGTGATTGGTTCCTCATGAAACTACGCCTTTTATCTTGGAATGTCCATGGTCTAAATGATCCGGGCAAGCGAAAGGTGGTGAAGATGGCGGTGAGCAAAATGGGGGGTGCATTTGGTGTGTCTTCAAGAAACAAAGATTGATTCTATGACTGATCGTGTAGTGAAAAGTTTGTGGGGTAACCGGTTTGTTGAGTGGGAGGCGCTGGATTCTATTGGGACTTCAGGAGGTGTTCTTCTTATGTGGGATAGATGATGGTTGGCTAAGGTGGATGTTTGTAGGGGGAGGTTTTCTCTGTCTTGTGCCTTTGTGATGGAGGAGGATGGCTTCACTTGGGGCTTTTCTGGGGTGTATGGGCCGGTTGATGATGGTGTGAGGGATGAGTTGTGGGAGGAGTTGAGTGGGGTGAAGGGGAGGTGGTCTCTTCCTTGGTGCGTGGCAGGTGATTTTAATGTGGTTAGATCCCCGGCGGAGAGATCTACAGGTGGTCCGTGGACTCAGGCTATGATGCACTTCTGATTTTATCGATGGCCACTAGCTCCTTGAACTTTCTCTTGAGGGAGCTTCTTTCACTTGGTCCAATGGAAGGGAAGCCCCAAATTTCTCTCGCCTTGATAGATTTTTGATTTCCGGTGACTGGGAGGAGAAGTTCCCGGATGTTGTTCTGGTTGTGTTGGCTAGGGTGACGTTAGACCATATTCCTTTGGTTTTGGACTGTGGGGGTTTGAGATCTCGTAGCATTCCCTTCAGATTTGAGAACATGTGGCTGTGTGCGGATAATTTCCAGGAATCTGTGCATTCTTGGTGGGAGAACTTGGTGGTGGGTACGTCGAGCTTTATTCTTGCAAGAAAGCTTTGACTTCTGAAAAATAATCTCAAAAGGTGGAATAAGGAGGTTTTTGGGAGTTTGGAGTGGAGGAAGAATAGGGCATTGGTTGATATTGCTGAGATTGATAGATTGGAAGGGGAGGGTGTTCTTTCTGATTCTCAATGCAGTAGGAGAGTAACTTGTCAGGCAGAATGTGTAGAGATTGCAGTTTTGGAGGAAATTTCATGGCGCCAGAAATCTCGGGCCTTGTGGCTCAAAGAGTGGGACCAAAATACCAAGTTTTTTCATAGAACCACTAATGCTCATAGGAGGAGTAATCACATTGGGCGGATGTGTGTGGATGGTGCGGTCTTATCTACGGAGGAGGAGGTGAGAAGCGGTATTGTCTCTTTCTACCAAAGGCTTTATTCTGAGCCTCTTCGTTGGAGGCCACGTCTGGATGGCCTTCACTTTGATTCTATTTCTGCTTTGAAAAGGGATGGGTTGGAGAGTCCTTTTTCAGAGGAGGAGGTGCTGAAGGCCTTAAAGAGTTGTAATGGCGATAAGGCTCCAGGCCCTGACGGTTTTACTATGAGATTTTTGTTGGAGAGCTGGGAGGTGGTTCGGTACGAGGTTATGGGAACCTTTCATGAGTTGCATTCCACAGGGCAGTTTGAGAAATCACTGAATGAATCTTTCATTGCCCTTATTCCTAAGAAGGGTGGTGCTTCTAACATCAAGGATTTTAGACCAATCAGTTTGATTGGGTGCATTTACAAGCTTATTGCAAAAGTCCTTGCGTTTATATTGAGGGAGGTTCTGGATGGAGTCATTTCTGAGTCTCAGAATGCTGCTTTCATTGGGGGTAGACAGATTCTGGACTCCGCCCTTATTGCCAGTGAGTGTGTGGATGCTAGGCTTTGCAGTGGGTCTCCTGGTATTCTTTGTAAGCTGGATATTAAGAAAGCCTATGATCATGTCTGCTGGAATTTCTTGTTCTATCTGTTGGAGAGGATGGGTTTTGGTGAGAGATGGAGGAAATGGATTGTTTCATGTGTTTCCACTGTCAGATTTTCGGTGATGGTGAATGGGTCCCTTGCTGGGTTTTTCGACAGTTCTCGCGGTCTGAGGCAGGGGGACCCTCTTTCCCCTTTCCTTTTCATTATCGTTTTGGAGGCCCGTAGTAGGTTGATGAGAAGGGTGGTGGACTTGGGTTTTATTAGGGGTTTCAAGATCGGCCCTGACTTAGTTCAGCAGATAGAGATCTCTCACTTGCTTTTTGCGGATGATACTATTATTTTTTGTGAGGCAGAGGTGTCCCAATTGAGGTATCTGAGATGTGTTTTGATTTGCTTTCAGGCTGTCTCTGGTTTGAAAGTCAACGTGGGTAAGAGTGTGCTTGTTCCTGTGGGGGAGGTTCAGGAGGTGGACACTCTGGCTGTTACTTTAGGGTGTGGGACGCAACGCTTCCCTATCTCGTATTTGGGTTTGCCGCTGGGGGACTCGGCCAGGAGGGTGGGTAGTTGGGACCCGGTGATTGAGCGGGTCGAGAGAAGATTAGCTGGGTGGAAAAAGCAACATCTTTCCAAGGGCAGTAAAGTTACGTTAGTGAAGAGTACTTTGTCAAGCCTCCCAACGTACTTTCTCTCGCTTTTTCGGATTCCAGCCTCTATTGTTGGACAACTTGAGATGCTTCAACGGAACTTCCTTTAGAGGGGTCCTGGAGAGGAGTTTAAGTATCATCTTGTCAGATGGGAGCAGGTGTGTAGACCTTTTCAGTTGGGAGGTCTTAGGATTAGGAGGTTGGCCCCTTTCAACAGTGCTCTTCTTGGCAAGTTGCTTTGAAGATTCGGCAGTGAAAGACATAGATTATGGAGAAGGGTTATTTCGTGTCGCTTTGGGGAGGAGAGAGGGGGATGGTCAGCTAGGCCAATCAGGTCTGCTAGTGGAGTATGGGTGTGGAGGCCATTTGAAAGGGGTGGGATGAATTCTCCAAACATATTAGATTCAGAGTTCGAAATGGAAGGAATGTCCGGTTTTGGGAGGACTCCTGGTGCGAGGATAGGCCATTGGCTTTTTTGTTCCCCAGGCTGTTCAGGATTGCTGTTGACAAACATGCTATGGTTGCTGACTACTATTGCCTTAATAGCGAGAGGTTGTCTTGGGATGTGCGATTCCAGCGTTCTTTTTAGGATTGGGAGTTGGATGATGTCACTGGTTTGTTGGCTCTCCTGTACAGACAAGAGGTGGAAGGCACTGGTGTTGATTCCCTGATTTGGGTGGCTTCTACACAGGGGATGTTCCAGGTTAGGTCCTTTTTTGTGTGCCTCTCTGGTTTTCATGGTACCACCTTCCCGTGGAAGACGGCGTGGTTATCTAAGGTGCCTCTTAGGGTGGCCTTTTTTGTGTGGACTGTAGCTTGGAGTAAGATATTGACTTTGGACAACTTGAGGAAGCGAAGACATATCATTGTTAATCGGTGCTGTCTTTGTAAGCTTAATGGAGAGTCAGTTGATCACCTTCTGTTGCATTGTCCTGTGGCTCATGACTGTTGGAGCCTCATTTTTGGCTTGTTTGGTATTCATTGGGTCATGCCTCGGACTTCTCGAGAGTTATTGGATTTATGGAGGGGTCAATGGGTGGGGGCTTAGGTGCGTAACTTCTGGAGGGTGACCCCTTTTTGCGTTTGGTGGAGCCTTTGGAACGAGCAGAATAAAAGATCTTTTGATGAGATGGAGTCCTCTATTGGGGTGCTGAAATTTTCTATTATTTGTACTCTTTTTTGTTGGGGTTGGGGAATAGATTATTCTTCTCTTGAGGATATTGTGGATCTCTTGGGCTCTTTGAGTTCATAGGTTACGTTTTGCTTTTTGTTTTTTGTATAGCTTGGGATGCGTTCCCCTTTTGAACGCTTTCTAATACATTTTACTTATCAAAAAAAAAAAATAAATAAATAAATAAATAAATAAAAACTGTGTCCCACCTTATTTATAGGAAAAGGTACACATGGAGGAAAGATTTTGCATGTGCAAGATGTGGTCCTTTGGGAAACTTGCTTCATGAGGGGATGTTCTTTGAAGTCATGCTGTCTTTTTCTCTCTTTTAAGACAGGCTGAGGTGTAGGGTGTGATAGGGACTCACCTTGATGGCCCCCAGATTTTAACCTCCAAACTACAATTCCAAGGATCCTTAGTGTACTATGGAACTACCCCAAGTTGATTTCATGTACTGAACTTGAGGAGTTACTTAGCACTGTTCCTAAACCAAGCAGTTGCAAGGTGTTGGGGGCACTGATGTAAGTTTTGATGGATAGATAAAGATGATCAGGATCCTTTGGAGAAGTTAACTGTGCTGTCAGTGGGTGCACAGTCGAACCGTATATGTATATATATAGATACACCATCATGCAGCCAAAGAGTGCATTGTGCAAGCCAGTCTTGGATAGCCGTCTGCATGGTTGTTGAGTGTGTGATGCCTGAGATAGACCTTGCTCTGGCCTGTTTGTCAATTTTGGAGGTCTAGGAAACACGTGAATCTATTAAAGGTCTGATATGCATCGAGCATTATGGTGTCAACTGAAGAATATAGAATTGACCACAAGATGAATTGGTAAAAATGCGTTCTCCAAGCCTGTCCTGGATATCCATTCGCATGGCCGGTGAGTGTGTAATGGCTAAGATAGACCATGCTCTTGCCTGTTTATCAAAACAAGAGTTCTAGGTAAGGAGATGTGACACTTGTCATGATTTTAAGTATGTCCAGGTGCCAACTGAAGAATATAGAATTGTCTATTTGGAGAGTGCCACATGACGAGTTGGCAGAGTGACATGCTGATTGTTGTACGGGCGCCATGTGGCTCATTGCATCAGAAAGTATCACGATGACTGCCACTTTAAAAAAAAAAAAAAGTATCATGTGGACTGCCACCTTGCAGACATGTGGAGATGACACCACCTCGCTGATTCATGAAGATACCCACTGATAGTAAAGTGTAACTCTTAAATATTGGAACCTTTGTTGAACTCTGGAGAATTTGGAACTTCTCTGGATCTTATGTCTCAAGAAAAATATGCTTTATGGCTCCTATTCATTCTTTTGAAGAGCGTGTACAACAAATCGTTTAAGAAAGGTTGCTTTATATTATAGGCGTTATCTTTTCTTAGATCTGATTCTTTTAGAGAAAACAACTGAGTGTATCATGGCTTTTTATATTTGATATGTTTCATGAGTTGTGAAATGGGTTAGCATGAATGCTACGATGATTTCCTTTTTATATTTGATTAATTTGTGTCCTTATTATTAATATTTTTTTCCTTTTTTCTTTTTTTCTTTTTTCGTTCTTTTCTAACTTGATCCTTCAAAACTTTTCAACAGTTCCTGTAAAAAAACATTCTGATTGAAACTGATTTTTATGCATAGATAAAGTGAATCCTATTTTCTTTGTCCTAATAAATTACTTTACCTTGTCATATCGTTTTCCATTTAAATATTACATGTCCTTATATATTATCTCATAAACAGGAAATTGACTCAAAGCATCGGTCTTTTATCTTACACATTTTTGACACAAACAGGCCATGACAGAATTGTAGTTCCTATGGTGAGTGCACATTTTCCTGTTCTGCTATTTTTTTTGGGTGTGTATATTTCCATTGATTATTTTGTTTATGTTAACGCTAATTTGCTCCAACAGCACAAGCTGTGTCAGTTTATGACTTAGATGTTTGGAAATGTATAGCAGTAATTGGCAAATGTCATTTAGTTTTTAATATAGCAATTCCAATTTTCCACTGGACTGTATGAGCATGCATTCCTCAGTGCGCATGCCATATATGACCTTTTGGCTCCTTCCAATTGTCCACGATCAAATTGGACATTTTGATTTAATTGCTGCACATGACAACATTTTCCAGTTGTGGCCTATATTTTGACAATCCGTCCAAAAGCTTATAATTATGTTTGACCCCATATTACTTTGTTGAGGCCGGGTGAACCTTAGGTTGTAAAACCCCTGCCATTATGTTGTGGTTTTCTGTTTTGTACACTGTTCTCACTTATTGTTTTTTTTCTCGTGATGTTCTGAACTTCTGGTTTTTTCTTGATAATTTAAATTGAAATTCATCTTATTTTTCATATATAGTTTAATTTCTCGGTATCTCGTGTATATTGCAGGTAGATTATGAGTTCAACACATTGACCGGCACAATGGATACCTTACATCGATATGGTAAAGAACATTTTACGTCTAATCTTTCCATGCTGTTGCAGTGGTCTCCATATTCAACTGAAGTAGAGCTTCTGAAGCAAGTAAGCGGTCACGGTTTTGTTTTCTGTGATTTTCTATTTTTGACTGTCTTTTCCATGATGTCTTTTGTTGCCCTTTCAGATTATCAATTTTGCTAATATTTATGAGGTTTATTTTGGTTACAATCAAATTAGTTTCTGTTTCATGTTACCAATTGATCTTTTAGTAACACATTACAGTACAACTCTACTCTTTGATTTGTTGGTCTGAGGGCATGGAACACCCTGGACGTGTCATAGGAAACCCACCTCAGTGCTTTCATCTCATCCTGTTTCCTTTTATTGTAATGGCTATAAGGGTAGCTTATATTGGCTCCTCATAACACTGATATATTACTTTTTCTGTTAATTGTTTGAACACTATTGTCTGAAACATTAGCGTCCTGAAAACTGACAGAAGTTGAATTTATGTCTGATTATACGTTGCATTATCTGTGCTAAATGACTGTTTTGTGTGTATTACATGGTTGGAAAGCCTTAAAACAGAAACTCACTGCTTATAGATTGAATATACCCTGTATTGTACTTCAGACTTCAATGCATCGCTTCGTGAGTGTACTTAATTATCAATGCTAAAAGGAAAGGGTAGAGTATTAATATATCATTATGCAATATATATGGCTCAGATCTTGGTCGATTTTGATGACTGGATAAACCAACTGGTTGCCTTGTGGCTGGATCGAAGATGATTTGGTTGTGATTCTGGTCAGGGGTGAGAAATGCCCTTGTTACAAAGATAAAGAAAACGGGGTTCACCAGACAAACAGTGAAGCAATTACATAATAGATGCTAAAAAGTGATGATGAAATTGAATAGCAGTGAATTAGAAGGAAAACAACACAGTGGAATGTGTGTTGTGTCTATGAGTAGTTTCGGGTAATACTTTGCTTTATTTCACTGGTTTGTCAATTTGGTGGGCAGTTTGATGACATTGGGTACAGTGGCACGAAGATCATCATCTACAATTTATGGCTAAATGATGAGGGTGCTATTGAGTTAGATTTTGACTCAGATACGGAGGTTAGGTTCATTCCCTTTCTGTTCATTTTTCTTCTTGAAATACATTCTGCAATCATTTCCCATTAGGTAGCTTCTTGTGACACGACGGTTGCAGGATATTCGTATAAGACATGATGCCAAAACTATTGACAGATGTAAATTTACGGCTGTAAGTGAACAGCACCTTGCTAATCGACATCGTTTTTCTCTCCGGGTAAGTATAAGTTTTAGAATTTATACTTATATATTAAGTAAACACTTGCTAAATTTTGTTCTGCTACAATCCACAGGCATACTTGTCCATCTTGTATTTGCGAATACCTGAAAGTTTCCGGATGGTATTGCGTGGGCGAGTTGTTGAGTGTCATAATATTGCCAGTGATCTCAAATTTCCACAAATCATCGAGTATAAACCTCAAAGTGGTGGATGTGTGGAGGTTGTAGTTGATTACAGCAAACTCGTATTTTGGTTGGACATGAACTTTATTTTTACTGGAAACCATTTTAGTTTTTGAAATTACGATTCCACTGTCATCCTTGCATTTCATGTGAATTGTCAACTCTTTTCGACAATTTATTTATTTTTAATGATATTAACTTGTCTGATCTATACTGACATCTAGAGCAGCACACACTTTTAAATGAGAGTTGTTTTGATGGTAAACTTTATATTACTCACATTATCCTTCCGCACGCAGATGTTGTCCGGAAGTTTGATCATTGTTTTCTTGTTTTAAACATGTGTCTGAATTCAATTATCTCATGTATATGTTCATTTCTAATTCTATATTTTCTTGTCTTGCCGTACATCCATCCCAATATTCGCATTTTTGTCACACTCACTCTATACATTATGAAGGAAAAAAATATAATAGGTATTTTGAAAGTTATAAAAAGTTGATAGATATTAAGGTTTTTTTCAGGGAAGGATAAAATAATAAAACTTATGAGTAGTCCAAGTGCTGTCTGGGTTAGGACTAGTTTTATGGGACATGCTTTCTGTGTGACGGCACTCTGTGTGCGTGTGTAAACATATTTTTTTATCCTTCACGTGTCACTCGATGCTGACTAACCTTGTGCGTGTGCATATTTGGCTTTGTATGTGGCCCCTTGATGTTAATTATATCCATAGCTTTGCATTTTGCTCGATGTCATCATTCACATAGCTGATTTTTGGTTTTAAAATGCAGGGTACGGTTCTAACAACAATAGGGTTCCTGAAGGAAGCTCCAGAAGTCAATTTACATGGCTTCAATGTCTACCACAAGAATCGTTTAATACTGGTGACTAATTTTACTCACTGTGTTTTACTATGGTGGTTTGGCATCACATTCCTTAATTAAATTTCATGCTCTTATTTTTCGGAAGTAGAAGTGCAAGAAGTGATTTGATTAATGTTGGCTGTCGGTGATATGTAAACGTAATCAAATTCGGGGAAGAAACCCAGTAAGTCAACTCAAAATGTGGACCAAATTATTCTATTCGGTTAGGATTCCAAATTTTCCGAACCCTAAAGGAACTTATTTTTCCTTTCCTGGATCTTATAAAAAAGACAGACTGTGTGAGCCGAACCTTATGCTCTGAAATTCTAACTGTTCTCCTTTCCACCACAAGGTCCTTTTAAAATGTTCCTCTGGGTGCAAAACCAAAATCCAAGTGTTTAGTTTATTAGATTTTTGGATTTGGTCCAATGGCATGCTTACACAACGTGGAAGAGGGGGGTGGGTGAGGGGGAAGACATCTTTTGTAAGGACCAAGGGACACCAATATACCACCTAAGCTATACAGCCTAGGGATGTAAATGAGCCAGTAGGGGTATGTTCAAGCTTAACTCGAGCTTCTACACTAGTGTTCGAGCTTGGTTCGCCCATGATTGAAAAAGTTTGAGCTCGTCTTAGTAGCTGAATTAGATAAACAAATTGATCTCAAGTTGAAAAAGTTTGAGTTTGGCTCTTCTGAACTGCTTTTCCTGTGATTCCATGGTCTCTAGGCACAGCATTCTTCCAGAGTCTGTAATCAGTCCCCCCGCCAAGACCACCTAATTGAATTTCTGGCAGTGTTGACTTTAAGAGATAATCAAAATAATAGTAAAGTAGAAGAAGATGAAGAAGAGGAGAAGAAAGAGGAGAGAAAAAGAGAGAGATGTGGAAAGAAAGAAAGAATGAAAGAATCCTTTCATCCTTCCACCACATTCTATTTATACTAACAAGTTTCAGAAATTACACAAAATCACCCAACATTATATAAGTAATAACAAATAAGCCCCTGACAATACTCCCCCTCAAGCTGGTGCAAAGATATCTGTCATGCTCAGCTTGACTAACAGATTTTGCAAGTAAGTCTTGTTCACATCCTTAGTCAAAACATCAGCAAGCGACCTGATCATGTGTGTCGACGTATGTAGTGCAAATCAGCCTAAGACAAAGCTTTTCCTTGATGAAGTGTCGATCAACTTCAATGTGCTTTGTCCTGTTACGTTGAACTGGATTGTGGGTAATGCTAATAGCAACCTTGTTTGTACAATACAATTTCATTGACTTGTGAACACGATAACCTAACTGTTAGCAGATATGATAGCCACAATTTATGGAATGACTTACCGTACTAGCAGAGATTTGATTATGCTATAGAATATGCTATGATTTGATTTAGATTTGATTTAATTTCCTTTCTTGTAATAGGAGCATGTGCTCTTTTTATCTATAAATACTAGAGCTGTGAATGAGTAATTATCTCATTCAAGTCTTTACGCAATTCTCTCCTTTCTCTTCTTTTTATATTTCTACTCTAACTCATCCAACATAGTTCGTAGGCATAACAACTCACAACCTCCACGTGCTATGGATCTGAACTCGGCCTTTGCACTAGATTTAGCTACAACAAACTGTTTCTTGCTTCGCCATGAAACAAAATTCCCTCTAACAAATGGGCAATATCCTGAAATAGATCGTTGATTTGTTAATGCCCCTACCCAACCAACATCTGTATAGGCTTTAACACGCAAGTGGCCATGACGGCTAAATAATATCCCCACCCGTTGAACCCTTTAAGGTAGCGGAGAACATGATGAGTTGCCTCAAGATTAGGTGTATGTGGGGCATGCATAAACTGACTAATCACACTAACAATGTAGGCAATATTCGGGCGCGTGAGAGATAGGTAAATCAGTCTCCCAACCAATCACTGAAATCTTCCCACATCATTAAGCCTACGGTTATACTCAGTGGGAATATCAATAGGTCTAGCTCCAAGCCTATCGGTTTCAGCCAACAAATCTAACACATACTTACATTGAGAAATGAACACCCTTTTTTAGATCTACACACCTTGATGCCCAGAAAGGATCTCAATGATCTTGAGATCTTTAACCTAGAAATATGTCCTCAAGAATGACTTCATTCTATGAATCTCTTCTGGATCATTTCCAGTGATAACAATAGCATAAACATATACAATAAAGCCAATGGTGCATCCCTAGTGCTTTTTTATGAAGAGAGTATGATCTGCCTGACTCTGCGTATACCCTACTCTTTTCATAGCAGTGCTAAACCTCTCAAACCAAGCACGCAATGGCTGCTTTAACCCATATAAGGCTTTATTTAGCTTACACACTAAATTCTGACCATTGACAAGCTTAAACCCTGGTGAAAACATTCCTTACATCCAGCTGATGTAAAAGCCAATTCAAATTAGCTGCTAAAGAAAGGAGGACACATCTAGATTTCATCTTGACAACTGAAGCAAATGATTCCAGATAATCAATCCCATAGGTTTGAGTGAAGCCTTTTGCATATAACAGGGCTTTATATCTCTTAATTGTTCCGTCTACATGATACTTTATTGTGTAGACCCATTGGCAACCTATTGGTTTTTTACCCCTAGGCAATGAAACAATATCCCAATTACCATTCTTCTTAAGAGCCTTAATTTCCTCAAGCATTGCTTCCTTCCATGGAGTTTGACTGATAGCATTTGAAACACTAGAAGGAACAAAAACAGATGAGATATACGAAGTGAAAGCACAATATGTTGGAGATAAGGCGTCATAGGATACAAGCTGAGATATGGGATGTTTTGTACAACTACGAACACCCTTACGATAGGCAATTGGGACATTAAGATCAACAGGAATACTAATAGGAAAAGATTCAGGAATATTAATGTCAACAGAGGGATTACGTAGATTGAGGTAGACTTCTTGGTCCTAGGGTGAGTCAATGACTTGTTTTGCCCTCCTAGTTAAACAATTGGTTTGGTTGCGTTTCCTGCTACAAATCATTAGTGCTAGGAGGAGTAGACATAGGCACCTCAGTGAGAAGCTCCCCCTGAATGGAAGACGGATTCTCTACACAAATAATAGTCTCCCCCTGTAGAGAATCCCGAGCAGTGGAAAAAAAAAAGGAACAGATTCGAACAATGTAATATCCATAGAGGAAAACCGAAGACGAGTGGTAAGTTTATAACACCGATACCTTTTCTAAGCGACGGAGTATCCAAGAAAGACACCAGATTGCCTTAGGGTCCATTTTGTCCTTGCGATGATGAATGTGAACATAACAAACACAACCAAACACTTTATAAGGGATAGTAAACAAGGCAATGTGACGGTGTAAGACAAAGAAGGGGGATTGATAGCCGAGAACCCTATAAGACATGTGATTGATAAGGTATGTAGCGGTTAAGGTTGCATCAGCCCAATAACTTTTAGGCACTCCCATCCCAATTAGAAGAGAACGGGTTGCCTCCGTAATAAGACGATGTTTTCTTTCAGCTACACCCATTCTGTTGTGTTGTATTGGCACAGGAGGTTTGATGGACAATCCCGTTGTCAGCCAAAAAAGGGGTTAAGACCACCATACACAAACACTCGTACATTATCAGATAGAAGGATTTTTAGGGGTCAACCAAACTGAGTACATATCATCTTATGAAAGGTTTTGAAAATGGAATGAGCCCAAGTATAACGACTAAAGTCATCAACAAACACAACAAAGTAGTGAAAACCAAGTAAAGAAGTAGTAGATTCAGGACCCCACACATCAGAATGAACGAGGTGCAAAGGAGTTGTACTTTCATTAATACTAGTAGGATAAGAAACACAACGTTGTTTGGCAAGAACACATGTTTCACAATTTAACTCAAAAAATTTAATAGAAGCAAACTAGAGAAGCACATGCTTCAAAACAGGAATAGATAAATGACCGAGTTTATTATGCCATCGCATTAACAGATTGACAGTACTATTCTTAGCACTAGATTGATTTGTAACAGAATAAAAAGTTGGCCTTGCGTTCAACAAATACAAGCCATTGCTCTCACGTTCACTCCCAATCGTCTTCCCCGTGTCCAAGTCTTGAAACACGCAGTGAGATGAAAAAAGGTTACACTGCAATTCAAGCCTTTTGTGATGTGACTGACAAAAAGAAGGTTATTGGTAAACTTTGGGACATGAAGAACGGAGGATAAGGTAAGATTAGGAGAGGCCAAAACAGTTCCCTTCCCCACAATGGAGGAGAAGGTGCCATCAACCACTCTAACCTTATCCTTAGCAGAACATAAACTGTACGAAGAGAAATCAGATGCCATACCAATCATGCGATAATGTGGAAACCTGATGTGCCGAATAAGAGGTACATGTTTGAGCAAAGTTAGAGGTGGAAGTGGAGGTATTTTGGGCTAGCAGATGTCGAAGAGCATCAACTTCAACGTCGGACAAAGTATTCGATGGCCCTGAGAAGGCATGACTAATATTAGTAGTCACATGTGTTGCAACATGTGCCGTAGATAACCCCCTAAATGGACTAGGCCTTGGCCTAGCGTTCGCATGAGCAGGAGCTGGAGTACGGCAACCGTGTAGATTCCAGCATGTTTCCTTAGTGTAGCGTGTACGCCCACAGTGATCACACCTCAACTTGCTCTTATCATCCTGTTTCCCTCCTTTTGGAGGGTTGGGTTTGTTCTATTGTTGTATACAGGTGCAGAGATAACCTTCATTCTACTCTCCTCAGTCTAAAGATACGAAAACACATCTCTAACAAAAGTAGGAGCTGGATACCTGCCCAACACTTGTACCCTGCCATAGTCCTATTTCAGATGCAGACCACCCAAGAACTCATAGATTCGATTCCTTTCTACCATAGCCCGAAATGCTTTAACATCAGCTGCACACACATGTATGTAATCTTGGTAGTGATCTAACTCTTCCCATTTACCACTTAGAGTGTGATAATATGTAGCAAGAGTTTGGTCTTCCTGCTTGAATCTCAAAATATCTTGTTGGAGCTCGTACAGTTTTGCAAAATTACCAACTGAGGAATACATCTCTTCCATATCCTTCCATAACTCTTTAGCTGTTTTCACAAATAGAAACCCATTGCTCATCTGTAGCTGCATTAACTGCAACAACCACGTCATAACTAGTGCATTATTTGTACTCCACTCTTTGAATTCAGAATGACTCTTGGAGGGATACATGACAGTCCCTTCGATATGATCAATCATCCTACGACTAGTGATATGCATACGAGCAGATTGAACTCACTCCATATAGTTTGTCTTATCCACCCTAACAGTCGTAATACGAAGGCTTGGATGGTGATCACTACTACCTCCCAACATTGGAGTCACCCTTGGAGAAGACCAGTTTCTTTTGAAGTCACCTTTGAGCCAGACATTTAATTAAACAGTTTTTGGGTATACACTACTCATAAACAAAACAACAACATAGGTAGAGAACCACCTCTCTAACACACAAGCAATTGCAACTAGAGAGATTATCGTCTTTTAAGGTGCATAAAAAAGCAACCACACAGTCACCACACAAACCCTAGAAAGCAACAAAGTAGACCATACCAGAATTGCGAACGACGAAGAAAAAGCAGTTGTTGCAGAACCACGCAAACAAGAAAAAAACCCTAATCGAGACTGCAATCGATTAAAAACAAGTCCAAAACCCTTGACACCCAAACACTACTTCCTTGCAAACAAATCCCATCTTGAAATTTCTTTAAAACCCCACACTAGGGTTTACACGAATTTTTCTTAGGGTTTCAACTACACACCCTGGAGCTTTACAAACCATGCTCTGATACTGTGCTGACTTTAAGAGAGAATCAAAATAATAGTAAAGTAGAAGAAGATGAAGAAGAAGAGAAGAAAGAGCAGAGAAAAAGAGAGAGAGATGGGGAAAGTGAGAAAGAATGAAAGAATACTTTCATCCTTCCACCACATTTTATTTATACTAACAAGTTTCAGAAATTACACATAAGCACCCAACATTATATAAGTAATAACAAATAAGCCCCTGGCAACAACAAGAGTTCTTTTGGCTCGCGTTGCTGCATCCACCAGAATGAGTTGTCGGTCATATCGGTTGTTTGGGGCTTCCTTTGGGTTTGAATTGGGTTTCAGGCTTGGGGTTTTTTAGTTCTTGGCTTGTTAGCGTTCGATTTTGTTTTTCAACCCATTTATTGGGCTTTCACAGTATACTTATATACAAAAGTGATTTGGTAAAATTGGCGTACTCAATTTGAGAGCCTGACTATCTTTATATACAAGTGAAAATTACAAATATAGAAAGAAAATAAAAATCAAATCCCTAAACAAAAGCCTAAACATAAGCCTATAATGAAGACCCAATAAATCTGCCACAATCATTGAGTCAATCTATAGATATGATTTCCAACACTTCCCCTCAAGCTGGAGCAAGTATGTTGACCAAGCCAAGCTTGACTATGGAAGACTGAAGAAGAGAAGGCCTAACCGACTTTGTGAACACATCTGCAGTCTGTTCTGAAAAGGGAACAAAAATAGGATTAATGATACCTGATCGAACCTTCACTCGAATGAAGTGAATGTCTACCTCAATATGTTTCTACCTTTCATGTAACACAGAATCAGAAGCAAGCGTAATGGCTGATTTATTGTCACAAAACAACCTTGAAGAACCTTTCTCTATAAGACCCAACTCTCCCAAAATTGATTGAAGCCAAAGGAGCTCACAAGTACCTTGAGCCATAGCTCGGTACTCAGCTTCAGCAGAAGATCTGGAGACAACAGCTTGCTTCTTACTCTTCCATGATATAAGATGATCACCATAGAAAGTACAGAAGACAAAGGTAGACCGTATATTTGTCTTACATCCAGAATAGTCTACATTAGTAAAGCATGAGAGTTTGGACTGATATCCTAAGGCATAGAACAGACCAAAGCCAGGGCACGACTTAAGATACCTCAAAATATGGTAGACTGCATCTATATGAGCTGAGCAAGGGGGCATGCATGAATTAACTAACCACACTAACAGCAAAGGTCAAATTGGGCCTTGTGTTAGTCAAGTAGATAAGCCGACCTACCAAACGTTGAGATTAGGGTCCATAGGAGTGGAAGCGGATCGACACCCAAGTATGCTAGTATCTTGAAGAAGATCCAAAACATATTTCCTTTAAGATGAGGAAACTCCACGACGGGATCTAGTAACCTCAATTCCAAGAAAATATCGAAGGGGACCTAAAACCTTCACATCAAAGGACTTTTGAAGATGAAGTTTCGCCTGAGCAATCCCTGAAGCATCATCGCCTGTGATAATGATATCATCTACATATACTAATAACATGATGCAGCGACCAACATAGCGACGTCGAATAAAGCAAGTATGGTTTGAGTGGCAGCGCACAAAGCCCATGGATAGAACATTGTCACTGAAACGACTAAACCATGTTCTTGGAGATTGCTTCAAACCATAAAGAGACATCTACAACTAACATACTTTCCCAGCATACTCCCCCTCAGCCCGAAATGCAGGGGGTGGATCCATATATGTAGTCTCAAGTAAGTCTCCATTAAGAAATGCATTCTTGACAACTAACTGATGCAGAGACCAAAAATGGGCAGCAGTCAAGGAGACAAGCAGTCGCAAAGATGTCAACTTTGCTACAGGAGCAAAGGTAGCACCAAAGTTTTTGCCCGGAATCTGAGTGAAGCATTTCGCCACCAACTGAGCCTTATACTGATCAATAGAACCATCAACTACTTACTTCACATTAAAGACCCATTTGAAGCCAACCGTTTTCTCCCCAGCAGGTAAAGCAACAAGTTCCCATATATTTTTACGCTCTAAAGCATCAATTTCTGTTATCATAGCAGACACCCAATTGGGATCCTGGAGGGCCTCTAACACTGATCGAGGAATAGAAACGGACCCAATCTTGCCCAGGAAGGACATATATGCACCCGAAAGACCATCATAGGAGACATACTGGGAAATAGGGTGGTTAGTGCTACTAGAGAAACCATACCAATTAAGAGGGTGACGAACACGGGTAGGATAATAGGATGTATGCTCGTGAATGGTAGGAGCCACTGGAGAAGGAGAGTTACTTGGACCCGGTTCGAAAGATGATTCTGGCAAGGGAGGTTGAGTGCGATGGCAACGAGAGTAGACTTGCAAAGGCGGAGGGGACCCCCCACATAAGTGGAGAAGGAGATTCCAGGACATCGTGATCTTCAAATATAAGAACAAGATAGGCAATAGGAGAGGTCTCCTTCTCCAGACCATAAGAGAGAGAATCTTGTACCACAGAATTAATACTATAAAATGAATAGTTTCATGAAATGTCACATTAACAGAATGGTACATATGTTTGGCCACAGGATCATAACGATAGCCCTTTGACATAGCAGAATACCCCAAGAAAATACACCCAATAGATTTATCATTAAGTTTATGACGAGGACTGCGGCTATGATCAAAACAAGTACAGCCGAAAACACGAGGCAGAAGGTGAAACAAGGTATAATCAAGCTGGAGAATCTGAAGTGGGGCCTTACCATCCAAAACTCGACTGGGATTACGATTAATCAGAAAAGCAGTTGTAAAAATAGCCATATGCCAATAGAATTTAGGCACACGCATACCACTCAAAAGACATCGGACCACAGACATAAGATGACAGTTTTTGCGTTTAACCGCGCCATTTTGTTTAGGAGTGTAGGGGCAAGTGAGTTGATGTCAAATCACCTTTTTTTAAGTTCAGTTCAGAACTCATTCGAAACATATTCATGCCCATTATCAGAATGAATATTATGGACAACAGTGTTATACTGGGTTTTGATCATTTGAAGAAACTGGGTAAATAAAAGAAGCACTTCAGATTTCTTTTTCAACAAATAAACCCAAGTACAACGAGCATAATCATCAATAAATGTCACATAATATCGATGCCCAAAGAAAATAGTGACTGGGGAAGGCCCCCAAACATCAGAGTGGATAAGATCAAACATACTAGGAGCACTACTCATATGAGAAATATAGCTAGTTCTAGTATGTTAAGAAAGCTCACAAACTTCACATTGAAACTTTTGGTCCTTACATACTTTATTTAATGAAGGAAACAACAAACATAGATACTGAAAGTTTAGATGCCCAAACGGGCATGTCATAGACTAAAAGTGCGAAAAGAAACATCATAAGCACTAGAAACAAGTAGGACAGAAGATTGAAAACCCGTTCCTAATGGTTCCCTAAAGTAGTAAAGCCCATCACGCTCATAACCCCTGTCAAAAATCCTCTTCGATCGAAGGTCTTGCAAAAGACAATGATCTGGTAAGAATATAACTGCACGTTGGAGGTTTTTTGCAAGCCGACTAACAGATAAAAGGTTAAAGGCAAGTTTAGGTATATGAAGGACAAATGAAAAAGTAATATCAGGAGACAGACAAACATCACCTTTAAAATGAATGTAAGATGTAGAGCCATCCGCAGGACACATAGATTGGGTAACATGTATGACATTGGAAGAAAAATCTGATAACTCACCAGTCATGCGATCATTGGCCTAGAATCCAGAATCCAAGTAGGCTGCTTGGCCTTAACATGAAATGCAGTAGGAGTACCTGTAACAATAGTGGCAGTGGGAGCAGCCAGAGGAGCACCAACTCTAGAAGCAAGGGAGCCAAGCTGGTCCTAGATCTGCCCAATTTGGGACTAAAGCTGACTCAGTCCAGGAAATACAGTAGGTCCACCGGTAGCAGCAGGAGTCTCTGCAATAGCAGTAGTACGAGAAGAACTAGTTCTAGATGAACGGTTCCTAGCAAATTTCTACTTCAGTTCAGGATGAAGTTTGAAGCAGTGAGCCTTAACATGTCCAACCCCTCCACAATGGTGACAAATAATCTGACCTCCATTCGTACGTGATCCAGAGTTGGCTGTAAAAGCCATATCCTCAACAGGCTCAGACAGTCGTAGAGGAACAAGTAAGGGTTAAATTAAATGGTGCCTACGTTCTTCACCATTAGTAGTAACAAAGGCTTCCAATAGGGTTAGCATTGGTGATACATTCAAGATCTGAGACTTGAGTGGTTCAAATTTTGGGCGTAATCCCATAAAAAATTGATAGGTTTGCTGGTGGTCAAGACGTCTGACAAGAAGAGAGGCTAGCTCAGGAGGAAATTCACTCAGAGGCTCATATTGAGCGAGTTCCTCCCAACGAGATCTCAAATACCTAAAGTAATCAGCTACAGACAAATTCAAGTCTTTCTGCGAGGCCTTAGCAATATCCTGGTATAACTCAAAAATACGAGCATCATTCATAGAATGAGCATACATTTGATTCAAAGCAATCCACAAGTCAAGAACAAAGTTATAAAATATGAATATATTATAAATTCGTTCCTACATAGAATTAAACATTCATCCTAAAATGATGCAGTTGTCTATATCCCACTGAGCATATTTAGGATCTTTAATATCTAGCATCTTTTCAGTACCCAAAAGCTACCCTGATTTGCCTTTTCCACCAACATAAAGGCGGAGGGAACGAGACCAGGTTGCAAAATTACGGCCATTCAACAACACACTAGTAACTCCTTGAGCTTGTGTGTGTTGTATCAAAGAGAGAATTTCTTTATTATTACTTGAATCAGTCATAATATTAAATAGAACAATTCAATAGATCACCAATAGTTTCAAATAAAGGAGGAATAAACCTGATTTTGATCAAACTAAAAAGCTGTAGACACTGCGGTCCGATCCGAAAACGCTGCCGAATATCCTGGCAACCCCAAAAAATTCCAAACACTTCTTCTGACTCTTAGCGCATGGAAAACACTAAGGGAATACACGTACAGGGTCGAACTTATAGGAGATTGGCTCCCCTTAGGAATGTCACAACAGCAGCCTGAAGAAGAAAGAGAGTCTGAGATGAAAAGAAAAAGGGAAGGGGCTATGACGAGATAGAGAGAGAAAAAGGAAAAAGGTGGTGAAAGAGTGAGAGAGGAGAGACGTAGGTTTGAGGCTCTGATACAAAAAAGTGATTTGGTAAATTTGGTGTACTCAATTTGAGAGCCTGACTATCATTATATACAAGTGGAAAATTAAAAAATATAGAAAGAGAATAAAAATTAAATCGTGAATAAAAATCAAATCTCTATACAAAAGCGCAAACATAAGCCTATAATGAAGACCCAATAAATCTGTCACAATCATCTAGTCAATCTATAGATATGATTTCCAACATATACGATAACCATTTACCTTTTAGAAAAAAAATTAATTAATTAATTAATTAATTAATCTCATGTTCGAGAGCAAGATTGATTATGGGATACAAACTACAAACAAATTTCAGTAATAGTTACCATCACTGTGTGTGTAGCAATTTTCTCTCTATAAAATATTTTCCTTAATATATTAACATCTTGTACAAGTATATATAGGAAATAGGGAAAGTTATACAAGGAAAAGAATCAAAATCTTCCTACAAATCTGTTCCTAATTTAAAGCAATCAATCTATCCTATTTTATTGCAATCAATCTGTCCTACACAATCTTGTTCTAATTTACAATGGTCAGAAATCAATAAAATCCCTAAAATCGAGGAAAAAATATATATCTTCCAACACTCCCCCTCAAGCCGGAGCATAGATGTCTCGAATGCCCAGCTTGTCAAGTGCCAAATTGAAAGTTGTACTTGACATCCCTTTCTCAAAAAATCTGCAAGCTATTGTTCTGTCTTCACAAACGGAGTGCAAATTAATCCACCTACCAACTTCTCCTTGATAAAGTGTCTATCCACTTCAACATGTTTAGTATGATCATGCTGAATTGGATTGTGAGCAATGCTAAGGGCAACTTTGTTATCACAGAAAAGCTTTATTGGATCCTTAGAACTAAAGCCTAGCTCCTTTAACAAAGCCTTCAACCACATCTCCTCGTATTTACCATGAGCCACGGCTTAGAATTCTGCTTCAGCACTGGAGCTGGCCACAACAGATTGTTTCTTACTATGCCATGTGACTAGATTTTCTCCCACAAAGGTGCGGTATCCTAAAGTTGATCTTTTATCTATTACACATCCTGCCCAATCAACATCTCTATATCCTTCCACTTCGAGATGACCATGGTTGGAGAATATCATACCTTTCCCACGAGCTAATTTTATATATCTGAGAATCACGTGTACTGCCTACATATGTGTTTCGCATGTAGCATGCATGAACTGACTTACTACACTCACCGCATAGGCTATGTCTGGTTGAGTATGTGCCAAATATATTAGCTTCCCAACCAATCTTTGGTATCTCTCCCTGTCTATAGGTGTATCATTTGTCCATTCACTTAACCTGTGTTTTTGTTCAATCGGAGTATCAACAGGTTTGCAAGCCAACATTCCAGTCTTAGTGAATAAGTCTAAGACCTATTTTCGTTGGGAAACAAAGATCCCTTGCTTTAACCTAGCAACTTCAATACCTATTGTAAAGACCCAAGGATCTCAAATTCTTTTGCCATATATGCTTTCAGCTTACCCATTTCCTCACCATCACTACCAGTCACCACAATATCATCCATATACACGATCAAGGCAGTAATCTTACCAAGAAGTGAATGTTTGGGAAAGAAAGTGTGATCTGACTAGCTGTAGAAGTATCCATATTTCTTCATGGCCTGAGTAAACTTGCCAAACCAAGTTCTAGGTGACTGATTGAGTCCATACAAGTAGTGTTATTAAAGGCTCAAGGCACACCAAGGCACTAGAGGTCCTTTGGAGCCTAGACGCAAGGCACGCGCCTGAGTGAAGTGAGGCGCACAATTGAAATTTTAAACTACCATAATAGCATTCATATCTCACAAGTCATATCAATATTCTAAAAATTAATATCAAATATAAAAAGTAAATCCATCAACTATATAAGCATTCAAGAACCATAAAACATAGCACAAATTTGTTTTCTTAAAAGGCAAAACAGAGTACAAAAAGAAATAAATCTATTAAAAAAAAAAAAAAACTGTTAACAAAAAAAGGAAAAAACAAAATAGAGCCAAAAAAAAAAAGAGGCAGAGACAAAAGAAGTAGATGAAGACAGAGAAGTAGATGAGAAAAGAGAGAAAGTGTTAAAGAAGAAAAAGGAAAAAAAAATAGAGCCCATGAAAATAAAATAAAAAAGATAGAGAGAAGAGAACTAGACATAGAGAAAGAACTAAACAAAGATGAGAAGAGAGGAGTAGAAGAGAAGAGAAGAGAGAGAAAAAGAAGAAAGAACTGACATGGCTTTGTCATTCGTCTCTGCCACTAGGGCTTCATTGTTGCTCTCACAGTCTCACTCTTTCTATGTTCGATCTTGGACTTTCTTATTTGTTTATTCTTTTGAATAAAAGATCCTTATCTGATATGCTTAGGCTTTCTTATTTGTTTATTAAGTTGCCAAAAGTACCATTTTTGGCTTAAGAGATAGAACAATCATTAAAAAAAAAAAACTGCAAGGCGCGCCTAAGTGCACCTAGACAAATAGAACGACGCGCAACCGAGGCGCGCGCCTAGTAAACATCAGTGAGCCTAGGATGAGAACAGGCGCTAGACCTGCGCCTCGAGCCTAGGCGCGCCTTTAACAACACTGCATACAAGGATTTCCTCAATCTGCATACCTTACCTCTTTTAGAGGGATTAACAAAGCCAGGAGGAAAGTCCATGTATACTTCTTCTTCTAGATCTCCGTGAAGAAATGCATTATGCTAAAGAGGCCACTCTAAATTTGCACTAACGATAAGAGGACCCTTGTTGTATTTATCTTTGCCACCGATGCAAATGATTTCATAATCTATCCCATAGGTTTGGGTATAACCTTTAGCTACCAATCTTGCTTTGAACCTCTTTACTGAACCATATGTCTTATGCTTCACTGCGAATACCCGTTTGCATCCAACTGTGTTCTTTCCCTCTGGTAGCTCAACAAGTTCCCATGTAGAATTTTTCTGTAAAACTTCCATTTCTTCAATCATGGTAGCTTTTCCCTTGGGGTTGTCAAGAGCTTACTGGCATGGATGATAACTGATTTGGAAACATTTTATAAGGTGAAGATAAACGATCTGAAGATACATAATGAGAGATGCGATATTTTACAACTGAAAAAACAAAACAGGAGGGAGGTTTTCTTTCTCTAGTGGGACAATGTTTCTGATTCTCAATAACTAATTCAATAGCATCATGTGGTTGATCAAGTTGATCTATAGGTAAATGAGCTGACTCATTAATAGAAGTATCAATAAAGAGTTTAGAGGAAGGAACTACCTCAGGATTACCAGTCACTAGAGCGCTTAATTGGTCATTGGGTCGATCAAGAGGTGGCTGAGTTGTCTGTGTCTTCTCCCTTCTTAAGTATACAAATCTGTGTGGCTCAAGGAATTTCTTTGAAGTCAGTGCAGAATTTTCAGCAGATTTCTTCCAAGTCAATGCAGAAGTTTCAATAGACAATGATATGCTAGTTAATAGTAGTGGCAACACCCCCCAAGACTTTTCTTCATTTCCCAAATTCTCTCCTTAAAGAGAAGCATTTGAATCTCCCCCTAAATAGTAAGCCTGATTTTCAACAAAAGTAACGTCCATGGAAACAATCATCTTTGCTGAAGGAGGGTGATAACATTTGTATCCCTTTTGTGTGGCAGAATACCCCAAGAATTTGAGTGCTCTCGGATCCAACTTACTCTGGTGCTGTTTGTGGATATGAGTATAATAAACACAGCCAAACACTTTGAGTGGAATGTGAAGAAGAGTTGGAATAATGTGTGTTTTGGATAATGTCTGAAGAGGAGTTTGAAACTGAAGGACTTTTGAAGGCATTCTATTAATGAGATATGTTGTAGTAAGGACAACATCTCCCCAGAAAGTTTTAGGAACGTTCAAAGAGTAATGACCTAGCAACCTCTAAGAGATGGGGATTCTTAAGCTCGAATATGTCCAGCCTTATTACAGTGTATACAAAACAAAGACTCTTTGTTCTCAAGTTTCCTCGAGCGAGAGGTAACCAGTGCAGTTGGTGTCTGCACATTAGCCAAGGCTGAACTCTCATGTGAGACACGATTAAGTATGGTGACTTGAAAGAGCTCCTCACGTCAAACATAAGCATATGCACCGCGAAGATTGGGAAGAGGATTATGCCCTAAAACCTGTACTCTGATCTAATCAATCCCTGGGTGAGGCCGGCTAGGAAATCGTAGACCCTTTCATTCTTAATTCTCTTCTTTAGCTTTGCTGTTGTTGAAGGATTCATATATTTAAGTTACAGCATCTCTAAAAGCTTAAGCTTTTGGAGTAGATGGTTTTTAATATGGTATCAGAGCCAAAGGTCTCGAGTTCAAACCTCACCGTCACCCTAATTAGAAAATTGAAAAACACGTGTTGGACCAAAAGAAGGCCACATGTGAGGGGGCGTGTTAAAGGATTCATATATTTAAGTTACACCCTCTCTAAAAGCTTGAGCTTTTGGAATAGATGGTTGTTATCAGTTGTATCCCCCAACACACTCTATATCTCACAGCTGGAGAAAATCCAGCTCATGCCAAATGGCCTGCAAAGCAGAAAAATAGCTAGCCAATGTCTTACCTTGCTGTTGAGTCTCATTTGCCTTGCGCCTCAGTTCATAAATTTAAGAAGCATCACTACCATCAAAATAGGTTTGAGCCACAACTTCCGAGCTGTGGGAAGTCGAAGAAAACTGGCACTAGTATCTGGAGTCATTGAGTTAAGAAGACATGCCATCAATATGGCATTCTCCTCCAACCAAGTAGAGAAGGAAGGTTCAGTATCTGCTGGCTATTTCTTCATTCCTGTCAAGTATCCCAACTTTCCATTTCCTTTGATGTACAACTTCACAAACTGGGACCAGGCAGAATAATTCATCCCATCAAGTTTGTAAGAAGTTATCTGCACACTCATGTTTTCAAGTTGATTTGTCACAATCGAAGGAATGGGCGGTGTTGTACTAGAATCAGAAGATTTAAAGGTAACGACAAACATGTTTCGATGTCTATGGTACTTAGATACTTAGAATCAAGGCTTTAGGGTGTTGTCTAAGACAATTGCACACCAAGAGAACAAGAATATGAGGACAACGAGAATAGGTCAGCGGTAATCGCTCAGACCCATGAAACTTTTCTCTTTCTCACACTATTGCTCTGATACCATATAGAAATTTTCTCTGTGTAAAATATTCTCCTCAATATATTAACATCTTATACAAGTATATATAGGAAAGAGGGAAAGCTATACAAGGAAAAGAATAAAAAATCTTCCTACAAAACTATTCCTAATTTAAAGCAATCAATCTAACCTATTTTTGCTTGCCATGATAGGCTACCAATGCACTCCAATCTGTAGAGAAGGAAAATTCATTTGGTCTCTCGCTGCTCTAATTGCTACAGGGACTGTGATTCAAGGGATCATCTCTTTGTGAATTGTAGGTTCGCCCGCAGTTTGTGGTGTTGGTTAGGAGATGTTTTGGGTTGGGATATGCAACACTTTATTCACATTCAAAATTTTACAAGTCTATTTGGATGGGTTTCACACCAACTTAAATCCAATATCAAGTGTCTTCTAGTGGCAATTTTGTAGGGTATTTGGCAAGAAAGAAATAATCGACTCCATACCCTAATCCATCAATCCCCCCATGAGGTGGCTAGAACAGCCCTTCTCGAAGTTCTTGATGTCTCACGTATTTCACTCCAGGATTGATTATTTTAGTTTGATAGCCTCTTTTCTCTGTTTGTACTAGAAATGGGCTTTCTCTATTTTTGTTTTTGGTGATTTGAGGCCTAAATCTCTTTTCATTCTGAGGGTATGCCTTCTGTGCACCTGTACTTGATCTTTTTCATTTTCTATATATAGCCATTTATGAAAGAAAAAAAAAATCTATCCTATTTTACTGCAATTATTCTGACCTACAATCTTATTCTAATTTACAATAGTCAGAAACAATCAAATCCCTAAAATCAAGGAAAAATATATCTTCCAACAATGCATTTATACTTTCATATATGTATATATATATACACACACGAGTGAGAATATATTCGGACCTTTACAATAAATTGGCACTATTCTCCACCCAAATATCAATTGTTGCTTCAATATTCGGTATTCACTTCCGATTTTGCTAACCAATATGATAGGAACAAAGAAATGTGACTTCACGGAAATATGACAGATAGAAAGGGAGAGGGGGAGAGAGAGAGGTAACCATGTATTTCAGGCACGTTGGAGTGTTTCGCCGAGTTGGGTTTTATTTTTAAAAAGGCTTATGTTATGTTTATATGGATGATTATTAACCCCCCCCCCCCCCCCCCCCCCCCCCCGAGCTTTCATTTTTGTGAACTATTCTGAAATGTTGCAAATCACCCCTTGCAATTTGCGGACCGTCTTAAAATTTATGAAAGAGTACATTTGTGGTCATAAAATCTCCATAATACCCTTGAACCCTTGTGTATCCATGTATTGACCCAAAATGCAAATGGGTTATCCATTTGGATATAATTAAGCACCCAACTATTATTCAAACCTTTGTTGAATTGGAAGCCTTAATTTGAGTTGGAGATAGAATGGTTGCATGAAAGAAACAAAGTTGTTCCAACAACTATCTAAAACACTCTCGGTTGTTTCTCTATGGATTTCTTTGTTGGGGTTGGGAATTCTTGACTGCCCTTTTGCTTTTTAGTTGTTTTTAAGAAGAAAAATAGCAAAAGCAACAGAAAATCTCCCGAACTAACAATCAATATATATATATATATATGTTGTACAGTATTGTATGAGTTTTCACACGTAGACAGTTAGTATTGTATGAGTTGTCACCTACCCCTCATTACCATATATATAGAATTACCATGTATAGGGTTTTCTTATTCTCCACTCACTTACTCCCGTAACTTCTACTGTATAAACACCGTTGTATTATTGTACGTAGTATTACTTACTCAATAACATATAATTTATCATATATTCTCTCTCTCTCTCTCTCTCTCTCAACATGGTATCAGAGCAGAAATCGATCCCTCTTTAAATATTTTTTCTTAGTCTTATTCAGACTCCAATTTACGGATCAACTCGTCTCGGATCTTTGCAACTCGTTTCGGACTCTCAACAACTTCGTACTTAGTTTCAAGTTACAGTTAAAATCTCCGCGTACCAACTTTAGCAATCTCTCTCAGATCCCTCCTCAGCTCTCTCCTCGATAATTTCTCTCGGGTTCATCTCAGCTAGATCTTGGTTCTCTTATCTCGGCTCGCTCTCGCTACTATATCTCATTTGTTCGGCAGCTCTTGTGATGGATACTAAGGAATCCCATCTTCTTAGGTCAATCACCAGCACCAAACTGGTAAAGCGTGAGCATGAAAATCAGTCCTCCTCCACCTCTACTATCATTACTTCAGGTAATACGTGTCTCCATGCTTTATCTTCAGTGGCATCCGATCACATGACAGGTAACCCATCTCTTCTTTCTGATATTTCTCATGTTTTCTCACCATCGGATGTTACTATAGCGAATGGTGCCAAATCACCTGTTCATGGAATTGGTACCTTCCGCACTTCGGGTCTCACTTTTTTATCAGTTTTATATATCCCTCAATTTTCATTCAATTTATTGTCAGTGCGCAAAATCATATCAGATTTAAAACTTTTTCTCCTTCCCGTTGTGTCTTTCAGGACGATTGGTGGGGGGTTTGAGAAGGATGGTCTTTACTACTTCCAGCCAACTACTGTTCCGATAGCTCTACATTCTACCTCTTCTTCAGCTTACTAGTGGCATTGCCGCCTTGGACATCCCTCTTTAAATAGTCTTCAAGCCTTGGTCCCTTCTTTAGTTGATTTTTCTAAGTTTAATTGTACTACTTGCGAACTTAGTAAACATCGTCGGGCTACTTTTAAATCTTTTTTTTGATAAAAGTTTAAAACCTTTTGAGTTAGTGCATTCGGATGTTTGGGGACCAGCTTGTACTACTGGTTTATTTGGTGCTCGTTATTTTGTGTTATTTATTGATGATTATTCACGTTTAACTTGGGTTTACATTCTTAAAGACAGATCTCAAGTATTCTTTGTTTTTAAATCCTTTTATGCTGAAATTCAAAATCAGTTTGATGCAAAATTACTTGTTCTTAGAACTGACAATGTGCTTGAATATAAACTTAATGTTTTTCAAAAGTTTCTTGAGTCGAGGGGCATTATCCATCAAACATCTTGTGTTGATACCCCTCAACCAAATGGAGTTGTTGAACAGAAGAATGGCCCACTCTTAGCTATCACTCGTGCCTTAACAATTCAAATGCATGTTCCAAAACTTTTTTCAGCAGATGCAGTTCTGGTTGCTGCTTATCTTTTAAACCACATGCCTTCTAGGGTCCTTAAAGGAAAATCACCCCAAAATGATGTTTTCTGACAAAAATCCTTTTTCCATTCCTCCAAAGGTGTTTAGGTGTGTCTGTTTTGCTCATAATCTAAGCCCGGGACGAGACAAACTTGATCCTCATGCTCACAAATGTATCTTCTTAGGTTATTCTCGCACTCAAAAGGGATATAAATGTTACAGTCCAACTCTTCGTAAACATTTTGCATGTGCAGATGTAACTTTCTTTGAGGATGTTCCTTATTATTCTCAGGAAGGTAGTCCCCTGGAGAACTCTGTTCTTCCAACTCCAGTTTTTGATTCTGACATCCCACCGGCTCTTCGTGTCTATGATAGTCGCCGGAAAAGAGTACTTAATCATGTTCCAACGACTAAAGTAGTAAACCCAGCCTTGCCACTTTCACCAGTTGCTTAAACACCTTGATCAACCTATTGTTGTTCGGAAAGGTAAACGGTCTTGTACCAATCACCCTATCTCTAATTTTGTATCGTATAATAAATTATCCTCCTCCTTTCAAGCTTTTCCTTTGTCATTATCCTCTATTGCTCTTCCTAAGTCCTATAGGGAGGCACTTTCTCATCCAAGGTGGAGGAAAGCTATGGAAGAAGAAATACACGCTTTAAAATTGAATTATACTTGGGACCTTGTTCCTAAGCCTGCTGATACTCAGGTTGTTGGTTGTCGTTGGGTTTTTACTGTTAAGCAGAAGCCTGATGGTACTGTTGACCGTCTCAAAGCTCGACTTGTTGCTAAGGCTACACTCAAACTTCTGGCATTGATTATATTGAGACGTTCTCTCCTGTGGCCAAACTGAATTCTGTTCGTGTGATAATCTCTCTTGCAGCTAATCTAGACTGGCCACTTCATCAGCTTGATGTTAAAAATGCCTTTCTGCACGGTGACCTTAATGAAACAGTCTATATGACTCAACGACCTGGGTTTGAGTATAAGGGGGAGTGTGTGTGTCATCTCAAGAAGTCTATCTATGGCCTCAAACAGTCCCCTCGTGCATGGTTTGATAAGTTCAGTAAAGCAATGGTAGCTCATGGTATGACCAGAAGCCAAGCTGACCACTCTCTCTTTTTTAAGAAAACGTGTTTGTAGATGATATTGTTGTCACCGGCAATGACAAAGATGGGATACAAGTTTTAATCCATCACTTGAGTTCTAGCTTCCTTACTAAGGATTTGGGCAAACTTCGGTATTTTCTAGGAATTGAGGTGGCTCAGTCGAAGCAAGGCATTAGTCTTTCTCAGCGGAAGTATACTCTTGATCTATTATAGGATACTAGATATCTTGGTTCGAAACCTGTAGCTACACCCATGGAGACTAATGTAAAACTTAAGGTGGATGATGGTGACCCACTCGATAATCCAGAGATGTATCGGAGATTTGTAGGTAAACTTATTTACCTCACAATCACTCGTCCAGACATCTCCTATGCAATCAGTGTTGTGAGCCAGTTCAGGACCAGTCCTCGGGTACCTCACATGGAAGCAGTTGTACGCATCTTGAAGTGTCTCAAGGGTGCTCCGGGACATGGTCTGCTTTATCGATCTTTTGGACATCTTCGGATTGAGGGATATACAGATGCAGACTGGCCGGTTCTCCTTTTGATCGACGGTCCTCCATGGGTTACTGCACCTTCATCGGAGGAAATCTAGTAACTTGGAGGAGTAAGAAACAGTCAGTTGTGGCTTGTTCCAGTGCTGAAGCAGAGTATCGTGCCATGGCACACACTGCCTGTGAACTTACTTGGTTGAAAACTCTTTTACAAGAACTTGGGATTTCAGTCCAGTACCCAATTCCTCTCTACTGTGACAATCAGGCAGCTATTCATATTGCTAGCAATCCAGTCTACCATGAGAAGACTAAACACATTGAAGTAGATTGCCATTTCATTCGATCTAAAGTTGACTCGAATAAGATTGTTACACCTTTTGTTCCTTCTGGTAGACAGCTGACAGACATCTTCACTAAGGTGCTTCCCAAGAACTCTATTGATTCCATATGTAGCAAGCTGGGAGTTATTGACATTTACTCTCCAGCTTGAGGGGGAGTGTTGTACAATATTGTATGAGTTGTCACACGTGTACAGTTAGTGTTGTATGAGTTGTCACCTACCCCTCATTACCATATATATAGAATTACCATGTATAGGATTTTCTTGTTCTCCACTCACCTACTCCCGTAACTTTTCCTATATAAACACCATTGTATTATTGTATTACTTACTCAATAACATAAAAAATTTCATATATTCTCTCTCTCTCAACAATACATATATATATATATATATATATATTAAAAGGTTCTATTTTCTCTCTTATTTTGTTAGGGTTTTTTTCAAGTTAATTAATTTTCATAGTAATTTGGGGTGGGGGTGTTGAGGGAGTAAAGTAACTAGGGAGAAACGATGACGCGGAGGTCTGTTCTGACACTGTTTTGCTAGATACAAGCTGGTGAGGATGAATACTTAGTAGAAAAGAGAAATATTTTTCCTGATTAAACAATGTTAGTTAATATCTTGATGATAGCTTCACTCTTGCGTGCAAAAACAACTGGCAGAGATTGCAAATATATATAGTGTCTGTGTGTGTGTTATGTTACACTGATATGTTTTCAGGTGGCAGTGACTTGGTCCTTACTTCCTTGTGTCAATGTATTTCTTTGCAGCCATATTGGCATGTTGTAAGCTACAGTAGCAACAGAGGTAGAGGGGTTGTAGGTGAGAAACCTCTGAAGCACTTGTTACACTTGGATGGTTTTATTTTCAAGGTGGTCTCTTTTTCTTTTCTCCAAATAGCAGTGAGTAGGTGCTGAGTGACTGTGTTTCTTTTAGGTATTCTGGAAGCCAATTTTATTGAGCCCACTCACAATAAACAAGATTTTGAGAAAACCAACGTTTTTCAGAAGCTTGAAGTCCGTTTGAGGGAAATGACATTTGAATACTGGTAAGCTATTCATTAAATTGAAGTGCAGATGGCAGATTATTGTATTTGTGTCTCTACTTGCAGAAATCTTGCTGTAGCTGAATAAGTTTTGAACTGTTGGCCCCACATTTTATCTTCTTTTATCTACATGTTGAGGATGCTGGTTCTTATTCTTTGAAAACAGAGAAAAAAAATAAAATGATGCCATCTTTAATGGCTTTTGACAACAAAAATGGAATTATTATATTTACATTTACATGGAATTATGAATTTTTTCTTTTAAAGGCTGGAAGAATAAAATGGAATGATTTTTTTACCTATGTAGTGTACAAACACTTATAATTTTAAGTAGTAGTTTATGGAATTCCTGTAAGCATACATAATATCTGATAAGTCTACTTTGGCAGGGATTATCATTGTGGACTCATTGGGTATCAGCCTACGAAAAAACCTCGGGTATCAATGCTGTCTCAGGCATCATCTGATTGCAGACCGCATACTTTTACGCAACCTGTTGTGTTGAGTAGAAGTTCCTCTGCTATTGGTAGTATAAGACCAGCATCGGCAGGTGAGGTCCTTCAGCATCCATCAGCTGCTTCCTCCAATTTCTTAGTTGGAAGTCCCAGACAATCAATAATCAACTCTCAAGGAAACTCCCAAGGTAAATGGCTTAATGAATTTCAATGTTTAGGCTGTTACTAACTTTTCTTATCTATCTAATTGATGATGCCTCGTACATGCATAGCAGCACAATTGAAGAGGAAAGAACATGGTTGTTTAGTAGAACCTGAAAAGGTCAAAAGGAAGACTGGGATGGTAGACACTGCAATTAATGCTGGGTTCAGTCAGGAATTGCAGGTTCATATCACGAGTGCCTATAATATTTCCTCAGAATTGACTGTAGATTGCCAGCTTACAATCTGTTCATGAAAATTGTACAAAACAGTGATAATCAGCTTGAAGTGTAATGTCTTATAATTTCTGAAGGACGTGTAATTGGCATTTATTAGGATTACTTTATGGGAATTAGCATTAGTAATGGACCATTTATTCGGCACATGAGAACATTTAGTTTTTTAATGCATCTTATAAATCAGCAAGGAGGGATTTGAGGATGTTTCATCCAACAGAGAGTTTGGTACAACTCTGTAAGCAATAAGGCAGAGAGCCAGAAACAACCTACCAATGTTTATTACAATCCTAATCAAATCACTGTGCACCCAAAAGGACACTAAAGCATGGGCTAATTTTTTTTTTTTGTCAGACACAAAAGTTAGATATTTGCTCCTTAATGAATCAAATGGTCCTCTGACCTTTGATTCCGACAGATGGCATGGATCTCGTGAGACTATTACTATGAAAAGAGCCCTGCCCTTTTCTGTGGCTTCTAAGAGAGTAAGCAACTTCTATTAGTGCTGGACCTTGAGTTGAAGATTGTGTCATTGGCACGTCATAGTAGGATTTCTACCCATGCCAAAAGTTTAGAAGACCTCTGTCCTATCCATTAGATAATGGACACTTTTCATTCTGATTTTTTTTTCCTTTTCAAAATAGATTCGGATTATATGCGAGAGAATGTCTTCTGAGAAAATTTCGTATTTGTATATTCAATTCAATGATGCATTTTTCTAATTAACATATTGAGTATATAATATTAATTTATGGAATATATATTATAGGATATAGATCTCGTTCTCCTTACCTGAAGATGCTAAAATAGCAGCATAGCAGTATTGCTAATATTGCTGCTCTTTTCATTGGAATTATTGACGCAGATGATATCACCTACTTTTGCATAGACTAAGTATCTAATGCAGAGAAAACATTGTCATCTTTAGTTTGACAAAGAGGGCATATTGGTTTATAAGCATTAAGTAGAAGTTGTTTGCAACATGTTAGTTCATCAAATTTTTTTCTATCAGCATATCTATTGGCCTATGTGATACATAGACCATCTCAAACAAATTTCTCTTATCTTAGTTCATCGTAGCATTGCAATTTCAGTTACACTCATATTTTGAACATCATGTTCATTGACTACCTAACATTCTGTACCATAGAGTGTTGTAAACTTTAATTCTGCTTGGCATGGATTCTGCATCAGACAAATTCTGCTACTGAATTTCCATATTGTACATCGTATTTTAGTTCTATTGGTATCATTGTCACGACCCTCGCCAACCCGTGTAGATATTGTCCGCTTTGAACACTCCCCTCTCATTGCTCATGGTTTTCCTCAAAACCCGTCTACACAGTTGGGAGGTATCCCCACATAAAAGTGTCATCAAACCTCTCCCCCCAGACGATGTGTGAAGTCACAATCGCCCCCTCTTGGGCCCCAGCCTCCTTCCTAGATGAACCCTCATGGGCTTGTGCACACTCCCCCCATTTCCGGCTGAGATTGGTTATGATACCATCTGTCAAGACCTGCCCCAACCTCTGTAGATATTGTCCACTTTTCACACCCTCCTCTCAGTTTTCATGGTTTTCCTCAAAACGCATCTCCACAGTTGGGAGGCATCCGCACATGTAAGTGTCATCAAACCTCTCCCCCGCAGGGATGTCACAATCATTACCTTCCTAATAGGAGTTCTTTTTATTATTGGAACTGGTCACATTTAGAAATTTTCACCATTTGAAGTATGCCGTGAATTCAGGGGGGGGGAAAAAGCAAAGAAGTGTGCCGTTGCATCTATAATATATTGTTTGTTTTACTTGCAAAATATGTAGTTTCTATATATCATTTTAGTAGATCATGGATGTTGATAAGAGTCAACTAGAGTTTTCAAGTATATATCAATCTAATATGATATAGTTTTTGCATCTTGTTAATTCCTGCATAGATATATCTTTACACATTGAGATTGTGATAATTTCTTCTGCTTGACACATAACTGGTGCACAAATAATGGTTTTAATTTTTTTATGAACAAGTGAAACTATAAGAAAGTCTTAAATCAACTAACTAGGATTTTCTCAATCTATTTTGGTGTGGCTATGCAAATCCTGCTTCGCCCTTTTGCTATGCCTGTGGTGAGAAGAACATATTAAGTAGTAATGATGCCCATTACTGTCCTCTTTTTATGAAGGTCCATCAATGTAAACTCTTATTAATAAAGATTTGAAGTAAGCAGTTGTCCTAGAATTAACTAGAACATTTTGCATCAAGATCTGTGTTCTACATTATATGTCTTATCCAATTTTCTGTAGACAGAACAATCTCAGTGAATCTCTTGATGTTCCCTCTGATAGCATTCTGAGGATCAAATTCTTTTCTTTTCCCCCAACCTTGTAATAATAATGAAGTCATATTCTATAGACTAATGCTAAAACTTTTCATGCTTTGTGTGTAGTTTGCTTTGACGACAAATCAGTTGAGCGATCAAGAGGTGACAAACCTGATACAGGAGAACAAAAGGCTCCGAGCACAGTGAGGATATATAAATCTAACTTTTTGTGAATATTTTCATGCTTGCTTGACCACATAGTCTGGTTATATTTTGGTAAATTACACATTCCAGCAAATGACAATGTTTAGCTATCTTCCCAGTAAAAGAACAATTGTAACAGCTTTAGTAGTTGCCATGCTCTCTGGTCCAGTTATAACTGAATTCTGATTAGAAGGCACTTCTGCCCTAGACTTTGAGGAACTAAGACCATATTTGGCAATATATATATTGAGTTCTTACTATTTTTTTATTTTTATTAAGAAAGTTCACAATATGATTTGTTTTGTTTCCCAGATGCTTGGAATATAAGAAAAGGGAGAAAGAACTTAATCTCAAGGTACTTAAAGCAACACAAATAATCATCATTTGTACATTGTATAAGCCTGTACTTGGGCTTGAGGATGCCATACTTATTATTTTTTATAAGCTTTCTTCAAATATGTATTTGATCACAATAATGGTGGTTCACAGTACGAGTAGTTGATAACATTTTTAAAATATATGATTCTACCTATTGCAAAATTCCCCAGGACTTGTCCGATAGATTTACCAGAATACACTTCACTTCAGATGCTTAGAAAACAAATTGTTTCATTGCTGGCCAAATGCAGTCACTGATCTCAGAGAAATTGATAAAGTGCCCTTCAAATTCTGCCTTGTATAAATTCTTGAGCCTTGAACAATTCTGGTTGAGTTAAAAAAATGTTGGATTCTATAGGAACAAATGAATTATTGCTAAACATTCACCGGAAAAGGGGGAGTGGGGGAGGGGAGAAATGGAAGAATTATTTCTTGAGCATTTAATGAAAGTTGTAATATTTTCTGCGCAGGTGAATCGGCTTAGAAGTGATTTAGGAGAGTTCCAACGTGAATATGCTCGGCTATTGGCTGAATCGCAATTGTTGGACGAAGTCAAGGAGGAGAATGATGTAAGTATGTAAAAGTTTGTTTGTCTCTTTTCCGTCGTTAATGTGTAGTTTGGAATTGTGGAACATATCTCCTTGTAGATAATTTTCTCTTGGGATTTGCCTCTTTTGTTTAGGTTTGTTAGTTGCGTCTACATACACTCTTGAAGATGAAGCGCGAGGATGGATGATCAATGCTTTTGAGCGTGGTTATTGCTAGAACGGTTAAGTTGCATGGGCAGATGTCACGTCGATGATCATAGTGACACAAAGGAGTCAAGGGCCCTATTCTGTATCCAACGAGGAGTAAGCAAAACTATCTTTACAAAAACATTGTTGGCAACAACAGCAAAAGAGCATTGGAACCTGTCCTGAACAAGGTGTTTCCAAACACAATCTCGTTGGGGAGAATGTGAACAGTATCTAACAAAGGTGAGAAATTTTAGGTATATATTTCCCAGGCTCCTTGCATTGTAACTTGCTCATGACACTGGTGAGCGTGGTCCATTGGCGGTATGATTGAACTGTATAATCCCCCCCTGCAGGACGTTTTGTGTTCGTATAAGTACCAAAACGACAAGGAATGTGTACAAAAAGATCAGTTGCTAGAATAATCAAATCTCGTTGTTAATATTTATTTACTTACTGATAGCTTTAAAATTGAGTGCATTTACCAGTTTCCCACTTAGAACAACATACCAAAGGTCATAGATACCATCATGATGTTATCTGTTGATAATTTTTTCAGGGGCTTTTCACTTGAGGATCTCGGAAGCTTGTTTTGACTTGTTTGTTAACAGTTTGTTAATCCTTGTTTTGGCTGTTTGTTCTGTTGTTTTATTTTCTTTATCTTTTTGGGCCGAGTGTTTTTCACTCTCTTTGTACCATATTGTTTCATTTGATTTTATAATATACCCACATTCAGGAAAAATAAAAAATTAAAGAAAAAAATTAAAATAATATAGAGTTACATCACTTGTTGATGATTATTACAAATAAATTTTTCCTGGGTTTTCTCACTACTATTAAAAAAAAATATATCTGTATTTCTTGGACTCCCAAGTCCCATCTGTGATAATAAATCTATATAAGCCTGAATAATTTCATGTGCAAGAGATAGCATGGTTAAAGAAGAATATTTTGTACAGTGAAGGGATTGATAGTATAAAGGTACATGATGTAGATGGCTGTGTTTTCATCAGATTATGAAATGACTATAATGCCCTTTGAATTGACAAAAATAACGAATAATTTTTTATGCATATAGCAACCAATTTGTAAAGGGGTATAGAAAATGGGTTATTATTTCGATCCATATTTCAATCCAAACAATATATAAGTATATGTATATATATTTATATATCTACATCAACATGGCTTGATTTTCACAAGACTGTGTGTCTAAGTTATATAGAGCGCGACAGTTGCAAAACTTAAGTCATACAAAGTGAGAATCGAGTGTGATAGTGGGAGTGCACTTGAAACCTGAGAGTGACACCCGTTTAAAAAGATTATGCGATTTAAGATTTTGAAGTGTGCGCTTTGTGAAGGATTGAAGTTCCAAATCTTATCCAAGCATAGTGTCACGCCCGCCTATGGAGGTTGTGCCACGTAGGCGACACGCAGACGCTGCATGGCAACTGCATGGCGAGTGGAATTTCTAGAGTCTTTCGGAATTGTCTAGAGTTGTGTGGAAGATTCTAGATATGTGTAGTATATTCTAGAGTTCTCCAGAATTGTGTGGAGTAGTATGGAGAGTCCTAGAATGTTGTAGATACTAGTAGATAAGTATGGAAGTGTAAAGAAGGTGGGAGAAGATTCTAGAGAATCGATCTCCACCGTTGGTTAGAATGCATCTTAGCCATCCATTAGGGATGGGGATGCCTATAAATAGGAGTATGACTTCATTTTGTAGCCAACAAGTCCTAGAGTGAGTCTTGAAAGCCTTATAGAGAGGTTGAGTGCTAGCCTTGTACAAAGCATTCTTTGAAGTAATAAAAGTGTTCTTTCCTTGCCAACTTAAGTGCCTTAGTGTGTGTGAGTGTGCAAGCCAAGTGAGGAGAGGGTGAGAGCCACTACAACACTAGTAAGCGCACGAGGGGAGTGTGTTGGCTAAGGTATGCACGGGAGTTAAGCTGACCAAGTACTTGCGAGAGTGGAAGCAACGTCTTGGTGCCGCACGGGAGCAGCTAGAGTGGTGCTGAAACTCTAAGCCCATGACAGTTGGTATCAGAGCAAGTTCATCAAGGGAGCTTTGTTGGAGTAGACATGGCTAGCGGAGGAGACCACCAGGTCCACGTCTTGGAATAGAGCTTGGAGGAGAAGCTTGCCACACACTTGGTCTACACGGAGACCAAGTTTAACAGGCTCGAGAGAAGGATGGCGGAGCTCTACGAGCTGATTAATGGCATCGCCAACAAGGCGCAAGAGAAGGAAAGGGACTTGTATGATCGGGTAAACGATTTGCGCGTGGAGATTGCCGAGTGCAAAAAGTAGTTCTCCCAGGCGCGCGAGGTCGTGGTGAAGCCAAGGAAGAAGAAGGCGCTGGAGCCCAAGGAGTATGATGGGGCAAGGAATGCGCGCCAGATTGACAACTTCTTCTGTCACATGGAGCGATATTTCGAGTGTATGGAGATCGAGGATGATGAGGAGAAGGTGCAGACAGGTACCATGTACCTCACAGACACTGTCGCTCTATGGTGGAGGCAGCGCTTTACCAGCAGGGGCGCAAGAGCGGTTGACACATGGGAGGAGTTCAAAAGGCAGCTCAAGAGGCAGTTCTACCCTGAGTGCGTCGAGGACCTCGCCATAATCAACCTAAGGTGCCTGAAGCAGAAAGGCAGCATAAGGGAGTATGTGAAGGAGTACTCTAACTTGATGTTAGAGATCCCAGAGATGCCGGAGTGGCAACGCGTGTGCTTGTTCATTGATGGGTTGCAGTCTTGGGTAGCCACAGAGCTGAGAAGGAGGGAGCCTAGAGACTTGGCATCCGCAATGGCTATAGCGGAGCGCCTTGAAGACTTTAGGCGCAATGACAAGAGGGCCACGTCTCCCATGAGGGACCACAGCAAAGGTAGGGGAGACCGACGCTTCAAGAAAGGGGGCTCACCCAAGTCCAGTGATGATGAGCACAGCGATGAGGAGAGACGCCCATACCATAACAAGGGCAAGGACCATGGACAGAGGTCCAAGGCTAGTGGCAACGGGGAGTGCCGCGATAAGGGCAAGTGGGAGCCGCCGAAGTGCTACTTGTGCGAAGGGCTGCACCTATTGCAACACTACCCCAACAAGAAGACCATGAGTGCTCTTGTGAAGGATAAGGGCAAGGGTAAGATGGACGATGCGGGTAGCGATAAAGACAGGTGCATGGGGGCTATGCAGATGCTGAGTAGCATGGCGCATGACACCAAGAAGAAGGGCAAGGTAAAGAAGGTAGCTGGGGTGCGCTATGTGGATGCGCAGGTTGGTGGCAAAGTCGTGCAAACGTTAGTGGACACGGGCGCCACACACAACTTCATTACCCCGAAAGAGGCGTAATGACTTGGCTTGGAGATGCGCAAAACAGAGGGCTGGATCAAGGCCGTCAACTCTGAGGAGGCACACGTGAGTAGAGTGTGCAAGGAGGTGGAGCTATGCATGCAAGAATGGAAGGGCAAGGCCGACTTCCAGGTTGCGGAGATGGACGACCACGACATGGTGCTAGGGCTGGAATTCATGGACAGGAACAACGCCGCGCCACTACCATGCCTTGGTGCGTTGATGATACTTGGAGGTGAAGAAGGCAAGGCCGCATGCATGGTGTCGCTCGTGGGCAGGAAGGAGAGTCCAGAGGTGGCAGTCAACACAATGGAGCTCGTAAGGACCTCACATCTCCCGAAGGGCGCTCATACGTTTGGGCCAAGGACATATGCGCAAGTGCTGATGACCTGCGAGAGGCTGGGTCAGCTGAAGAAACCGTGACGACGGCGTCACGGAAATGGGTAGGGGAGAATGTCACGCCCCGCCTATGGAGGTTGTGCCACGCAGGCGACACGCAGACGCTGTATGGCAATTGTATGGCGAGTGGAGTTTCTAGAGTCTTTCGGAATTTTCTAGAGTTGTGTGGAAAATTCTAGATATGTATAGTATATTCTAGAGTTCTCCAGAATTGTGTGGAGTAGTATGAAGAGTTCTAAAATGTTGTAGATACTAGTAGATAAGTATGGAAGTGTGAAGAAGGTGGGAGAAGATTCTAAAGAATCGATCTCCACCGTTGGTTAGAATGCATCCTAACCATCCATTAGGGATGTGGATGCCTATAAATAGGAGTATGACTTCATTTTGTAGCCAACAAGTCCTAGAGTGAGTCTTGAGAGCCTTGTAGAGAGCTTGAGTGCTAGCCTTATACAAAGCATTCTTTGAAGTAATAGAAGTGTTCTTTCCTTGCCAACTTAAGTGCCTTAGTGTGTGTGAGTGTGCAAGCCAAGTGAGGAGAGGGTGAGAGCCACTACAACACTGGTAAGCGCACGAGGGGAGTGTGTTGGCTAAGGTGTGCACGGGAGTTAGGCTGACCAAGTACTTGCGAGAGTGGAAGCAACGTCTTGGTGCCGCACGGGAGTAGCTAGAGTGGTGCTGAAACTCTAAGCCCGTGACAATAGCCTCACTATAGTTTACCCAACCCTAAAAGCATAAGCATATACCCTCACAATCCCAATTGATATTACTACTATTCAATCAAGACCAATTAAGACCAAATTTGAGTCTCTAACAATGAACTGAATACACAACATCTGCAGCCAAATTGCAACATGTGACAATTGTTGGTAAAATCACCATTCTGTTCACATGTAGAAACCCATTTGTGCAACCTAATTAAAACCCATGCTATAACTTGAAAAACCACCAACATCTAATAATCTATCATTCTATCTCAACAATTACTACTACAATTAGAGGAATAAAAAAATCATTTCTTAATTCCATTGTATATAAAGATTACTTATATATATATATGTATATATAATTACAGTCCCTACAATGATGGGAGCTTCAAGCATTGACTTTGTCCCAGAGATGTTGGGCAAAAGGACCCAAATGCAAAAGAAACCTACATGACCATAAAAAGTGTTGCTACTTAAGCTAAAGGTGAAGCCTTCTAAACTATGTGCTAGCGGGGTTAGCTATTATGCTAGTTAAATTGAAATACTTTTTTTAGTAGCTTTGTTGACTTGTAGTTTATTTATATGACAATTCCTTATGAAAGACCAAATCTGCCAGCACACTATTTATTTACTTTCACTAAACATGTAGATAGATTGTAGTGACCAATTAGAATAAAGAGAAATAAGTAAAGTTCACATGTTCTTGCAATAAAGAATTTCATGCATGGAATTATGGAGGAGAAAGAATTTGCTGCCAGCACAAAAACTCTTTATACCCTATATGAATGGTATGTTTACAAGCTAGTTTTAGACTGCCTTTGGAACCGAGAATCCTCACACATAAAAAAGTTTTCTTTTGGGCGAAACAACAGTGTTTCATTTTGCTGATGACAGAAAAAACGTGTTTTGTTATAAAGGATCAGATAGCGAAAATAAAAGAAAAGGAAAAGCAAGAAAGGAAGGAAAGAAGGAAGAGGAAAAGAAAAGTTCTCTAAAATTCTTGTAGATAGTACTAAAGGTAGGGGGTTTCGGATTTATGATTATGTATTTGAAGTTTATATTATCTAATTCTTCAATAATTTATTTATTGAGGTGCTCTTGAATAAAATCCATTTATTTCATTATTTTTCTAGTCGAGTGTTAAATTATATAAAGGAATACAATTCTTAATTGATTGTAATTACTATGCTTAAGTTAAATCTATGTGGTTGTTATTCGAATTTCAATTACAATTATGTACCAAGGCTGGAATTTATGGGCTTTTTTTTTTTTTTTTTATGAACTCTAGCATTGCTCTTTTTTATCTATATGACATTTTCGTGTAGAGGGGGTCGTGTTCGTGTAGTACTCACACACACTTGTCTCTTCTGAGACTTGAACCGCTGACCTCCCTTTGAGAGGTAAGAGACTGATACCACTAGGCCACTGGCCCGTTGGTGGAATTTATGTTTGAATTGATGACTAATTGTTTAATCTTTTTGCAATATATATAACATGGTTATAATGTTGTATAAACAAGGAAACAGAGCCGACAACTTCAACATTACCGAAGGATAAATAAACAATTTCAAAAGTAGCAAAGGTGAGTGTACTCACTAGAAGTTTATACTTGAATGGGTATGTTGAAATATCGAAGATATTTATTTGATCTGTAAATGCATATATATATTATATAAGATCCATACTCTAACCAAGAAGGAGAATACTGTATTATATAAGATACACACTCTAGCCAAGAATGGGAGTACTATATTATATAAGATCCATACTCTGACCTAGAAGGAGAATACTATATCATATAAGGTCCATACTCTGACCTAGAAAGAGAGTACTATATTTTAATGCATGTAAAGTTAGAAGTTATATGTTAATGAAATTTAATTGAAGTTATCAGATAATATTTGTTTATATTACTCTGATGTAGTAGTAGTGTTGCATTCACTGGGCTTTAAGCTCACTCCTTCCATATTTATATTTTTCAGGTATAATGTTGGGTTGTTACTGCCAGGTCTAGAATCTTAAGTGTGAATGGGAAAAAAAATAATAAAACGTCTTTTGTATAAGATGTAAATATTGTAGTAGAAATAATTAGTATAACTTGTAATTAATGGTTTAGTTTTGTTGGAACTTGTATAATGGGCTTATAGTTTGTTTTAAATTGTAAACTTTTAAGCAGGTACTCTGATGTATGATGACGTCATGTATGTATGAGGTTAATGCAGATGGTTAGACACATTCTAATTGTTCAATTTATTTAATATTGTAAATTTGAGTTAGGGTGTGTCACACACACACACACACACACACATCATATAATATATTTTAAATTAACATACTTACTTTTTTCCTTTTCGAGATGGCAGCCAATCTTTTGTAACCACTAAAGCCTCTACAATTTATGGAAGCAAGGAAGTACATGATCCATCAATCACTCTACTTCCTACACTAAATGATAATTTAGATGCCACTGTAGTTACTGGGGTAGCCAAAACATCACGAGCAATTCTTGCTAAAGTAGGAAGTTTAGCACCATTCACTTTCCACCAATTCAAAATTAGAAAATTTTCATTTCTTGGAAACCACAGCTCTTCCAAATATTGCTCTAATTTTGACTTCTGATAAGTAAGAATATTAGAAGAGCGACCACGCAAGTACCATGCATGAAACCCATTAAGTTTTTTATCTTTAGAACTCTCACAAGTATTGTCACTAGTAGGCCCATTATCTCCTTTAACACAATTAATAAATTCATAATTAGGAGAATTAATTTTATACTCACTGAAAAGATCAGAAAGAGCACCACGAACTCTTTTAACATATTTATTAGCATCATCACCATAAAGCTTATCATAATAATATTGCACTAAGTCTAGCTTAAATCTTGTATCAAAGACAATGGCAATTACTAACACCAAACAACACTCCTCCCAATATTTACTGAACTTTATTTTCATTGAAGCAGCCATTAAACGAAGAAAAATATGTTCACTCATTTCCCATTCAGTCAAATGCATTTGAATATCACCAAAAAAAAAAATTTGAAGTTGGATACTCACTACCAAAAAAATGATTTGTTGCATCATAAAAAGTTTTCAAGCAACCACTTAAAACCGATGCCACTTCCCATTCATCATTAGATGGGTTAAATTTATAGCCACTGTCTGTTTGTGCTAACCGACAAAACACCTCTTTCACTTCCAATGCACTTTCAAGCATTAAAAAGTTGAATTCCACCTAGTAAGGCAATCCATCTTTACTTTCTTTTTGTCCCGCAACTTGAGTTGATTTTTTGCATTATTGAACTTTTGTGTTGCATACGAGGATCTTTTCAAATATTTCACTGTTTCTCTAACCTTATGAATAAAGTCTCTAATCTTTAAGGCCATCTTGCATAACCAAATTCAGAATATGTGCACTACAATGCACATGAAATAAATCCCCGTTCAAAGATAACAAAGACTTGTCCCAAGGCCAACTTCTCAAGCCTCTTACCATCGCATCATTAATAGTTGCATTGTCAACCACCATACAAAACAACTTTTTATCAAGATTCCAATCCATAATTAAATCTGTGACAGATCTAAAAAGAGTTTCCATGTCATGGGGATATTCTATGCACCTGTAAGCAAGGATTTTTTTCTGCAATTCCCAATCTTCATCAATAAAATGAGGTGTCAAGCATATATATCCAATATATTGATGATCAGAAATTCATGTATTAGTAGTAAGGCTGATCCTACCAAAAAACTGATCAAAATAATTAGACAACTTTTTTTTTTTCTTGTGCTTGAACTTCTAGAATGTCAGCCCTAACTATATTCCTTGACACAAGTTTAAACATTGGTTGAAGTCCATTCACAAATATCTCAAAATATTCATGTTCAACCATGCTAAATGAATAGTTATATTTAATAACCATCCTTGCAAAATCCATTCGACTTCTTTCTTGGTCAAACTTATGATTTTGAACTTTAATTGTTGAGTCAGAGACATTTTTGGTAAAAGTTAACATTTGTTGACCAACATTTTTTTGACATTTTCCAATACATCTAGACAAATGACTTTTTAGGTGGTTGGTCCCTTTACTACTTTCTCCTACAAAATCCCTTTTACAGTGTTTACACTTTGCAATTTCTGACCCGACCTTTTTTGTTTAGTAAAGTCTAACCATACCTTTGATGTCAACTTCCGCTTTCTGGGAGAATTTGGAGTTGAAATGTCATGTACTTCAATGACGTCCCCATCACCATCATTTTCATTAGCTTTTTCAGACATTGCGAACAATGGAGCACATACTACAACCACATATTATTCATTAATTAGATAGGAAACGTGAAAAAAAAAAAAAAAAAAAAATGAAAGATAGTTTATAGAGATAAAATTATGAAAATATTATACCAGAAAATGTAATAAAAATCAAATTGAGAGAGAAAAGAATAATAGAAGGAAAATAAAAGAAAATAACTAAAAGATTTTATTAAAGAGAAAAGAAAAAAAAAAAAAAAACACAAATTAGGGTAAAATAGGGCACGTAAACATGGAATTTTTGGCTTCTAACTTGTATATGAGAATAAGAATAGGAATAATAGAAGGAAAATAAGAGGAAATAACTAAACGATTTTACAAAAGAGAAAACAAACAACACAGATTAGGGCATCATGTAAACATAGAATGATAAAATAAAAAAAAAATAAAAAAAAAAGAGAGAGAAATATGATACCAGAGGGTTCAATCAAAAATCTCTTTCTACTCACTCAGTCACTTGGTTGCTCGATCTCCCTCTATCGTCGTTTCGTTGGATCTCTTTCTTTCTTCACTTCACTCTTGATTCTTGAAATAAGTCTCCAGATCTATTGACCGTATAATCAAACAATGGGTAATGTACTAATGGGTCTGAGATATTATTTGAGAGGTATTAATACGTTGGCTACTACATTATATGATTATGCAACCTATTGATCTAACTGTACATAATCACTGATAAATAATCCAATGGTGTATAATTAATACATATATATATATATATCGATCCGATCTGAATTAAAATTATATATATATAATAATATATTTATATTAATATTATATATATATATATAATATTAATATAAATATATTATTATATATATATAATTTTAATTCAGATCGGATCGATAAAATTCATATCCGATTTGTTAAGTAAACGGGTTATCGAATTCAGATCATAAATGGGTTATCGGATTTTTTGTTCAATCCATATCCGCCTAATCGGATCGGATTCGGATCAGAATCTGATCCATTGATAGGTCTACCACCACATGCTTATACGGGATTAGAAGTCTCTATTTTGTTGTCTTTTGTAAGTGGAGTCTTGTTCTTTTCTAAAGTTTTAGTATAATTTGTATAATGTTGTAACTAATGAACTTGTGGTCGTAACTATGCTTCATGGACTATAATTTGACGTAGCTTCAGTTATTTTTTAAATGGCTACCAAATCATGTAATGAACCATATTGATGTATATTGGAGGAATGGGACTCTTTTAGCATGTATGTTCATCATGGTGATTGGGATGTTGTACATTGTTTGCCTTGCGTTGGGACAGGTTTCTTAGCAGGGTTGGCTCATAAAAGAGCCCAGTTGAATGCATGAGTTATAGGACCATTGTCTATAGATTTTGTAGCATTTCAGGGCCTGTCGGCTGGCTGGCAAGGCTTGTCAGGCGACCGATAGTGCATTTTCATAGTAGGACAGAGAGTTGTGTTTCTGAGGAGGTCGTTTCGACCAACCGACTAACTCAGTCAGCCGGCTAACACTGGATCATCAGTCGGTCGATAGGTCATTTTTGAGAGATCCAAAGAGTTGGGTTCCAGATTTGTCATTTTAGCCGGCTGACTATCTCAATCGGCCGATTGATCATGTAGTTTCAGCCAGCTGACATTGCCCTTTTCTCTTGTGGTTGTGATCCTTCGGTGATGTTAGTTGTTTAGTGTGTTATGGACCTTAAGAGGAAGCACATATTACTTATGGACATAGGAAATGATGGTAATACCTTTAGATGACCTCGGATTCGGGTAAGGACCAAGTTAGCGATTCGGACCCCCGGTTTCGGGTCGTTACAAAATCCTTACCATAGACTCCTAACCAGAAGGGGACTCTATAGAAGTTCGCTCATTCGCGAACTCGCACAACTCCTATATGGAGAAACGAAACCGGTAAATGACAATGTCCATGCCAGGACAAAATCAAACAGGTAGGAAAATAGACCATGCATTCCTCAGAACTGACAACCTGGATCTGGGTATACCTAATACCCTACCACATAAGACTCATCAAACGTCCGACCGTGGACATCTACCCTCACGCAAGGTGAAACTAAACTACTCACACACAAGAGAAATAGATAACTCCTAATAACATATACAGAACTCTTAACCACGTGGAACCCTGGCTCGTCCTTACACGATTCCGTCCCAAACCAACACCCTTATACCACCCAACTGTTTTTATGGACTTGATGAACAGATTATTCAGGGCTTATTTTGATCAGTTTGTCATTGTATTCATTAATGATATTCTGGTTTATTCTAAATTAAAGGAGGATTATACCAGACATCTTTGCACAGTGTTGCAGACACTCCGAGAGTATCAGTTGTTTGCCAAGTTTGAGAAGTGTGGTAGAGTGGTGAAATTTCTAGGTCACGTGGTGTTAGAATAGGGGATAGCGGTATATCCAGCCAAGGTCTCAGCAGCTCTAGAGTGGCTGTAGTCTTTGTCATGTGCATTTGGAGGCATTATCTTCTCGGGGAGTCTTTTCGATTATTTAGTCGTAGTATTTATTTACACAGAAGGAGTTAAATATGAGGCAGCGCATGTGGTTGGAGTTTGTGAAATACTACCATTTCTCTATACAGTATCATCCAGGGAAAGCGAATATAGTGGCAGATGCACTCAGTCGTCGACCCTATGTTAGTCTTTCAGCCTTGTTTGCCACAGAATGGGATACTATGAGGACAATGGATGCGTTATCTAATGCTTTTGTGGCATGTATGGTGGTGACACCTGCTATCATCCACAAGGTAATTAAGGCACAACTCACAGATCAGTAGTGCATTGATAGAGTTGCAAAGTTAGCTTCTGGAAATGTTCCATTTTACTCTGTTAGCATAGATGGATGGAGGCTTAAGGTATAAGAGCCGTTTAGTTGTTCCTTCTGTTAATGATTTGAGGAAAGATGTGATGATTGAGGTTCATAATTCTCAGTTTTCTATTCATCTAGGATTGGATAAGATATATTAGGATATGAAGCGACAATTTTGGTGGGCATGCATAAAAAGGGATATAGCTATATTTGTCTCTAAGTGTAGTACTTGCCAGATAATAAAATTGATCATCAGAGATCGCCGGGATCATTACAGCCACTTCCTATACCAGAGTAGAAATGAGAGAGTATTTCCATGGACTTTGTTAAGGGATTGCCTGCCTCGTACAGGAGTCACAATTCTATTTGGGTCATTGTAGACAGATTAACCAAGTTCACGTATTTTCTGCCAATTCGTACAGATTTCACTTCAGAACAGTTGGCGAAGATTTATATTATAGAGATTGTGAAGCTCCATGGCATACCGTTGTCCATCATATCGGATAGAGATATGAATTTTGCGTCGAGATTTTGGGAGAGCTTTCAGCAGGCTTTGGGTATAGAGTTGCATCTTAGCACTACTTATCATCCTCAGACAGATAGACAAACTAAGAAAGTTAATCAGATTATGGAGGATATGCTTAGAGTATGTGTCTTTGATTTTAAGGGCAATTGGGAGTATTACTTACCTCTTACAGAGTTCGCTTATAACAATAGTTATCAGAAGACTATTGGTATGACACCATTTAAGGCTTTGTATAGTCGACCATATAGATATCCTGTTTGTTGGCTTGAGGTTGGTAAGAGCAGATTTTTGGGTCCTGAATTCATAAAGGATACCTTTGAGAAGATTGCTCTTATTCGAGATCGCATGCATACTACTCAGAGTAGGCAGAAGAGTTATGATGACCGTCAGACTCATGCTTTAGAGTTTAAGGTTGGGGATTAGGTTTTGCTTAAGGTGTCTCCCATGAAGGGAGTAATGCGTTTTGGGAAGAAAGGGAAGTTGTCACCACGTTTTGTGGGTCCTCTTATGATTACAGATCGAGTTGGGGCTGTAGCTTATAGGTTGGCACTTTTGAACCATTTACATCGTGATCATAATGTGTTTCATGTATCCATGTTGCAGAGATTTCTGCGAGATAAGGATCGTTATCAGCATATAGATGTCGGTGAGATAGAGTTGCAGCCGCATGCAACATATGTAGAGTCGCCTTGTCATATTCTTAATAATAGGAATTAAGTGTTTCACACAAAGGTTATTCCTCTTGTGCGTGTTAAGTGGAGCTATCATAATGAGGCCGAGTCCATTTGGGAATAGGAAAAAGAAATTCGTTCAAAATTTCCAGAGTTATTTAATTAAGGTATGTGGTGAATTTCGAGATAGAATTCCTTTGTTAGGGAGAGGATGTAATACACATATATGTTAAAGCAGTTATTTTATTGTATTTAATTAGTTTATTTGTCTTATTTGACTTTATTTGTATTTAATTGTTATTGTTGATTAATTGGCTTGTTTAATTTAATAATGTACAAATTATTTGTTTATTTGTTTGATTATGTGATGTCGCGCCCGGATTTTTCCGCACCTTCTCTAAGGGTTGTATTAAACACTTATAGGTCAATAAAGGAGTTTAATGCGACGGAGTGACTATGGCCAATATTTAAATATTCTTTTAAGTCCTCAAACATCTTAGGGTGACCTAACACACCTATAGGTCAGCAAAGGAGTTTAATGCGACAGAATGACCATGCCCAATATTTAAATATTCTTTTAAGTCTTCAGACATCCTAGGGTGACCTAACACACCATAACCCTTTGTTAGGTGGTGACTCCAAAAATAAATCATTTTATATTAGACATGGTCAGTTGCTTAATAGACAAGGCCATTCAAGTTAAAGCAAGATTTCTTCCTGATCAAAAGTAGGAGGTCAGAGGCAAGTCTCGTTTAAAGAAAAAAAAATACACAAAAGGTATTCTCGAGACTCTTGCTTTATTACAGATTATGCGTGTTCAATTTATATGATGCGGGATGCATATGTGCATGATTAAATTGCATATGCTTCATATTCCTTTCTTGATTGTGGTATCTGGATCTAATGTAGTCCTATGTGGTGGTTAATATTTTAACTTTGGCATTATTAAGTGACTAGTTTGATTATTGAAGAGTTTGGTGATACCTTAATACTAATATTGTAGAAGATGCTTCAAAAAAAAAAAAAACTCATAATAATTTATTATTTTTTAAGAATCTGTTATCTCAATGAGTTGGTCCAAAGTTCCAAAATGGTCATTTTTTATGGTGTTAGTTCCATTTTGTGAATGGTATCATCAAGTTTTCTATTCTAAGTTCAGTTATATTTGTTTGCCAGACCTTTTATATATATATTATATGTGTGTGCGCTATGCACATATGATGGGAAATAGAATTAAAAAGATACTTATAATTTCCTTAAAAAATCATATTTTCTATAATCATCGTTTCCTAAAAACTAAAAATCATTATATTTCTCATACTAGTATTTTCTTAAAATCAAAGCTTACTATAGTCATTTTTTTTTTTCAAAAATAATACTAAAATGATATATTTTTCAAAAATAATATTTATTAAAACCCAAAGTTTTTAACACTTTAGGTCTCACAAGTACCTGATAACTAGCCTTTTTTTAAATAAATAAAAAAAAGTATTTTCAATTGCCTTTGTTATCCCAGAATTGAATATTCAAAGTCAAAGAATTTATTTCTGCAATAAAAGTCATTATAATTTTTGTATTAAGGGTCACTTTTAGGACTAAACTGTTCTCCATAAAAAAAAAGGGTGGTCCCATCTTGCAAAAAAAAAATTCAATCTGTTTTGGGTTACTATTTCCCAAAAGAAAATATATATAATTATTATGAAATTTTATTTTCAAGTGACCATGCTACTTTTTAGGATTGTATTTTCTCTGGAAACTATTGTCCTTTATAGTTTTTATTTATTTATTTATTTATTTTATCCTGGCAAACAACGCCAAATAAACAAAAACAAGCAGCACAACCTAAGACATACAATCCATAGCTACTAAAAGAAGAATATCATAAGGAATTAATTCAAGAGCAACATCCTTATGCAAATAACTTCGGGAAAGCGCTGCAAGAGCATTGACCACCTCATTACCATGCCTATGTACATGACTAAGATGAGACGAGGCAAACCAACAAAGAGCCATCTGAATACCAAAGGAAATGGAATGAATGTCCACAGGCCCTGGATCAACAACCGAAACAGCCTTAAACCATAGCCAAGGAGTCTGTTTCAAACCAAATATGAGCAAAAGGGACAGATAACGCCTACAAAACTGCTTTACGAAGACAGAAAACCTCACCTAAAGTCACACTAGAGGCTGGGAAAGGACAAAAAACCACAGCCTGCAAAATAGTACCCGAAGAATCTCGAAAAACAGCTCTACCCCTTCTCACTTGGTGAGTATGAGAAAAAGACGCATCCACATTACACTTAATCAAACCTGGAGGAGGAGGCCACCAACGAGACAATGAAGAGGAAAAACACGGACAGGTACTAGAGACAAACGGACCTCGAGACTGACACAACAACACTAAAGCCAATCCCTCCTTGAACTCCCATAAACAGGAACATAATAAAGCAACAATCTTCTGAGCATCCCATAGCTCCCCATTAAAAAGAAATTTATTTCTAGCCTTCCAAATATATCAGCAACAAAAAGCCACAAACCCCAACATATCCGAACCACCCTCCGAATGCCCCCACTGTCTTACCAAGCTCAACCACCAATCCCCAAAAGAAAAGGGTGGGTCTGCAGCAAAGTCAAGACAAAGCGGAGAGATCTTCCAAACCTGCACGGAAAGGGAACACCGGAAAAGCAAATGAACAATAGATTCCTCTTCTAAACCACAAAGGGGACAACAAATATCAACATCAAGACCATGCACTCTTAAAAGTTCACGGATTGGAAAAGCAAGCCGACAACATTTTCACAAAAGAATGTTAATCCTCATGATTATTTGTCATGTAATCTATAACTTTTAAGCCCCGTGATGATTATCAAAACATGTAATCCTTATCTTGTCGAGACAAAGAAAATTAACTCAAATAAAAAATTGAAAATAAAAAATAACTTTGCAAAGATCATAATATAAAATTGTTTTTTTTTTTTTTCCTTAAATTCATGTGTTCTTAAATCATATTTCCCTTTAAAAATAAAATTTTCTAGATAAAATATGTCCTTAAATCATATTTCTAAATTCTTATATTTCTTAGAAATAATATTTTCTAAAAGTATTATTTTGATTTTGGAATAATATTTTTTTAAAAAATATTAGATTTTTAAAGGAAAAAAATTATATATTTTTTAAAATGAAATCTTTCTTTAGAAATCAAAACTTTCAAAATATTTTTAAAACAATATCTTATTTTGTTTGGCAGAAATAAAATCATATACCTTTTTTTAATAAAAAAATATTTGCTTCCTAAAACATACAAATTTCTTTAGAAAAATATATATATATTCTTCAATTACAGGTTTTCTTAGAAACATTTTCAAATTACAAATCTCCTTAGAATATATTTCTCAGACTATGAAAAGATCTTATTTTCCTATAGATAATATTAGAGCCTATAAATCATAATTGAATAAAACATTTACAGTGTTAAAGCTACACATATTTATCCTTTGGAATGCAATATAAAAAATAGGGTAACGTGTTCCACAGGTATCATGGGGTGCGTAACATCTTCCCCGTGCACAACCAAACCCCCGAGCCCATTAATCTAGTTTTCGTAGACAAAGTGGATGTCAAATACGTTATGGCCCAAATTGGACTTTTCATATGTCCATCTATTTTTCCAAAGTCTATAGACACCATAGGTGACTTAGCACACCATAATCCTATGTTAGATGGTGACTCCGATTATTAATAAATAGCCCTACTCCAAAATTAATAAAATATAAGTTGTAGCCACTCCGTCGCATTAAACCCCTTTTCTGACCCCCAAAGTGTTTAGTATAACCCTTAGAGAGGGCGGGAAAAATCCAAGCACGACATGTGACTTATGTGCTTAGTGTGTATTTAATTGTTATTATAGGGTTTTAATTATAATTATTTGTTTTAGCGTTGTTATTATTGACTTATGTGCTTAGTGGGTTGTGTTTTAGTATTGCTGGACCATATGTGTATATATGTATCTATGTTTCGGATCAATAGATATAATTGTACATCTATAATTTTATATCTAAACTTATGTATGTTTAATGGTGATTTTGAATCTATATGTAAGAGGATGTATATGTATGTTGTTAGGAATATATATATAGATGTAATAAGTTTGTATTTATATGTATATATGGGTTCAAAAGGCTTGGTGTTGCTTGTTTAATCTTGGTATTATCATTTAGATTCATATTATCAACTGGTAGGCATGTTTTTGCAACATTAGAACTTTTAATTAGGCAAAATCATATCAGAAAACTGAAGTCGCGTGCTCAGATCTCGCATTCAAGACTAACGTAATCGGTCGCATGTACAATGCGATCAATCGCGTCATTAATGTGATCAGTCAAGCCCTTGTTGCGATCAATCGATCAAGAGCATGTAATTTAGAGTTTCAAAAAATATTATAAGTATGGAGATGCGATCAGTCGCGACCCCTTGTGGGATTGGTCGCACTGCAGGGAAAAGGGTTCAGAACATACATTAATTAACCTGAGTTAGTCCACGTTTAAGTGTTGTGATAATTGAAACTAATCAAGATAAATTGTGTAATATGTTGTAACGAATAATATCGATTAGTTATTCATAATAAGGATATATGATATTGATCATGCTTATGTTTGATGATATTATAAGAATTCAATTGATGAATGCATGAGATGGATTTAGGTGAGCTGGCTAATAAGTTTAAAGTCATTTATATTGTGTCATTGTTAGATATGGCTTTGATATTTGGTTATTGGAAGGTGAGCTGGCTAATATGTTTAGACTCGCTTATATTGTGTTATTGTTAGATATGGCTATATTGTTGATATTATACATGTATATGACCTGATACGAGTTGATTCGTGACCTTGAGATCAATGGTTAGGACTGATGCGTATAATGCCGGAGACGAATACCTTGTATGGGTGATATGAATGCCCTGATAGTATAAAGGACTCTTGACTATCTTGTGTGTGATTTTTTAGGTAATACCCTCTATCAGGTTGAGGCAGCTCTATACATAGTGAATGTCTATTAATGTGTATATTTATGTATGACTATGTATCTATTGCATGAGTTTTAGCTAGAGATGGATTGTTTATCAGATCTATGATTGTGTCGTAGTAGAGAGGACTTGCTCGTGGGTTTAACCAACCATTGTTAATATTTTTCAGGTCCACGACAGTTCCAGTCTTAGAGTTGAGTTTGTGCTGATTTGTAATGTTTCTCGATTTTTCATTTTTCGGCATTTGTTAAATTTTTTTATCGCCTCGTTTTGCATGCCAAGCATCGTTCGGTGTGCTGTGTGAGTCCCGAGAGTTGGTTAGGGTATTTATTTGAGTTTAAAACTTTTAGAAATACTTTTTTTTTTTTTTTTTTTTGCCATTTTGACATTTTAAAATTTTTAGACTGGGAGTTCCCAGGTGGGACCAGCACCAGGATTTTTCACACACGGGATTTTTTTCAGGGTCATTACATTTCTTACATCATTATTTGGTGAATGTTTATGTGGCAATGTATTTAGATGTGTATTTGTAGCATATGTAGTATGTATATATAGATGTGGGGGCATTTTAGTCATTTTTTGGTCAACAGGACCCACGTTAACCAAGCCATATATATATATGACCACATATTTATTTTGGCCATTCTTTATTCTTTTTTTCAGCTGTGATATTCTCCCCCCCTTCTTTATTTCTCTTTTTCTTTTGATCTTGTATTTCAAGCCAAAATCCATCCCTTTCCTGCATGATTTTGACTTTACCATTGAAGGCAAAGTTAACGAGCATGACGAGAGATTTAATTTGATCGGAGCAAAGTTTGATTTGGAGGAGTTTGGGTGATTTTGAATTTGGGGATTTTAGGGGCTTTTGCTTCAAATCAAGATAGAATTGTCTAATTGATGTATTCCTTAGGTTTTGTGAATGATTCTATATTTTTCCCTTCCTCAAACATGTCAATTTGTTATTAATTGCATGATTTAAGTTCTATGGTTTGATGCATTCTTGAGTTTTGTCAAAATTGGTGTGTCTTATATGATTTTATTCTTGTGTATAAATTGTAAAATAACTTGTTATGAACTTGCTATGTGATGGATTTAATATTTACTCTCTATGTGTTATACAGATATTTGACTATTCTCATGCTAGATATTCTATAATCCTTGAAGCATGCTTTATTTATTTTTTTTATTTTTAATTTAGCTTGTTGTGATTCTAGAATTGCTTACTTCTTGATGAGAGCATGATGAGTAACAAAATAAATGTAATTAAGGTTTTACCCTATACACATGGTATGGTGATGGTTTATGAGCATATGGGTTGTGTGGATATGTGAGGTGGTGAAATGTGGATTTTGAAAAGTTGAAAAAGTGAATTTGGTTAGTGTTGGGAAAAGATTTTCTCTCAAACCCGGTAGTAAGGGAACTACACTTTTGCCGACGGTACTAACTAGTTAATAGGGACACGGGAGGTACTCGTGAGTAATTTAGCAACCTCGGGCCCCAAATGATAGTTAGGAGTCACCCTTTGCAAGGGACGACTAGCAAATTCTCTCTAGAGACGGCGGAGGTGCCAAAGTCCGGCTCGTTAACACGTTTTCGATGTGTGTGTGTGTGGGTGTGCAAGGGAGTGAGTAGTATGGTTGAATTAAGCATGTCATGCATTACATTGCATGTGAATTATGATGATGATTATTTGAAGATGGAAGTGTTGTATGTGAGTCCCTTGCAAGATCTTTTCCTTTCTTTCCTATTTAATGTATGTAAAGCATGAGATTATTTACTTTGCTTGAGGAGATGCCACTTTGACAATCTCTACTAGGCCTTGTGCTCATTCCTCTATATATTTTAGGTCACGAAAAGGAAGTGGTGGAGGACATTCCCCCACAAGCTTAGATGGATTAGAGAGACCTTTGTTTCCTTTTTGTAATTAATGTAATATTTGGGATTTTGAAGAAAATGCAATGTACATGTTTCTATTTTGCTACAAATTTGTTTATTACCGGTCTATGTACTTATTCCATGGATAGAAAACGCACCCCAATGTGCACTCTAACATGCCAACGTCCACCCCAGCGTAACCCAGCCCAGCGTCCACCCAAATTCACCCCAATGTGCACCCCAGTGTCCACCCCAGCATCTTGAGACCATTTTTTTTTTTTTTTTGCATTTTGCGGTCTCATTAAGATTTCCAAATCCATGTAAGGCCTTTCATTCTTAGATGTGGTCGAACCTATTTTGGACTTCAAATGATGTATGGATTCTATTTTGTTGTCATTTCTAATCTTATATATCATGTTTAGGCAGGATGGAAAACACTATAATGATCTTTTATGGGACCTAAGTAGTGTCTATAACCCTTTGCACTCAATTTAAGCTTTTCTGGGATAGTTTCAACATTCTGGCCATGTTGAACCGGTTTAAGGGTGAAATTTGGTTCCCAACGTGGCCATATACTACCCATGTTGAACCAGTTCAAGTATCGTGAACTGGTTCAGGTTCCCCAGAACCATTTTGTCTTGGCAACTTCCAGCTTTGGACCCCTAACTTCGAGCAATCACAACTTCTTTGTTTTAAACTCAAATGGGGTCATTCTTGAGTCCAATTTCAAGGTTTTTGAGTCATCTTTCCAATGACACCGACCTAATCTTCAGATTCTAATGATATTGAGAGATATGTGTGTTTTAGTAAGACAATATCAGGATTTCCCTTGAACCGAGAAGGGGCACTTTTGGACAAACAACGACTAATACCCGTGAAACCTCTTAGAATGTTATGGAATGACTAGGATGGAGTGTATAAACCTCATTTAACTAGATTAGGGTCAAATTGTCCATACTTAATGTAAAATGACCATTTTATCCCCAGTGTGTCATCGGATTCGGGTAAGGACCCGGTTAGCGATTCGGACCCCCTGGTTTTTGTCGTTACATGATCAGAGACAGTCTTCATCACTCTTTCGGTGTTATCGATGTAAGACATTTTATTATGTTCTTTCTTTATTTTTTTTTAGACTTAGAGATTTTTTATTTCAAGGGATTATTTAGGGGTCTTTGATTTATTGATTCCCGAGTTCTATATACATTGGAGGTTTTTTTAACCTATAGAGTTTATTGGAGGATTATTTATCGATGGGTTTATTATTTAATTATTATTTAGTTTTTCCTTTTAGCGTATTATTATTTATTTTCTTTTATTTTCTTGTATTCTGTGCTCATTTATTATTTAATTATTTTTATATTCTCCGATTTTTGGGCGAGGACCTGATTGACCCGCACTTGGAAATTAGGGGGGTATCACACTTATATCAGTGTTATATTTGGTTTAGAAGGTCCATTTTTCACTCTGACACATGTAAAATGACTTAATAGCACTCTATTTCAAATATTATTTTGTCCCTACAATGTATGTTCTGGTCATCTTTTTTCATCATAAACTCTTAAACCTCCACCTCTTTCAGACAAAACCAAGCTAAACCCAAAAAACCAACCATCATTGGTTGATTGGTCTCAATTACATATCCATATATTGAAAGCATCATTGCACATTGCAACCATCAATAAACAAGGAAAGAAAGAATTGAGCTATATTGTTCAAATCATCCACACATACACTCATGTAAAACTTTGGGTATATTGCCCTAATTTTAATTTGCAATGCAAAACTAACTGGAAAACCGCATGCTACTGGAACTTCGTCGTCTTAGTACCACCATTGCCCCTACAATGTCTACCTACACGACCACCATCATAAATTTTCTTCAACCTGAACCTATTTTCATTAATCCAATCCAAATGCATTTTTTCATCACCTCCTCGACGGTGATTATTTGCAATATAACAACCATAGTATCTAGCTCTCTGCCTTTAGTTCACCTCATTGGATTTGCTATAATTGATTTTAGTCTCCGAGTTTGATGTTAACCTTGATTGAATTGTATATGCCGATCTTAATGGTGTCTTTGGACCTTAGGTCAGATGGATTCATTAGAAGGAGCTCTGAGTCATTCAGAATTGTGCCGTTTGAGGAGTCAAGATCTATGAAAACTCACTTACCCAATTTGAGTTTAATCAGTAGGTGTTTTGAGGAAACTAGGGATGGTAATTCGTGTTCGTGTGTCGTGTTCGTGTCAACACGAACACGATTAGAGTTGACATGAACATGACACGATTATTAAATGTGTCTAAGACACTTGACACAAATACAACACAATTATTACACGTGTAACACGACATGACATGCGTAACCTGTTTAATAAATGGATAAGACTTTACATTACATGAAAAGACACGTTTAAGTCATTTTTTACACGAACACGGCATATTTATTCTACATGTTTAGCTAAATGGTTCATTTTTTACACGAACATGACACGTTTATCTGACACGTTTAGTTAATCGTATCATAATCGTGTTTACAGGGTCTAACACGAACATGACATGTTTAGCGAGTCAATCCGCGTCAACACGATTACCACACAAACATGATTAACCCAAACCCAAATCCTCTTATCTCGTGTCGTGTTAATGTGTCGTGTCAAATATTGCCACCACTAGAGGAAATGCCAAATGTTGCAAGAAATAGGTTTGAGAGTGAGGTTGTGTTAGTGGTAATAGGTTTTATATAGCCAACTATGAATCTGTATATTTTGGGACAATGTGATGGTGATGTGGGCAATGTTGATTATGATTATGGTAAGTGTGTGAAAAGTGTTGTCTAGAGAAGATCTTCATCATCATGTAATATTCCCACATCGATCTCCAAATTGGGTCTCCAAGTTTTTATGAATGTGTTTGCACGTATGTGGTATATGTGCAAATGTGTGTGCGTGCGTCTGTGTGCATATGTGAGTCTAAGTGAATGTGTGTGTGATTGATTATGTGAGATATATAATGTATGCGTGAGTTTTCTTGTATGTGTGTATGTGGGTGAGAGAGTGATCAAAAGATATGGTGGTGGTTTATGGAAACAGCGGTAAAGAAATTTGGGCGCTGGTGTTGGATTAGAGCGAAATAGGTCCATATTTTTGTGGATAGGAAATCCTTGTACTTTAAAATAACATGGATAATTTGGTCTTTTTGTATATTATTGATATTTTAATATAAATAACATTAAATTACACAGACCTTCCTTATGGTTTGCCATAATTATAGGGAACTTCCCTATAGTTTTAGAAATTACACTAACCTCATATAATAATGAAACATTGTTACACAAACCCCCATTTTAGTGACGAACCATCAAATGGACTAACGAATCTGTCTAATTTACTAAAATACCCTCAAATTACTAAAGTAAAAGAATGAACTACCCATCTCCCACATCATCTCTTTCTCTCTCCTGACACACACACATATATGTATACTATCAACATGAATTATTTGAATCACTTCAACAATTGCATGAATTTTCCTTATTGAATTTCATGTCATTAGTTAATTATTTGAATGAATTTAAGAACAAACATCTATTTGAATTACTTTTGTCGAATATTTACGTAGATTAGGTTTATATTGTGTTGTGTGATGTTATTTCTACACCTAACTCCACTTTCATTCACTGTCGATCGATTTAGTATCAATAAAAACTTGTTTTATTTTGTGTTTTTACCAATAATTACAAAATGCAAAATGTTTCTCCTAACTTCTTTAAATTTCTGTACAATTTCATGAATTAGTGTTGTTGAATATATATTACTCTGATTTCAATTATTTTCATCTCAGTTTATATGTTTTGCTATGTTTATATAGGTCATCAAAATGCACAGATTCAAAAAGATGTACAAGAAACCAAAGGCGAGATAGACTAATCAATATTGAAATCAAGCATTTCTCATTGTTTTTCTCTCTAAAAATCAGCCTAAGCTATTCCGATTTTTTACTCTATGTTTTGTTTGAATTCATAGAAGGTTCTGATCGATGCGATGAACGCAATCGACTTCGTGGATCCATCTCGCTCCACACTCGAAGTCAGCAACATCTCTTCATGCGCATTCATCACTTTGGAGGAAGTGATCAATGACTTCACCAATTTCAACTGGCATGACTGCTGTGTCACTTCGATCTAAACTCTAAACTCGGTGAACTACAACTTAGTTCTCCACAATGCTGACACATCGAACCCGAACGCGAAGTCGAAGCCTCCAAGGAAGATTCGAAAACTAAAACATATTGAGGATAAAGCTGCTACTATTACTGCTGTTGATACTGCCACTGATGGCGATGTTGATATGGGAGGTTTACAATCGGCTTGTCCTCATGTATGTGTGTGTGTATGCGTGTGTAAGCATACTTCAACCAATAATAATATGGGAATTTTAATTTATTCATTACGTGACATCAGCAAATCCTATCATTTGACTCGCGTTGATGGTCAAAAAGGATGTCAACATAACAACATTTTATTTTTAGAGGAGTTTGTGTAATTTCTCAAACCATAGGAGAGTTTTTTTTTTTTTAATTTACCATAACATTATTGAGTAATGTTTTTATTAGAACTCCCTCACTATGAACTCTCAATTATAATTAATAAATTGAAATATGAATTAAATGATTCATTTGACAAATTTTGTAAAGGCAAAAGAGTAAGAAAATCCCCTCAAACTATTCCATTGTTACATAATACCCCTTTGAACTATTTTTAGGAGCAAGTTACCCCCGTGAACTATCAAAAGTAAGCAAAATGCCACTTTAAAGGCCACCGGAAGCTAGTTTCCGACAAAATGAAGAGCACAATTACTTATTTACCCTTACGTTTTAATTTATTATAAAAAATCAAAATATATGCTATTATGAAATGACCACTTTGCCCATATCTTCTTTCCCCTTTCAAAATTTTTTTCCTTTATTCTTCATACTGTTGCGAAGAAGTAATTCCGCCAGCTCGGTCGCTGTCGGCTTTCTTTTCCTCCGATGAGATTGGAGTTGGTTAATTGAATTTAGGTTTTGCTAGGATTGGAGATATTTGATAATAGATTGGTTTCCAACTTCAATGGCTTCTGTATTCGCAAAATCAATAGTAACAAATAGAAGAAGCAAAATAGATGAAGTATATGTAGCAGCAATGCCCTTAAGAGCCACAGAAGGGCCTGCCCAGTTGCTTATGTCCATTACTTACCCTCTTAATCTCTGGGATTTGCAGCATTTCATGGTCATCATGAAACCCCCCTCACCTCCTCAATCTCGGGTTCTCTCACCTCTCCAAATTCTTACTTGGGTTATACATCTTATATTTATTATATCTGTTAATTTCTCTGTATCTATATGTATAGGTATATATGAAATACCGTTTTGGAATTGTTAAAATTTGAGTTATTTACTGAATACAAATGTTAAACTTTTAATTCCAGATTGGAATCCTAAAATGATAATATGGGTTTCGATTTTCTGCAATTTTAATTCTAGATTGGAATCCTAAATTGATTTGAATGAGGTTTCAAACTAGAGGATTTATATTTTCATGGGATTTTCACCAATTTTAGTTGGGCTTTTATCCCATCTTCAATATTTGAATTCACTATGTGCTATATCTAGATATTTATGACTATTATTTGTCATGCATACCAGGTAAATGATGTAATTAGTAACCTGCAGGATTGTACAATTTGGATTTATTGAAGACAACTTCTAGAGTTCTTGAGTCAATTGTGGGTTTTTCACAAATTTGTATCATCTGCTTACTTATCTCCGCTTCTATCAAATTTATGGGGTGGATATGTATATATATATATATATATTCCGGTTCTATATGACCCTTTTTTTTGAGAGTACTAAAAATTGATTCTAGCCGAACCCAAATCCAATTAATCAACTCCAATCTCGCTGAAGGAAAGGAAAGCCCACAACGATCGAGCCGGTGCTATTACTTCTTTGCCAACAGTATGAAGAAGAATGGAAAAAAAAAATGAAAAGGAAATAAAGATACGGGCAAAGTGATCATTTCATAATAGTATATATTTTATTTTTTATAATAAATTAAAAAGTAAGGGTAAATTAATAATTGTGTTCTTTATTTGGTCGGAAACTGGCTTTCGGTGGCCTTTAAAGGGATATTTTACTTACCTTTGATAATTAAGGGGACAACTTGTTCCAAGAAATAGTTCGCGGGGCATAATCCAGCAATCGAATAGTTTGAATGAGTTTTTTTGCTCTTTTGTCTTTTTTTAAAAATATGGAGAGCATCAAGGGATTCACTTGCAATTTTTAAAACCATGAGGTTACTACGTGTAATTTAAGTATTTGTGAGGGATTGTAAGTACAATTTGCCGACATAAAGATATATATCATGTGTGCAATGTGAGAGCGAGAGAGGGGGGCAAGAGAGACAAGCTGCCAAGGTGTTTGAATTTTGTAAAAAGAAGGGAACTACACATACATAAAGAAGTTTACCTATCGTGCAATAGATTTGTGATATAACTCTGTATCATACCAAATCAGATCCGTCTGTTTGACATCCCATTCAGCAACATTCGATGGCTTGATTAGCCCCAAGATAGATCTACACCGTTGATTCGTAGCTGAGTTATACATCTTTCTTCATTCCGGATCGGTCGCTTTGTAGCGTAAATGTCCGGGACTTGGAAGTCGGAACAGGGAAGAGAGGCGTTGAGAAGCCATGAATGAATGGTGTTTTGTTTGCGTCAAAACCCTTCATGTTGGCATACCAAGCTCCAAACTGACGTCTGTTGGAAACTCCGGATTCCGCGGCTGGTTTAATGCCACAGCACAGGTACAGCTGTCCTTTTATTAAAACACGTGACATTTTGTTTTCTTGAAATTTATTACCCTTTCCTAATTGAACTTGCTATAAAAATTTCCTTTTTAATCTACCCTTTTGATTGCATAAATAAATTTCCTTAATTTGCACTTTGTCCTTTCCCAATTCAACAACCCTCAGGTTAGGGCAGAAGCAAAGGACTTTTATTTTTCTTGCTCAACAAGTCTATCTTGTTTCCAAGAAGATTGAGGAAAGATCAGATTGTTTTCCTTTTATTCAAAGACAGACAGGTATATCTTTGGGGGCTGGTTCATAGAATCTGTTTTGCTTTCACTGTTGCTCAATTTTATTTTGTTATTTTTGGAATCTTTGTAAAATAAGATCTTTTTGGAGCTTCACTTTTAGAAAGGTAAGAGCCTTGGTTCCTTCTTCATATTCTTTGTCTAATTTCAAGCCATTCTGCTGGATGTGTTAAGAGCATTGTCTCTGCTTCTGTTTTCTTCTTGTTAGGTCATTGTTTGAATGTGAGTTTGATGATATGTCTTCACTTTTATCTTTATGAGGTGCATAGATAACTTTAGTTTTTTACTTTTCTTTTTACTGGGTTGTCATGAAATGCTGTTCCTTTCTTTACCTTTCTCTTTTTTTCTTTGTTAAAACTTTTGAATGCTAAGGTTAGATTGAATTTGTTCATGCAAGTTATGAGCAGGAAAGAACAAAACTCAAAACATGTTCAAATGGTTAAGAAGTTGTTTTGTTGAGTTGTAAGATTTAGTTCATGCCATGGGCAAGTTTGGTAGGAAGGAAGGGGGAGGAGGAAAGAGAGGAATTTAGCAAGCTTAAGGAAGAAGGGAAGGATAAGAGTCCCTTGGAGCCCACAAATTTGCTTCCATAAAAAATTTGGAGAAAGAGGTATGAAAAAAATGCTTGACCAGATTATGGAGGAAGGTCATTGCTTGTCGCTGGGCAGGATGAGGGCCGGTGGTTTTCTAGGGAGACGAGATCACCAGCAGGTGTTGGTGCTTGGAAGTTTATTCGAAAGGGTTGGGATGAGTTTTCCAAACGAATCCAGTTCAAAGTTAGGAGTGGGAGACACCAGGGCTGGCCCTGGGCATAGGCGACCTACCTAGGCGGTTGCCCAGGGCCTCCAATTTGGAAGGGCCTCAAAATTTTAAATTTCCTTATATATATATAATTATATTATAATTATTTTCTAATATTTTTACAAATATAATCAATATAGAAATTTAATACCGGGCCTCAAAAATTTATATCCTAAAATAACTTTTTATTTTCTCTCTTTTCTAGCTCCTCCTCATCCACGGTTTTAAATTAAACTCTAACCAATGAAATATTGGACCCCAAAGATTTATATCCTTAAATGATTTTTTTTTTTTTTTTTCAATCTATCTCTTCCTCTCTCTCCTCCTCATGCCGAATTTTATTATTGGTCCCAAATATTTATATTCTTAAATAAATATTTTTTCTCTCTCTCATTCGGCATTTTTTACAACAACACTTATTTTTACTTATTTTTTCTTTTTTCCATGTTCTTTTTCTTGCCTTTATCTTTTATTTATTTATTTATTTATTTTCGTATTCATCACATACTTTCTCTCCTCTCTGAACTCTTCAACAAGTCGTCTCCATCCTCTCTCATTACAAATTTGTAGTTCTCTTTCAACAAGGCCACTTTTTATTTATTGCCTAAGGCCCCAAATTATTTCGAGCCGCCCCTTGGTGCTTATCGTTTATTTTAATGAAAATTCCGCACTCTTCTAATTTTTTTTTTTCGTCTAAGGGCCCAAATTATTTCGAGTCGCCCTTGGCGCTTATCGTTCATTTTAATGAAAAATCCGCACTCCTATAAAAATAAATTTCGCCTAAGGCGCCAAATTATTTCGAGCTGCTCTTTGTGTTTATCGTTCATTTTAATGAAAATTTCGCACTCTTATAAATTTTTTGCGCAGGTGAAACCTTATATATAAAGGCCTCGCATTTGAAAGTTCGCTTAGGGCCTCTCAAAATTTTGGTAATCTCAAGGCCGGCCCTGGGAGACACGTCAGGTTTTGGGAAGATTGCTCGTGCAGGGAGTTTGTGTTGGCTCGTAGGTTTCCTCGGCCTTTCAGAATCTATCGACTTGATAATGGGAGGTTGATTTGATTTGGGACGTGCAGTTTTGAAGAGATTGTCATGATCGGGGGCTTACGGAGGTCATTGAGATCCTAGGTTTACTCCACAGACAGGTAGTGGATGGCGAGGGGATAGATGAGATGATTTGGGCGGGGTTCTTGAGAGGAGTTTTTGAGGTTAGGTCTTTCTACCGAAGCTCGTATTAGATTCTAGGTTCTCTTTTCCTTGGAAGGCAATTTGGAAGTCCAAAGCTCCATTGAAGGTGGCTTTTTTCTCTTGGTCAGCTGCTCTCAGAAGTATTCTCACTCTTGATAACCTTAGGAGACTGATGCAGCGGATCAATGAAAGCAATTAAAATAAATAAGAATAGCAACGTATTCTTTAAACACTCACGAGAAGAGGTTGAGAGAAACCCTCCATTTTCTGATATTGATAAAAGTAATAACTGATTCCTAAACAATTACAATAACATGTATTTATAGGCCTAAGCAAATTCTAAACGATTGAGGAATTAAAGCAATGGAAAATTTCCCAAAACAAAGACTAAACTATTTAGGAAATTAAAACAATGAAAACTTTCCTAAAACAGATAATAAACAATTAGGAAATTAAACGTTCTAAAAATAGAAACTGGAAAACACTGTTCATGGCACTGCTCATGCACTGTTCACATGTAATGCATCATGCTCCCCTTCTTAAAAAGAACTCACCCTTGATTTCATCAGTGGTCATCCTTGTGTTTCGCTGACGGTTCATATGAGTATGAACAAAATTTTGTACACGACTTGATCTTAGTGCTTCATAAACTTGTTTCTTAGTTGTCCAATCCCAAAAGAACACCAAGTGTGACGAATTTTCAATTTTCCTTGGCAACTCAAAAGAAAAGAAATTGTCTTGATTACAGGAACCTTCCCATTGAAGGCTTTAGTAAAGTCTTGCGTGTCAGCTACGATCAAGTTCTCCTTTTCTCCACCTTTAGGTGGACAAGTAAACATTTTTTTTTTCCATGAGGGACATGCTGGTATAATTTTGCAGTGAACATGTATATTGGAATGACAATCAGCTAGGTCTTTATAAATGACAACATCCTCGTTTTGATATTCTTCTTCACCTGCTTCGGCCTTATACTCGACATTCTCATCATCAATGATTTGCTCCTCATTAGTTGCGAGGGAAGCAACACGATGTTTCAGACAGTTATTGGAATGATGCCTAGGCTCTAGGCACTGAAAACACTTGCCTGAAATCATTGGAGCATAAGAGTTAGTAACTGGTGCCCTCTGATATTATTGGTTGCAGTCTGCCAAGGCTGATTACTAGCGCCACCCACTTCCCGAGTCACTATTGGGTGTTGATTGATGGTCAGAGATGGTGGTGGTTTACTGGAATCAATCTGCTGTGTAGTTGGAGGACGCCCAAAATTCTGATTACGAACGTTCAAACTATCCAACTGGGCTTCCACTCGAGTGGCTAACTCAACTGCAGCATCATGGGTGAAAGATGCTTGCAACATCACTCTGTCTTGAATAGCCATCCGTAAACCATTATTGAACCGCGCAACTTGTTGTGCTTTAGGCTCTAACAAATCGTTGCGAGATGATAAACGATAGAATTCTTCAGCATAATCACGAACTAAACAATTACCCAGGCGACAATTTTGGTACCGTTGAAATAAAATCTGATCATAATTAGCCGGTAAAAATCGCTTCTTCATTAGTTGTTTCATCCGAGACCACGATCTAATCGGATTCTTCATTTGTCGAGTTCGAGAACGTTGCAACTGATCCCACAACACCATTCTTAAGATGATATGCAACCAGTTTAACTTTCTTTTCCTCCGCGATACCCATATAATCAAAAATATTGTCAACTTTCGAAAGCTAATATCAAGTTGACCCTTGAAAGACGGAAGGTCAATTTTCTTCCGAAAATTTCGCTGATTTGCTTCGACCCCATGATTTCCATGTGCTAAAACGATACCTTCAATCTCTTCATCGCTTGAATCAAACCATTCCTCCTGCTGAAACTGGCGCTGATTGTTAGCACGCTGAAGATGACCATGTTGATTTCCAGCCCTCTGTTGTAGCTGATTCACATCATCTGATCATGCCTATTATGAACCTGCACATGATTCATGGCTTCCGTTAGATGTTCAACTGCCGTCTGCATCTCCTGGTTGAGTTCCTGACACAATTGTTGGAAATTTTTCCACACACATTCTCCCATATTCACCGTCCATGGAGAATGGCCCTGATACCAACTTGACGCAGCGGATCAATGAAAACAATTAAAATAAATAAGAATAGCAATGTATTCTTTAAACACTCGAATCCATGAAAAGAGGTTGAGGGAAGCAAATTCTAAATGATTTAGGAATTAAAACAAAGGAAACTTTTCTAAAACAAAGACTAAACTATTTAGGAAATTAAAATAATGAAAACTTTCCTAAATCAGACACTAAACTATTAGAAAACTAAAACAATGAAAAATTTCCTAAAACATACACTAAACTATTAGGAAATTAAAACATTCTAAAAATATAAATTGGAAAACACTGTTCACGCCACTGTTCATGCAGTGTTCACATGTATTGCATCAGAGACGGCATATTGTGATAAACTAGTGTTGTATGTGCAAGAAGACGGAAGAAACTATGAACCACCGCCTTCTTCATTGCCTACTGGCGAGGGGTGTTTGGTCTATGTTCTTAGTAGTGTTTGGCATGTTTTGGGTGTTTTCCAGTTCTACGGTGGACATGGTAGAGGCTTGGAGAGGGTGTATAGTTTAGAGCCGAGCCAGAGAGCGTGGAGGGCCACTCCCCTTTGTTTATGGTGGGGCTTGTGGCGCGAGAGAAATAGGAGATCCTTTGAAGGAAAGGAAACTCCTATTTGGGCTCTCAAATACAATATCTTGCCTACTTTATTCTTTTGGGTTTATGGGTGTAATTGTAAATTAATAGGGCATCTTTTGGATTTTGTGGATAGCTTGAAATTATGTTTTCTCTTGGGAGCGCTCCCCTTTTGAGCGCCTTTAATGAATTCTTACTTATAAAAAAAAAAAAAATAGTATGACCTCCATTACGGATTTCTATGACATAAATCCAAATTGATTATCAGACATTGTGGATTCCTTCCTTAAACTTTGCTTAATCACCCTTTCCTATAATTTCATTGTGTTACTCATTAATCTAATTCTTTGATAATTGCTACAAATTTGTATATTCCATTTATTTTTATAAATTGGTACGATAATGGTTTTCCTCCACTCATTTGGCGTTGTGCCTTCTTTTAAAATTTTGTTGAATAAATTTTTTAACCATTCAATTTTTTTACCTTTCCTTATATTTTCCATGGCTCTATCGGTCTATTTCCTTATAAATTTATTAAAACAAAGATTGTTGCACTCCACTTCTTCTTTAGGAAATTCCTCATATAATAGGTGTTGTTGGATTTTTTTTTTTTTATCTATCTAATATGTCATTATCCTTGATTAATATTTTATGGTCCGAGTCCTTAAGACATCTAATATGATCCATGTCTCTAGTTTACTTATCTCTACTTTTTGCCAACTTATAAATAGCTTTTTCACCTTTTTTTAGTACCTAGTTTTTCTTATAAGTCCTTTAATGCATATTGTTTAGCTTTACTTACTATCCTCTTTGCGTCATTTTTTTAATTTCTTATATTTCTCTAAATTTTCTTTGCGTTTACTTGTTGCCACCCTTTAAAACTCTCTCTTTTTTGTTGTAGTACTTGTTGTATTTCATCATTCTACTGCCATGTTTCTTTTTTAATGAATTTATTTCCTTTGGTTTCTCTCATGTTCTCTTTCGCCATATTCCTATTATAAGTTACCATTTTTAACCATAAGTTATTTATGTTATTGTCCATATTCCTTGTATAAGTTGCCATTTTTAACCATAAATTATTTATATTATCATTTCAATTCCATTGCTTTTCTTTGAATATATGTTTTCTAAACAATACCTGTTTACTACCCTTTTGTTCGTTTCATTTTATGTTTTGATGGCATGCTCTCTCATTTTCCATATTTAAATCTGTTAATTAATAAGTCTAAGGTTAGTATTCAATATTGATATGTGAGGCTTTCTCCATGAATTACCTTACAATCTTTACAAGTGATCAAATTCCTTCTTGTATATAGATATAGTCACTTTGTGTTTTATTCATCCCGCTTTATTTATTTTTTGATAAGTAAAAATGTATTAAAAGTCGTTCAAAAGGGGAACGCATCCCTCATAAAAACACAAGACCGAATAGGGCCTCTAAAGTCTCAAAGAGTTCGAAACATCAACAATCTCATCCATGGATTTTCAATTTCTCCCAAGAACCCAACAAAAAAGAGTACTAATAATGGAGAACTTTAGCGCACCAATAGGGGTCTCCTTTCCTTCAAAAGATCGCATATTTGTTTCAAGCCATAAACACCACCGGATGCATAAAGGCGTGACCCTCCAAAAGTCACGAGCTCGGGCCCCCACTATACAACCTCTCCAAGCCTCAACCAAACTTCTGGAAGACCCAGGCATAACCCACTGAACCCCAAACAAAGTCAACATAAGAACCCAACAGTCCCAAGCTACTGTGCAAGTGCAATGCAAAAGAAGATGATCAACTGTTGTTTCCTCATTTCTCAAACACATGCAACAACAATTGACCACAACCTGTAGCCTCCTCTTTAAGATTATCCTGGGTAACACTGATGTCCAAGCAAAAAATGCCACTCTGAGAGGAGTCTTAGAATGCCAAATAGCCTTCCACGACACTGGTAGAGTCAAGATAAAAAAATTATTATTATCAGTCTTTAGACTTGTCAAATCTGTCCAAGACAAATAGATATCACCTAATTAACAGAAAAAATTATTCAGCTATAATACTAATAAATCCTACAGTTAGGTCAATTATGTCAGAGAAGATGGTGTCAATTTTACATGTTAATATGCAACAATTATGTCTAATACAATTGTTACTTTACATGCAATATGCAAAACAATTTATTCTAGCAATTTTTTAAGAAACTATGCAGGATTCAAATCATCAATAAATAGAGAGCAGTATATCTGCAATATAGATAAGAGGATAAAGAGAGACGAGCAGCTTGTCAGATATGATTTTTCCAATCAGAACTTTTTGATGTAAAGGGCAGAGACAATCCCTTAGCTTCAGAAGGCAAGCAGTGGTCTTGGAACACAATGATGAGCGGTGATTGGATTCTTGTTAATGGCGACGACTACGGCCAGGCCTATGGGTTGGCGTGAATCTGAAAGGGATTGGGTATGTTTGTATATATATATATAGAGAGAATAGAGGGTTTGGTTGTCAAGCTGTGGTTTTGGCAGTGATGTTCGGAAGATTTTGGCAGGTTTGAGAGAGAGAGAGTGTCCATGTTAATTGATTTTGTGATTAAGTGAGTCAAATTGGTTATGGAAAAGCTAGGGAAATTGAGAAGATGTGATATAAAATTATTACACTGGAAAAGATGGACGTATAAATGGAGTAGGGATAATCTTTGGTAGAAATATAGTAAAACTTGTATTGTTAGGAAATGTAGTTAATATAGTTGGCGGTTATGCCTTAGTACTAGACAAAATCATTAAAGCATGATTTTGGGAATTCAAGAGATAATTGAAGGAGAAAAGTTATACATTGGAGGAGACTTTAGTGGTTATGTAGGAAAAGATTATCAAGGGTATGTGATGGTATATGGTATTCAGGATGAGATTCTGCTTAATATGTTATTTGTGATGATATATATATATATATATATAAATTAATTGATGAAACTAGAGAATGAGCAAGTGCTAAATTGCAGGTTTAGAGGAAAGCTCTAGAATTAAAAGGGTATAACATAGGTAGGAATAAAATGGAATTTATGTAGTAACTTTAGTAAATTCAGGAATACAAATAGGGATGTAATGAATATTTTGGATCAAGAGATTCCAAAAATAGAAATTGCTTACAGTACTGCTTCTCTCTCGTGGTCCTTCATATCGTATGTCGCTTGGTCGCTTGGAGGTTTTTCTCCTTCAAAGAGCAGGATCCATGGCCCTCAACCCAGCCTCATGGGCATCACCATCAACCCACCGTCTACCACTCTTTCAGTATCATAGCAGTTGTTTGTTCTACTAAATCATTGCTGCTAGCATTGAGTACTAGAAATACTAATTTGATGGCTCAAACTTTCATTTCATCTTGGTCATGATAGCAATTAGTTTAATAACTCTTGGTATGGAAGTTCTGTTTTGTGATACATATGAATGAATTTGATATTTTAATGTAATATTCATTTGTGAAAAGTTTATTTCCTCTTTATATTTCATATTCACTTATTCATATATGTTGTAAATAATGAAATAGAAGTGAAGAGAGAAATGAAATAAGAACACATACATTACGCGGTTCAGCCGCTAGGGCCTACGTCCATGGCACAAAGAGCCCATAGGGCTACATCACTTTATAATGCTCTCTCAACTCATTCACAATACAATAGTGGAGGCTCCTTAATATAGGAGAATAAATGATGAGAATGGAAAGAGATATAAAACAGGAAACAAGGAGGATTTTTCTCTACTGATTCATCTAGTAACAGTAAATCTTCAATAATAAGAAACAACATAAATTACTAGAAAAATTCCTCCACTGATTCCTCTATCAAATCTTCAATACTCCCGCTCAAGTTGGAGCATGAATGCCCGACTTGCCATTGAGATGACAAGTAGCAACAAGTGTGAATGATGAAAAGAGAACGCGAAGAGCAATGCTACCGAATACATCGACAGTCCAAACAATTCAACAAACAACTGCTGGAGACACGGCAAAGGCGAAGACAATGCTACTGAATACACCGACAGCCGAAACAAGTCAACAAAAATGCCGGAGACACGGCAAAGGCGAAGAACAATGCTACCGAACACAATGGCAGCCCAAACAAGTCACAAATAGCACCGAGAAACCCTTGGCAACATTTCAGATGCTAAGAGAATACCGCAAAATAGAGGTCCGAACCTAGGAAGAGAAATTAGGCTCTGACACCATGTTGTAAATAATGAAATAGAAGTGAAGAGAGAAATGAAATAAGAAGAACACATATATTTGTGGTTCAGCTCTGGGAAAAAGTTGGGGAGGGGCAATCTGACTAGACGCACAGGGCAATCGTAGAGTCTGGGTCATGTCATCACATGCTAAACCTATTAAGCCGGGATGATAATTCTCGTCTCAGTGGCAAATGACACGGTTCACACTTCAGTAATATTCTAGATTGTGATAGTTTCAATCAAATTAGGTATGGTACTGTAACTTGTTTGCCTTCCCATAGCTGTCTTGATTGGTGAAGTTTCAATAGTCGCGACTTGCCATAGATACTTAGGGCTTCAGTTTTGATCATCTTGGATGCCTGTTGATGCATTGCTCGTGTGTTTTTTTTTTTTTTTTATGGTTACTCTGCTTCCCATTTCTCTGTTCAATATTTTTACCTAGCTACCTGAACTCTCTTATCTTTTTTCAGTTCTGGAAATGAGCTCGACAAAAAATGTTGACTTATGTAGTGATGATGAACTCAGAGAGTTGGATGTGAAGCCTGTTAAACTAGAGCCAGATTTGCTTGGGGGCTCAGTGCAACAAAAAGAGTACCATAAAACTGATCTTCCCCAGCATTGTGAGCTTGAAGCCCATCCTAGAAGACAAGGTTCTGAAGAAAATAGAAGCTCAAATGCTATAAGTAGTGGTCAAAGTGGCACCAGTGATCAGGAGCAGTCTCCAATCAACAATACAAGCCTTTCTTCCGTGTCAACTATTTGTTCAGCACCACTTTGTCGGCAATTTTGGAAAGCTGGGAACTATGATGATGGGCTTGCTTCTAAATCCGCATTTCAAAGTATTCTGCTATCAAATGCTATATCTTGATTTTTGGTGCATGTGCATTTCAAAGTAATCTGCTATCATTTGGATGTTTGCTGTGGACCCTCATGTCCATCCAACATTTTTGTAGCTGCATGATCTATTCTACTCTTACATCTTTCTTTTTGATTTATAGATGGCAATAGTTATCTTCACATTCACCCCAAGTTCCTTCATTCAAATGCTACTTCACATAAATGGGCCTTTGGTGGTATGTTCTACTTTTTTAATTTGCTAGGTCTAACCTTGTTGAATTCTGTTTATACCCAATGACTTCAATATATTCCATTTTAGAATTCCTACAATCTCCAATAACATCTTATTTGTTGCCCCGTTCTCGCAGCGATTGCGGAGCTGCTTGATAATGCAGTTGATGAGGTAATATTTTATCCAAAACTTTTTAGTGTATGTTGTTGTTTTGGTTTCTCCGTGATATACTGCAACTCTATGTTGATTTTGCATTGCAAATGATCTGGCGTATGAAATACAGTTTTTTTGGTTAGATTCTGAAGATAAATTATATTTATTTTCTTCTTCTCATCTTGTTTCCTTTTTTAGTATTTAAATGTGTGTAGAGGTATTATTATGTGTTGTCACTAACAGCAAGTGACAGGTTAATGAACCTACAATTGTAAATTGGATGTAGTTTACAGGGTGAGAGTAAGCCGATAGTAATGGGGGTGTAGCTACCTTTCTCCAGGCGCCATTTTCTCATTTTATTTTTTCTTTACTTTTTCTTAACGGTTACCTTTTTTTCTCCCCAGCTGATGGAAAGCAAATTGGTGGTTGACATTAGTTCTTTAGGCTAGTAGGTTAGTAGCATGGATTACATTTCTATAATGGCAATTCTGATTCATCAGAATTTGCAAGCCCCTAAGAGGTTGTTAAGGTTGATCTAGATAGTAGTGATGAAAAAGGAGGCGGCCGAGTCGGAAAGAATAATGTAAATTTCATATTTTACCCTTCAGTTGTCAAAACGAAATGGATCCACTTAGAATAATATAAGAATCATCAAAGAACACTAAACTAGTTGTGATCTTGTGGCTGAAAATTTTTGACCCGTTTTTGCTCATGGGTCGTGGACCCTAATTAGTACTCTCTTGTAGCCAAATATATAAGGGCGTTTAGGGTTTCGAGTGGGTTGTGAGAGAGACACTGAAATTCGTACAAAATAGAGAGTGGGGTTGAAACTTGTAATATCCGATTTTACACATAGTGAACACTTTCGCCGGATCTCTCGTGGACGTAGGCTTTGCCGAATCACCTATAAATCTGTGTTCTTTGTGTGGTGTGTTTATTTTTCTGTTGGTTTATTGTAATTGTTGCTTGGTTTGTTGCGTTTGTCATAACACTAGTTTACTCCTTGTTTGGTTCCTGCGGGAATTCTGGAAGCCTGTTTTGCTTTTGGCTTCACCCTGTTGGCTTCCTAGGTTTAACAAAAGATAATGCTGCGATTACTTCAAACTTCTAATGCATCATAAGTGAATCGAGGTTCATAGTGAGCGCACAAATTTTCCAGAAATTGCCCATAAATGCATTTGCAAACACTTGTCCTACGTTAAATGACATAAAGGTATAATCATTTGTTAGGACAAACGCAATGAACCAAGCAACAGTTACGAAACACGACAGAAAAGTAAACACACCACACAAAGAACGCAAAGATTTATATGTGGTTCGGCCAAGCCTACGTCCACGGTGGAGATTTGGCGAAAGTCTTTACTATGTGTAAAATAAGATATTACAAGTTTCAGCCTCTCTTTCTCTCTCTTTACGATTTGCAGTGTCTATTGATGTCACACTCCAAACCCTAAGCGCCCTTATATATCGGGCTACAAGAGAATACTAATTAGGGTCCACGACCCATGAGCAAAAAGGGTTGTTGGGTTGTAACGGGTCGCAACGCGACTTGGCACCAAATTCGGGCAACATCACATCATTTCAAATAATTCAACTTCATGCTAACCCATCTATCCAGTTAAAAGAAACCCTGCTCATTAAAACAAAGAGTTAAGTGACGAAGGATGACTAAATGAAGGGGTAGATAGCAACCCCATAAAAAATAAAAATAAAGAAGTAAGGAATAGACTAGACGAGGGAAAGAGCTTTTGCATGGCATGTGTTAATGCCTGTATATGTCTGTTAGTTTTTAATTAAAATAATTTTTTTTTATGTCAAAATGACTTGGATTGTTAAGCCTGTGTAGGGGCCACTGTGAAGGTTAATGTAGACTTGAAGGTTTATCAATGTGGTGCATGCAATACCCTGTTCATTTCATTCCAATGTATGGTAACAACTTCATGTTTTACATTCCATGTTCATCTATTGGGTAGATACAAAATGGGGCCACCTTTGTCATTGTAGATAAAACCACAAATCCAAGGAATGGAAGTCCGGCATTGTTAGTTCAAGGTACTTCATTTCCATTATGCTATCAGTTTCTCGAGGATGGTTTTTTTAATATGATACTGGAGTTTTCCTGATTGATACTACCTAATTAGGATTCTATCTGTATTCATTATCTTGTGATTATAAAACTTATGCTTCAAAATTAGATGATGGTAGTGGAATGGATCCAGAAGCAATTAGGCGTTGTATGAGTTTTTTGGATTTTCAGATAAGAAGTCAAAATCAGCTATTGGACAGTGTAAGGGAGATATGCAATCATTTTGCAGTTTATCTTGTTTTCTATTTTGCTATTAATTGGTTGACTTGTAGCCTTTCAGATGGGAATGGCTTCAAGACAAGTTCTATGAGACTGGGGGCAGATGTTATTGTCTTCAGCCGCCACCTGGTGAACAGGTTTGCATTTGACAGTAAAGTCACTTATTTTCTTGCACAGTTAAATTTTGATTCTTACTGTTTTACCCGTGTGTTTCATGAAGCCTTGCCCAATCGTGTTTATCGTTAGCATCTATTATACCATAGTGGTATTTTATTCATATATTTATTATATATGCATGTGATTGTATTAAACAGATTGTATGTGCTTTTGCGTGTTATATATATTTATATCATAGGAAATTTATTTCAAGTGATTTTGTGTATGTTCATTTAAGTTGGGTAAGAGATTTTAAGGGATTGATACACTGTGTTGGTTAGTTTGAGTTGATTTTGTAATTTTTTTGTCGAACATTTATATTTCATGATCTACATGAATTTCTAGTCTGACATTTGAAATGAAAAAATAAATCATTCAATGCCCAACTATATGATATGATGATGGAGTTTGACAGTAAGTAAAAAGATCTTTTAACCCCTAACCCCTTCCAAAATGCTTTTTAGGTTAAAAGTCGATACTTTCAAGCCCTAAAGCATTCAACTGACTTTTAATCCTCTTAACTTTAGCATGTTTGATTTTAGATTTCCAATTTATGTTTCCAAAATTGGGATCTTTCTAGAATAGGTAGTTGGTTGGGATGTATATGATTTTTCAATTATGTATGGATTACTCATTACAAAAGTCAAAATAAATAATCTGCAACTCTAACTGACAGCAACGAGAAGTTAGGCAATCGTGTCCTCTCACAGATTCAACCATTTGGCATTCCTCTTATTCTTTTGACACCTTCAACTTGGATCAAATCATTCTGCCATACTAGTACATTAATTGTTCTACAATTTACAATCCAAAATATCAAACTGTACGGACAGGTGGTATCACCTCCACCCAACCTTTTTACTTAAGAATCCATTTTTTTTAACCAATAAAAATGGATGTAAAATTATTTTAGATTTGGAGTGAAGGAAGATGAAAAAGACAATTTGAATCCTCAAGGGGTTGGCTCAAGTGGATAAGAACTTGGCCCTGGTGAGTGGTGACTCAGGAAGCATCAGGTCTAAGATTCGAATCCTCTTGGGTGCAAACAATTCCTTGAGTGGGGGTGTGTGAGTACCAACTAGGGAAAAAAATAAAAAAAAGGCGGCAATTTGCTAGCACATTAAGATCAAGTGGGTTCTTGTGGTGATGCAAGTTTGACATGGAAAAAAAAAATAGAGGTCCCAGTGGATTGGGTTAGGGTGAAAGGTGAGTTGGTCGTAACTCTTTAAGAAAGAAAGAGTGGTAGTAATAAGGATAACGAAGGAATTTTGAGGTCACCACGGCCCTCCTAAGACTCATTCCAGTTTAGAAAAGGTTTTAGTTTGTGTCATTGTGATCTGTTTTTAAGCTTTTGATGCTTGAAAACTGTGTCTCACCTTATTTATAGGAAAAGGTGCACACGGAGGAAAGATGATGCATGTGCAAGATGTGGTTCTTTGGGACACTTGCTTCATGAGGGGATGTTCTTTGAAGTCATGCTGTCTTACTCTCTCTTTTAAGACAGGCTGAGGTGTAGGGTGTGATAGGGATGATGCCTGGTTGTTTCCTATCAAGTAGGGGCGGCTGGCCTCTCGCATCTAGATCAATTGAAGGAGGATCTGTTTGCGGAGAATGGACAGACCATTCTTAACAACCGAAGACTCAAATCTGGGACCTTGAGAAATGTGCAGAGTGGAGGGTCCTAAAAGGTAAATTGGGCTGGGGGGGAACACGTAGAGGTGGAAATGGAACTGGACCTACGGCCTGTGCTAGTGTGGAAGTTGGGAACAAAGGCGAATCAGCTGAGTGTATCATGGCTTTTTATATTTGATATGTTTCATGAGTTGTGAAATGGGGTTAGCATGAATGCTACGACGATTTCCTTTGTATATTTGATTAATTTGTGTGTCCTTATTATTAATTTTTTTTTCTTTTTTTCGTTCTTTGCTAACTTGATCCTTCAAGACTTTTCAACAGTTCCTGTAAAAAAAATTTCTAATTGAAACTGATTTTTATGCATAGATAAAGTGAATCCTATTTTCTTTGTCCTAATAAATTACTTTACCTTGTCATATCGTTTTCCATTTAAATATTACATGTCCTTATATATTATCTCATGAACAGGAAATTGACTCAAAGCATCGGTCTTTTATCTTACACATTTTTGACACAAACAGGCCATGACAGAATTGTAGTTCCTATGGTGAGTGCACATTTTCCTGCCCTGCTATTTTATTTGGGTGTGTATATTTCCATTGATTATTTTGTTTCTGTTAAAGCTAATTTGCTCTAACAGCACAAGCTGTGTCAGTTTATGACTTAGATGTTTGGAAATGTATAGCAGTAATTGGCAAATGTCATTTAGTTTTTAATATAGCAATTCCAATTTACCACTGCACTGTTTATGCATGCATTCCTCGGTGCGCACGCCATATATGACCTTTTTCCTCCTTCCAATTGTCCATGATCAAATTGGACATTTTGATTTAATTGCTGCACATGACAATTTTTTCCAGTTGTGGCCTATAATTTGACAATCCTTCCAAAAGCTTATAATAATGTTGGACCCCATATTACTTTGTTGAGTCTGGGTGAACCTTAGGTTGTAAAACCCCTGCCATAATGTTGTAGTTTTCTGTTTTGTACACTGTTCTCACTTATTGGTTTTTTTCTTGTGATGTTCTGAACTTCTGGTTTTTTCTTGATAATTTAAATTGAAATTGATCTTATTTTTCATATATAGTTTAATTTCTCGGTATCTCGTGTATATTGCAGGTAGATTATGAGTTCAACACATCGACCGGCACAATGGATACCTTACATCGATATGGTAAAGAACATTTTACGTCTAATCTTTCCATGTTGTTGCAGTGGTCTCCATATTCAACTGAAGTTGAGCTTCTGAAGCAAGTAAGCGGTCACGGTTTTGTTTTCTGTGATTTTCTATTTTTGGACTGTCTTTTCCATGACGTCTTTTGTTGCCCTTTCAGATTATCAATTTTGCTAATATTTATGAGGTTTATTTTGGTGACAATCAAATTAGTTTCTGTTTCATGTTACCAATTGATATTTTAGTAACACATTACAGTACAACTCTCTCTTTGATTTGTTGGTCTGAGGGCATGGAACACCCTGGACGTGTCATAGGAAACCCACCTCAGTGCTTTCCTCATAATACTGATATATTACTTTTTCTGTTAATTGTTTGAACACTATTGTCTGAAACATTAGCGTCCTGAAAGCTGACAGAAGTTGAATTTATGTCTGATTATACGTTGCATTATCTGTGCAAAATGACAGTTTTGTGTGTATTACATGGTTGGAAAGCCTTAAAACAAAAACTCACTGCTTATAGATTGAATATACCCTGTATTGTACTCTAGACTTCAATGCATCGCATTGTGAGTGTACTTAATTTTCAATGCTAAAGGAAAGGGTAGAGTATTAATATATCATTAGCAATATATATGGCTTAGATCTTGGTCGATTTTGATGACTGGATAAACCAACTGGTTGCCTTATGGCAAGATGGGTCGAAGATGATTTGGTTGTGATTCTGGTCAGGGGTGAGAAATGCCCTTGTTACAAAGATAAAGAAAACAGGGTTCACCAGACAAACAGTGAAGCAATTACATAACAGATGCTAAAAAGTGATGATGCAAATTGAATAGCATTGAATTAGAAGGAAAACAACACAGTGGAACGTGTGTTTGTGTGTTGTGTCTATGAGTAGTTTCGGGTAATACTTTTGCTTTATTTCACTGGTTTGTCAATTTGGTGGGCAGTTTGATGACATTGGGGACAGTGGCACGAAGATCATCATCTACAATTTATGGTTAAATGATGAGGGTGCTATTGAGTTAGATTTCGACTCAGATACAGAGGTTAGGTTCATTCCCTTTCTGTTCATTTTTCTTCTTGAAATACATTCTGCGATCATTTCCCATTAGGTAGCTTCTTGTGACACAACGGTTGCAGGATATTCGTATAAGACATGATGCCAAAACTATTGACAGGCGTAAATTGATGGCCGCAAGTGAACAGCACCTTGCTAATCAACATCGTTTTTCTCTCCGGGTAAGTGTAAGTTTTAGAATTTATACTTGTATTATATATGAAGTAAGCACTTGCTAAATTTTGTTCTGCTACAATCCACAGGCATACATGTCCATCTTGTATTTGCGAATACCTGAAAGTTTCCGGATGGTATTGCGTGGGCGAGTTGTTGAGTGTCATAATATTGCCACTGATCTCAAATTTCCAGAATTCATCGTGTATAGACCTCAAAGTGGTGGATGTGTGGAGGTTGTAGTTAATTACGACAAAACTCCTTTTTTGGTTGGACATGAACTTTATTTTTACTGGATAGCATTTTATTTTTTGAAATTACGATTCCACTGTCATCCTTGCATTTCATGTGAATTGTCAACTCTTTTCGACAAATTTTTTTTTTAAATGATATTAACTTGTCTGATCTATACTGACATCTAGAGCAGTACACACTTTTAAATGAGAGTTGTTTTGACGTTAAACTTTATATTACTCACATTATCCTTCCGCACGCAGATGTTGTCCGGAAGTTTGATCATTGTTTTCTTGTTTTAAACATGTCTGAATTCAATTATCTCATGTATGTGTTCATTTCTAATTCTATATTTTCTTGTCTTGCCGTACATCCATCCCAATATTCGCATTTTTGTCACACTCACTCATTATGAAGCAAAAAAATATAATAGGTATTTTGAAAGTTATAAAAAGTTGATAGATATTAAGGTTTTTTTTCAGGGAAGGATAAAATAATAAAACTTATGAGTAGTCTAAGTGCTGACTGGGTTAGGACTTGTTTTAAGGGGCATGCTTTCTGTGTGATGGCACTCCGTGTGCGTGTATAAACATATTTTGTTATCCTTCTTCTTGAGTCACTCGATGCTGACTAACCTTGTGCGTGTGCATAGTTGGCTTTGTATGTGGCCCCTTGATGTTAATTATATCCATAGCTTTGCATTTTGCTCGATGTCATCATTCACATAGCTGATTTTTGGTTTTCAAATGCAGGGTAGATTTCTAACAACAATAGGGTTCCTGAAGGAAGCTCCACAAGTCAATTTACATGGCTTCAATGTCTACCACAAGAATCGTTTAATACTGGTGATTACTTTTACTCACTGTTTTACTCTGGTGGTTTGGCATCACATTCCTTAATAAAATTTCGTGCTCTTGTTTTTCGGAAGTAGAAGTGCAAGAAGTGATTTGATTAATGTTGACTGTCGGTCATGTGTAAACGTAATCAAATTCGGGGAAGAAACCCAGTGAGTCAACTCAAAACGTGGACCAAATTATTCTATTCGGTTAGGATTCCAAATTTTCTGAACCCTAAAGGAACTTATTTTTCATTTCCTGGGTCTTATAAAAAAGAGAGACTGTGTGAGCCGAACCCTATGTATTATACTAACTGTTCTCCTTTCCACAACAAGGTCCTTTTAAAATGTTCGTCTGGTTGCAAAACCAAAATCCAAGTGTTTAGTTTATTAGATTTTTGGATTTGGTCCAATGGCATGCTTACACAACGTGGAGGAGGGGGGTGGGTGAGGGGGAAGACATCTTTCGTAAGGAGCAGGAGACACCAATATACCACCTAAGCTATACTGCCTAGGGATGTAAATGAGCCAGTAGGGATATGTTCAAGCTTAACTCAAGCTTCTACACGAGTGTTCGAGCTCGGTTCGCTCATGATTGAAAAAGTTTGAGATCGTCTTAGTAGCTAAATTCGATAAACAAATTGATCTCAAGTTGAAAATGTTTTGAGTTTGGCTCTTCTGAACTGCTTGTCCTGTGATTCCATGGTCTCTAGGCGCATCTTTCTTCCAGAGTCTGTAATCAGGCCCCTGCCAAGACCACTTAATTGAATTTCTGGCAAGTGTTGACTTTAAGAGATCATCAAAATAATAGTAAAGTAGAAGAAGATGAAGAAGAGGAGAAGAAAGAGGAGAGAAAGACGGAGAGATGTGGAAAGAGAAAAAATGAAAGAATACTTTCATCTTTCCACCACATTTTATTTATACTAACAAGTTTCAGAAATTACACATAAGCACCCAACATTATATAAGTATAACAAATTAGCCCCCGACAACACTCCCCCTCAAGCTGGTGCAAAGATATATGTCATGCTCAGCTTGACTAACATATTTTGCAAGCAAGTCTTGTTCATAACATCAGTTGTGTTGACGTATGGAGTGCAAATCAACCCAAGATGAAGCTTTTCCTTGATGAAGTATCGATCGACTTCAATGTGCTTTGTCCTATCATGTTGAACTGGATTGTGGGTAATGCTAATAGCAGCCTTGTTTGTACAATAAAATTTCATTGACTCGTGAACACGATAACCTAACTGTTAGCCGATATGATAGCCACGAAATATGGAATGACTTACCGTATTAGCAGAGATTTGATTATGTTATAGAATTTGCCATAAAATATGCTATAGAATATGCCATAGAATATGATGTGATTTGATTTAGATTTAAATTAATTTCCTTTCTTGGAATATGAGCATGTGCTCTTTTTATCTATAAATACTAGAGCTGTGAATGAGTGATTATCTCATTTAAGCTTTTACGTAATTCTCTCCTCTCTCTTCTTTTTATAATTCTACTTGGTATCAGAGACAGGGTGGTCCGACTGTAATGAGGGCATTACGAGTTCGGCACCACCCATTCGGGAATGGTCTAAGGTGACATCGCCTATATGGGAGGTGTCGGATAGGCAGGGTGTTCCGACCTCAATGAGAGCGTTGCGAGTTTGGCACCACCTATTCAGAAATGGTCCGAGGAGACAATTGTTTCTTTAATGGTCTGAGGAGACATTGTTGATTCTTTCATTTACATTGTTTAAACATATGTATGAAGGGGAATGGTTTGAGGAGACATTGTTGATTCTTCCATCTACATGTTTTAAACATGTGTATGAAGGGAAATGGTCTGAGGAGACATTGTTGGTTGTTTACGGTCTGAGGAGACCTGATTGGTTGTTTATAGTCTGAGGAGACATTGTTAATTGTTTATGGTCTGAGGAAACATTTTTTATTTGTTAATTGGCACTTCATCTGAGGGAAAATCATCGCTAGTCATATTTGCACTCCATTTGTCACAAGCTTTCAGCAGCTTGCATACATTCTTATAAAGGGTGTCAGCAAGATTGTGTTTGAGAATGTAATGTCTAAGTTGGGCGTTTCAGATATCTACGCACCAACTTGGGAGTGTTAGCAGATATGATAGCCACGGTTTATGGAATGACTTACCGTATTAGCAGAGATTTGATTATGCTATAGAATATGCCATAGAATATGCTATGATTTGATTTAATTTCCTTCCTTATAATATGAGCATGTACTCTTTTTATCTATAAATTCTAAAGTTGTGAATGAGTGATTATCTCATTCAAGCCTTTACGCAATTCTTTCCTTTATCTTCTTTTTATATCTCTACTAACTCATCCAACATAGTTCGTAGCTTTAACAACTCACAAACTCCATGTTCCATGGATCTGAACTTGGCCTCCACACTAGATCTAGCTACAACAGACTGTTTCTTTCTTCGCCATGAAACAATATTACGTCCAACAAATATGCAATATCCTGAAGTAGATCGTTGATTTGTCACGGACCCTGCCCAATCAGCATTTGTATAGGTATAGGCTTCAACACGCAAGTGGCCATGACGGCTAAACAATATCCCCACTTGGTGAACCCTTGATAGCGGAGAACATGATGAGCTGTCTCAAGATGAGGTGTACGCGGGGCATACATAAATGGACTAATCACACTAACAGCTTGGGCAATATTCGGGCGCGTGAGAGATAGGTAAATCAGTCTCCCAGCCAATCCCTGAAAACTTCCCACATCATCTAATGGGTCATCATCCACATCATTAAGCCTACGGTTATACTCAATGGGAATATCAATAGGTCTAGCTCCAAACCTCTCAGTTTCAACCAACAAATCTAACGCATACTTCCATTGAGAAATGAACACCCCTTTTTTAGATCTACACACCTTGATGCCAAGAAAGAATCTCAATGATCCGAGATCTTTAACCTCGAACTATATCCTCAAGAATGACTTCATTCGATGAATCTCTTTTGGATCATTTCTAGTGATAACAATATCATAAACATATACAATAAAGGCAATGGTGCAGCCCTGGTGCTTTTTTATGAAGAGAGTATGATCTGCCTGACTTTGTGTATACCCTACTCTTTTCACAGCAGTGCTAAACCTCTCAAACCAAGCATGCAATAGCTGCTTTAACCCATACAAGGCTTTATTTATCTTGCACACTAAATTCTGACCATTGACAAGCTTAAACCCCGGTGAAAGCATTCTTTACATCTAGTTGATGTAAAAGCCAATTCAAATTAGCTGCCAAAGAAAGGAGGACGCGTATAGATTTCATCTTGACAACTGAAGCAAATGTTTCCAGATAATCAATCCTATAGGTTTGAGTGAAGCCTTTTGCATCTAACCGGGCTTTATATCTCTCAATTGTTCCGTCTGCATTATACTTTATTGTGTCCCATTTGCATCCTACTGGTTTTTTACCCTTAGGCAATGAAACAATATCCCAATTACCATTCTTCTCAAGAGCCTTAATTTCCTCCCTTCCTTTCATGGAGTTTGATTGAGAGCATTGAAACACTAGAAGGAGCAAAAACAGACGAGATATACGAAGTAAAAGCACGATATGTTGGAGATAAGGCATCATAGGATATAAACTGAGACATTGGATGTTTTGTACAACTACGAACACCCTTACGATAGGCAATAGGGACATCAAGATCAACAAGAATACTAATGAGAAAAGATTCGGGAATATTAATGTCAACTGAGGGATTACCAAGATCAAGGGAGACTTCTTGGTCCTAGGTTGAGTCAATGACTTGTTTTGCCTCCTAGTTAAACAATTGTTTGTGTTTCCTGTTGCAAATCATTAGTGTTAGGAGGAGTAAACATAGGTACCTCAGTGAGAAGCTCCCCCTGAATGGAAGACGGATTCTCTATATGCATAGTAGTCTCCTCTAGTAGAGAATCCTGAGTAGTGGGAAAAAAAAAAAAGGAACAGACTGGAAGAATGTAATATTCGTAGAGGCAAACCGACGACGAGTGGTAAGGTTATAACATCGATACCTTTTCTAAGTGGCGGAGTATCCAAGAAAGACACCAGATTGCCTTAGGATCCATTTTGTCCTTGCGATAATGAATATGAACATAACAATAGGCGATTTTAAGATTGAAAAGAATCTGTATATTGCCGTACTTTGAATGGTTTACAATGCTTTAGTTAAATAGGAAATATAAGGGGCTAACAAAAGGAAACTACAAGCTGACTACAGGCTGTAACAGCAAGCTACATGCTGTAATTACAGGCTGTACACTAACAGAAGCTACAGGCTGTACACTAACAGAAGCTACAGGCTGTACACTAACAAAAATTCATAATCTTAGTCATTGACTATCTATATTTACGCACCTATCATATCCCCTAAAATCTGGTCGTATTAAAACTGAATATCTCTTTTTCAACACTCCTCAAGCTGGCTTGTAGATGTCTTCCATAGCTAGCTTGCTTCTTAACACTTCAAACTCTCTTGTGTAGTCCTTTGGTAAGGATGTCTACAGCTTGTTCAGTAGTAGAGACATAAGGAATGCAAATCATACCACAGTCAAGCTTTTCCTTGATAAAGTGTTTGTCAACTTCCACATGTTTGGTTCTGTCGTGGAGGACTGGATTATGAGCAATTGAAATGGCAGCCTTGTTGTCACAGTAGACTCTCATTGGAGGAGAAACAGTAACCTTCAAATCTTCAAGGAGTCTTTTTAACCATATAACTTCGCAAATCCCATGGGCGAGTGCTCTAAACTCGGCTTCTGCACTACTCCTCGCTACTACATTTTGTTTCTTGCTTCGCCACGTGACTAAGTTTCCTCTAACGAAGGTGCAATATCCTGAGGTAGATTGTCTATCAACTATACTGCCTGCCCAATCAGCATCTGTGTACACCTCTACTTGCAAATGACCTTGTTTCTTGAACATAAGTCCTTTACCTGGTGAGCCCTTTAAGTACCTCAGAATCCTGTACACTGCTTTAAAGTGTTCCTGTCCAGGAGAGTGCATGAACTGACTCACCATACTGACTGCAAATGCTATATCTGGGCGTGTGTGAGATAAGTAAATTAGTCTTCCCACCAATCTTTGATATCTTTCACGATCAACCATATTCTTGGGTTCGGCAGCTTCTAACTTCAGGTTGACTTCAATTGGAGTGTCAGCAGCTTTACACCCGAGTAGTCCTGTCTCATTAAGCAAATCAAGTACATATTTTCGTTGATTTACGAAAATTCCTTCTCTTGACCTGGCAAATTCCATTCCAAGGAAGTATTTTAATGCTCCCAGATCTTTTGACTTCAAAATCTTTAGCAAGTTTCTTCTTCAGTCTGGTTAACTCTTCAATGTCATCACCTGTCAAAATTATATCATCCACATACACAATTAAAATGACAATTTTCCCTTCCTCACCGTGTTTGTAGAACATGGTATAGTCTGCCTGACTCTGATGATACCCATGACTCTTCACAGCCTTTCCAAAGCGTTCAATCCACACTCTTGGAGACCGTTTCAAACCGTACAGGGATTTTTTGAGTTTACAGACTTTGCTCTGACCGTGTTTTCCTTCGAACCCTGGTGGCAAGCTCATAAACACTTCTTCTTCCAAGTCTCCATTTAAAAAGGCATTTTTTATGTCCAACTGATGTAATGGCCAGTTAGAATTGACTGCCAACGACAATAAGACTCGGATAGAATTTATTTTTGCTACAGGAGCAAACGTCTCTTGGTAATCAATGCTGTACGTTTGCGTAAAACCTTTCGCCACAAGTCTTGCCTTGTACCTTTCCACACTACCATCAGCTTTACACTTGATAGTGAAAACCCATTTACACCCAACAATTTTCTTTCCTTTGGGCAAGTCAAAGATCTCTCACGTTCCACTCCTTTAAGAGCATTCATCTCCTCTAACACTGCTGATTTCCAATTCGGATCATCTAGTGCTTCCTGATTGTTTCTTGGAACAAACAAGTGAGAAATATTTGAAGTAAAGGCCCTATGCTTATGGGAAAGCTTATCATAAGACAAGTATTTGGCAATGGGATGCTGGGTACAGGTTCGGATTCCTTTTCTAACAACTATAGGGATATCAAGGTCTACAGGAACTTGGCTAGGTGACTCTGTACTATCAGAAATAGTAGGGACAACTGCAGACAAGTTAGGTTTTAGAGTACCTTAAGTGTTCAGGGAGTCATTGCTCGGGACCTCTGATTGGCCTTGCTCAGGTACAATAGTAGGCTTTCTACTCTTTTGATGAGTCTTTTTCCTGTTATAAACCAGAAGCTCAGGATTCGGTTTTTTTGGAACCGTTGGTAGGATTTCTCCCCCTGTTGGAGATACAGTAAGGCTCGGCAGATTAGGACTAGGAGGCCCCGGGTTTCCTCATTCTAGAACATTATTTCCTTGTTTAAAAGGATCAGTGTTCGGAGTAATAGAGTGAGACAATAGTTTTGGGTAAGGGAATATTAACAGAAATCTCCCAAAAATTTTCTTCACTCTCTTTCTTCCCCTGAAGAAAAGTTTTCTGAAAATAAGGATGATTTTCTAGAAAAAAGACATCTATACTGATAAACATTTTTTTTGTTTTCGGATTGAAGCATTTGTACCCCTTTTTATTCGAGGCATACCCAACAAATACACATTTTTCAGCCCGAGGATCCAATTTAGACCGAAGTCTACTAGGTAAATGGACAAAGACAGTGCACCCAAATACTTTCAAAGGTAGGTTGGAATGAATCCGAGTTTTAGGAAAAGATTTTTTTTAAGGCTTTTAAGGGGTGTAAAATAGTTAAGAACACGAGTAGGCATCCTGTTAATCAAATATATTGCTGTTAAAACGGCTTCACCCCACAAATACTTAGGAACATTCATTGAAAACATGATGGCACGAGAAACTTCAAGTAAATGTTTATTCTTTCTTTCAGCAATTCCGTTTTGTTGGGGCGTGTCAACACAAGTGGATTGGTGAAAAATTCCTTTTTCTGTTAAAAAACTTCCTAAAACTTCATTAAAGTATTCAGTGCCGTTATCAGTATGAAGAATGCCAATTTTTGTTTGAAATTGATTTTCAATCATCATATAAAAATCCTTGAATAATTTTTCAACCTCAGATTTTTCATTCATTAAATACACCCAACACAAACGTGTATGATCATCAATAAAAGTCACAAACCATTTTTTTCCAGAAAGAGTTGTGATCCTAGAAGGGCCCCAAACATTGCTATGGATTAAATAAAATGGTTTTGATGTTTGGTAAGGTTTGGGAGAATACGTAGTACGGTGACTTTTTGATAAAAAACAATTCTCACAATAAAAAGATGAACAATCCAATCCTTTAAACAAAGTAGGAAATAATCTTTTAAGATAAGGGAAACTAGGATGCCCTAGTCTAAAATGCCATAGCATTATTTGTTCTCTAACAGGTATAGAATGAAAACTACTCAGACCTTGAGCCTTTTTATTACTTGAAATATCATCTTCAAAATAGTAGAGACCATCTATCATCTTTTTTTTTTGATAAGTAAATTGAATTAAAAGCGTTCAAAAAGGGGAACGCGACCCAAACTATACAAAGACAAAACGGAGCCTATGAATTCAAAGAACTCATAAAGTCAACAATCTCCTCAAGAGAGGAGTAGTCTCTCCCCTGACCCCAACAAAACAAATTACAAATGATAGAAAATTTTAACACCCCAATGGAGGATTCCTTTCCTTCAAAAGATCTTCCATTACGCTCTCTCCAAAGGCTCCACCAAATACAAAAAGGGATCACCCTCCAAAAAACTCTGACCTGAGCCCCCACCCATTGGCCCCTCCACATATCTAACAACTCCCAAGATGTCCGAGGCATGACCCAATGAATACCAAACAGGCCAAACATCAAACTCCAACAATCATGAGCCACAGGACAGTGCAACAAAAGATGATCCACCGACTCCCCATTAATCTTGTAAAGACAACACCTATTAACAATGATATGTCTTCTCTTCCTCAAGTTGTCCAACGTCAAAATCTTACTCCAAGCTGCAGTCCACACAAAAAAGGCCACCCTAAGAGGCGCCTTAGACCTCCACACCGTCTTCCATGGGAATGAGGTACCATGAAAACCAGAAAGGCACACAAAAAAGGATCGGACCTGGAACATCCCCTAAGAAGAAGGCACCCAAATCAAAGAATCTGCCCTAGACCCCTCCACCTCCTGTCTGTAAAGAAGAGCTAAAAACCCAGTGACATCATCCAGCTCCCAATCCTGAAAAGCTTGCCGGAAACGCACATCCCAAGACAACCTTCCACTATCAAGGCGATAATAGTCAGCAACCATTGCATGTTTGTCAACAGCAATCCTAAAAAGCCTGGGAAACAAAAGGGCCAAAGGCCTATCATCACACCATGGATCCTCCCAAAACTGGATAGTTCTTCCATCCCGAACTCTGAATCTAATATGTTTGGAAAAGGCATCCCACCCCTTACCAATGGCCCTCCACACCCCCACTCCGCCAACAGACCTGACTGATCCAGCTGACCACCCTCCTCTCTCCTCCCCAAAGCGACATGAGATAACCTTTCTCCATAATCTATGTCTTTCCTTACCAAATCTCCAAAGCCACTTACCAAGAAGAGCACAATTGAAAGTGGCCAATCTCCTAATTCCAAGCCCTCCTAACCGAATAGGCCTGCAAACCTGTTCCCATTTGACAAGATGATACTTGAACTCTTCTCCGCGACCCCCCCAAAGGAAATTACGTTGGAGCATTTCTATTCTTCCAACAATAGCGGTTGGAATACGAAAAAGCGAAAGAAAGTATGTTGGAAGGCTTGACAAAGTGCTCTTCACTAACGTAACTTTACCGCCCTTTGACAGATATTGTTTTTTCCAACCCGCTAATCTTCTCTCGACCCGCTCAATCACCGGGTTCCAACTTCCCACCCTCCTAGCCGAGTCCCCCAGCGGCAAACCCAAGTACGAGATGGGAAAGCGTTGCGTCCCACATCCTAGAACAGCAGCCAGAGTGTCCACCTCCTGAACTTCCCCCACAGGAACAATCACACTCTTTCCCACGTTAACTTTCAAACCAGAAACAGCCTGGAAGCAAACCAAGACACATCGCAGATACCTCAACTGGGAAATATCAGCCTCACAAAAAACAATAGTGTCATCCGCAAAAAGTAAATGAGAGATCTCCAACTGCTGAACTGATTCAGGGCCAATCTTGAAACCCCTAAGAAAACCCAAATCCACCGCCCTTCTCATCAGCCTGCTAAGGGCCTCCTTAACAATAATAAAAAGAAAAGGGGAGAGAGGGTCCACCTGTCTCAACCCACGAGAACTGCCAAAGAATCCCGAAGGAGAGCCATTCACCAACACCGAAAACCTGACAGTGGAAACACAAGAAACAATCCACTTCCTCCATCTCTCACCAAAACCCATCCTCTCCAACAGATAGAACAGGAAATTCCAGCAAACATGATCATAGGCTTTCTCAATATCCAGCTTGCACAGAACACCAGGAGTCCCACTACGAAGTCTAGAATCCACACATTCGCTAGCAATAAGAGCGGAATCCAGAATCTGTCTACCCCCAACGAAAGCATTCTGAGACTCAGAGATAACTCCATCCAGGACCTCCCTCAATCTAAAGGCAAGGACTTTTGCAATGATCTTGTAAATGCACCCGATCAGACTAATGGGTCTAAAATCCTTGATATTAGAAGCACCACCCTTTTTAGGAATAAGGGCAATAAAAGATGCATTAAGCGATTTCTCAAATCGCCCCGTGGAATGAAACTCATGAAAAGTGCCCATAACCTCATATCGGACCACCTCCCAGCTTTCCAGCAAAAATCTCATCGTGAAACCATCTGGACCTGGAGCCTTACCACCATTGCAACTCTTTAAAGCCTTCAGCACTTCCTCCTCCGAAAAAGGATTTTCCAGCCCATCTCTCTCCAAGGCAGAAATAGAATCGAAGTGAAGACCATTTAGACGAGGTCTCCAACGAAGAGGCTCAGAATAAAGTCCTTGATAGAAAGAGACAATAGCACTTCGCACCTCCTCTTCTGAAGACAAAACTGCACCATCCACACACATCCGCCCAATATGATTACTCCTCCTATTAGCATTAGCAGTTCTGTGAAAAAACTTCGTATTACGATCCCCCTCTTTGAGCCATAATGCCCGAGATTTCTGACGCCACGAGATTTCCTCCAAAAGAGCAATCTCCACACATTCTGCCTGGCAAGCTGCTCTTCTTCTGCGTTGAGATTCCGAAATAGCACCCTCCCCTTCCAATCGATCAATCTTCGCAATATCAGCCAAAGCCCTATTCTTCCTCCACACCAAGCTCCCAAATACCTCCTTATTCCACCTTTTAAGATTTCTTTTCAAGATCCGAAGCTTTCCGGCAAGGATATGGCTCGATGTACCCACCACCAGATTCTCCTCCCACCAAGAATGGACAAGTTCCTGGAAGTTAACCGCACGAAGCCACATGTTCTCAAATCTGAAAGGAGTACTGCGAGGTCTCAAACCTCCACAATCCAAAACCAAAGGAATGTGATCTGACGTCACCCTAGCCAAAACTGCCTGAACAACATCCGGGAATTTCTTCCCTTCCGCTGGACCAAGTAAAGGAAGCTCCCTCAAGGGGGAGATCAATAAGCTGGTGGCCATCAATAAAATCAGAAAAGTGCATCATAGCCTGGGTCCATGGGCCAACTGTAGACCTCTCCGCCGGAGATCTAACCACATTAAAGTCACCTGCCATACACCAAAGAAGAGACCACCTCCCCTTCACCCCACTCAACTCCTCCCACAAACCATCCCTCTCAACATCATCAACCGGCCCATACACCCCAGAAAAACCCCAAGTGAAGCCATCCTTCTCCGTCACAAAAGCACAAGATAAGGAAAATCTCCCTCTGCAAACATCAACTTTAGTCAGCCATCTCCTATCCCACATAATAAGAACACCTCCTGAAGTCCCAGCAGCATCCAACGCCTCCCATTCAACAAAGCAGTTGCCCACAGACCTTTCACCACCCGATCAGACAAAGAATCAATCTTTGTTTCTTGAAGACACACCAAGTGCACCCCCCATTTCCTCACTGCCATCTTCACCACCTTGCGCTTGCCTGGATCGTTCAGACCGCGGATATTCCAAGATAAAATTCGAAACTTCATGAGGAAACAATCATCCCCTTCACCCCCCTACCCCTCCCTCCTTCCTTAGCATTACCCCTCTCCTTCTCCCCCCCACTCACCCTGTCATAATTCACATCACAGCACAAATTTCTAAGCTCCCTTTCCCCTTTTCCCGGAGTCAGGTTCTTCTTCTTCCTACTCCTCCTTCTGGAAAATTGAATCATCTCCCCTTCTCTCCCCTCTGCCGTGGCCTGAAGGATTGCTAAGGCTTGATCACGCTTTCCTTTACATGAGACCCCCAGTAGATCACAAGTAGCCCCAATGTTAGCCTTAACCCAATCCAATCCAGTGTCCTCACCTTCCTGCCTACACACGTTGCTGCCCATCTCCTCTGGATGAACTACAGCCAAAGGGTCCACCACCCCCAAATTAGCAAAACCCTCCTCCTCCCACAAAATCATATCCAGAGAACTCCCCTGATCCATTCTGCTCCCATCAGCCATACCTCCCTTGGCCTCCACAGCTTCATCCACAGATGATAACCAGTCCTCTCTAAAATCCAACACATCACTCTGTGTGACCGGGACTGAGTTACAGTCAACAGAATGGTCATCGATCGAGAATCTGTGCTTCTGCAGCTCCTTCACCAAAAGAGAAGCTGATTCCTCGCTGAGGGAGATGCGGATATCTTTACCCACGCAAACAGTCACCACATCAGGCACAGGATCCTTCAGACAAGCCACTGTATCACCCTTAAAAGAAGAACACACCCCTTCCGATCCACCCAAACGGAGCTTAGCCTCCCTACCCATCTCCTCCCCTGAAGAGTCAAACCTAGAGGCTGAGGAAAATTCTGAACAAGTCTCGGCGATCACTACAGAGTGTCTATCCACCTCCCTGTCACCAGACAAGCAAACCGTCCCATCCCTTTCTGACAGCCCAACAGTCCCAAACTCCGAGCCAACCGTAGAGATCATCCCTTCCACCAATTCAGCCTCAACAACAGGTGAAAGCAAATGATGCCTCCCAGCAACAATCTTACCCCCTTTCCTATTCAACTCGCAAGAGGGAGTAGAAGCAGAAATAGAAGAAGATGCAGGTTTCCGGGCATGAAAGGAACTCGACATACCTGGGCACGAATGAGACACCTTACGGGCCACCCATTTCTGTTTGTCCTTCCTAGTCCATTTCTTACTGGGAATAATCGGCAAACTCCGAGATGGAACATCCTTCTTAATAGAGACACATTCACCTTTCTCGTCATCTCCCAAAAAACCAGATTGAAGAATTTCAAATCTGTTACCCAATAGTCGATTCTGACAGCACGACCCATGCCGGAAATTCTTTGAGCTAGCCCCAGCCCCTTTTGACACCTTCGAACTCACCTTCACCCAATTCGCCTTCTCCTTTCTCGACCAAACACGTGAGGTCGAAACTCTCTGTGACGAAACCAAGTCAAGTTCTGGAATGCCATGACTTTGACCTGCTTCTAAGGATGCAATGGGCTGCCCACTGTGGAAGGAAATTGAGAGATGGTTGTTTGGGCCCCATTTAACCAACCTTCCTTTATCCACTCTTGTCTTCACCTGAACCGGTCCAGAGGAACAAAGAGGCCCAGATTGCTTAGATCGTCCATCCCGTTTAACGGACTTAATGACCCGCCTCGGCCCAATGGATGACCTAGGCCCACCCCACGCAAAAGAATCCTTCCCAGTGGCTTTTGAACCCGCTGCATGAGTCCCACGAAATCTAGGCCCAACACCACCCGGCCCAAAAGAAGATGAATTTAAAATATCAAGAGTAGCACGTGACTCGGCACGAGGGAGGGTAGCTGTCATCCTTTCTCCTCCAACCACGTGTCCCAGACGAAGCCTTCCCAATTCCACGTGCCTTGGGCGCGTGGCTGTTCACACGTCCCTGACCTTGGGTCTGGTTACTCTGCATCTCCCTCTGATGGAAAACCGGCTTAGCTCCATCCCCACCTCCATGACTGTAAACCGAACGAGAGATGCAAGCCAACGCCTCCGGTGATCCCAAATTACCTTATCCGGAACATGTCCCAGTCAGCGGGACCATTATCGGATCGATCTCTTCAGAAAGCGAGATTCTAAACGCCCATCTTCCATCCTCCACAACCACACTCGCCGGAATCACTCCACCCCCAGCCACAGTGATCACAATTCTTTCCGTAT